>NC_082738.1:5698953-6369667 GCF_030144855.1 Hypanus sabinus | reverse complement strand
TAGTAAGCGTGGTGGGGAACATGAGTGTGAACATTGTGAAGGGGTAAAGTTTAATTGTTGCAATTGCGGAGGAGAACATAGTGCAGTTTACAGAGGATGTGAAGTGCTTAAGAAGGCAGCTGAAGTTCAACAGGATAAAGTACAGTTAGGTGTGTCTTATGCAGAGGCCTTGCAAAAAGTTAAACCTAATGTTGATAAAGTACTACCAATCAGAGAACAGAATGTGAAGTCAGAGGCTGTATGTCGGCATCATATTTCTCTTACTAAAGATACTTTACTAGTTGATAAAATGAAATTTGTTATTTTTATAACAGATGTGGTGAATTGTACTGCTCAGACATCTAATCGTACTGAAAAAAATTCAAATTATTGTGACTCTGGGGTCTGCCAAAGCACCCCTGCTACCGACTCAGAAATCATCCTCGAAGGAAGGTTCATGGGTAATTGCAGTACCCAAGCTGGTAGAAGTCCCTTCCACCTATAAGGACTTGGAAGAGGTCTTCAGTAAGGGAAAGGCCTCGATTCTTCCACTGCACCGACCCTACGTCTGTACAAAAGATATACTGCCAGGCACGTCCTCCGTGGGGTTGATTATACGTGTTTGCAGTCCTGGACAGAAGCACTATGGAGTATATTAAGGCAGCTCTTGCCCTGGGATTCATTCAGCCCTCCACCTCTCCAACCAGCACCAGCTTCTTCTTTGTACAGAAGGATGGGAACCTTGCATTGATTATAGAGGGCTGAATTGCATAACGTTAAAGAATCATTGCCCTCTTCCACTCATGAACACTGCTTTTGAGATTCTCCAAGAGGCAAGAGTATTCTTGAAGCTGGACTTGTGGTGTGCATACAACCTAGTGTGCATAAAGGAGGCTGAGGAGTGGAAGGCGGCATTCAACACAGAGAATTGAGGATCTGTTCATGACCTTTGTCCTTTTAAACATGCCAGCAATTTTCCAGGTCTTTATAAATGACATGCTCTGGGATGCTCTCCATAAGTACGCCTTCATCTACTTGGATGACATCCTAATCTTCTCGAAGTCCATGGAGGAGTGTATCACCCTCGTCAGAGGTATCCTAAAGAGGCTTCTTGATCATGAACGTTCTGTCAAGCTGGAGAAGCCTGAATTCATGTAAATACTATTTCTTTTTTGGGCTTCATCACTGCTAATGGCAGTCTCAAGATGGACCCTAGTAAGATACAGGCAGTCAGAGATTGGCCACCACCATCCAGTGTGAAGCAGGTCCAACGATTCCTGGGATTTGCCAACTTTTATCGAAAGTTTATTCAAAACTTCAACTCGGTGGCATCCCCGTTGATGGCACTAACCAAGAGACACATGAGCCCTTTTACCGAGGTGGAGGTTGTTTTCACAGAGCTCAAACAGCAGTTCATGATGGCTCCTATTTTGGTCATACCTAACCCAGACCTTCCCTTCACTGTGGAAGAGAACACCTTGGATGTCAGAGTGGGTGCAGTGTTGTCTCAATAGACACCTCAGATAATAAACTGCACCTGTGTGTGTTCTTTTCCAGGTAATTATCCCCAGCAGAGGTGAATTACAACATTGGGAATAGAGAACTGCTCATGGTCAAGTCAGCTCTGGAGGAATGGTGTCACTGGCCAAGGTTATAGTGCCAATTCATTGGGGGCCTCAAAACACTTGTTCGCCAGACCCAAGCAAAAGGAGAGATTCCTCAGTACAGCCCTCTGGGTCAGCTGTTCATTCCTAGTCCCATCCAGCTCAGGTTCTTCAGTGGGGACATACTTTGAGATTGCCATCTCACCCAGGGATTTCCTGGACCCTCGAGTTCATTAAGAGAAGATATTGGTGGCCTGGAATGGCAAGGGAGGTCTGTCAATACGTTGTGGCATATGAGGTATGCATCTGGAACAAGGAGCCCACACCCAAGCTCAAGGACTCCTTGACCCTCTGGCTGTTGTGGAAAGACCATGGGCTCACATCTCCATAGATTTTGTCATGAGTCTTGTTCCTTCCAAGGGGAAGACTATTACAGTAATTGTGATCATTTTTTGAAGGCCTGCAAATTCATTGCCTTGGAAAGACTTCCATCTGTGATGGAGATGACCGAGATTGTCCTGCAGCAGGTCTTCACTATCCATGGTTTCTGGTGGACCTTGTGTTGGATTGTGGTCTGCAATTTATATCACATTTATGGAGTGCATCATGCAAAACGATTGGGGCAACAGTGAGTCTTCCCTCTGGGTTTCACCTGCAGTCCAACAGAATGTACCAGAAGATGCCTGGCCTCCGAAGTTCAGAACGAGTGGAGCAACCAGTTGATGTGGGCAGAGGTCACTCACAACACATTATGGCATTTGGCACAAGGGATGTCTCCTTTCAAATGCCAATGTGGGTATTCTCTGCCACTCTTCCCTGAACACGGGGCAGAGGTTGGGGTTCTGTGGCTGAAGATCTCGTCTAATGCCGCAAGGAGAGATGGACTAGGGCAAGGGAGATTTTGTTAGCTTCTACCAGGAAAGCTGAAGTAAAGGGTAACTCCAGCTGTATAGGACCCTGGTCAGACCCCACTTGGAGTACTGTGCTCAATTCTGGTCGCCTCACTACAGGAAGGATGTGGAAACCATAGAAAGGGTGCAGAAGAGATTTACAGGGATGTTGCCTGGATTGGGGAGCGTGCCTTATGAAAACAGATTGAGTGAACTCGACCTTTTCTCTCTGCAGCAACGGAGGATGAGGGGTCACCTGATAGAGGTGTTTAAGATGACAAGAGGCATTGATCTTGTGGATAGTCAGAGGCTTCTTCCCAGGGCTGAAATGGCTGCCACAAGAGGCACAAGTTTAAGGTGCTTGGAAGAAGATACAGAGGAGATATCAGAGGTAAGTTTTTTATGCAGAGAGTGGTGACTACATGGAATGGGCTGCCGGCAACGGTGGTAGAGGCGGATACGATAGGATCTTCTTAGCTAGGTACATGGAGCTTAGAAAAATAGAGGGCTATGGGTAACCCTAGTATATCTAAGGTAGGGACATGTTCGGCACAACTTTGTGGGCTGAAGCCCTGTATTGTGCTGTAGGTTTTCTATGTTCTATGCAAGAGAAGACAGGGATCAGTTTTGCAGCCTGGGCAACAGGTCTGGCTGTCAACTCAGGATTTGCCTCTCCAAGTGGTGCCCAAGTTCATTGGACCCTTCAAAGTTCTCAGGGAAGTAAACCCGGTGGCCCACATCTTGCAGCTCCTCAAGACCCTCAAGGCCAATCCCACTTTCCATGTTTCTAAGTTAAAGCCTGTGAATGCCAGCCCATTAGCCCTACCACCATCAGCCCTGCCGCCACCCAGTTTTAATGATAGGAAGCAGGTTTTCTGCATGAGAAGAATTGTGGACTTGCATACTGTTCCAGATGTTCAGCAATATCTCATGGACTGGGAAGGATTTGCACTAGAGGAGAAATGACTGGCACCTGAAAGAGACAACTTGGATCTGGCTCTCATCCATGACTACAATTATCGTCTTTCCAGGCAGCCAGGGCCATCAGTTAGCCATAGGGGAGGGGGTCCTGTTATGACATGCACCCAGCCATGCCACCTTCTGAGGTTTAGATGCTCTAACTCCCAGGAGTATGGATAGCTGGGGTGGCCACTTTAAATATTCAGGACAGCTCGCTTTAGCATAATCATGCCCTATTTTTGTCCAAATAAAATAGCCAAATTAGCACTATTTAAATATAGAATTTGACATTCCAGTAGGTTGAGTTATTTTGAAGTTAGATCAAAATGTAATCTTTAAAAAGACTACAGTATTTGACATACCGTATTGAGATCTAAACAGTACACAAGTTTTAAAAATTACCCTGCTCCTTCTTGTAAGGGAAAACATAGCAGCCCATCTGTTATCAATGTGAATATTTTTAATTGTGGTATACAAGGCATTATTGAACAGTATCTGACTATCTGAAAATCTAGTTTCCATTTTCAAATGTAACTTCAAGGATTTTGAATATTGTTTCTCTGTTCAAAAGGATATCAGTGCTCAGGAAAGAATATTTCTACTATTTTGAGAATTAACAGTGACAAATTCTATGGCTACATTGACTATAGTGTTGCTATGCTAAGGATGTGCTGTTTTTTGAAATCCATAAAAAGGCTTTGAAATAGAAACAAAAGCTGAAACATCTTTAACCCTACATTCTCAAAAAGTTACTTATCCCCAATATCTTTAGATACTGTACCATTGATCAATTAGATCCATAATCACACACAAATGTGATTTTATATAACAGTCAGTGGAATAAATGAAACAAATAGTTTATTCAAATATCAAGGGGGAAATGAAATAATTGCTGGATTTGGACTGACTCGATTGCATTACAATGAAACAGCATTGGCTCAGTGGGCTGTCTCTGTGCTGTAATAATTCGATAGTTACTGATTAGTTTGAATGGTAAAATCCATGACAACCTGCTGTGCCAACAAATCATATACTTACCTTCCGTACGTGGCTGGAAAAGAGTGCGTTCATGTATTTGTCCTTTCGCTTCAATTCATTAGCTCTTGCAGAGAAGGCAGGTGTCATCTGTGGATTATCCTGTTTTTGAAGAGTAATGAAGAGTTGATGAGCAATCTTTTTAATCTCACCACAAAAGCACTATTGATGAACTATTATTTTGCTTCAACCAAGAGAAGACTTGAAAAGAAAACAGAAAACATCTGAAGAAAACACTTGTCAGGTCAGGCACGAACTGTCAGACTTGAAGTGTTAACTCTTTCCTTCCATTGACACTGCTTGATCCACTGAGTATTTCTGGCATTTTCAGTTTTTGTTTCAGAATTCTAATTTTGTACACCATTTTTATTTTCAATAAAATGAACTACCTTGCATTTTTTCAATTATAACAATATTTTTCAAAACTATAAAACTTATTGTATGGCAAAGATATGTTCTTTATATAAAATTATAATGCAACACTGAAGGAATAGCTCCCATCATTAAATGATATATGGTAACAACTTTCATTTTAAGTGTAAAAATTACCAGCTTCTGAATTACACACTAATCAAAACTTCTAAATGTTATCTGAAAGAAGAAATTGAAGTACAAATATTACATCTAGTCATATTGTAATCAGCAAATTAACTATTTTAATTTATAGCTCATAAACACAAGCGATTCTGCAGATGCTGGAAATCTTGACCAACACACACAAAATGCAAGAGGAACTAAGCATGTCAAGCAGCATCAATTGAGGGGAATAAACAGTTGATGTTTCCAGCAAAGTGCTTTAAATAGGACTGGAAAGGAAGGAGGTAGGAACCAGAATAGAAGGCTGGTTGGTGGGGGGAGGGGGGGGGAGCATGAAAGCCAGCGTTTGATGGTTCTGAGTCCGTATTCACTGGAATTCAGAAGAATGAGGGGTGATCACATTGAAACCTATCGAATGGTGGAAGGCCTTGATAGAGTGGATGTGAAGCATCTAAGGCCAGAGGACATCGCCTCAGAGTAGAGAGGCGTCCTTTTGGAATGGAGATGGGGAGGAATTTCTTGAGCCAGAGTGTGGTGAATCTGTGGAATTCTTTGCCACAGGCAGCTGTGGAAGCCAAGTCATTATGTATATTTAAGGCAGAGATTGATTGATTCTTGATCGATCAGGGCGTGAAGGGATATGGGGAGAAGGCATGAGATTTGGGTTTAAAGGAAAATTGGATCAGCCATGATGAAATGGCAGAGCAGACTGAAAGGGCCAAATGACCCATTTCTGAGGGGAAACTTCTACGCTCAAAGGGTTATGAGAGTGTGGAATGAGCTGCCAAGACAAGTGGTACATGTCAGCTTGATTTCAACTTTTAAGAGAAATTTGGATAGGTACATGGATGACCTACCAGCGCAGGTCAGTGGTACTAGGCAGTTGAAATGGTTTGGCATGAACTAGATTGGCCAAAGTGCTTGTTTCTGTGCTGTAATTTTCTATGACTTTGACTCTATATAAAAAAAAGATGAGAGTGAGTAGGAAGGAGATGACATACAAAACTGGGAGGTGATACGTGGAACAGGTAAAAGGCTGAAGAAGAAGGAATCTAATAAGAGTGAACAGTAGACCATGAAAGAAAGGGAAGGAGTGGCATCAGAGGGAAGAGAGGAGCAGGTGAGGAGAAGAGAAGGGGTGAGAGTGGGAACCAGAATGGGGAATGGACAAAGAGAGAAGGGTGCATTAGGAGATTTTACTAGAAGTTAGCGAAATTGATGTTCATGGTATAAGGTTGAAGGTTACCCAGATGGGATAGGAAGTTTGGGGGTAAGTGTAGTACTTGTCACACTTGCAAGGACCGGTGGCTAGAAAGAGCTTAGTTGGAAGGAATGAGTGCATAAGGGAGTCATGTAGAGGGCAATCCCTAAGGAAAACAGAAAGTGAGGGTGAGGAAAAGATGTGCTTAGTATCCCATCTGATACTTAGGGATAGGATCTTGTTTGACATTGATGACTGAATTGGTACTGCTTCCTGCTTCTATGATGAGCTTGTCAATTTCATCGACTTTGCCTCCAACTTCCACCATGCCCTCAAATTTATTTGTTCCATCTCTGACTCCTCCCTCCCCTTGCCTGATCTCTCTGCCTCCATCTCTGGAGACAGACTATCTATTCACATCTTTTACAAACCTACTGGCTCTCACAATTATCTTGACGATACCTCTTCCCATCCTGTCACTTGTAAAAATGATATTCTCTTCTCTCAGTTCCTTTGTCTCCTTTGCATCTGTTCTCAGGATTAAGCTTTCCATTCCAAAACATCTGAGATGTTCTACTTTTTCCCTTCCACCACCATCAACGTTGCCCTCACCTGCATCACCTCCATTTCCCACTCATCTGCTCTCATCCCTTCCTCCCACTGTGGTAAAACAGATAGTGTTCCACTTGTCCTTATCTACCACCCAACCAGCCTCCATATCCAGCATATCATAACTTCTGCCACCTCCAACAGGATCCTACCACTAAGCACATTTTTCCCTCCCCGCACTCTCCACTTTCCGTAAGGATTGCTCCCTTGCCCACTTGTTCCTCCCCACTAATCTCGCTCCTGGAACTTATCTCTGCAAGTGTAACAGGTGCTACACCTGCCACTACATCTTGATTCACTCACCACCATTCAGGTCCCCAAACAGTCTTTCCAAGTGAGACAACACTTCACCTGTGAGCAGTCGGGGTTATCTGGTATAGCCTCCTCGATATCAGTGAACAACAACACAGAGGAGTCTGAAGATTGGGAATTACTTCATCAAGCACCTTTGTCCATTGTAAAAGGCAGCACTGCTGGTAGCCACCCACTTCCTATTCCCATTCCAACAGTTCTGTCCATGGCCTCTCTGTTGCCACAATGAGGCCAAACTCAGGTTAGAAGAGAAACACCTCATTTTCTGCCTGGGCAGCCTCCAATCTGATGGTGTCAACAACCAATTTCTCTAACTTCAGGTAATTTTTTTCCCACCTCCCTTTCTCTCTTTATCCATTCTCCATTCTGGTTCCCACCCCTCACCTGTCCATCTCCTCCTCCTTCCCTTTGTTCCACGGTCCACTGTAATCTCTTTTTAGATTCCTTCTTCTTCAGCCTTTTACCTCTTCCACCTATCACCTCCCAGCTTCTTATTTCATCCCCTCCTCCACCCAACTACCTTCGCCCTCATATGGTCTCACTTATCACCTGCTAGCTTGTATTCCTTCCCCTTCCACCACTTCTTATTCTGGCTTTTGCCTCCTTCCTTTCCTGTCCTGATGAAGGCTCTCAGCATGAAATGTCCATTGTTTAAGCTGCCTGCCATGCTGAGTTCCTCCAGCATTTAGTGTGTGTTAATTTATAATTCATTTTCATACAATCTCAAAAGCAGCCTCTGAGATAGTATTGGGACCTGCATGTTGGAGAACACAATATGCCAACAACCATTCTTCAACTATGATATTTACAAGCAGTTTCAGCGTCACTGTTGCAGAGAGGCTACCTGCGGTCCATTTGAAGCTGTGATAATAACCTTCAGATGCTGGATCAATGTTGGATCCCAGTGTGTGCCAAAGGATTTGGCTACCACTACAGTATATTTGTGTCAATCATATCCATGCCTTTTGATATTGAACTCAAATTTTACACTGGGCTACCAAATGCAGCAAGCAATTTCTTAGTAGAGTGATAGTGATTGTTTTTTTGATGACCATTGGGCCTGTGATGCATTGATATGTTCTTAGAGTCAGTGGTGTAGTTGGCACAATGTGGGGTTCAAAGATATATTCATTGATTTAACCACCAGTATGGTCATTGAACTGTCTGTTACTCTGCATTTGAACCTGCCGAGCCTGACCTCTAGCACTAAATAAATGAATGACTACTTCCATTGCTTTTGTGCATGCCTTGTGGATTTACTGATTCTTTCTCAATAAAATTTTAAAGTGACCTGCCCATCAAATTTATTATTCTTTTACTGGTGTCAGTAGAAGGGGTGTATTAGTCCCTGATAGGAACTTTGTTAATGTCTCAGAACCAAGACCTTTGATCAGAACTGGGAAACAAATTAGTCAAGTTACAGAGATTTTGAGAATGTCTTGTATCTTTTCTTTTGGTCATCTGGTAACCTCTTTCTGTGACAGAGCTCAGATTAGCAAAGTATGCCCATTCAATCATATTCTCAACATATACTGGCATGTCAACCAAACCAAATGTCAAAAGGTTTCTCAGTTTTTCTACTGCTTTTCTTGCTGAGTCCACTAGTTTACATTGCTTCTCTTCTTTCTTTCTACAAAAATTAAACAGTTCACATCTTTCAGCATTAAATCTTATGTGCCACTTATCCACCCATCCAGCAAGCCTGTGTACTATTATTACTTTCTTCATAGCTCACTAAGTTTTGCGTTATTTAAAATCTAAAAATTGTATCCTGTACACTAAGTAGAAGGCATGCACAAGTCATTGGTGAGGCTGCATTGGAGTACTGTGTACAGTTATAGTTGTCTTATTATAGAAAAGATGTGGTTAAACTGGAAAGAGTGCAGTGAAGATTTACAACAATGTGGCAAGAACTAGAGGGCTTGAGTTATAGGGACTGGTTAGCCAGGCCAAGTCTTTATTCCTTGGAATACAATAGAAATGGTGACCTCTTGGAAGTGTTTAAAATTATGAGAGGCATACACTCAATAACCACTTTATTAGGTACACCTGTACATCTGCTTGCTAATGCAAATAGCAAATCAGCCAATTATGTGGCAGCAACTGAATGCACAAAAGCATTTAGATATGGTCAAGAGGTTCAGTTGTTATTCAGACCAAAAATCAGAATGGGGAAAATGTGATCTAAGTGACTTTGACCATGGAATGATTTTTGGTGCCAGACGGGGTGGCTTGTGTATCTCAGAAACTGCTGATCTCCTGAGATTTTCACGTACAGCTGTCTCAAGAAATTACAAAGAATGGTGTGAAAAACAAAAACAAAATCATCCAGTGACCATCAGTTCCATGAGTGAAAATGCCTTGTTAATGAGGAAAGTCAGAGGAGAATGGCCAGACTGGTTCAAGCTATCAAGAAGGCAACAGTAACTCAAATAGGAACGTGTCACAATAGTGGTGTGCAGAAGAGTATCTTCGACCACACAACATGTTGCACCTTGAAATGGATTGGCTACAGCAGCAGAAGAACATGAACATACAGAAACACATTCAGTGGCAACGTTATTAGGCACTCTTCTGTTCCCAATGAAGTTTCCACTGAGTGTAGATAAAGCGAATAGTTACAGTGTCCCTCCCTCTCTCCACCCTAAGTAGGGAGTCCAAAACTAAGGGGTATAGGTTTAGGGTGAGAGGGAAAAGATTTAGAAGGGATCTGAGGGGCTCATTGCTCCTCACACAGAGAGTGGTGAGTAAATGGAATGATCTGCCAGATTAAATGATTGAGGCAAGGTCAAAAGTATCATTTAAGAAACACTTGGATAGGGGTATATGTAGTGGTGGGGCATGGAGGGACATGGGCCAGGCACAGGAAATTGGGACTAGCTGGCTGAGCTTCATGGTTGGCATGGACTGGTTGGGCCGAAGGGCCTGTATCTGTGCTGATGAAGGACCTTGGCCAAAAACTCTACTGTTTACTCTTTTCCACAGATGCTGCCTAGCTAGCTGAATTCCCCCCAGCAGCTTGTGTGTATCACCTGGGTGTTTATCTATTTTATATTCAGCCTGACAGTCTATTAACTATTGTTCATGTATTTTTAGATCAGCCAGATTTTAATTAGATCATCATTTGCTGAGAATCTTTGTGCAACATAATGCAAAAAAATCATGTCAAGTTGCCATTTACTATGTCAGCCATGCCTCTTGCCTCCATAAATAGGCTTCTTATTTGACTTGATTGCCCTGTCCCTCTGCTTATCAGCCTCTTCCTGTTTAATACCTGCAGAATATTTCTTGATTCCCTTTTGTGTTTGCTGCCACTCTTTTTTGAAGGTCTTACATTGTCTCTCATTTCCTTTTTCACTTACTCTTAGAACTTCCTGTAATCATTCCAGTTTTAACAACCCTTAATCAGTCATATGGTCTCTTTTTACTGCTATATTATATTCTCACTGTTTCTGGTGATCCATGGAATTCGAGTTTTAATTTCACTACTTTTCTCTTTCATGAGAATGTTGCTACACTGAAGCTGAAATAGTTTGACTTTAATTGTGTCCCATTTTTCAAGTATAGTTTTGCCTGTCAAGCTTTGATTCTAATTTATTCTGGTCACATCTGTACTGAAATTGGACCATCTCCAGCTGAATTTCTTTACTTTTAAGTGGGTTATAAGTTTTTCCATAGATAATCTAAACCTTAGAATCAAGTTCAGATTCAGATGTATTTATCACACATACATCCAAACAGACAGTGAAATACCTTGCTTGCCTTAATAACTAGCATACCCAAGGGTGCTGGGGCAACTTGTAAGTGTTGCCAGACATTCTGGTGACAACATGGCACTCTCACAATGTTCCATAGAACAACACAAGCAGCAACAATAACAATAAAAAAGACAATAACAGCAAAGCAAGCCTCTTTCCCATCACTAATTCACTCACAGCAATTCACACACACACAGACAGGGCTCCAACTCCAGGACAGGTTTCCTCTGGGCTTCCAGTCTTTGTCCCCAGCTCCTCAGACTCACTCCAATTTGAGACTTCACCCCAAAGTGCTGATCATGGGCTTGACTTCCAGACTCACACAGACCTCTGATCCTAGTGAACTGGGCTCTGGTGACTCTTTTGAACTTTCGTAACTCCTTTTGGGCCTCTGCCTTTGACTTTGACTTTCGGCGTTGCCCTCCAGACTTCACAGGTTTGACCTTTGGGCCTCTACTTTCAGACCTGCATGGGCCCCCGAATCTGGTGACCTGGGGAGGGTCACCATTTCCAACCTGGGACTTACCACTATTGACCGAGAACTCACCATCTGTACAGACTACCAACTGAGGATTGGACTCTGACTTGGGTATTGCTGGTCCCCTCACCGATACAACTTCCAAGATAGCTGATGTTTGACTGGGGGATGCTTCAACCTGAATTCGTGCCCACTCTTCACTTACTACCCCTGACCTCCAAGTCTTCCTCATCCCAGTCCCTAAACCATAGGGTGAACCCTAATGCCCTGTGCTGTCTCCAAAAACATCCCTATGAACACAGCAAACAACTCTGTGCTTAAATCCAAAATAAAGATACTAAACCTTTTCTCCATTCCTATCATTGAGAAACAGAATCCACATGGTGATTCAGCTAGAAGCCCTTTGATTGCCAGAAGGAGGGAATTACAGAGGACTCTTTCTATGCAAAGCAGCAGGAGACCCTATTGCATCGGATTTGCCTCCTTTCTTTGTCATGATTAGTGTTTCTGAGGTCCTGTGGTCCTCAACTCATGTAAGTGAGATCAGGCTGTGAATTTATACCAGAAGGCCCTCTCTGTCAAGTTTTAGAATTTCAGTAGGGCCACCATCTGCTCCATAGGCACCGTTGATCATGATTGGTAATGGGCTAGTTCAGCCTCTTGTTCATTTGTGATAAGTCTAGATCAGATAGACTCTATCCTTGTGGGATAGGGTCAAGGACACCTACATGAAAGACAAATTTGCATTTAAGGAGTCGTTCAAAATTTCCCTCCATCAGGCACCGGCTGTCTTGCTGTCCTTGATAAGTTTTTCTCCCTTCATGGTTTTTAGTGGGGCAAGTCCTTGGGTGCTTGCACCATTGATGGCCTAGACCAGGAGTCGGCAACCTTTAGCACTGAAAGAGCCATATGGACCCGTTTCCCACAGAAAAGAAAACACTGGGAGCCACAAAACCCATTTGACATTTAAAATGAAATAACACTGCATACAACGGTTTTTTTGCCTTTATGCTATGTATAAACAAACTATAATGTGTTGCATTTATGAAATCGATGAACTCCTGCAGAGAAAACGAAATTACATTTCTGCATGCAACAAAAACATTTTGAACTCTGAAAAAAAGACGTTGGGTTGAAGGTTACTCCATAGTTAGCCTACCTTGGATCGAAAAATTAAAAGAAGTGTCAGGCATTGGCTGTGGTGACGTATATTCATAGCGATAAAAAACACGTTGTAGCGGTGTGCTACACGCAGCGCTAAAATAACGACACGGAGTCGGTAAACTGCAGTCAAAGATAACTTTCTTCGAACTAAACAGCCTTGCTTTTAAGCCTCCCTCAACCTGCCCCCCGTGGGCGCGGATGCTCCAAAAGACACGTACTCACAAAGCCCTGTAGGTTATCTCCCTTAGCCGGAACGCTGGCTAATTGTGAGCCGGTTCGGATGTGCCAGGAAATGGGTCACCACAACGTTTTATTTAGATTGTACAAGATCACCATAATCTTCAAATTTAGAATTACATTTCAAAAACTAACAAACTAACATAAAATACATTTTAATTAAATACTCGTGTGCTGTCTTTACGACAGTTATTTAGTTTATAATATTTTCACCTAGTAATTCATTCGATAGTATTTTCTAGTTAGAATTAGAAGTGTTTAAAGTATATTCATTGCATGTAAAATATATCGGCATGCGATGACGTCACATCCGGTTTCGCTGTGTCTTGTGGGAAAGTACCAGTTTGAAATTAACGCGAGGGTGGGGGCTCACCACGAGGCACACCTGAGCAGAAGTTGTTTTGCAGGCATGAGAAATCACAGTGAGAGCAACGCTGTAAGTTAATAGAAAATCGATATATTGAACTAAGATGTTAATGCCGATCCTGTTAGAAGTAACGACGGTCGATAATGTTTATGCTTTCGTTAGTTAAAGAGTTGCGGATAGTTTGCATTGAAGTGTATTTAAAGTAGTCAATGGAGCAGGTAAACTCTGCCTGTATACTGCACCTTAGTGTAATGTTGTTATAGTCACCTTTGCAAGTATTTACGATTGAAATGTGATATTAAGGAAGGAACAAATACTGTATCAATCTTGTATTGTTTTATCAACAGTTTTCACCATATGTTAATGTGAAGAGTGAACAGTAAATGGTTAATCTTACTGCGATCTGGTTCTTATTGACTGTGGTTTATCTCGACGTTTAATTCGGCGTTTTGTTACACGCGAAGGAGAACGTTACAACTCGTCATTTATTTTCCAAAGCCACAGGGAGCCACAGCACAGAGATGAAAGAGCCGCATGTGGCTCCGGAGCCGTGGGTTGCTGACCCCTGGCCTAGACAGTGATGAAGTTTTCATGCATCTTGTAGTTATCAGCTAGCTGCTAGATCTCCAGCACTTGACCAACTGATTTTTCTTTTAGTTGTGAGCTTTTTGTTAGACTTTACCATTCTGGTGCCAATAGATCTTTCTTAGCCAGAGGCCAAATGGAGGTTCCAGTCTAGGCATTTGAGATTAACTCCCGGATTTCCTTTTTAGGACAGAACAAAAGCTTCTTTGTAGATGCCAATTATACTGAACATGTGAGCAGACCAAGCACTGTGGACATTCTGTGGCTTCTATTGGTTGAAAGTCACATAGGTAAATTAACTTCATTTCTCTCTGGGGGAACAGAATAAATGATTCCCTTCTATACTCATACTGTACCGTTCTAATTGAATCCTATCCTTTCGATGATTCATTGTGCTACTATTCAGCAATTTTAAACACTTCTACATTCAAGTGAAGACAAATAGGTCTGTAACTTGACTAGCTATGCTTTGGCTTATTTAAATGAAGGGTTTGCTATTTTTCAACATTGATCCTACTCACACCCAAAACTTTGAAAGATGGCAATCTTGAATTTGTAATTACTTCAGTCTAAATTTAGGTGGAAAAACTTAGTGATTTCTTTGCTCTTAAGCTTCCTCAGCATACACAACTGGTATTTCCTTAAGACTTTCAGGACTGAAGGTGATTGCTTTCATAGTTCTTTCTGAACCTTTCCACCAGGGAAAACAGTCAGTAAGATAGTGATTAAAACTGATTTGCCCCTTCCTACCTTCACACAGGGAAGGAACTAATTAATTTCATTACATCCGTTATGTTGGAGAAAGGAAATGCTCATGTACAGTAGTGTTAGAAAGTTCGTGAACCCTTTAGAATTTTCTCTATTTCAGCATAAATATGAACACTTGCTTTTAATAACTGGTGTGATCCCCTTCAACCAAATGTTTTTTCAAACTGCTGGTCAGTCCAACACATAGAACTATAGAAAATCTACAGCACAGTACAGGCTCTTCAGCCCAAAATGCTTTGCCGAACATGTACTTACTTTAGAAATTACCTAGGGTTACCCACAGCCCTCTATTTTTCTGAGCTCCATGCATCCATCCAGGAGTCTCTTAAAAGATCCTGTTGTATCAGCCTCCACCACCGTTGCTGGCAGCCCATTCAATGCATTCACCACTCACCGTGTAAAATATATACCCCTGACATCTCCTCTGTACCTACTTCCAAACATCTTAAAACTGTGCCCTGTCGTGTTAGCCATTTCAGCCCTGGGAAAAAGCCTCTCTGACTATCTACATGATCAATGCTTCTCATCATCTTATACACCTCTATCAGGTCACCTCTCATCGTCCGCTGCTCAAAGGAGAAAAGGCCGAGTTCACTCAACCTATTCTCATAAGGCATGCTCCCTAATCCAGGCAATATCCTTGTAAACCTCCTTTACACCCTTTCTATAATTTCCACATCCTTCCTGTAGTAAGGTGACCAGAACTGAGTGCAGTACTCCAAGTGGGGTCTGACCAGGGTCCTATAGACTTGTAACATTACCCCTCGGCTCCTAAATTCAATCCCACATTTGATGAAGGCCAATGCACTGTATGTCTTCTTAACCACACAGTCAACTTGCGCAGCAGCTTCGATTGTCCTATGGACTCCGACCCCAAGATCCCTCTGATCCCCCACACTGCCAAGAGTCTTACCATTAATACTATATTCTGCCATCATATTTGACCTACCAAAATGAACAACCTCACACTTATCTGGGTTGAACTCCATCTGCCAATTCTCAGCCCAGTTCTGCATCCTATCGATATACTGCTATAACCTCTGACAGCCCTTCACACTATTCACAACACCTGATGACAACTTTGTGTCATCAGCAAATTTACTAACCCATTCCTCTACTTGCTCATCCAGGTCATTTATAAAAATGACAAAGAGAAGAGGTCCCAGAACAGATCCCTGAGGCACACCACTAGTTACCAACCTCCATGCAGAATATGACCCGTCTACAAGCCAATTCTGGATCCACAAAGCAAAATCACCTTGGATCCCATGCCTCCTTACTTTCACAATAAGCCTTGCATGGAGTACCTTAACAAATGCCTTGCTGAAATCCATACTCATTCCATCTACTGCTCTACCTTCATCAATGTGTTCAGTCACATCCTCAAAAAATTCAATCAGGCTTGTAAAGCATGACCTGCCTTTGACAAAGCCATGTTGACTATTCCTTATCATATTATGCTTCTCCAAATGTTCATAAATCCTGCCTCTCAGGATCTTTTCCATCAACTTATCAATCACTGAAGTAAGACTCACTAGTCTATAATTTCCTGGGCTATCTGTACTCCCTTTCTTGAATAAGGGAACAACATCTGCAACCATTCAATCCTGTGGAACCTCTCCCATCCCCATTGATGATGCAAAGATCATTGCCAGAGGCTCAGCAATCTCCTCTCTCACCTCCCATAGTAGCCTAGGGTACATCTCAACCGGTCGCGGAGACTTATCCAACTTGTTGATTTCCAAAAGCTCCAGCACGTCCTCTTTCTTAATGTCTATATGCTCAAGGTTTTCAATCCACTGTAAGTCATCCCTACAATAGCAGTGAATACTGAAGCAAAGTATTTATTAAGTTTCTCTGCTGTCTCCTCTGGTTCCATACACACTTCTCTACTGTCACACTTGATTGGTCCTATTCTCTCACGTCTTATCCTCTTGCTCTTCACATACTTGTAGAATGCCTTGGAGTTTTCCTTAATCCTGTTTGCCAAGGCCTTCTCATGGACCCGTCTGGCTCTCCTAATTTCATTCTTAAACTCCTTCCTGCTAGCCTTATAATCTTCTAGCTCTCTATCATTACCTAGTTTTTTTGAACCTTTCATAAGCTCTTCTTCTCTTCTTGACTAGATTTACAACAGCCTTTGTACACCACGGTTCCTGAACCCTACTATCCTTTCCCTGTCTCATTGAAACTTATCTATGCAGAACACCATGCAGATATCCCCTGAACATTTGCCACATTTCAGCCATACATTTCTCTAAGAAGATCCGTTCCCAAATTATGCTTCCAAGTTCCTGACTGATAGCTTCATATATCCTCTTACTCCATTTAAATGCTTTCCTAATTTGTCTGTTCCTATCCCTCTCCAGTGCTATGGTAAAGGAGATAGAGTTATGATCACTATCTCCAAAATGCTCTTACACTGAGAGACTTGACACCTGAGCAGGTTCATTTCCCAATACCAGATCAAGTACAGTAGCAGAAGTTCCCACTTGCTTTATAAAGGCAACAACTATACCAGTGCCTAAGAAGAATAATGAGGGCTGCCTTAACCACTATCACCTGGTAGCACTCACATCAACAGTGATGAAATGCTTTTGAGAGGTTGGTTATGACTAGACTGAACTCCTGCCTCAGCAATTTGCCTATCATCACAATAGGTCAACAGCAGACGCAATCTCCATGCCTCTTCACTTGGCTTTAGACCACCTAGACAACACAAATACATACATCAGGATGCTGTTCATCGACTATAGCTCAGCATTTAATACCATCATTCCCACAATCCTGATTGAGAAGTTGCAGAACCTGGGCCTCTATACCTCCCTCTGTAATTGGATCCTAGACTTTCTAACTGGAAGACCACAATCTGTGCAGATTGGTGATAACATATCCTCCTCGCTGACGATCAACACTGGTGCATCTCAGGGGTGTGTGCTTAGCCCACTGCTCTACTCTCTATATACAGATGACGGTGTGGCTGGGCATAGCTCAAATACCATCTACAAATTTGCTGACGATACAACCATTGTTGGTAGAATCTCAAGTGGTGAAGAGAGGGTGTACAGGAGCGAAATATGCCAAATAGTGGAGTGGTGCACCGGGAGCACCGGACGCAGTATACCAGACCAGCCGACTCACAGGTGAAGTGTCGCCTCACCTGGAAGGACTGTCTGGGACCCTGAATGGTGGTGAGGGAGGAAGTGTAAGGGCAGGTGTAGCACTTGTTCTGCTTACAAGGATAAGTGCCAGGAGGGAGATCGGTGGGAAGGGTTGGGGGGTGTTGAATGGACAAGGGAGTCACGTAGGGAACGATCCCTGCAAAAAACAGAAAGGGGGGGGAGGGAAAGATGTGCTTGGTACTTATGTACTTACCCTTGTAAGCGGAACAAGTGCTACACCTGCCCTTACACTTCCTCCCTCACCACCGTTCAGGGCCCTAGACAGTCCTTCCAGGTGAAGCGACACTTCACCTGTGAGTCGGCTGGTGTGATATCATACGTCTGCTCACAATCACTCTTTGCCTCTTCTCCATCTTCCTTTGTTGCTCCCCTCCCCCTTTCTTTCTCCCTAGGCCTCCCGTCCCATGATCCTTTCTCTTCTCCAGCTCTATATCCTTTTTGCCAATCACCTTTCTAACTCTTAGCTTCACCCCACCCCCTCCTGTCTTCTCCTATCATTTCACATTTCCCCCTCCCCCTCCTATTTTCAAATCTCTTACTAGCTTTTCTTTCAGTTAGTCCTGACGAGAGATCTCAGCCCGAAACGTCGACTGTAGTTCTTCCTATAGATGCTGCCTGGCCTGCTGCATTCCACCAGCATTTTGTGTGTGATGCTTCAATTGGGTTATGATCTGGACTCTGACTTGGCCATTCTAAAACAGTAGATTTTCATCTTTTTAAACCATTTCAACCATTCTGTTGTTGATTTACTCTTCTGTTTTGGATCATTGTCTTGTTGCATCATCCACTTCTATTTAGCTTCAGGTGACGGATCACTACCCTGACATTCTCCTGTTACATGTCTTGATACAATTTTGAATTCAATGTTCCCTCAATGAATGTAAGCTGTTCAGGCCATGAGGCAGCGATGCAGCCCCAAACCATGGTGCTCCTTCCACCATGCTTCACAGTTGTCATGAGGTTTTGGTATTGGTCTGCAGTGCCCTTTTCCCTCCAAACATAGCTGTGTGCATTTCTGCCAAAAAGTTCAACTTTTGTCTCATCTGTCCACAGAACATTGTCACAGAAGCATTGTGGAACACCCAGGTGCTCTTTGCAAACTTGAGACAGGCAGCAATGTTTTCTTTGGAAAACAGTGGTTTCCTCTGTGATGTCCTTCCATGAACACCATTCTTGTTTAGTGTTTTTCTTATAGTGGACACATGAAACAGAGACTTCAGCAAGTTCTAGAGATTTCTGCAGGTCTTTTGCTGTTACCCTTGGGTACTTTTTCCACCTCCTTCAGCATTGCACATTGTGCTCTTGGTGTGATTTTTGCAAGATTGCCCACTCCTAGGGAGAGTAGCAACAGTACAGAGTTTCCTCCATTTGGAGACAATTTCTCTTACTGCGGCTGATGAACACTCAGAAACCTTTTCCAGCTTTATTCATCTCTACAATTCTTCTAAGGTCCTCTGAAAGTTGTTTTGATTGAGGCATGGTGTACATAAATAGATCTTTCTTGAGAAGAGCAGGGTCAGTCAGTAGCCTGACTTTGTGTTTCTTTTTTATAGAGCAGGGCAACTCTCCAACCCACACATCCAATCTCACCTCATTGATTGGAACTCCTAACTCCAAATAGCTTTTGTAGAAGGCATTATCTCAGAGGTTCACATACTTTTTTGAACCTAGACTATGATTGTTTAAATAAAGTACTCAGTAATGATGAGAAGAAGTACAATTGTTTGCGTGTTATTTGTTTAGGCAGATTGTGTTTGTCTGTTATTGTGATTTAGATGAAGATCAGACTTAGATGAAGATCAGATCACATTTTATGAGTAATTAATGCAGAAAACCTGGTAATTGCAAAGGGTTCACAAACTTCTTCTTGCAACTGTAGATCTCAGAGCTAAGCAGAAAAGGATCCAGATTTTTAGCAGTTTGTTGTTATTTGCTTTCTAACTCCAATCAAAGATCAATGTCTACCTGTTATGATCCTTTCACTGTTTGATGCCTTGCTGTTTTCTTGGTTCATGTTAATCACTTTCAATGTTAGACTTCTGCAACAATTGCCTGCCATGGCATAATAACCTTTATGTACTAAAAAAAATCTATGTGTGATACAACAGTGGATTCTATTTATTCTAATAAACTGTTAGATGGCCTGTTAGACCAATAAAACATGAGTGATTTTTGCACTTCAAATGAATAACTCAACAGTGTGGAAATAAATTATCAACATCTGAAGAGATGAGACAAGTTAACATCTCTTATTTAAGTCAGTTATGACAAAAGGTCTTTAAAAGTTACTTTATTCTAGAGGGTAATATAGCTATTATTTTTGCACAGATTTTGATTTTTAGATTCAGAAAATTTATAACATTTTTCATCTGAACAAACTCAAACCTGATCCAGAAATATTTGAAAGTTATCATGTACAACATGATATAGTTAAACACCTATTTTAAAATGACGTCTGGTAGTAAGCATATGAACATGTTGGTGCCAGTGTGTCATTGGTGAAGGGCTCACAGTGCTATTGAATGATGTTTGATATTATGGTGCCAAAAATTATTCTTTTCACTAAATAGATCCAAGTGCAAAATATTTAACAAAGCTTTAACCAAAATAACATTTCTCCATTTCTTCCCATGTTTAAGTAACACTGCACAAGATTATATTTCTCATATTTTTTCCAAAGCTATGTTATTTAGAAATACTCACCCTATAATATTCTTGCATTCTAATTTTTCCTCTTCAAACTAACCTCTTTTTACTTTCTATCCAATACCATTACTATGAAGCTGGCAAGGTCACGGGAAGTTGAGGGTGAGGGACAGACACGGGGAGTGTTTCTTTAAATCACTTCCTCTCTTTCCCTCAAAGTCTATATAGAGCATGGGCAAGCCCAGCAAGATAAATTTGATGAGCGCTTTGATGAATTCACCATAGATTCTTACCAGTTTATATACCGTATTTGTTATAGAATCATGCACTAGTGGCATAGAAAAATACAGCAGGAAAGCAGGTGTTTCAGCCTACCAACTCCATGCCAACCGTCAAGCACCCATTTATTCTATTGCTACATTAATCCCATTTTTATTCTCCCCATGTTTCTATCAACTATCTTAGACTCTATTACTCAGCTATGAACTAGTGCCATTTTACAGGGGTTAACTAATCTACCAACCTGCATGTCTTTGGGAAGTGAGAGGTAACCCATGCATCCACAGGGAGAATGTGCAAATTCCACACAGTGTCATTTTCAAGAAGAAAGCATTAATATTAGACAGAATCACATTTGATCTGATTCCCTTTGTCAAAAAACAAATGTATACATGTTTTAAACTCAGCTTGAAGGATATGCTCAGTTCATCCCACAGTACCTTTTGCCTGAGATAATGCAGTCAAGTGTTATTAAAAGAATTTAGATGAGCTAACTGTTACACCACACAAAGGAACTAATTCACTATTGGAGGAACAGTTTTTTGTTAAAGATGCCAGAGCTTTGAAAGAACAACCTAGAGTTCTCCTGATGTGCTGGCCAGCACCTATTCCTGAATATGCAATACTGCTATTATCCTCATTGTCAAATGCGAAGCTAGTTGATAGATTAGAATTGTTTTTACTTACATTAAAATAAATGCATTCAAATATTTTTAAAACATTATAAAGACCAACTCCATTTTCTCTTTCTGTATACTTTGATATCAAGGTGTAGCAATTACAATTATGTTAGGTACACAATACATTAATAAAATTTGTTGCTGACAAACTGAACAAGCAGCTGAACTATTCCTTTTAAGGAGGAAAATTCCCAAAATACACTAATAAGAGTTGCCAATTATATTAGGTCATTGCTGGTCTCAGTGGGTTCCAGCAAAGATGAAAGTCCCAGCAAAGCTGCTGAACTTTGGTTGCAAGCCAGAGGGATGCTGAATTTCATTAGTGCACAACCACTGCAGCTGAGAGGAGCCCTCTCTGCTCTCCCCCCAATGCATATCTTTCTATCTCTCTCTCCCTCCTCCTCTTCCCCTTCACACAGTCACACAATTTCTGTAGCAACATATCCTATTGCATCGCAAATGAGAGCAGTACAAACAAATCAGTCTCTGAGATCAACAACAGGAAAGGAAGAGCCAAAAAGGCAGATATACTGGTGTGGGACTAGATGCTGGCAAGGTCCCCTAGTCACAATACAGATTGTAATTGCATTCTTAATGGTGCATCAGTTGGTTGATATCTCTTGGAGGAAACAAGGCTAGATGCACAGACTGTTGTCTTCAGGTAAAGAAGTAGCCTTGAGAGTCAAAAAATACACGAATACTGCGTGTTGCTAAATTCATTATGTGGCCAGGCAGAGAAACAAATAAAATCTATGAATGATAAATGAAAAATGGTAGAAATATTTGACAAGCCCATCAAAGAGCAAGGTAGAAGATAATATTAAAATAAAGTACCAATGTTTAATTCATAAACTTCATGTTCACTTAAACCTTTGATCCAACTTTCTACCAGATGCCAGTAAACTTGCTGTATATTCCAGCCATTTTATATTTTGTTTTAGATTTTCAGCTTTTGTAGGTTTCTGCATTTTTTTCACCACTACATTAGTAATAAATGCTGAAGTAACAGTGATTAAACTTCCTTGCTAATCAAGTTTGTATCTAAAATATCAAGATCTCTCAGCAGCTCATATACAATAATGACTGAATGACATATGCCTAGCAAATATATGTTTATATAGTGATGTAGTTTGTGGATTTTTGTAAAAAAAAATCATAGTACATTGTTGTCTATATTCACTCAGTTTAATTGACTGTGCTACTATAATAAGAGAATCTTTTGCAATTTTTTCAATCCCACTATGCCAACATCCTAATATGCTCTTTGTTAAGGTAACACAGATGCTTCCCTATAAGCAAAACAATAATCAATAGGACTGGAATGATTATGCATTGTGACTGAGTCAGAGTTATAGTATACTATGGATTTTAATAAAAGCTTATACTAAATAGATTTATTTAAAAACTTAAATATTCTTCTGGAGGTATATTTATCTTTTCTCAAATTGCCTCATCCAGCACATAAGTAGAACATCTTATGGTTGATAAAATAGGTGTGGATTTTGATTTGAGCCTGCCACAATGCTCTTTCTTAGTATGGGCTGCTGCCTTACAGTTCCAGTGACCTGCATGCAGTGCTGATCTCTGGTGCACGTTTTCCCTGTGATTAAGTGGGTTTTCTCAGGGTGTTCCAGTTTGCTCCCATATCCTAAAGATACAGTATGTGTTTGGTAGATTAATTGGCCACTGTATACTGTCCCTAGTATGTAGGTAACTAGTAAAATT
Source organism: Hypanus sabinus (assembly GCF_030144855.1). Classification (NCBI taxonomy): domain Eukaryota; kingdom Metazoa; phylum Chordata; class Chondrichthyes; order Myliobatiformes; family Dasyatidae; genus Hypanus; species Hypanus sabinus. The sequence goes on along the minus strand of NC_082738.1, from coordinate 6,346,671 downwards.
GGGGAGCAGTTCATACGAATGTGGAGAGAATAAAATTAGATTAGTGTGAATGCATGCTTAACGGTTGGCATAGATTTAGTGAGCTGAAAGAACTGTTTCCATGCTATATGAGTCTGTGACTATTCTAGTATAACATTGTTTTCTCAATTAAGCAGTCACTTGAGGTACAGGTTAAGTTGCTTGTCCTGTGGTTTCCAATGAGTCTCATGAGGACCTGCAGACTTTGCCTAATGTAGGATAGTTTGAGTTTGCATGGTGAAATGGATGGGTAAATTATTGGAGAGAATTGGAGTGGCCTGAGCCTTCCTGGAGGGTTCTCTACTAGTCTAAGTGGACTGCGGCTAAGAATTCTAATAAATTGCTGAAGATGTTTTGTTTTTTCCCACTGATTCCTGTAGTACATGACTGGTCACAGGCCCTCAATCTGAATAACAGTCCTCCACTATCACCCTCTGAATTGTTTCACCAAACCAATTTTGTATCCAACTGGCTAGCTGGACCCCATGTGATCTCATCTTCTGGACCAGTGGTCAAGGGGAGAACATACAAACTCTTTACAAACAGCAGTGGAATTGAACCCAGTAGCCAATGTTGTAATAGCATTACACTAAACGCTACATTACTATGTTGCACAGCACTGATGGCAATTATTATTCAGTTTGATTTAGAATAGTTATGGAAAAGGACAGAGTTAATGTAGATATAAGAAATCTACATTACAGTAATGGTACTCTAACTTCATTGAGAAGTGATTGAATAAGGGTAGTTTGGAAATAACTCCACAAATGTAAGTGTAAATCAGTCTCCAATCAATGGAAGCATTCAAGGATGTTCAACGTATACATGTCTCCATTAACAAAAAGGATTGGACTGCAAAATCTAGAGCCTTTAGAAGTTAAAATGCATAGAAATTAGAATGAGGCAAAATTAAAGGAAATCTTGTCAGCAAGGTGCATTTAGTACAACAGAAACCCTGAATGAGTAGAAACTGTAGAAGAGAGAAAAGAGTATGCAGAAATATAAAAACAGCATGCAAAATTATAGTCAAGTAAAATCAGTAAAATAAATCAGTAAAAGGTTTCCAGGGTGGGAAAATTGTAGATGGCAGTAGATTGCATAAACTAGCATAGTTTTCTGATTTATAAAGTTCTAAGGTCCAGGATATAATAAATAGGAAGGATCTATTTCCCTTACCAGAGAAGCCAAAATCCATAGGGTACTTGTTTAAACTAATAGTGAGAGGGATTAAAGGGGGAGATGGGGGAAGTTTTTAGACAGGATCTGGAACTCATTGCTTGAAAGGAAAGGCAGCCTCTTTCAGCTTCAATGAGATGTTCTCTGGAAGCATGCTTAATGAGGTACAAGATTTTCTAGGCAAATAGAGAGTGAGCATAGTCAGTTTCAGTAATATTCTGGGCATTCTAAAGGAGATTTAAATAAATATAATCTGAAATATAAAACAGTACCTGGTTTCCACTCATTTAATAGCTACAAAAAAATTAAAACCATGCAGTAAAATAATGTTTGTTCGCAAAAATCTGCAAGAGTGAACAGAAAGAATTGCTTAAATTGAGCTTTTTTTAATACAGTGAATAGGGACAGACTATTTCCTCAGGCGGGTGAGCCCATGACAAATGATCATTAGTTTCAAATGAGCATGCGGAGAAAGACGTGAGAGATTAGAAGCAATTTTCTCTTAGACAGCATATTAATGGAGCATGGTATGACTGGCTACAGGGAAAGTGAAGGCAGAAATTTCTAAATGCAAAGAAATATTTTAAATCCAGGTAAGAGTTTTGAAGAGACCCTGCTGCACTTTGGGGCTCTCTGTAGAATTTGTACATTCTCTCCCTGAATGCAATGGTTTCCTCCCCCGTGCCAAAGAGATGCTGGTTGATAGAGCAACGGTGGCTATAATTTAATGGCAATTTGAGGGGAAAAATATGATTAGAATAGGTGAGTATTTGAAGGTTAGCGTAGATGCTGGGTCTCTCCTTCTGCTGCTGATGATGACCTGACTTGTTTATATGAGAACAATTTAGAAGTTTACAGAGGAAAAAGAATCTGACAATATAATCATGCTTTTTTTTCCCAAAAATAATAAATTCCTTTAGGAAATAAATTAGAAAGTATTGAATATATATACAGTACATATCCTGTAACTATCTACATCTCCTTTTAACACTGGCAGCTTACAAACTAAACCTTTTGAGGTCTGGAGTCACTTAAAAGATATATTATTACATCCGAACAGATGATTCTTGATTTCTGAAATAAAATAAATAAATAGTGAGAAGGTAGGACGGGTTACTATAAAGTGGGTGCAAATTGCACAGATAGGCTAAAGTGAACAAATAAAGTGGGAGGAGGCTCGAGTAATTTAAAAACATTGAAATAGGTTTCCATGCTATTAAATTTTCTGATGCCATGTAACTCACCTAAAATATGAATAGCTTTTTTTCCACTTCTGGCTGACCTGCTAGATTTTTATTATTTTTACATTACAGAGGGCAGCTTGCTGCAGGTTAATTAAAAAAATGATAAAGGCAATCAAAACCAGTCCTTGCTCACATTCAATCTACTTGTAAAAGTAATCAACCAGAAGGACATGCCTGTGAAAGTTGATACAGGACTACAGATAGTTAATAATAACGAACTATTCTGCATATAAGGTTAAGAATTTCCTATGTGAACTAGTTAACTAGTGATGGTGCAATACTTGTAAAAAAACTGATCATTCAAACATCATTCAATAAAATTTTCATGACACTGGCATTATAAATATAAAAACCTATTAATTCCATATCTACTGTAACAAATATTCTCATTGTACTACCACATACAGTTTCCTTTTTAGTGTTGTTATATCAGACACCACAGGGCTAATTTTCACGTACCTTTTCAAAAGAAGAGTATGGATTATATCTTGCAACTACAGTCTAATGTCGGGACAAAATTGAATTTCACATGGAAAAGCATGTTTTAATAAATGATGCACCTAATTGTGAAAAGGAAATTGTGCCTAACTAATCTTTTACAAAGAAAATGAAATTATGCCACAGTTGTTGCTTTATAGTCTTTGAAAAGGCAAATGACAAAATGCTATGTAATAGGTGCACTGAGGAAATAGAAATGGATGTTAACTTCAGAATGCTGACAACCTGGATACAAAATTATCAGTGATAAACAAATGATAAATAAGGAAATGCACTATAATCCAAGCATGGAGATATCCAGCAGGTCTAATTGGATTTATGAGGTAGGTAGATGGTTGTCAACCTAATACAAAATTGATGACCTTATGATCCTCAATTTTCAAAAAAAGTACTGCCGGTTAGAAACAAATAAAAACAAAGATGTAAATCTTTGAAGGTGACCAGGTTAATTCAGAAAGCATTGAAGAAAACAAATGGAATACAAGTTTATGAAGTGAACACAAAAACAAGGACATATCACTAGCTAGCCTTTAGCAGGAACCATGTTAATTCTGGGAATTATACTGTGGTGTTCTGGGGGCAAGGTCGACAACACTCCCCAGCATTCCTCGCAGCCAATGCTAATTATTGTTCTTGTTTTAAAATGCATTCATGGTGTGAATGTTCAGTAGAATTATGGTGAGGTGTTCAAGTTCATTTATTTATCTCAGATTATACAGTTTCTTGCTTGTGTGTTTGTGTGCTACTCTTTGTGTGCAATAATCACCTTCCCCACCAGCATGTGACTGAGTTAGTTCTCACCGAGCTATTGCACTCTGTCTGTTATTGTGCTTGTCGCATTAACAACGGTAGTTGAGATAAATGAGCTCTTCTCATCTCATCATGGACCGAAGTACTTTAGAGGAAACAGATGAACATATAACATAGAAATTTACAGCACATTACATGCCGTTTGGCCCACAATGCTGTGCCAACCATGTAACCTACTCTAGAAACTGGCTAGAATTTTCCTAGCGCATAGCGCTCAATATTTATACGTTCCATATACCTATCCAAGAAGCTCTTAAAAGACCCTACTATATCCGTTTCCACCACTGCCACTGCCATTCCATACACCCATCACTCTCTGTGTGAAAAACTTACCCCTGACGTGCCTTAGTAACCTATTTCCAAGCACCTTAAAACTATGCTCCCTCGTGTTAGCCATTTCAGCCCTGGGAAAAAAGCCTCTGACTATCCACACGATCAATGCCTCTCATCATCTTATACACCTTTATCAGGTCACTTCTCATCTTTCATCACTCCAAGGAGAAAAGTACACTCAGCCTATTTTCATAAGGTATGCCCTCCAATTCAGCCTATTTTCATAAGGTATGCCCTCCAATTCAGCCTATTTTCATAAGGTATGCCCTCCAATTCAGCCTATTTTCATAAAGTATGCCCTCCAATTCAGCCTATTTTCATAAGGTATGCCTTCCAATTCAGCCTATTTTCATAAGGTATGCCCTCCAATTCAGGCAACATTCTTGTAAATCTCCTCTGCACGCTCTCTATAGTATCCACATCCTTCCTGTAGTGAGGTGACCAGAAATGAACACAGTACTCCAAGTGGGGTCTGACCAAGGTCTTCTATAGCTGTAATATTACCTCATGGCTCTTGAACTTAGTCCCACAGTTGATGAATGCCAACACACTATATGCCTTCTTAACAACACTATCAACCTGCACAGCAGCTTTGAGTGTCCTATCGACACAGAACCCAAGATCTCTCAGATCCTCCACACTGCCAAGAGTCTTATCATTTGTATTATATTCTGTCTTCAAATTGGACTACCAAAATGAACCACTTCACACTTATCTGGCTTGAAGTCCATTCTGCGACTTCTCAGCCGAGTTCTGCATCCTATCGACGTCCTGCTGTAACCTCTGACAACCCTCCAGACTATCCACTACACCCCAACCTTTGTGTCTTCAGCAAACTTACTAACTCATCCCTCCTCTTCTTCATCCAGGTCATTTATAAAAATCACAAAGAGAAAGGGTCCCAGAACAGTTCCCTGAGGCACACCACTGGTCACCAACCTCCATACAGAATACGATCCACCTATAACCAGCCTTTGCCTTCTGCAAGCCAATTCTGGATCCACAAAGCAAGGTCTCCTTGGATCCCATGCCTCCTTACTTTCTGAAGGAGTCTTCTTCATGTTCTCTGCAGTCCGAATATCTCACTTCTCTGCAACACTCATGAAATCAGAATTTTTCTAATGTTCATGTTGCATTCTTATATTTCACAACTTTTTAACACAAGTTGAAAATGCAACTGAAATCCACAAAATATTTTCTCAACTTGAATATCTACCTTGTGAAAGGTAAGTGTACTTAGTGGATCATACGGTGACCTCAAAAAACATAAACAGGTAGAGTAAAAAAACATTAATAGGACAGTCATATCAAACTTCGATTCCTCTACTGTCCTTTCTTAGCAAATTCCTTCTTCTTAAGTCCTTTACCTCTTCCACCTATCATTTCCTTGCTTCTCACATCAATCCCTTTCATCCCCCCACCCTTTTCTAGCCACATGCATTCACCCTCACTTGGACTCTCAGCTATGAACTCTCAGCTTTTACTCCTCCTCCTTCCCATCATCCCACTTTTTTATTCCGGCATCTTTCCCCTTCCTTTCCAATCCTGAGGAGCCCTCAGCCTGTAACAATGATTGTTCATTTCCCTCCATAGATGCTGCCCAGCCTGCTGAGTTCTTCCAAATTTTGAAATAGATCTGTGTTTCTGACTCAGAAAGGCAACAAGACTAATTTATTTCAGCAGGACTGAAATATTACAAGAAGCCCCAATATTCTACAAATATTTATAAAGGCATAAAAAGATTTTAAAAATCCTATTCCTGTGCTCAGTCTCTGGGTATTGATTTTTATATTAAGTAAATATAGAAGTTTGTCTTTCTTTTAAATAAAAGATTTGATGTTTTCATCTTTTTAGATTACCAGTCTAAAGATAGTTCGAACCTTTTAGATTTTGATAATTGTGATATTATTAGTTTTAAAGATGTTGATGATTTTAAAAGGGTTAGTAGTAGTTTTAATAATGTTTAATTATATTAATAGTCTCAGGGCAAGAGGGTCTGACAGAGGTAATTTCAATAATCTTATCACTCATTATGTGGCAGTTTCGAGTGTTGGTAGAAGACTTTCTGGCCGAGTAAAGAATGACTGTAATCCCTATAATTATGGTATTAATGCTTCTGACTGTGTAGCAGCTGACAGCATTGAGGATGTCATCTGGAGGACAGTCCGTGTTTCAGAATCAGAAGTAAAAGGCAGATTCCAACAAAAAAAAGAGAATGGAAAACAGCTTTGATTATTTTTATTCACAAAGCAAATACATAAATGCAATACAAATACTGGAAGAAAAATAGAACTTAGAACAGTACTGCACAGCAACAGGCCATTTGGACCACAGTGTTGTGCTGAACTCATTACATTTGCTGAAGAAAAGCTACTGTTTCTGCTATTTCTATAAAATAAAATATGACTAGACTCACTGAGGATTTACTGAACATAGTTTTCTCCTAATTCTTCAAGGAATTCCTTGTTCATCACAACTGCCATCCTACTATCTCATTCATGGATGGTAATTTTCTGTCATCAATCACTAAATAGTGACTAAAGTTAGGAAACCGTAAATATATCTTTTTCATCAGATTGTTACCTCAGGTGAGTTCAGCTGACTCAAGAATTAAACCTTTGGTCCTCATAATTTATGCCATATTATCCAATACATTTGAGGTTCATCTGATACATAAAAAAATCACTTTTCTTTTAACTTTATTTAGTTTGCATTTCAGTGATTGTGCTTCTTTTTTGGTACTAACATCCAAATTGGAAACCACTCTCTCTGGCCATACATCCAAATCATTAAATACAGTGTAGGAACAGAATCCAATGTGAGACCATTACCAATTTCCAACAACTCTTGAGAAAATTATATAGCTGTGTCTAATTATTTTCATTTATTTAAATATTTAAGCATTTCATTCATAATGTTTCAGAGATGCACTATATTATAGAGGTGAAACCAAAAATTCTGATATTACCTCAAGTAGCTCTACCTTTGTGAAAATGAATATTGTATTGACTTTAGTCTTGTAGCGCAACAGAAACCAGGAAGATAGTTTTAGAACCTCCATCTTTTTTTATTGAAAACCTCAATCTTGTCTATTTTCCTTAGCTCTGTACTCACCTCATTTCTTCCTAGCCAGATCAAGGATAAACTTGACTTGTGTTGCAATTCACTACAACAATGGTATAAGAACAGGAGCGCTTAGCAGTGGATGAGAGATGCAAATGAGCGGCAAACTTTGGAGATTGTCTTCAACAACCAACTTTAGGTAGAATAGACTACACCAAGTTCAATGTCAATGGTAAATGATAAGAAGCTGAAAGTGTGTGGCACCATCTGTTGATTAAGGTGAAAAGACTGAACTGTTTGCAATTGGTTGGGATGCAAGGAATGAGACAGGAGTTAATGATCTGTGGGACCAGAGAAGGCACCTAATTCAAAACAAGGCAAATATGGTCCTGGGCTGTTACACTGGATCTTCATACCAGTCATAGAGTCCATTCTCACGTACGGATGCGAGACGTGGACATTCACCAAGACCATGTGAAAGTTACCAGATGGTTGCTATATACACGAATGCTCCGGATGGCTCTTGACTGAGTTGGCAACAGCGCATGACAAACGTTGAGCTCTGTGATGACCTACCGATGCTCACTACCTGCCAGCCTAGTCATGACATGGGAGCCCAAGCTTGGGAGGATGAACCCTGGGTGCCCTCCCAAGACTATGGTCAACACGCTCCTAGAAGATAGCAACGTGGCTAACGTAGATGAACTGAACACACTGATGAGGGAGAGGGAGGGGTGGAGAGTCCGTTATTGTGCCTGACGCTGGCCCCCTAGGCCTGAGTCGACGTAGTAGTAGTAGTAGTAGTAGTAGTAGCTATTACATTCAGCAAAAGCAGGACATTTCCAGGTCAATTAAAACATGTTTAAGAACATTAACATGCAGACAATGGGCAGCATTAACTTCACAAGCTAACTACTACTAATTGACAGTACTCAGAAATCTAAGTATAGTCAACTTGATAGAATGAAATCTCCTCTAATTAGCTGAAATCAATTAATTAATTAAGTAAAAATCTCAAAACCATCAAACTACTCTCTTGCTTATTTCACCAAATTCTTGAACTGGTCTATACAATTCCAGTACACCCTAGAATCTTACGTGAAATTGTTAATCCAATCCTCAGTGTTTGGTATGCCAACATTTGGAATAGACTCTCTGACTCGATTTTCTCACTTGCAGACCCTAGTCAGTTCGAATTCACAACAACATCTCCTCCACAATCTCCCTCAGCACAGGTATGCCACAAAGCTGTGTGCTTAGACCTCTGTGCTACTTGCTTTATATGTATGACTGTGAGGCTAAGTACAGCTCCAATGCTATATGTAAGTTTGCCAATGACACCACAGTCACTGGCCGAATCAAGGGTGGTGACAAATTAGCATATTAGAGGGAGACTGAAAATCTGGTTGAGTGGTGCCAAAACAATAACCTCTCACTTAATATTAGGAAGACCAAGGAGATGATTATTGACTTCAGGAAAAGGAAACCGAAAGTCCATGAGCCAGTCTTCATCGGGGGATCAGAGGTGGAGAGCATTAGCAACTTTAAATACCTTGGTGTTATCTGTTCATGGATCTGTCCAGCATGTAAGTTCCATTACAAAGAAAGAATGGCAGCACCTCTACTTTCTTAGAAGTTTCTGAAGATTCCGCTTGTCATCTGAATCTGTGACAAACTTCTATAGATTTGTAGTGGATAGTATATTGACCGGTTGCATATCAGCCTGGTATGGGAACACCAACGCCCTTGCAAGGAAAAGCCTACAAAAAGTAGTGTATATGGCTCAGTCCATCACAGTAAAAACCCTCCCCACCATTGAGCACATCTATATGAAATGCTGTCGCAGGAAAGTGGCATCTATTATCAAAGACCCCCACTCCATCTAGAATATGTTCTCTTTTCACTGCTGTCATCATGAAGAAGGTACAGGAGCCTCAGAACCCACACCAGCAGGTGCAGGAACAGTTCCTACCCCTCAACTATCAGGCCATTGAACCAGATGAGATAACTTCACTCAATTTCACTCATCCTATCACTGAACTGTTCCCACTGAAACGGATTCACGTTCAAGAACCCCTCACCTCATGTTCTTGATATTTATTGGCTATTTATTTATTATTATTACTGTGGCGACCCATTTCCTGGCACATCCGAACCGGCTCACAATTAGCTAGCTTTCCGGCTAAGGGAGATAGCCTACGGGGGTTTGCGAGCACAGAGCTTTGGAGCCTCAGCGCCATGGGGGGCAGGTTGAGGGAGGCTTAAAAGTGAGGCTGAGGATTTCGAATAAAGTTTTTTCCTTCAACTGCAGTTACCGACTCCGTGTCGTAATTTTAGCGTTGCATGTAGCACACCGCTACATTACCATTATTTTTTTCTCATTCTTTTTGTTTTTGCAGTTAATTGATTTTTTTTGCACATTTGTGTCTGTCCACCCTTTTAGGTGTGGACTTTCATTAATTCTATCGTGTTTCTTGCATTTATTGTGAGTGCTCACAAGAAAATGAATCTCAGGGTTGTATATGGTGATATACTTTGTATTTGTACTTATATAATAAATTTACTTTGAACTTTTCAACTGAGTTTGTTAAATAATCTATACCTGCTCTTTCAACCATTGAGCTAGCCAAAGTTATATCAAATTGATCCTGAAAAACTGGACTGTTTTTGGAATAAATGGATCAAAACAAGAAGTCTATTTCCCATTTTGAATGGTCTGAAACTGGTGCAGAATTAATTATTTACACTTGACTTCTTAAGTAAAGAAGTGAAATGCAGAAGGAGTAATTTTGACTGTCTTATACAAATTGCAACTAATCATGTCATTTGGGAGAAACTATGGGCATGGTTACAACATGCCTAATTTTGTATTCATTTTATGCTGGTAAAGTGTTTTTTTTTATAAATTACAGTTTCTGTGATCAATAGGGCTTGCAGCTAATGGTGTACAATGACATTATCAACATATGGCAGAAGTTTGAAAGCTAAAATTTGAAATAATCTCCTGCTCAGTACATGCATATAAACCGAATGTCACATGCTGAAAAATATGATGGCAAATTTAATCTTTTGAAAGAAAATATAACAAATATTTTAAATTTGTTCCTGAATGGCATTGAATGGCATCATATTTAGTGTGAAATATATCACCTGGTGAATTAACCTACTTTCCCTCCTGAATGAAATCCACAGATTATTGGCAGAAAACTACAGGGCATTTTGTGAAGTAATTAAATTCAGCAATCAAATCAAAACAAAATCAAAGTCCATTGTTCCTTTTTGTTCTCTGAAATTTAATGACATTGAGAATGATATCTAGAACAAAGCATGAGGAAGAAATCCTTGGGACTGAAATTATTTGGAAAAAAAACTTATTTCCAAACATTTACTGTAAAGTTAAGAATTTTGTACCACTGCAAAACTATCAGTACAGAGTAAGAAAGGAAGTTATCTCATGTGATCTCAACAATGCAATATCCTTAATACTCACGGTTGCCAGGTAATTGCCCTCCCAACTTCTCTGGAGGCCCAAGTCACCTCTCTGACCCTTCAGGTTCTCCAAAGCTGCAACTTTTGCTCTGACCTGCAGCAGGTCGGCAGGTGGGATACTCTTAATCAGCTGAAATGCTCTCCATCTATTGGTAGGAATAAAATTCATTTTAAAATCTTTTTTTTTAATTATTATTAAAGATCAACAAAAAATACATTAAATCAATATGTCATTATGTACAATAAGGAATTAAATTAGCAAATAACTGATTAACAAAGCTAAGCAATATATCAATAATAAGAGAAAATAAAGTGTTAAGAATATTTTTTTTGAAAGAAAAAGAAGGAAAATAACCCCTACTAACTGAAAAAAAAAACATTGGGAGCACAGCCCCGAAGCTATACATCATACAAGCTTCTATACAAAAAAATCAATCCACCAACTCAAATCCATTTAAAGAAAAATCGGAAGGAAACCATATTAATTAACTCAAATCAGATGATAGTAGAGGGCAAATGAACCCCACCTTTTCTCCAAATCAAACTGAGGATCAAAAGTTTGACTTCTGATTTTCTCCAAACTAAGACATAACATCACCTGAGAAAACCATTGTATCAAAGCAGGAGCAGAAACATCTTTCCATTTCAACAAAATAGCCCTTCTGGCCAATAATGTAACAAATGCAATTACATGTTGGTCTGACGGAGAAATACCATGAATATAGTGAGGGATTATACCAAATAAAGCTGTCAATTTATTACGTTGTAAATTAAACAATTAAAGGAATAAAATTAAAACAACTTCATGCAAGAAAGACTCACTTTTAATTATCACTTTCAACAAAATGAGTTTTGCAACCATTCAAAGTTTTAAAGATTAATAGATTAAAAATATAAAGCTTTTGAGAGGCCACTAGCATCTTGGTTTAATATCTCATCTGAATAAAGATGTTTCAGCAGTGTACAATACCCTCAATGCTTTGCTGCAAGTGGACACTGGAGTAGGCCTTCAGCATACATTCTACTTGAGATGAGAACACTATCTTTGAACCATGGAGTTGAAAGCAGTACTGTAATCACTGTATGGGAATTTGTTACAGTAATCTGTATTACAAAATATAAACTGCATTCAACACTCAAATCACAGCATGTGACTTATAAATAGAATGTTTTAGAGGTTTCTATTAATATCTAAAATGTAAAAGGAATAGTAAGAAGTCCAGTATTTTTCAGCTTCCCTATTGTTTCGTATGATGTGGAACATTAGTTATTAATGCTCTGATTTCCAATTATATTTTCAGAAAAAATCTCTAATTATAATCCATGACCAGCTTTCAAAGAAATGACAACTGTATTCAGCTGAAGAGCTATAAATTATAAGTTTTTGTTCTGGCTCTGCTGAATGCCAAAATGAGTAGCTGCACCAAGCTGCTCAGGATTTTTTTTACGAGGTCAAGTTGCTAGCTCAACACTCAACCCAGGCACAAATGGAGAGCGTGCAAGAGAGCCAGCCAGATTTGAACTCAGGACCTCTCACCCTGAAGTCCAGTGCTGATGCCACTACACCACCAGCCAGCAGAGATACCAGTGAAAATCTTATCTTCACTCAAATCAACAGCATGTACCTTCTGCATTAGGTGCTTGTTGATCCATGCCTACCTGCCATCAATTATCTCCATAACTATGCAGAAGTTCACTGCAACTGCATAAGTATAAAATGTTTCCACAACAGACTAATGGATATTACCTGAATGCACTCTGAATGGAATCTAGAATGCAAACTTCTCCAAATTCCCAGTAGACTCTGCTCACTTTTCCAATAGCAGGAAGAAGAGCAAGTTCAATTATTTTCATGGAAAGGAACAGTTGCAAGGGAGAAGTGCAAGTATTTTAAATTTTTATTTTATTTTTGTTTTTATGTTAATTTTATTACTTTAAATATTTACAAATATCAGTGGCACTCACAAATAGTTTAAACTATCACACTATTGATAGCTAATTATCCTAAGAGCATGGCTACATTTTGGATGGGGTGACCCTATGCCATGCTGGCCCTCAATAATCAGCTTGCAGCTGGCTTATTTGAAGAACTTCAAGAAGGGGCACCTACTCCTAGTATTACTGGGGCTTGTGAGCAGATGATTAGCAACCTAGTCTGTACAAGATGCAGGCCCCCAGAATTGGCAGCTAGAGAAGGTCATGGTTTCTCTGTCTAGTTAAGAATGCCCTCATATTACATTATAGTCAAGTCAGAATCAGATTCTTCTCAACATTTATATTCCAAATGAAGAGTGGCAAAATATTAACAAGGAACCAGAATGATCAAAAGTGGAAATAGGAAGAATGAATAATAGAGGAGATTAAAGAATCAGGTACACTTTAGTCAAATTTATGAAACTATTATAATTTAAATTTCTAAATAATTTGCTCACCTCAAGTCAGTTTTTTTTGAATAGTTGGTATATGTGCTATTACTTGCCCAAGATCTAATCAAACCAAGCTGCTCAATGGAAAATCTTTGTTGAGCAGGTTGATATCTGTACTAACACTTTTTGTTAAAATGTCCTTACATCATTAAATGACACAATTTCACATCTGAGTAGATGAATTCTTTCATTATAGAGTCATAGAAAAGCACAGCACAGAAATAGGCCCTTCAACCCCTCTAGTCTATATGAAAACCATTTAAACTGCCTGTTCCCATCAACCTGCACCAGGTCACTACTATCCATGTACCTACCTAAACTTCTCTCAAACATTGAAATTGAGCTCGCATGCACCACTTGTACTGGCAGTTCATTCCACACTCTCACCACCCTCTGAGTCAAGAAGATTCCCCTCATGTTCCCCTTAAACTTTTCACTTTTCACCTTTAACCCATGTCCTCTGGTTCTAGTCCCACCCAACTTCAGTGTGAAAAGCCTGCTTGCATTTACCCTATCTATACCACTCATAATTTTGTATACCTCTATCAAACCTCCTCTCAATCTTCTATGTTCTAAGGAATACAGTCCTAATTATTCAAGCTTTTCCTATAACTCAGGTCCTCCAGACCCAGCAACATCCTTGCAAATTTTCTCTGTACTCTTTGGATGTTATTTACACCCTTCATTCCGCTCTGAATTGGCCCTAACTGAACACTGTATTTCCTAGCAACAAGCAAACTGCTGGAGAAAGTCAGGTGACCAAGTAGCGACCATGGGGGGGGGGGGGGGGGGGAAGAAGGAATTGTCAACATTTCAAGTCTAAACCCTGTACCAGGATGAATTCCACCCACAAAGTTCCTTCAGCAGATTGTTTATTGCTCCAGATTCCAGCATTTGCAGATTCCTGTATTCTCTAACTATCTTTAAGCAACTGCACCCAATGTTTGTCTATGTATTTTGAGTAATCTGTCTCATATCAAAAATCAAATCACAATGTATGAATAAAAGCGGTTGCTGTGTACCAATTAGCATAAATTTTGCGTAATTAAATGTCAGTACATTGCTCGGTCTGCCTCCAATAGCATTCTTAATACAGGTCCTCCCCAGATTATGAAAGCCTGGTTTACAGACAGCCTATACACGTGAATGATATTGGGGATATCGGCTAGTTTGATTTTCCAGCTGCTACAATGTTGCGAGGATCTTCTGTCATTCTAGAAATCAGTTCACAACAATATCATTGCATCATGCAGAAAAAATCAAAATGGATTAGTTATACACCTTGGCTTATACATAAAACTAAAAGATAAAGGAGCAGAATTAGGCCATTTGGCCCATCGAATCTGCTCTGCCATTTCCTCACGGCTGATCTATTTTGTCTCTCAGCCCCAATCTCCTGCTTTTCTCCCCGTATCCCTTCAAAACCCTGACCAATCAGGAATCTATCAACCTCTGCATTATTGTTTTACAAAATTGAAATGCAGTGGATTTTAATTTGGCTTTTTTTTTTACACTGATCAACAGAAAAAGAATCTTTTGTGTTAAAGTGAAAACAGATCTCTACAAAGTTACCTAAATTAATTGTAAATATAAAACACAATATAGTTGATTGCATAAGTATTCCCACCCCCCACCACCACCACCACCACCACTGCATTAATATGACACACCAAATCATCACTGGTGCAGCCAATTGGTTTTAGAAGTCACATAATTATAATTAATTAAATGGAGACCACTTGTGAGCAGTCATGGTGTTTCAATTGGTTGTAGTAAAAATTCACCGGAGTCACTATCCTGGCAAAAACTACACCATGAAGATAAAAAGAACACTCCAAGCAACTCTGCAAAAAGTTATTGAAAAGCATGTTGGGAGATGGATATAAGAACGTTTTCAGGTTGCTGAATATCCCTTGGAGTACAGTTAAGATAATCATCAAAAATTGGAAGGAATATGGCTCAGCAGTAAATCTGCCAAGAGCAGGCTGTCCTCAAAAATTGAGTGGCTGTGCAAGAAGGGGACGAGTGAGGGAGGCCACCAAGAGACGTATGACAACTCTGGAGCAGTTACAAGCTTCAGTGGCTGAGATGGGAGAGACTGCACATGGAACAACTGTTGCCTGGATGCTTCAGCTTTATGGAAGAGTGGCAAAGAGAAAGTCACTATTGGGAAAATAACTCACGTGAAATTTCGGCTAGCGTTTGTTAGGAGGCATGTGGGAGACTCTAATGTCAGCTAGACGAAGGTTCTATGGTCTGATGAAGCCAAAATTGATCATTTTGACTAAATGTTATGTTTGGCTTAAGCCAAACACTGCACATCATCAAAAACACACCATCCCTAGCATGAAGTGTTGTGGTGGCTGCATCATGCTGTGGGGATGCTTCACTGCAGCAGGCCCTGGGAGGCTTGTGAAGGTAGAGGGTGAAATGAATGCAGCAAAATAAAGGGAAATCCTGGAGAAAGCCTGATGCAGTCTGCAAGACAAATGTGACTTGGGAGAAGATGTGTTTTCCAGCAAGCCAATGACTCCAAGCATAAAGCTACACAGGAATGGCTTAAAAAGAATAAAGTTAATGTCCTGGAGTGGCCAAGTCAAAGTCTAGATCTCAAACCAATTGCAAATTTGTGGCTAGACTTGAACAGGGCTGTTCACTCATGATCCCCATGCAATCTGACTGAGCTTGAGAAATTTTGAAAAGAAGAATGGGGGAAAAATTACAGTATCCAGATGTGAAAAGCTGATAGAGGCCTATCAATGCAAACTTAAGGCTATAATTGTTGCCAAAGATGCATCTACTAAATACTGACTTGAAGGGGTAAGTAATTATGCAATCAATTATTTTGTTTAATAGTCGTAATAAATTTAGACTAACTTGTAGAAATTTCTGTTGATCACTGACAAAAAATGATAAATTAAATCCACTGATTTAATGTTGTAAAACAATAAAATATAATAACATCTTGGGAGGAGAATGCCTTTTATAGGCACTGTACAGAAACACATGGACTCCACAGCTGCCTGTGGCAATGAATTCTACAGATTTGCCACCCTCTGGCAATAGAAATTCCTCCTCACCTCCATTCTAAAAGGACACCCTTTTATTCTGAGGCTGTGCCCTTTGGTCTTCCACCATAGGAAGCATTTTCCCTACATCCACTCTATCAAGGCCTTTCACCATTTCATTAGTTTCAGTTAGGTCACCCCTCATTCTTCTGAATTTTAGTGATTACTGGCCCAGAGCCATCAAACACTCTGCATATGACAAGCTATTCTATCCTGGAATCATTTTTGTGAACCTCCTTTGAACCCTCTCCAGTTTCAGCACATCTTTCCTAAGATAAGAGGCTGAAAACTGCACATAATACTTCAAGTGAGGCCTCACCAGTGTTTTAAAAAGTCTAAACATTAAATCCTTTTTATATTCCAGTCCTCTTGACATGAATGCTAACATCACATTTACCTTCCTCACCACAGACTTGACCTGCAAATTAACCTTTGGGGAATCCTGCATAAAGTCACCCAAGTTCCTTTGCACCTCAGTTTTTTGTATTTTCTCTCTATTTAGAAAATAGTCAACCCTTTCATTTCTTCTACCAAAGTGCATGACCATACACTTCCCGACACTGTATTCTATTGGCCACTTCTTTGTCCATTCTCCTAATCTGTTTAAGTCCTGTAGCCTCTCTACTTATTCAGAACTACCTGCCCCTCCACCTATCTTCGTATCATTTGCAACAAAACCATCATCCATCAATTCCATCATCCAAATCATTGACGTATAACATAAAATGAACCAGTCCCAACACAGACCCCTGTGGACCATCACTGGTCACTGGCAGCCAACCTGAAAAGGCACCCTTTATTCCCACTCTTTGCTTCCTGCCAATCAGCCACTGCTTTATCCATGCTAGAATCTTTCCTGTAATACCATGGGCTCGTAATTTATTAAACAACCTGGTATGGCACATGTTACCCTTGGTTAGCCTATGTTTTAATTTTAGTATACTGCTGGGAAGCTGCATTTTCAACAGACAAGGAATGAAATCCTGTTGTAACTTGGGGAGGTTTGACTTTCTTCCTGATATTCACCAATTTCAGAACTGTATAAACACCCCTTGAATCCTGTAAATGTTTCTTTTAATTTATAAGTCTGCTTTTGATCAATGGATTTATGAAGTTATCTTGAGCATACTAAATTCTGCTGTACAGAGTGATACGGATAAATTATTAGTGTGGCTGAGAAGCCTGACAGTAGGAGAAACATTATTGTCATCTGTTGTAACTTCGGAGGACAGTTTATTGTGTCTGCTCCTTAAATTTGTGTTTGATACATAAATACATTATGTACATATGCAGAAATTGTGGCATTTCACTTTAAAAAAAAATCTTGGTACAATTGTCTTAAATGCTTCTTTGCACAACCAATTGAGGCCAAAATATTATTCCATATGCAGGGCTTATATTTTTCATTTCATTTTACTTTCCATAAAAGATTATTAATTTAACTTGGAACCTCAGTCACAAAGGTTCTTCAATATATGGTTCCGATAATGACAAAGTCATGGACTGATGTGATATTCCTCTGTACTCATTCTGCAAATGACATGGTGCTGTTCTGTAATTTGTAACATGTTGAACCTGAATTTGGAGGAATACATAAAAGAAACCCTTGCTACTTCGGAGGTGCTGAAAAATCTTTCTTTTGACAGAGTGGTGAATTTCATCATTCAGGCTGGTATTTTATTTAAACATGGGCACAAGTTAAAGCAAACTTGCACTGTAATTTGCAAGTAAATTGGTTTAGTACCAGAAGCGATCCTGTCAGTGACTAGAGTTAGTTGATCTTTTTCTTTTCCGAACTTCTTGGCTATTGAGTACAGTAACTGCAAATGAAATCCTCAGACTGAAAAGCTTAGGCAAAATCTTCATGTCCTTTCATGTAGTTATACTAAAGGAAGTAGTTCTAAGAACATCCCCATTTTCAACAATGACATGCAAGTGCCAAAGTTTACTGCACCAGCACCTCTCAAACCTATTACAAAGTCGAAAGTTGCAGGTGCATTGAAATGGCAAAGATCTCTCCCCCCCCCCCCCCAACAAGGCAACAGTGCCCTGATAAGGATACATATCAATGTTCCTTTGTTGCTGGATCCAAAACCTAGAACTCCTTTATAACTGTTCTGTGGATATAACTACAGCAATTCAAGAAGATGGCTCACCACCACTTTCAGTAGGGTAACTCAGAATCAGAATCAGGTTTATTATCACCGGCGTGTGATGTGAAATTTGTTAACTTAGCAGCAGCAGTTCAATGAAATACATAATCTAGCAGAGAGAGCAAAATAATAATAAATAAAACATAATAAATAAACAAGTAAATCAATTATGTATATTGAATAGATCATTAAAAAATATGCAAAAACAGAAATACAGTATGTTTTAAAAAAAATGTGAGGTAGTGTCCAAAGCTTCAAAGTCCATTTAGGAATGGGGTTGGGCAAGGAATACTGCCCTTATTAGAGGTGACCATGTTCCCAAAAATGAACAAAAGTAGGGCAAAATGTAAATTCTGCATGATTGCTAGTCATTTATAGGCACGGAGTTTTATTGGCAAAATTACTAACTATTTATTCTCCATTTATCCTTTGGGGTAGTTTTGATTTTTCAGCAAAGCTTATTCTTAACATGAGTAGTTTTGGTTTGTTTATAAATAGTTTTATAGTTTTATAAATAGTTTTTTCAGTCTACAGTAAAATATTTCTGAAATCACTTAGAAGATATTGCACTTATCTGTATCTCTTACATGAACTGTTTACACATTGCAAACTAAAGCTGTTGTACAGTATATCCTGAAGCTTGATAAAGAATTCTTGATTCTGTTCTTCCTGTTACTATTGATGGTGAGGACGCGGATGTGGTACAAGTACCTGTGGGTGCACCTGGATGATGAACTTCTGTGTTGGTCCTTCACTCAAGCTGTGTACAAGAAGGGCCAGAGTCACCTCTACTTCCTGAGGAGGTTTGAGGTCCTTTGGAGTATGCAGGCTCTCTTTCACATGTTCTTCTATGCAGTGGTGTGTTGGGGGCAATGGTATCAACACAGGTGATGCCAACAAGCTCAATAAACTGATTAGAAAGACTGGCTCTGTTATAGGAGTCAAACTGGAAATACTAGAGGCTGTGGTAGTACAAAGGATCCTGTGGAAGATCTTGATGATTCTGGACAACGTTTCTCACCCTCTGCATGCCACCTTGGCTGAACAGAGGAGCACTTTTAGTAAAAGACTAAGACAACTGTGCTGCTCCAAAAAGCAGCTCCATGAGGTCACTCTTAACCTCAGCCATTAGGCTCTATAATGAGTCAACCTATAGTGGGCGAACTGATGACCCCCTCCTGTTAACTTCTGTTTACCACAACCTGCTGTCCTGGACACACTGCAATACTACCATCACTTCTTATCTGGACAGTGTGAACGTGCACTCATTGCTGTCTAATACTGTAAATGCACTATCATTTTATTAGTGAGAATTTGAAAATCTTGTAATATTTGACTTGTAAATCTTGTACATCTTATTTTTAATGTAACTTTTAAAGATTTTCTCAATGCTCTTCTAGTATCTGTATATCTGTGCATTTGTAATACTACTGTGATACAGTAATTTCCTTTGGGATCAATAAAGTACTATAAATTTGGGTATTGTGCTGTAGTTAGCCTATTATATAATCCTAAAGATGCCTGACCAAATGGTCAAGTTTGATAGCCAGGAACTGATGAAGTTGTCAAAGCAATGGTAAACAATATGTTCTAAACTGATAAAATGAAGTTGCACACCAGTTATTTTGCATATTGGGGTAAATCACTAAATATAGAATTTCAAATTTCAATATAGCTCATTAGACAGATGAAAATGGAAGATGCACATTTTAACTCGAATGATCAAGTTGTGATAATGGAACCTACTTAAAGTTTGGAATAAACCACAGTTAAATCTTAAGCAAAAGTTACAGGACAAAACCAAATAGAATTTCAAATGTCGGTACAGTAAACCCTTAACTTTCAGTTTCACAAGTTTGTGGTCAAAACCCAATGCTACAGTATTGATTACATACTACAAATTCTTCTGCTCATGAGAAAATCTTTCACCAACTAATTTCAGTCTCTATTCAATCATTGGGGGGAATTTTGACCTTTTAAGAATGTAAAGTACTTTGCAGAAGCAACAAACACTACCTCTTTTTATGCTGTCCCACTAACAGCCAAGGTTCACATCTCTACCCATGTCTATGTGACTTATCACTTGACAGAATTCATGGAAAATCTCTCAGCAAATAAAAGTCTTGTTCAGTTTTGCAAAGACCATCCACAAAATAATTCAGCTGGTGAGCAACTGTGATATTTGTGGTTTTTAAGATCTAAGGGTGTATGCTACACAATCACTAAATCACATTGATAATGCTGGTCAGCATTTTACCTTTGGTAAACAGACTGCAATGTTTCATCAAATTTATGTAGGATCTTGGGTGGAGTTGGCCATTTCACATGTTTACCATAATCCTTCATGGTCCCAATGTTCTGAAAACGCTTGCCGACCTCCCGGATATAAGATTTCACCTTGTACTTCCTGTAATGGTTTATGATAATGTAGACAGCTTTTGTGCGTTTATAGCGAAGTCGAGCTATCGTTCCCCTCCAGACCTATAAAAGAAGGTGGATATTTAATTAAGGAAAATGGACTAGAAATCTACTGATTACATAACATACAAGCAGATATGCCCAAATTAGCTTAAGTATCTTTGAATCAGAATCAGGTTGATTATCACCAGCATGTGACGTGAAATTTGTTAACTTAGCAGCAGCAGTTCAATGCAATACATAATACAGAAGGAAAAAACCCAAATTAAATCAATTACAGTATACATATTGAATAGATTAAAATTGTGCAAAAAAGCTAATATATATTTAAAAATAGTGAGGTAGTGTCCAAAGCTTCAATGTCTATTTAGGAATCAGATGGTTGTTGGGAAGAATCTGTTCCCGAATCACTGAGTATGTGCCTTCAGAATTCTGTACCTCCTATCTGATGGTAACTGTGAGAAAAGGGCATGTCCTGGGTGCTGGAGGTCCTTAATAATGGACGCTGCCTTTCTGAGACACCGCTCCCTAAAGATGTCCTGGGTACTTTGTAGGCTAGTGCCCAAGATGGAGTCAACTGAAACCTTGCGTTTTGAATTGAATTATAAGGGTATGTTGATAAAGACCTAATAGTTCCTTAATGGGTCTTTGATCACTTGCCGTTTCCACATCATTACTTTGGCCCTCTAATGTACTTACTGAAGTTGGGAACTTCTTGATTCAGACTGAATTAGCTTTAAGATTATTTCAGGTATGGAAAAGTACTTTTTCTCTTCCTTACCAAATTCCTTCCACGAGACTATTTTGCATCATTCTATCATCAACAAAGTATGGTGATTTGATCCTTGGTTAAAATGTATAAAATTCTTCAAGTAAAAATTCTTTGTGAAGCTTTTTGGTTGGCTGCTCTACTGATTCTCAATATTTAAAAATGATCACCTTTTGCCAGTGGTTGATATCAACAACCCCAAGACTACAGAATGGGTAAGAAGCCACTTCGGCTTTCTTTCTACTAGCATATCCACAATTACTAATCAACATTGCAGCTCTTCAGATTATCAGTTCATTTGCAAACAAAACTCTTGCTTTTAACAAGCTTTAGCTGGGTGTTTGCAGTTACAACACAACTTTGGCCCTTACTGAAACCTCCTTTGCTACCATACCATATACTTTCCCACATACAGACTGTTTTCTTGGCACACAATCACACCCCCTGTAATGCAGTGTCTCCTGTACACAACCAAAATAATAACCTGGCTTCAATTTTGAATTGGTTTTAATACTGGGAATTTTGTAAATGGAAACCAGTAGGTACCTATTTACTGAGCCACACATAAAAAGTTGTTTAACAAGAAAAATGTTCAGGTGAAGGTGTTTTAATGAAAACAGCTTGACTTTTCATTGAAATTCAGGTGTTTGAAATCTGAGCCATGTTGACTTTTGTCAGATTTGACCAGGAATGACTGACAGGAATTGAGCCATATAAAACAGGAGATCTTTGGGTTCAAGTACTGGTGCATGCTCAAAAGAAATTGTAACCATAGAACGGTCTTCCACAACTGTGCAGCACATAAACAGGCTATTTGTCTACAGTTTTTTAAAATTCTAACTCTTTGGAAGAGCAATACAATTAATTCTACTTTTCAAATGGGTATGCTGCAGGTGGTTATTGAATGTGATCGTGGTAATGGCAACTGGGAATTCTTTTGAGAAATGCTAGTGAGCTGAAATGTATAGCCGAGCACATTCAGGAATTCCATGCCTGTACTCTGCACACAAATGCAGAACACACTGAATGTTAATACATCACAACTATTATTCATCCCTGGGTTCCCCAGAATTTCCAGCTGATCCCTAATGTTTGATTGGAGGGAAGGAAACATTCCATAAACCGGCTGCTCAGCCTTGCCCTAACTATTAAATTACCAGACAAATGTGACCCTATTCCAAGGACTGGAATTATTGCCCTTGATTAAAATGATAAATCAAAATATTTGGATTTCTTTTAAGCTTTTATTAGTACAAAGTTCAAAGTAAATTTATCATCAATGTACATGGATGTCACCATACACAACCCTGCAATTAATTTTCTTGTGGGCATTCTCAATAAATCCAAAAAAGAATAATAATCATAACAGAATTAATGAAAGATTGCGCCAACGGGCATACCAAGGCTTTTAAATGCATTTAAAAATATATTTTCTAATAAGTTTGATTGTTATAAAGTATTATATTTATGTACTTTATTTCCATAAGACATAGGAGCAGGTTTAGGCCATCTGTCCCGTCGAGTCTGCTCCACAATTCAATCATGGCTGATCCTATTTTTCTATCTCCTCCTCAACCCCATTTCGCGGCGTTCTCCCCATAATCGTTGATGCCATGTCCAATCAAAAACCTATCAATCTCTGCCTTAAATACACCCAACAACCTGGTCTCTACAGCTGCACGTGGCGACAGATTCCATAAGTTCATCACCCTTTGGCTGAAGAAATTTCTCTGCATCTCTGTTTTGAAAGGGCACCCCTCTATTCTGAGGCTGTGCCCTCTTGTCCTAGACTCTCCCACCATGGGAAACATCCTTTCCATATCTACTCTATCAAAGCCTTTCAACATCCCTCCTACCAATCAGTCAATGCTCTAACCATGTTAGTAACTGTCCTCTAATACTATGGGATCTTAACTTGGTGAGCAGCCTCGTGTGGCACCTTGTCAAAGGCCTTCTGAAAGTCTAAATATACAACAGCCACTGCATCCCCTTTATCTATCCTACTTGTAACCTTCTTAAAGAATTCCAACAGGGTTGTCAGGCAGGATTTTCGCTGAAGGAAACCATGCTGACTTTGTCCTATCTTGTCCTGTGTCACCAAGTACTCCATAACCTCATCCTTAACAATCGACTCTAACATCTTCCCAACCATTGGGGTCAGGTTAACTGGTCTCTAATTTCCTTTCTGCTGCCTTCCTCCTTTCTTAAAGAGTGGAGAAATGCTTGCAAATTTCCAGTCCTCTGGCACCATTCCAGAGTCCAATGATTTCTGAAAGATCATTTCTCATGCCACCACAATCTCTGTAGCTACCTCTTTCAGAACCTCTTTACAGTTCCTCTGGTCTGGGTGACTTGTGTACCTTTAGGTCTTTCAGCTTTTTGAGCACCTTCTCCCTTGTTACAATAAAAGTACCAACTTCTTTTCCTTCACACACTACAACGTCAGGCATATTGTGAAGATTGCTGCAAAATACTCGTTTAGTTCATCAGCCATCTCCTTGTCCCCCATTATAATTCCTTCTGCCTCATTTTCTAGCAGTCCTATACCCACTCTCATTTCTTTTATTTTTGACATACTTGAAAAAGCTTTTACTATCCACTTTGATATCATTTGCTAGCTTGCTTCCATATTTCATCTTTTCCCTTCTAATAATTTTTTTCTTAGTTGCACCCTGCAGGTTTTTAAAAACTTCAATTTTTGCTCTGTTGTATGCTCTTTCTTTTGCTTTTACAATAGCTTTAACTTCCCTTGTCAGCCACGGTTGTACTATTTTACCGTTTTGAGTATTTCTTCAATTTTGGAATACACATGTCCTGCATATTCCTCATTTTCCCCCAGAAACGCATGCCATTGCTGTTCTGCTGACATCCCTGCTACGTCAGACTTTACCTTCTCCCTATCAAATTTCAAGTTGAACACAATCAAATTGTGATCACTGGTTCCTAAGGGTTCTTTCACCTTAAGCTCCCTAATCGCCTCTGGTTCATTACATAGCACCCGATCCGGTACAGCTGATCCCCTAGTAGGCTTAATGACAAACTGCTCTAAAAAGTCATCTCTTAGGTATTCAACAAACTCAATCTCTTGAGATCCATTACCAACCTGATCTTCCCAATTGCCCTGCATATTAAAATCTCCCATGACTACCATAACGTTGCCCTTTTGACTTGCTTTTTCTATTTCCTGTTATAACCTGTGGTTCACCTCCCAGCCACTGTTGAGAGGCCTGTATATAACTGCCATCAATGTCCTTTTACCCTTGCAGTTTTTTTAACTTGATCCACAAGGATTCAACATCTTCTGATCCTGTGTCACATTTTTCTACTGATTTGATGCCATTCTTTACCAACAGAGCCACACTAGCCCCACTGCCTATCTTCCTATCCACACAATATAACGTATAACCTTGGGCATTCAGCTCCCAACTACAACTATCCTTCAGCCATGAATCAGTGATGGCCACAACATCATACCTGGCCATCTGTAATATTGCAACAGGATCATCCACCTTATTTCTTATACTACGCGCATTTTGATACACCTTGAGTACCGTATTTGCTGTCCTTTCTGACTCAGCGCCCCTATTTTGCCATCTGTCCTTCCCTGAGTCCCTTCACTCCGGTTTCCCGCCCCCCACCTGCCAAGTTAGTTTAAACCCTCTCCAACAGCTCTAACAAACCTGCCTGTGAGAATATTGGTCCCCCTTGGATTCAGGTGCAACTCATCACTTTTGAACAGATCATACCTCCCCCAGAAGCGATCCCTATTATCTAAGAACCTGAAGCTCTGCCCCCTATACCAGCTTCTCAGCCATGCATTTATCTGCCAAATCATCCTGTTTCTACCCTCACTGGTGTGTGGCACAGGTAGCAATCCAGAAATTACTATCTGGGAGGTCCTGCTTCTTAGCTTTCTACCTAGCTCTCTGAATTCTCCTTTCAGGACCTCATTGCTTTTCCTTCATATATCATTGGTACCGCTATGTACCAAGACATCTGGCTGCTGCCTGTCCCTTGCCAAAATGTTGTGGATGTGATCTGAGATATCCCTGACCCTGGCACCTGGGAGGCAAAATGCCACCTGGGTGTCCAGTTCATGTCCACAGAATCCAAATTATGTATTTCCACTGTTACTCATCAGAGACACCTAGAAACAGTGCAAAAGTCCCACTACCAGCAGGAATTATCATTGCATCACATATCATGGCCCTTTGGCATGCTGAGGGATGTGTACTTAGCCCATTGCTCTACTCCCTCTATACCCATGACTGCTCAATTAAATTTCTTGTGGCTCAAATGCAATCTATAAATCTGTTGATGATACAACCATTGTTGGCAGAATATCAAAAGGAGGTGAGAGGGTATACAGGAGTGAGATATACTAGCTAGTTAAGTGGTGCCACAGCAATAATCTTGAACTCAATGTCAGTAAGACAAAAGAGCTGATTGTGGACTTCAGGAAGGGTAAGACGAAGGAACACAAACCAATCCTCATAGAGGGATCAAAAGTGGAGAGAGTGTCAAGATCTGAGGATCTAACCTGGTCCCAACTTATTGATCAACTATAAAGGAGGGCAGACAGCGGCTATATTTCATCAGGAGGAGTTTGTCACCTACAGATGTACTGTGGAGGGCATTCTGACAGGCTGCATCACTGTCTGGTGTGGGAGGTGGGGAGGCTACTGCACAGGATCGAATGAAGCTACAGGAAGTTGCAAAATTAGTCAGCTCCATCATGGGCACTAGCCTCCATAGTATCCAAGACATCTTCAAGGTGTGGTGCCTCAGATATTATTAATGACCCCCATTACCCAGGACATGCCCTCTTCTCATTGTTACCATCAGGAAGGAGGTCCGGAAGCCTGAAGGCACCCTCAGTGATTCAGGAACAGCTTCTTCCCCTCTGCCATCTGATTCCTAAATGGACATTGAACCCGTGAACACTACCTCACTTTTTAAAAACTGATTCTGAAGCTGAGTCTGTGCTGACTGACCATCAAACATCTAGTATTACTCTTGTACCACCTCATATTCCCATCAACTCTCTTCTAGATTCAACTACTCATTACACACTAGGGGTAATTAACAATGGCCAATTGGCCCATTTATCCACACATCTTTGGGAAGTGATATGAAACTGGAGCACCCAGAGGAAATTTAAACTCCATACAGTCAGCACCAGAAGTCGACTAAATGTCAGTCATTAGAGGAAGCAACTTTGAGTTATGCCACCGTGTTACACTGTAGTCCAGAGTAATCATCTGGGGATAGGACATCAGGTTGCACTACCTGAGGTCTAACATAATCTCATTATCTACCCTGTTTTATGGAAAAGCTGTGGCAGCAGGCAGCGGAGGATCCCTGCTACTGCAAAAGTTAACTGTTACCAAAGGAACCCTGCAGGAGCCAAACAAAAGGCAGGTGGTAAGTTATTGACTATCTGGTCAATTGAAGCTCCTTCTGCTAGTTTCAGAATACTGGATTCCATTTATTAAGGAATCTTTCTGACAAATAATAGATTAAGATAATAGACATGAAACAGTAGATTAGCTCCTTGTGGATGAGTTCACACTGCTTTAAGATGTTTTTCCATACACAGGATATTTGGCATAAGGTACACGCAAGGGCTTCATTTTCACTGTTGCATTCTTTTTACATTTTACCAATGATATTCTGTCTAAGGTTAACTTTATTTTAAACAAAATAGATCAAAATAGTTGTTTACCATGCTATGAAATGATTTTCTGATGCGATGCTATTTGCCTTCAAACCAAGGAGAAAATGTATTATTATCTCACCTATTCTCCTTGCTCATGGACTGAATTATTTACAACTGTAGCAGAGAACAAAGAAGCAAATGCATATTAAACACATTCCTTTTACGAAGCTTCCATCTAAAATTGTCAATGAAAGATCTACAATATTTCTGTATTTAAACAGTAGGCTCTTTGGTACTAAGCTTATTGTGGAACCAGACAGAAGATAATAATCATGAAAGTGGAGACGAGCAGCAATAATTGAATATCTTTGATACTCTTCAGAGAAAAGTTCAAAGGCGCTGTCAGGGCTTTATGCTTTGAAGAAGAATTTCAAGCTGTATACTCTGATAATAAATGAACCTTTGGCTCTTGGTAGGGTCACTCATACCAAACAGATCTAAAGGTGGTCCACAAGTCCTCCAGGTTTGGGGGTTCAGCTCAAGGCTAACAACCCTGAGTGGTAAAACACGATTGTTCTGGAAACAGCAATGAAGAATCTTCTACATCTGAGTACTATGGTATTCTTGAGTCTCCAACTGGGACAGTAGTGAAAACCGAGAAGTTTCTAACACAATGAAGGAAGCCCTGAACGCAGCCAGAGATGGAGGACCTTCACTGCTGCTCTAAATGCCAGCGATTTAGCAGGCAGTAAGAAAGATGTATATGTAAGCATATACTACCTTGAGAGTTATTTTCTTGCAGGTAT
This sequence comes from Hypanus sabinus, assembly GCF_030144855.1. Classification (NCBI taxonomy): domain Eukaryota; kingdom Metazoa; phylum Chordata; class Chondrichthyes; order Myliobatiformes; family Dasyatidae; genus Hypanus; species Hypanus sabinus. The sequence goes on along the minus strand of NC_082738.1, from coordinate 6,318,741 downwards.
TCTTACAGGAACAAAAAGAAATAGAATTTACGGAACACTATACATAATCTTACAAAAAAAAACATATGTGCAAAATAAGTCAAACTGCACAAACAACAAAATAACAAAAAGACATGACCTAGATGGTGCTTTCTTGTGGTAGCACTCCATGTAAATATGCTCAATGATGGGGAGGGCATTGCCTTTGATGGAGGGTTGTATTCACCATTCTTTGTAGCCTTTTTGTTCTCATACCAGACCATGATGCAACCAGTTAGGATATTCTTTACAAAATTTACAGAGTAAAGGCACTGCCTTACAAGATTTAAGACAGTTTAATCAAATTTCCCATATTCAAGCATACAGGAGAACGAAATAATTGTTACTCCAGATTCAACGCAGCACAAAAATAGAGCCATAAAAGATGAAGAACATGATAATAAAAATACGACTATAAATACAGTACAGAGGATAGCTTATATACATTGAGCATATGCCCATAAAGTGACGCTAGGCGCAGGAATGTCTGTACTTAAGGTGACTGACAGGAAATGATAAAGTAGTGGTGGTTAGGAGTGTGAAGAGGTGGGTTAGTGGGTGGAGGTGTTGATCAGCCTTGCTGTTTAGGGTAAGTAACTGTTTTTGAGACTGGTGGTCCTAGCAAGGATACAATGTAGCCTCCTCCCTGAGGGGAGTGGGACAAACAGTCCATGACCAAGGTGGGTGCGTGGGTGGGATGTTACTGTTCATGATGTTACTGGCTCTTTCCTGGCACTACCATGTATACACAGTATGTCCTTGATAGCGGGTAGGCTGGTGCTGGTGATGCATTGGAAAGCTTTGACAACCCATTGTTGAGATTTCCTGTATGCTGCAGTGCAGTTTCCATATCAAACAGTGCTGCAGCTGTTAGGATGCTCCCTACTGTGCATCTGTATAATTACGTGAGTATAGATTGTATTGTCTAGCCCTCCTCAGCCTCTTCAGAAAATAGAGGCATCGGTGAGCTTTCCTGATTGTGTAGAATATGTTCTGTGACCAAGAGAGGTTGCGCACAATATGCACTCTCAGGAGATTGAAACTGCTCACACTTTCTACCGCTGTGCTGCTGATGTAAAGAGGAGATGAGAGTGATGAAATTTCTCCTGAAGTCCATAATCAACTCCTTTGTCTTGCTGATATTGAGGAAGAGATTATTTGCTTGGAACCAGGTCTCGCACTCTTCCACCTCCTCTCTGTAGGCTATCTCATCGGTCTTAGTGATGAGCCCCACCACTCTCATGTTATTGGCAAACTTGACAATGAAGCTTTTACTTAAAATTTGTTGCTAACAAAATCTGGTTAAATACTTTATGCTTTAACTTGTGTTTTATGAATGGGGAGGAACAGTAGCTAATAGCTCAGTTAAAAATCTAGAGATAACATGCATGTTATCAAAACTCTTAACATATTCTGCATAGCAACTTAAGATAAAATGCAAACAGATGCAACCTTTCACATAAGGCCCAAAATGGATGGCTAGGGGCACAACATGGAGACGTGAGGTTTCCCATACTGGATTTGGATGTCTATAGGCTTGTATTCCAACTGAGTTTTAATACATTGGGAAATACTACCAGCCGCTCAAGGAATCATCATGGATCTGCACCCCCTGCTCGACTGGAAGCCTATTCTAACTTTAAGCATTTCCTTATACTATATATCTTACTAAAATTGGAGGGAATAAAAGCACCAATGCAACTTAAGAAATGTCAATTATTCTGCTCTTTTGCAGATAGCTGTGATAAACCAAGTTATGGCACATATGAAACTTTGAAAACAAAGATCTGGTTGGGTTAATAATAAAACGGCAGCCTCCCTTTCTATCAGCAAGTGTTCAATTGTGGGGCTATGCTGGAGGTCAGAGGTTAACACCTTATTGCTTTTAAGTCTTGGCATATTCCTTTTATACCCAAAAGATTTTCCACTCATTTACCAACCCTGTGAGTCTACCATACACCAAATTGGTTTGATGAACAGATGAAAAATTTGATGTATTTTAAAAATCGCTGTCTAATGTTTCAGTACACTTGTATTTCATCATGTTGACATTATATAAGCCATCTTAACTTGAACAGGCTACACAACCCAGCTGTTCTTTATTTTGTATATTTGCTGATTTATTTTAGACATTCAGCGTGCAGCAGGCCATTCTGGACCACTGAGATGCGCCACCAAGCAACCCAATGATTTAAGCCTAGCCTAATCACAGGACAATTTGCAGTTACAAATTAACCTACTTACCAGTATGTCTTGGCATCATAAATCTATCGGGACACAGGAAGAGATGGAGGACTCTTCATTATGTGACAGCTATACCACTTTCAGATATCATTGCAAAAAAAGACTTCTATTATGCTCATGTTGCTTTCCTAAAAATAATTATGGACGTTCTAATTTTCAGCAAAGAAAATGAAAAGAGAGTTGTAAAAATGAGCATTAATGTGGTATTTTCAGCCTCTGTAGTAAGGTATATTATTGAGGTCATTTATTGTGGTGGTTAGTTCAAATGGTCTAATTGTTTTTAAGCTCAACCTTGTAAAAAGCACTGAATTGTTATGACAGGCAAAAAAAAATCACTGGAGAGAACTGAGAATGATATAAAATATATCCTCCTATTTGTCCTACTTAGTCCAAATGGCATTGTGCTCCACTTGAACCTCCTCCCTCCCTTCCTGATTTAAGGTTCTTAGCATAATCATCATTTCCCTTCTCATCTGCTTATCCATATTTCTCTCTCGATTCATTTACACTTTTTAAAGAACTCCCTGAAGGAAGCTGAGCTCTATTAACTGCTGGAAAGAAAGTTCAAAGACAATCAAGGAAAATTAAACTTTGAGTTAATTTAATGCCCTATCATCTCTGCCTAGTAAAACATTTGGCCTAAACAAGCTTAAAGGTCATGAAGGAACTCTTTATATGCATTAATTGAAGATAAATCATTGGGTTTCATCATCAACAATGATGACAAAAGCATTTTGTCAATTATTTTACTGAATTAGATAATTGAGATACCAGCATTTAAATGTATTCAACACTAATCTTTTTCTCTTCATTCTACGGTGATGACCTGATGCCTTCTTTGTGGCAACTGCTTACGGAAAGAACGCTGAAGGAGAGTGAACACTGAAATATTTCAATTTCCTATACAAATACATATGTAGCAGTTTGCAACTGGTGGCTCATGGAGTATTTTGGATTCCTATTTATGAGCTATTGTCTTGGCCTATTCTACTTAGCATGTAGTTAACCTGTTATACTTCATGCTGCAACAAAACTTAAGTTTTGCAATAAGGATTAGTATGGCCCCTAACATACTTTTGTAGCTAGATCATTTTGTGACAGGGAACATGTGGACTTTATTTGCCCAAATTAGTTTGCTCTCATCAGTGCGTGGTAGATTATGTCTAACCAATCTTATAGTGTTTTTCAAGGAGACATTCGGAAAGATGATGAACGAAAGCAGTGGACGTTGTCTACATGGACTTCAGCAAGGCCTTTGATAAGGTCCCACATGGGGTGGGGGGGGGGGTTAGTCAAGAAGGTTTAGGCACTTGGCATTTGGGATTAGGTACTAAATTGGATTCAACATTGGTTTTGTGGGAGAAGCCAGAGTAGTAGTAGATGGTTGCCTCTATGACTGGAGGCCTGTGACTAGGGGTGTGCCACAGGGTTCAGTGCTGGGTTCATTGTTATTTGTCATCTATATCAATGATCTGGATGATGATGTGGTAAATTGGATCAGCAAATTTGCTGATGATACAAAGATTGGAAGTGTAGTGGACAGTGAGGAAGGTTTTCAAAGCTTGCAGAGGGATTTGGACCAGCTGGACCGAATTTGGACTATTGTGTGCAGTTTTGGTCACCTCATTACAGGAAGGATATTAATAAGGTTGAAAGAGTGCAGAGAAGGTTTACAAGGATGTTGCCGGGACTTTAAAAACTGAGTTACAGAGAAAGGTTGAATAGGTTAGGACTTTATTCCCTGGAGCATAGAAGAATGAGGGGAGATTTGATAGGGGTATATAGAATTATGATGGATTTAGATAGAGTGAATGCAAACAGGCTTTTCCCACTGAGGCTAGAGGAGGGGACAAAAAACAGAGGACATGGTTTAAGGGTGAAGGGGGAAAAGTTTAAGGGGAACATTGGGGGGGGCTTCTTCACACAGAGAGTGGTGGGAGTGTGAAATGAGCTGCCAGATGAAGTGGTAAATGTGGTCTCACTTTTAACATTTAAGAAAAACTTGGACAGGTACATCGGTGAGAGGGGTATGGAGGGATATGGTCCAGGTGCAGGTCAGTGGGACTAGGCAAAAAAATGGTTTGGCACAGCTAAGAAGGGCCAAAGAGACTGTTTCTGTGCTGTAATGTTCTATGGTTCTATACTGCACATGATTTTTCTGTTCCTGCCTACAGAGCCTTCACTAGAGTCACTTAATGTGAAAATGTTGTGATCAAAATGTGTAATAGTTGGCAATCAGCAAGAAGCTTGCTTGACATTTTTTGATGCTAAAGGATCAATATGTATGGCATGTGGAGTCCATAAGGAAGTAAAATGCCACAGTGCCACATCTTGTTATCAGATGGTAAATGTGGATGAATTTGGTGGACTGAGCTTGCCTAGTATTTTTCCTGATTCAGTGCTGAGTTCATTGTTCCATATGTCTATCCTATATTTTTGAATTCTGTGATGACTGTTTGTAACCAATTGACTTAGCAGTCATAGCAATCAGCATTTGAAGTAAATCACATCATATGGAAGTGGAAACAGATTCCACCAATCAAATTGGTTAGTGCTGGCTGGTTTCATTCCCTTAATGGCTATGGCAATTCCTTTCAATATTTCAAGGTCTTAGATTAAATATATATTTTTTCCTAATCAAGAAAATGTCTTTAAGATGATTGGGTAATTGCAGCTCCACATTTCAAATGAAATAGTCCCAGTTAGATTCATAATATGTGCTCCATCAATGGACTATTGAGGCAAATGGAGATTTGTAGGATGAAAATTGTTGGGTAGGCTCAGGTAAAGTTATATGCACTTGGAATCAAGGATATTCTTATAGATTACAGGGAGAAGGCCGGGAACTAGGGCTGAGGAGGAAGAAAAAAGGATCAGTTATGATTGAATGGCGGAGTAGACTCCATGAGCCATTTTATGGTCTTATAAACAAATGGTAGCCAAGGCTCTGTGCCTAATTTAACTAGAATTTAAAGACCTAATTTGACTCAAATTACTGTATGTGTTGGTTCCTTAAGATTGTTATAGCTGAGTGTGGTATTGGGGATAAGCTGTCACTATCTCTTAAATGCTCCCAATGACTTGCACCTCAAATAGCTTTCTGGCAGACAAGTCCAGCTCCTGACTTTCACGTGAGGCTTAGCTACTCAGCTTGGCGGAACCATTTGTACTGACAAGGGGCAAAGGTGGTTTAAAACCGATTGCTTTGGGCAGATATGACCTGTCAGCTGTGGTTGGCAGCTCATCTAGGAGGAGGGAAAGTTCTGATCTCAAACCTCTGCTACCTTGTGGCTATACCCATTCATGGGAAAAGCTTCAGGTGTAAACCTTGAGGGGGGAAAATCTGTAGCTGGAGTCCCTAAGGCAGTCCTACATTGAGTTCAATGCTGATTGGCAACTCCTGCGACATTGCTAGTGCCAAAGTGTATCAGTCTCTGCCGTTCCTGAGGGTTCATTATGTGTGTGGTGAGGGAGAGCCTGCTACATGGGCAACAGCTTGCTCTCCATATCGTACTAACTTGGCTTGCGTATCTAGATAGCGAGGTCACGTATCCACTTTGGGTATCAGAATAGCAGCAATTTAGCTAAAAGGGAAAACTGGACTGCAGGCAGCTATACGGTTTGACAAAATGGGCCTTGGATAAAATGTGGATAGAACTAGGTTTAAAAAAAGATCAATGTGAGGATTTACAGGTGGAATTGCCTTAAGGATTAATACAGATACAAAAATGATCATAAATGCAAGTAAATTACATAATGCATAAATTACATAATTACAAATGCACATAAATTGTGATTATTTCCAGAGAGGGGAAAAATATAACACTGCCAGTACGTCATCAGAGATGGGAAGTTCATGTAGGATGACAAAATAGCACCCAATTTGAAATAAACAGAATAATTCAAAGAGAAAGGAAATGGAACACCACAAAATTATTATAGGGAGCTTATGCAATTTAACAGGAAGTATGTGGCTTCATATGACATTTAACATTTAAACTGATCACTGAACATCTTGTACTTTTATAAGGTATCTGAAAGTAATCTAAAAGCATCTGATATACTCAGAGCTTGAGTTTCAATTTTTGACACTATTTATTGTTTCATATTCTTTGAAAAGATAACAATTTTAGGGCAGACAGCTGAAGTGGGTTGCACTGATGGAGCATTTTAATTACAAAATACCCATCATGTGGCTGAAGGACACATCCAATTCTTTTTGGAATCAGTCAGAAAGTGGAGCAGGTGCTGATAAATACAGAAAGCAAAAAAGCTACTTTTCTACCTTCTATGCAAAAAGGCATAAATAAATGGAAAATTAATTATAAGTATTTCATAAACTAAATGATACATCTGTGACATTGGAAAGATGTATACCTGATTTTTGGCTCATGGTTTCATTTCCAGTGCTAAAAGAGAGAATGCAACACTATCAACAAAATGAACTTGTGAAAGAGATCTGTACGACTAGTTGCTTCTCTATCTTGGCATTGATATGACAACTGGCTTTTGAAACAGATACAGTATTTTAACAAAGGCTGTTGAGAGGCTTAGGAGTAAAGTTACTTAGTGCATCATTAGGATCAAATGGATGAGTGCCAAGACGTAGCTGGTCAGCCATCACCTGGATAAGGTAGGAGCAGATATTGGGGTTCTGTGGACAGTGACTGCAGGGATAAATTAAAACACTGATCTAGCTGAATGGATTCCCATGATTTCTCTGAGAATTCACTAATTTCCCAGAGGTTTGGCTGATTTGAGTGCGATCCAGCTTGAAAAGATTAGGGTGTCAGGGGCAGGCCAGTGTTCAGTTCAACGCTCCGTGAGGTTTACTTGTCTCTGCACTGAACTGAGTCTGTGGCCTGCAGCTAATGGGTTCCTGGACTGGCTGCAGCGATGATTGGCTGTGGACTCACTTTTGTGAACTTAAGCCCTGAATGTTATTTGCTTATTTTCATTGTTTGCATGTTTTGATTTTCTTCTGCACATTGGTCTTTTTTAAAGAATGGTTTTTATTGGGTATCTTTGTTTTGTGACTGCCTATAAGGAGATGAATCTCAAGGTTGTATATGGTATACAAACTTCAAAAATAAATGTAATTTTAACTTTAATTTATTGATGTAATCCCTATTATATTGTGCAATTATTTTGCTTTACTCAAGTGGTTCTGTCAGAGTCCGTGATCTACAGTTCAAACTACAGTTCTTTGCAAGTGGTGTGTTTTCAGACTGATCTACACCACTGGGGCTGGTAGGTCAGATGTCGGGGAGTGGCCCTGTGGTTACCCAGATCCTCACCAATTTAGCCAACTTAAACATTGTGGGAGACTGAAACATCAAGACGGGAACACTAAGACAGCAGGTAGTGTGTTTGCTAATTGCCAGCTGCTGTCAGAGGAAAGCCCCTGCTCTCTATCTCTTGTCTCACCTGTCGGTCCTAGAGATGGGGGTTTGTGAAGCAATTCAGAAGACTGTAACACTGGAACAGTGAGTTGCTGGTCTCTCTTCTTGTTGTTTCTGGAATTACCTCACTCTCCCTCGCTGGGAGAAAGCCTGTCTGAGGCTGGTTTGTGGACTGTAGTCTTGATGGACTCTGGATCAAGGACTCTTTGGGACTTCTGCCATTGCAGAGGTAGTTGCTTTTGCTGCTGCTTATGCAAAGTGAGGAGGGGAGGGTTTCAACGTTTCTATCATTCATTCTATGGGGTTTCTTGTTTCATGGGTGGCTGTGAAGAGTATGAATTTCAGGTTGTATATTGTATACAGACTCTGTTAGATTTAAGATTCAAAATTGTTTAGTCATTTTTAGTACACAAGTGTAAAGGAAAACAAAATAATTCTCACTCTGGGTCCGATTCAGTACAAAACCCCACAAAAAATAAAGAACACAATAAAAAGTATATAGTGCATTAGATTTTTTATATACATTGATGGTATGCCATAAAGTGACGCTAGGCACAGGAATATCTGTACATAAGGTGATTGACAGATGAAAAGTGGTGGCGGTTGGGGTATGGAAGGATTGGTTAGTAAGTGGAGGTGTTGATCAGCCTTGCTGTTCAGGGATAGTAACTGTTTCTACTTCTGAGGCACCTCAAGGCGACTCATGTAGCAGCAGAACTCTCATTAAATATTCCCATTTCAGCCTGATACAGCTAAAAAGCACAACTGCTTCCAAGGTCAGTACAGTCAACAAAGATGTCTTAATGCATTTAAGTGAACTATCACTGCTTAAAACTGACGGAAACAATACTGATTTGGGACAGATTCATCCTCGTAGGATTCCACGCGGGAAACGTGGTTGCAGGTCAGGGTTGCAAGTGCATTTAAGGAAACGGGGTTTTAAACCCCTGATACCGACTATCTTGCTGGCAAATGTGCAGTCTCTGGTGAATAAAATTGAAGATCTCAGAGTTAGGGTGCTGAATCAGAGGGACATTAGGACCGCATGTGTCCTTTTTCTCCCCCCCCCCCCCCACGGAATCCTGGTTAACCCCTTCCGTACCGGATGCAGCAATCCAGATTGACGGGTTTACTAAACACCATTGGGATAGATCTATAGAGTCTCTCAAAAGCAAAGGTGGAGGAGTATGCCTCATGATCAACTCTTCTTGGTGCACAAATATATCAGTGCTGTCCCAACTCTGCTCACAAGACCTGGAATATCTAGCAGTAAAGTGCCATACTTTTTAACTACCACGGGAATTCTCTGGAGTTATTTTGGTAGCAGTTTACACTCCACCTCAGGCCATTGTCAATCAGGCTTTGGATCTTCTGAGCAATGGGATCAACATGCACGAAACAGCACACCCTAATGCCTTCACCATCGTTTTGGGAGACTTTAACAAGGCCAGTCTGAAAAATATCACTAAGCAACTACCATCAACAGATCACTTGCAATAGCAGAAGAAACAACACACTGGACCATTGTTACACCACCATCAAGAATGCCTACCGTGCTATTCCACACCCTCACTTCGGGAAGTCTGATCACGTGGCTGCACTTCTACTCCCTGAGTATAGGCAGAGACTGAAGACTGCAACACCAGCAGTGAGGACCAAGAAGGTATGGACAAGGGAAGCATAAGAGCGCCTACAGGACTTCATTAAAACTTGTGTGGATAAGTGTGTGCCTACAAAGACTTGCTGTACATTTCCAAACCAAAAGCCATGGATGAACCAGGAGGTACATCATCTGCTGAAGGCTTTCAAGTTTGGCAACCCAGGCCTGTACCAGAAAACCAGTTATGATTTGGAGAAGGCTATTTCAAGGGTGAAGAGACAATTTTGAACGAGGTTGGAGGCGAAATCGGATGCACAACAACTCTGGCAGGACTTACAAGACATTACTTCCTACAAAGTGAAACCCAATAGCATGAGTGGCAGTAATGCTTCATTATTAAGGACCTCCAGCACTCAGGGCATGCCCTTTTCTCACTGTTACCATCAGGGAGGAGGTACAGAAGCCTGAAGGTACACACTCAGCGATTTAGGAACAGTTTCCCCTCTGCCATTCGATTCCTAAATGGACATTGAACCCGTGAACGTTACCTCACTTTTAAAATATATTATTTCTGCTTTTGCATGATTTTTTATCTATTCAGTATACGTATACTGTAATTGATTTACTAATTTATTTATTATTTTATCTTTTTATTTTTCTATATCATATATTGTGTCGAACTGCTGCTGCTAAGTTAACAAATTTCACAACACATGCCAGTGATAATAAACGTGATTCTGTTTTTGTATCTGGTGACCCTGGGGTGGATGTTATGCAGCCTCCTCCCTGATGGGAGTGAGATAAACAGTCCATGAGCAGGGTGGGTAGGATCCCTCATTATGTTACTGCCCCTTCTCCAACACTTTTCTATATATATGTCCTTGATGGTGGGAGGCTGGTGCACGTTGGAGAGCCTTCCTGTCCACCGCAGTGCAGTTTCTGTACCGTGCAGTTTCTGTACCATGCAGTGATGGAGTATGTTAGGATGCTCTTTACTGTGCATCTGTATAATGATGTAAGCATAGATGTTCATTGTCCAGCTCTCTTCAGCTTCCTCAGAGAGTAGAGGCATTGGTGAGCTTTTCCCCCTTGACAATGACAATGATAATGATGGATAAAGAGGAATCGATTTACAGATGGAGATTTAATTCAATATTATTAAAACATCAAGATTTTTGTGATCTCACGAAAAAGCAGATTCAGTTTTTTTTTAGAGACAAATTTACATTCAGTTGATGATAAATTTATAGTATGGGAAGCAATGAAGGCATATTTGAGAGGCCAGATAATAAGGTATACTTCTAAAATTAAGAAGGAATATATGGTAGAACTAGATCAATTGGAAAAAGAGATTACAAAATTAGAAAAGGAATCTCAAAGATATATGACAGAAGAAAAACGAAGACAACTTGTTAACAAGAAGTTACAATATAATACACTTCAGACGTCAGTATGTGCGGTTGGGAGACTGTAGGTCTGACACGGTGGTCAGCAGCACAGGAGCACCGCAGGGGACAGTGCTCTCTCCGGTCCTGTTCACCCTGTACACATCAGACTTCCAATATAACTCGGAGTCCTGCCATGTGCAGAAGTTCGCTGATGACATGGCCATAGTGGGGTGTGTCAGGAATGGTCAGGAGGAAGAGTATAGGAAACTGATACAGGACTTTGTGATATGGTGCAACTCAAACTACCTGTGTCTCAATATCACCAAGACCAAGGAGATGGTGGTGGACTTTAGGAGACCTAGGCCTCATATGGAGCCAGTGATCATTAATGGAGAATGTGTGGAGCAGGTTAAGACATACAAGTATCTGGGAGTGCAGTTAGATGAGAAGCTAGACTGGACTGCCAACACAGATGCCCTGTGCAGGAAAGCACAGAGTCGACTGTACTTCCTCAGAAGGCTGGCGTCATTCAATGTTTGTAGTGAGATGCTGAAGATGTTCTATCGGTCAGTTGTGGAGAGCGCCCTCTTCTTTGTGATGGCGTGCTGGGGAGGCAGCATTAAGAAGAGGGACGCCTCACGTCTTAATAAGCTGGTAAGGAAGGCGGGCTCTGTCGTGGGCACAGAACTGGAGAGTATGACATCGGTGGCAGAGCGGAGGGCGCTGAGTAGGCTACGGTCAATCATGGAAAACCCTGAACATCCTCTGCACAGCACCATCCAGAGACAGAGAAGCAGCTTCAGCGGCAGGTTGCTGTCAATGCAATGCTCCTCAGACAGGATGAAGAGATCATTACTCCCCAACGCCATTCGGCTCTACAATTCAACCACCAGGGGCAAGACATGTTAAAGTGCCGGGGTTAGGACTGAGCTTAAGTTACCACTCAATGCACTTTAGTAAACTATTTAAGAACTTTTTAAAAGCTATTTATTAATGCTTTTTGGGAGGGTGATTTTAGATGCATATCATATTTATACTGAGTTAAATACTGTATGTAATTAGTTTTGCTACAATAAGTGTATGGGACACTGGAAAAATGTTGAATTTCCCCTTGGGGATGAATAAGGTATCTCTCTATCTATCTATCTATCTATCTATCTATCTGTCTATCAATCACTTCAGATATATTGAACAGAAAAAGCAATTACAAGAACTAAACAGAGATATTACGAACTAGGTGAAAGATCACACAAGATTCTTGCTTGGCAGTTGAAAACAGACCAGATTTCCAAAATGATAAATGCAATTAGAACAAGTGTAAATAAAATCACTTATAAACCTTTAGAAATTAATGAAACTTTTAAGAATTTTTATTCTGAGCTGTATCAATCAGAATCACAAAATGATAATGTTGAGATAGAAAGGTTTTTTATCAGAAATAACTCTTCCAAAATTGAATTCGGAAGAACAGAAGGGATTAGATATGCCTTTTACATTAAAAGAGGTCAAAGAAGCTCTAGGATCACTTCAGAGTAATAAATCCTCCTGAATTTTCCACCTGAATTTTATAAAAAGTTTAAAGATTTACTAATTCCTCCTTTTATGGAGTTAATATACCAAGCGGAAAGAATGCAAAAACTTCCAGAATCTTTTTCGACAACTATTTTAATAGTATTGCCAAAAAAATCTAGAGATCTTTTAAAACCAACATCATATAGACCTATTTCTTTGTTGAATACTGACTATAAAATAATAGCAAAAATTTTATCTAATAGATTATCTAAATACTTACCAAAATTAATACATATGGATCAAACAGGATTTATCAAAAATAGACAATCAGCAGATAATGTAACTTGGTTACTTAGCATAATTAATTTGGCACAAAAGAGGGAGGGAATGAGTTGCCTTAGATGCAGAAAAAGCATTTGATAGATTGGAATAGGATTTTTTATTTAAGGTATTGGAAAAATATGGATTAGGAGTATCTTTTATAAAATGGATTAAAACCTTAAATACTCATCCCAAAGCTAAAGTAGTGACAAGTGGTCAAATTTCAACATCATTTCAGTTAACAAGGTCAACTAGACAAGGTTGTCCATTATCACCTGCTTTATTTGTGTTGGCGATAGAACCATTAGCTGAATTAATTAGAACGGACCCAGATATTATGGGTTTCAGAGTTAACCAGGAAGAATATAAGATTAATTTATTTACTGATGATATTTTGCTTTATTTAACAAACCCATTGTATTTGCTGCGTAAATTATCTTCTAGATTGGAAGAATATGGGAAAATATCAGGCCACAAAATAAACTGGGATAAAAGTGAAATTCTACCCCTTACTAAAGGAGATTATAGTCAATGTCGACTAATAAATCAATTTAGATGGCCGAGAAAAGGTATAAAATATTTAGGTATAAGAGTTGATAATGATATAAAGAATTTATATAAATTAAATTATTTACCATTATTGAAAAAAATTCAAGAAGATCTTGATAAATGGATGATGTTACCAATAACATTAGTAGGCAGAGTAAATGCTGTAAAAATGAATATATTCACTAGATTACAATATTTTTTCCAAACACTACCAATACAATTACCACAGAAGTTTTTTCAAGAGGCATTGATCATATAGATAGTCAGAGGCTTTTTCCCAGGGCTGAAATGGCTAGCACGCGAGGGCACTGTTTTAAGATGCTTGGAGGTCGGTACAGAGGAGATGTCAGGGGTAAGTTTTTTACGCAGAGAGTGGTGAGTGCGTGGAATGGGCTGCTGGTGACCGTGGTGGAGGCGGATACGATAGGGTCTTTTAAGAGACTCCTGGATAGGCACATGGAGTTTAGAAAAATAGAGGGCTATTGGTAACTCTAGGTAATTTCTCAGGTAGGGTCATGTTCAGCACAGTATTGTGGGCCGAAGAGCCTGTATTGTGCTGTTCTATGTTTCTAAGAAGCTATTACAACACAGATAATCAAAGAGCACTGCTCCTTGGATGCTACAGAAGATAGTACCCAAGATGGAGCTGATTAAATTTGCAACTTTCTGGAGTTTCTTTCAGTTCTGTGCAGTAGCCACCCCCATAGCAGCAGACAGTGATGCAGCCTGTCAGAATGCTCTCCATGGTACATCTATTGAAGTTTTTGAGAGTTTTAGTTGATAAACCAAATTGCCTTAAACCCCTAATGAAATATAGCTGCTGTCTTGCCTTCTTTGTAACTACGTTGATATGTTGGGACCAGGTTAGATCCTCAGAGACCTTGACCCCCAGGAACTTGAAGCTGCTCACTCTCTCCACTTCTGATCCCTGTACGACGATTGGTATGTGTTCCTTCATCTTACCCTTCCTGAAGTCCACAATCAGCTCTTTCGTCTCACTGACATTGAGTGCGAGGCTGTTGCTGTGACACCACTCATCTAACTGGTATATCTCGCTCCTGCATGCCTTCTCATCTCCTTCTGAGTTTTGATTCTACCAACAATGGTAGCACACAACTCTGCCTCATTTACAGTTACCACCAACAACAAAGTAGCATGCAAATCATTATGGCTGTTTGTTATCACCCTTGCTTTCTTTTCTTCCCTTCCCTCCTCCTCCTTTGATGATCCTGGAAAATATTCTAGCCCAAGTCACCTGCAAAGTCACTTACAGATTGCTGGTTTCTTAGTCCATTGCCCTAATTTTTCATCAGCTTTTGATGCCTTATAAAATTTGTGCTCTGACATCCTGGTTGCTAGTCTGATGTTGTCTCATAAGTCAAAAGAGTATAGTTTTGAGTACAATTGGTGTAGAGTTTGCTGTTCATCATCAAAATTGACCTGACTATATTGTGCACTACAAAATCTCATTTGCTGTTGCCAAAGCACCTAGATAAATCTCAGCTTTACAGAGCAGGCATTGGAGTAGAGGGAGACAGTAGGGGGGCTTTGGCTCAACGGGGCTTCAGCGATAAAGGGTCGAGTTGAGGTAGGTTACCTGTGAGGAATAGAAATAGGAAGTATGTCTGAGGCCAGTGTTCTGTGCTCAGTGTCAGATGTGGGAAGTCCAGGAGACTCCCAGCCTCCCGGACGGCTACATCTGCACCAGGTGTGTTGAGCTGCAGCTCCTTAGGGACTGGGTTAGGGAACCGGAGATAATGCTCGATGACTTTCGTCTAGTCAGAGAAAGTGAGGAGGTGATAGCGATGAGTTATAGGCAAGTAGTCACATCAGGGCCTTGGGAGACAGACAAGTGCGTAACAGGACAGGAGAGGGAAGGGTAAGAGACAGATACTGGAGAGTACCCCAGTGGCTGTCCCCCTTACCAATAACTACTCCTGCTCGAGTACTGTTGGGGGGAGATGGCCTCCCTGGGGGAAGCAACAGTGGCCGCACCTCTGGCAGAGTCTGGCCCTGTGGCTCAGAAGGGTAGGGAAAGGAAGAGGATGGCAGTAGTGATAGGGGACTCTATAGTTAGGGGGTCAGACAGGTGATTCTGCGGATGCAGGAACGAAACGCGGATGGTAGTTTGTCTCCCAGGTGCCAGGGTCTGGGATGTTTCTGATTGCTTCCACGATATCCTGAAGTGGGAGGGAGAATAGCCAGAGGTTGTGGTACATATTGGTACCAACGACATAGGTAGGAAAAGGAAGGAGGTCCTGAAAGAAGACTACAGGGAGTTAGGAAGGAAGTTGAGAAGCAGGACCTCAAAGGTAGTAATCTTGGGATTACTGCCTGTGCCACGCGACAGTGAGGATAGGAATAGAGTGAGGTGGAGGATAAATATGTGACTGAGGGATTGGAGCAGGGGGCAGGGATTCAGATTTCTGGATCATTGGGACCTCTTTTGGGGCAGGTGTGACCTGTACAAAAAGGATGGGTTGCACTTGAATCCCGGGGGACTAATATCCTGGCAGGGAGGTTCACTAAGGCTATTGGGGAGAGTATAAACTAGAATTGCTGGGGGGTGGGAACTGAAGAGATGGAGGAAGGGACTGTTGGCTCAGAAATAGAGAAAGCTTGGAGACAGTGTGAGAGGGAGGATAGGCATGTGACAGAAGTGATGTCCACAGACCGATAGTTTGAGATGCTTCTATTTTAATGCAAGAAGCATCATGAACAAAGCGGATAGGCTTAGAGTGTGGATCAGTACTTGGAGCTATGATGGTGTGGCCATTACAGAGAATTGGATGGCTCAGGGGCAGGAATGGTTACTTAGAGTGCCAGGCTTTAGATGTTTCAGAAAGGACAAGGAGGGAGGCTAAAGAGTTGAAGGCGTGGCACTGTTGATCAGAGACAGTGCCACGGTTGCAGAAAAAGAGGAAGTCATGGAGGGAACGTCTAGTGAGTCTCTGTGGGTGGAAGTTAGGACCAGGAAGGGGTCAATAACTCTACAGGATGTTTTTTTATAGACCATCCAATAGTAGCAGGGACATCGAGGAGCAGATAGAGAGACAGATTCTGGAAAGGAGTAATAATAACAGGTTTGTCGTGGTAGGAGATTTTAATTTCTCAAATATTGATTTGCATCTCCCTAGAGTGAGGGGTTTAGATGGGTTGGAGTTTGTTAGGTGTGTTCAGGAAGATTTCCTGACACAATATGTAGATAAGCCAACAAGAGGAGAGGCTGTATTGATATGGTATTGGGAAATGAACCTGGTCAGGTCTCTCAGTGGGACAGCATTTTGGAGATAGTGATCACAATTCTCTCTCTTTTACCATAGCATTGAAGAGGGATAGGAACAGACAAGTTAGGAAAGCGCTTAATTGGAGTAACACAAAATATGAGGCTATCAGGCAGGATCTCGGAAGCATAAATTGGGAACAGATGTTCTCAGGGAAATGTTCGGCAGAAATGTGGCAAATGTTCACGGAAAAGAAGTTTAACTTGCATTAAGGAAATGAAAATCAATATAGCTTTTTTACAAGAAACACACTTAAAAGAGATAGAACATCAGAAATTAAAGAGAGATTGGGTTGGAAATGTTTAAGGACAGAAGAATATTTAAATATATTCTTAATTATATGATATGGGGAGAAAGGTAAAAATTTGAGAAATATTAATCGAGAGTAGTGATGTTATTTTTTCCTTTCTTCTATATACTTTTTTATGTTACGGGGGAGCTGGGGGAACTTCATATCGATTGCTCCGGGACTCACGTGTGTAATCATGGTGATTGTCATGACCCGTACAACGGAGGGGGCTAATGTTGTGTTTTTTTTATTCACAACATTAGTAGGGGGTATTTTGTTATTTTTTTCTTTATAATCTATTTTTCTTTTATCTTTCTTTCTTTGCCTGGACAATTGGGGGGGGGGGGGTAGACACATAGCGACATGGAGAATTTTAAGAAGATTCCCCAAGGTACTACAAAAGTTGAAAGGTTAGGTATTACTATAGATTGGAGTAACCCTGTTAAAAATAATGACTAATTTACTGAGTTTTAAATGTTTTAATGTTAATGGGTTTAATGGACCGGTGAAAAGAAAAAGAATTTTAACATACATTAAGAAAGTGAAAATAGATATAGCTTTTTTTTACAAGAAACACACTTAACAGAGATAGAACATCAGAAATTAAAGAGTGATTGGGTCAGAAATGTCATTTAATTCAAAGGCAAGGGGTTGCAATTTTGGTTAATAAAACTTTACCAATTAAAATACAAAATGTATTAATTGATTCTGCGGGGAGATATGTAATTATACATTGTCAAATTTTTTCAGAACTATGGACTCTTATGAATATTTATGCACCAAATGAAAATGATGTAAAATTTATACAAGAGGCCTTTTTGAATTTGGTTGACACACATGACAAAATATTAATAGGTGGAGATTTTAATTTTTGTCTAGACCCAGTTTTAGATAGATCAACAAAGGTTGTTACAAAATCAAAAGTAGCAAAATTAACTTTATCATTGATGAAAGATTTAAATTTGATTGATATATGGAGAAGAATTAATCCAAAAGAAAGAGATTACTCATTTTATTCAAATAGACATAAAACTTATTCAAGGATAGATTTTTTCCTATTATCAACGAATATTCAAGACAGTGAAAAATATGGAATATAAAGCAAGAATATTGTCAGATCATTTACAGACTTGTTGATATAGCCAGTGACAGAGTAGTCATATTTCTCAAGGTCTGTATCTACTCCATTTGTGATGGCTTCCTTAAACATCTGCCAGTTAGCCCATTCAAAACAGCCCTGAAGCTTAAAGATAGCTTCATTTAGACCATACAGTGATGTTCCTCTTGAATGTTTTCTCCACTTTCAGCAGCAGTCAGTATGCTGGGATTAACATTATGGAGATGTGGTCAGAGAGACCAAGATGAGAGTGTGAGATTGCTTTGTAAGTACTGTGTCTGTTTATATAAACATGGTCCAGTCTGTTTGTTCCTCTCGTGGCTATAGTGACACGTTAGTGGAATTTGGGTAAAATGTCCAGCAGGTTAACATGATTGAAGTCTTCTGCAATTATGAAAGATTGTCCAGATGGTTGTTTTGCAAAGGCTTTCTAAAATTCACTCAGGAAATAAGAAGTAAGTTAGAAACTTTTTTAAAAAATAGACTGCAGATATGTTTGAATAGTACAGGTGGCAACTGCCTAAGTGATACAGCTTTGGACTAAATATAAATTGATCTTCTGAATGGTGTGCAAGACAAGCTTTTCACTGTAGCTCAGCGCATATGACAACAATAAGCCAATTTATAAATTAATTACTTCAGAAATTGGTTACATTTTAACAACTAATTTAATTACTTAGCCATCAGTCCCATTCCCCTCTCAGTTCATGAATTGGATTGGACACAGCAGTCCGTGTTATTGGCTCAAATAAACAAACTATTGAACCTTTGGAGGTGAATGTTCTGCACTGTGTGCAGTGATTTAGGGGAGGATGAGGTAGTTTGTGCAGCCACAAACTAATGGAAGTAGTACAGACACACCAAGCTTTTGCACCCCAAGTTGAAAATAGGAAGGCTGATTAATATCCCATAGTTGTTCTTAAATGTGTTGAGGATATGATGATATCTAAAATGCAGAAATGATCACCAAAGAATATAAAGGTGAAGAAGAGAAATTGGGTGGATGAATGGCCTGTGTCTACAGGCTGAGCTTGAATCATTCACTTTTTACATGCTTTGTACTTTTTCATATCCACTCAGCTATGAAGAGCCATACTAATCATCAATGGTCTAATGCTGCCAATTTCTTGTACATAGACATTCTGACATAACCTATGGTGAATCACTAATACTGCAAGGAGCTTTGAAATAAAAGTGAATTTTTATCCATAGTTAGTGAAATAACCTTTGAAATGCAGTGACATCTCAAAATGCAATGTATGTAAATAGATGAATAACAGCTTAGAATTACTCAGTGAAATACATTTAGTTATGAACTTGGTGATTTGTAAATAGGTCAGTGGTTAGGCTTGCCTTAGTAATGAGCAGTTGTTGGCTTGCATTGTATTTGGTGTCAGCATACTTCATCTCCTTCCAATGTCAGTTTTAGGTTTCAAGAAACCTGGGCTAGGGAGACTCCAGGAGGTCTTTATGAAACATAAATTGACTAAAACGATCAATGTTCTGGCAGAAAATAATGAATGATTGATGCTGACTCAAATGATAAATGAGTTAATACAAAAAGCAGTCCTGCATAGTTTGTCATCTTTAGATGTGTTTGACTGAGCGGCAGATATATTGATAATATTTTTATTCTGTAATTTCTAATAAAAAACTTCTGACCTTTTAAATAAGTAAAGCATCGCATAAGTATTATAATTAGAGGAATAATCCAACAGCTTCCAAATTAGCAACCATTTTATTCCAAAGATCCAAAATTTACTCCTGTCAACTTCTTAATTAGTTCAACACACACAAAATGCTAGAGGAAGTTGACAGGCCAGGCAGCACCTAAGGAGGGAAATAAACAGTTGACATTTTGAGCTAAGACCCTTCATCAGGAATGGAAAGAAATAGGGTAGAGCCAGAAAAAAAGGGGAAAGTTCTATGTTCTATGAAAGGGGTGGAGCACAATGTGCAGGAAATAGGTGAGTCCAAGAGAGGTGCTCTTGCCTATCAGGCTCCTTCTTTAGCCCTCTATCTCTCCCACCTGTGGCCTCCCAGCTTCTTGCATCATTCCTTTTCATTATCTCTCCCACACTCACCTACCTTCCCCCTCTTGTGTGTTAGTTAGTTTATCTTGTTCCAAGCTCTGCTATGATTTATAAAATTCTCCCAGTGTCCCAGTGATAAGTAGGTCCAAATTTTATTTTGTAATTCTTGATGGAACCTTGAATTTCACTTTGGGAAATTTCTAAATATTTTCCCTTAACTTTCAGTTTGTCTTTTGATGGCATCACCCACTGATTATGGAGTCAGTTTCCACATGTACATTAATAACAAACAGTTCCATCCTTTCAAGGTCCCTTTTAATTCTATTATTGTCAAAGCTCCAGAGTTAATATGGCCATTCTTTGCATTCAATCCATCCTTTCATACCACTGTGGCTTCCTCTAGTAATACAATCATCCTTCCCTTGGCTCACCAGTACCAACCAAGCTGCTAAACACATTAGCTTTTTGGTCTGGAAAGATCTTCCCTAAATTCTTCCACTTTTCTATCCACATTCAATTCTCCTTGTCCATCCTTATTGGATAATCATTCCAAAATCCCTGTCAATTCCCTGTCTGTTTTTTCCTTCCATAAAAGTGATTATTATCAGTTTCTAAGGAGCATGCTGCCCTTGTATGATGCAGTTTGGGTGCTGGGGTGGAGATGCATCTCTACCAAAGGAGGTGTAAGGTGCTCCTTTCCTCCATTAGCCTGCTTAGCCCCCACCTCCCTGGATCAGGGTCATGTGAAGCCATGGGAGCAGGTGGTGGATGGTCATATAAGCAGCTGGTGCATATCACAAGTCCTGGTTACGTGACCACTGACGCCAGGCTGACAATCTCTGAAGAGTATTGATAATGGCTGGGGTTACCCATCTTGTAAAGACATGGTGCAGAAAGCAATGGCAAACCACTTCTGTAGAAAAATTTGGCAAGAACAATCATGAAAGACCATGATTGGCTACATTACACAACATGGCACATAACAAATGAATGATGTGATGCAGTATATTCCAGGAATATATGACGTTGTTACTAAAAGACACCTGACATTTGTTTTGGGTTCATTTGTATCATGTGTGCATGCCCACACATATAAACACACAATCAAAGTTATTTCATTGGCATTTATACTAATTGTGATGCTGAATTGGCTGACTGAACTATTGCAATTTTTCTGGTGAAAATATTCTGAGGGAGAAGGAAGATCAAGATTTAAACATGACCACAATAAAAGACCAGCAATATACACTCAGTGGTCACTTTATTAGGTCACTCCTGTACCTAATAAAGTGGCCATTGGGTATATGTTTGTGGTTTTCTGCTGTTATAGTCCATCCATTTCAAGGTTCAATGTGTTGTGCATTTAGAGGTGCTCTTCTGCACACCACCATTGTAACATGTGGTTATTTGAGTTATGTCATCTTCCTGTAAACTTGAACTAGCCTGGCCATTCTTCTCTGACCTTTCTCATTAACAAGGCATTTCCATCCACAGAACTGCTGATCACTGGGTGTTTTCTTAAAAATTTTCACAGCATTCTCTGTAAATTCTAGATCAGGCGTTCCTACCTTGGGGTCCACGGACCCCTCCGGTAATGGCAGGGATCCATGGCAATAAAAAAGGTTGTGATCCCCTGTTCTACAGACTGTTGTACATAAAAAAAAATCTCACGAGGTCGTCAGTTTCTGAGATATTCAAACCATCCCATCTGGTACCAAGAATCATTCCACAGTCAAAGTCACTTAGATCACTTTTCCTTCCCATTCCAACAGTAGGTTTGAACAACAACTTAACCACATCTGCATGCTTTTAACCAGAGTTGCTGCCACATGATTGGCTGATTAGATATTTACATTAACAAGGTATGCAGGTGTACCTAATAAAGTGGCCACTGAGTGTATTTTCAAGTCAAGATGACATATGGTTTGGAGAGGAACCAGCAGGAATCCAGTTTTGATATGCTTGCTGTCTTTGTACTTTTGGTGGTGGAGGTTGTGGCAGGATTGGAAGGTGCAGTCAGGTAGCTTGGGCATGTAACTACAGCGCACACTGAAGCGACTGTGAGTTGATGGCACGGGAAATACTGTATACCTTTTAGAAAGGTTGATGGGATGCCACTCAAGAAAGCTGATTTGTTCTGGATAAGACGGAGGTTCTTGACAGCTAGTGCTGCACTCACCCAGAAAATTGAAAAGTATTTTATCCCCTCCAACCACCTCCACCTCATGTGAAGAAACCTTGGGATATCATGCAGTTATCACTTGAGGTAGGGTACCCAGCCTGTGACCAGGTTTTGTAGTCACAGTATTTATGTAATTGGTCCAGTTGAATTTCTGGTCAATGGTGACCTCCAGGATGTTGATGGTGGGGGAACTTAGCAATGGTAGGTGGTTAGGCACATGCTTGTTGGAGATGGTCATTGCCTGCCACTTTTATGGTCTAAATGTTGTCTAAGTCTTGCTGCATGCAGGTAAGGGCTGGATCATCTGTTGAGGAGCTGTGATTGGAATTGATTAATCAGCAAATATCTTCAGTAATATTCTCATGATAGGAAGGCTGGTAATAAACAATTAAAGATGGTTGTGCTTAAGAATTTCTGAAGTGATGTCCTGTAACTGGAATGATGGACTTCCAACAATCACAACCATCTTCTTTGCATGAACAATTACTACAATCACTAGAGTATTTTCACTTTAATGCCCACGAATTTCAGTTTTACCAGAGCACGTTGATGCCACATTTGATCAAATGCAACCTTGAATCCCACCTCTAGAATTCAGTTCTTCAGGCCATTTTGGATCAAAGCTGTGATAGAACATAAAACACAGAAATCTACAGCACATTACAGGCCCTTTGTCCCACAGTGTTGTGCCGATCATGTAACCTACTCTAGAAACTGCCTAGAATTTCCCTGCCATATTGCTCTCTATTTTTCTAAGCTCCAAGTACCTATCTAAAAGTCTCTTAAAAGACCCTATTGTATCTGCCTCTCCCACCATCACTGGCAGTGCATTCCACGCACCCACTACCCTCCGTGTTTTTAAAGAAAACTTATCTCTGTACCTACTTCCAACTATGCCCTCTTGCCTTAGCCATTTCTGCCCTGGGAAAAAGCCCCTGGCTTTCCACATGATCAATGTGATGTCTGGAGACCAGTGGTTTTAGCAAAACCATAAAACATCACTGAGCAGTTGATTCCTCAAGAAGTACTGCTTGATGGTGATTGATGTGATGGGGTGGTAATTAAGTGGATCTAATTTATCTAGCTTTTTGTGGGTTGGATATGTTTTTGAAATACCAGGTTCTGTATTTGATGGGTGCATAATTCTGATCATAAATCTTTCTTTTGTAAATTACTGATGCACATATTCTATACAAAGCAAGTTGATTATATTTATGAATCTCAGTCGGAAACAAAATTATTGGTGTTGTACTGTTAGTTAGATTGTTTGGTAACAGTGATCCAAGGCCTAATGGTTTCTAAAGGTTCCAGTGACTAATGCAAGAATAATCTCTCAGAAAGTAATTTGTGCTATTTATAGAATACTCCCAATGAATATCCTTTTACTGACAAAAATATTTGTAATATTTGTAATTATTTGTAAAAATATTTGTAATTACACATCCAAAGCATTCTTGTATTTGCATATTGATTGTTGTCCATCCTGTTGGGTGCAATCTTTCATTGATTCTATTGCACCACCCTCTTGCAAAAGAAATTTCTCTGCATCTGTTTCAGATAGACAACCCTTCTAACCTGAGGCCATGCGCTCTTGTTCTAGACTCCCCCACCATGGGAAACATCCTTTCCACAACTACTCTCTCTAGGCATTTCAACATTCAAAAGGTTTCAATGAGATTGCCCTTCCCCTTCCTTCAAAATTCCATTGAGTACAAACATCAGAGCTATCAAATGTTCCTTGTATGATAACCCTTTCATTCCCGGAATCACAATTGTGAACCTCCTCTGAACCCTCTCCAATGCCAGCACATCTTTTGTTAGATGAGCAGCCCAAAACAGGTCACAATACACAAGGTACGGCCTCAGCAGTGCCTTATAAAGCCTCAGGATCACATCCCTGCTCTTGTGTTCAAGACCTCTTGAAATGAATGCTAATACTGCATGTGCCTTCTTCACCACTGACTTTATCTGCAAGTTAACCTTTAAGGTGTTCTGCACAAGGACTCCCAAATCTCTTTGCATCTTAGATTTTTGGATTTTCTACCCCTTTAGAAAATTTGTCTGCACATATATTTCTACTACCAAAGTGCATGACCATCCATTTCCAATACACTGTATTGTATTTCATTTGCTACTCTCTTGCCCATTCTCCTAATCTAAGTCCTACTGTAGCCCACCTGTTTCTTCAACACTACCTGCCCCTCCACAAATCTTCGTATCATCTGCAAACTTGGCAACAAAGCCATCTATTCCATCATTTAAATAATTGATATACAGCGTAAAAAGAAGCGGTCCCAACACTGACCCCTGTGGAATACCACTAATCACTGGCAGCCAACCAGAAAAGGATACTTTTATTCCCACTCGCTGCCTTGTATCAATCAGTCAATACTCTAATGATGTCAGTAACTTTCCTGTAATACCATGGGTTCTTAATTTGGTAAGCAGCCTCATGTGTGGCACTTTGTCAAAGCCTTCTGAAAATACAAATATACAGCATCCACTGCATCCTCTTTATCTATTCTACTTGTAACCTTCTCAAAGGATTTAGGTTCATCAGGCAAGATTATCCCTTGAGGAAACCATTTTTTCCCCCATCTTGTCCTGTGTCACCAAGTACTCCATAACCTTATCCTTAACAATTAACTCCAACATCTAACCACTGAGGTCACGCTAATTGGTCTATAATTTCCTTTCTGCTTTCTTGCTCCTTTCTTAGAGTGTAGAACCATTTGCAATTTTTCAGTCTTCTGGCACAATGCTACAGTACAATAACTTTTGAAAGATCATGACTAATGCCTCCACAATCTCTACTGCTACCTCTTCCAGTACCCTAGGGTGCAGTTCATCTCTTCTGTGTGACGTGTGTATCCTTGGGTCTTGCACCTTCTCCCTTGTAATAGTAACTGCATTCACTTTTCTTCCTTCACCATCTGGCAGTCCTGATGAAGGGTTTCAGCCCAAAATGTCGATTGTACTTCTTCCTATAGATGCTGCCTGGCCTGATGAGTTCCTCCAGCATTTTGTGTGTGTTGCTTGAATTTCCAGTATCTGCAGATTTTCTTGTGTTTGCATATCCTTTACCTTCCTCATTTTCCCCAGAAACTCTCACCATTGCTACTCTGCTGTCACCCCTGCCAGCATCATCTTCTAGTTACTTTGGCCAACTCCCCTCTCATACCACTGTAATTTCCTTTACTCCACTAAAATACTTTCTCCCTATCAAATTTCAGGTTGAACTCAATCATATTGTGATCCACTGGTTCCTAAGGGTTCTTTTACCTTAAGCTCCCTATCGCCTCCAGTTCATTGCGTAGCATGCAATCCAGTATAGCTGATCCCCAGTAGACTCAATGACAAACTGCTCTAAAAAGCCATCTTAGAGGCATTCCACAAACTCACTCTTGAGATCCATTTCCAATCTGATTTTCCCAATCGACCTGCATGTTGAAATCTCCCATGACTATCATGACATCGTCCTTTTGATACCCCTTCTCTATTTCCCACCGTTATGTGGTCCACATCCCAGCTACTGTTGGGAGGCCTGTATGTAACTGTCATCAGAGTCATTTTACCCTTGGAGTTTCTTAACTCAACCCACAAGGATTCAACATCTTCTAATCCCATGTCACATGCTTCTACTGATTTGATGCTATTCTTTACCAGCCGAGCAACACCACCACCTCTGCCTTTCTTCCTATCCCTCCAATACAACATGTAACCTTGGACATTCAGGTCCCAACTACAACCATCCTTCAGCAAAGATTCAGTGATGGCCACAACATCATACCTAACAATCTGTAATATTGCAACAAGGTCATCCAGCTTATTTCTTATACTCTGTGCATTGAGATGTAACACTTTGAGTATTATATTTGCTACCCTTTTGATTCTGCATCCCTAATACACTGATACTTGCCCTGCTGGATGCAATATTGTCCCATCACCTGCCTGCCCTTCCTGACAATCTGACTGCATGCTATCTTTGGTTTTTTACCATCTGTCCTATTCTGACTCCCTTTACTCTGGTTCCCACCCTCCTGCCAAACTATTTAAAACCCTTCCCAACAGCTCTAACAAACCTGCCTGGAAGAATATTGGTCCCCCATGGGTTTAGGTGCAACACATCACTTTTGAACAGGTTATCCCAGAAGAGATCCCAATAATAGACAATAGACAATAGGTGCAGAAGTAGACCATTTGGCCCTTCAAGCCTGCACCACCATTTTGAGATCATGGCTGATCAATTACTATCAATACCCGGTTCCTGCCTTGTCCCCATATCCCTTCACTCCCCTATCCATAAGATACCTATCTAGCTCCTCCTTGAAAGCATCCAGAGAATTGTTCTCCACTGCCTTCTGATACAGTGCATTCCAGAGCCCCACAACTCTCTGGGAGAAGATGTTTTTCCTTAACTCTGTCCTAAATGACCTACCCCTTATTCTCAAACCATGCCCTCTGGTACTGGACTCTCCCAGCATCTGGAACATATTTCCTGCCTCTATCTTGTCCAATCCCTTAATAATCTTATATGTTGCAATCAGATCCCCTCTCAATCTCCTTAATTCCAGCGTGTACAAGCCCAGTCTCTCTAACCTCTCTGCGTAAGACAGTCCAGACACCCCAGGAATTAACCTTGTGAATCTACGCTGCACTTCCTCTACAGCCAGGATGTCCTTCCTTAACCCTGGAGACCAAAACTGTACACAATACTCCAGGTGTGGTCTCACCAGGGCTCTGTGCAAATGCAAGAGGATTTCCTTGCTCTTGTACTCAATTCCCTTTGTAATAAAGGCCAATATTCCATTAGCCTTCTTCACTGCCTGCTGCACTTGCTCATTCACCTTCAGTGACTGATGAACAAGGACTCCGAGATCTCTTTGTATTTCTCCCTTACCCAACTCTACACCATTCAGATAATAATCTGCCTTCCTGTTCTTACTCCCAAAGTGGATAACCTGACACTTATTCACATTAAACGCCATCTGCCAAGTATCTGCCCACTCACCCAGCCTATCCAAGTCACCCTGAATTCTCCTAACATCCTCATCACATGTCACACTGCCACCCAGCTTAGTATCATCAGCAAATTTGCTGATGTTATTTTCTATGCCTTCATCCAAATCGTTAACATAAATGGTAAACAGCTGTGGTCCCAATACCGAGTCCTGTGGCACCCCACTAGTCACCACCTGCCATTCTGAGAAACACCCATTCACCGCTACCCTTTGCTTTTTATCTGCCAACCAGTTTTCTATCCATGTCAATGCCTTCCCCCCGATGCCCTGAGCTTTGATTTTACCCACCAATCTTCTATGTGGGACCTTATCAAAGGCCTTCTGAAAATTGAGGTACACTACATCCACTGGATCTCCCCCGTCTAACTTCCTGGTTACATCCTTGAAAAACTCCAATAGATTAGTCAAGCATGATTTACCCTTGGTAAATCCATGCTGGCTCAGCCCAATCCTATCACTGCTATCTAGATATGCCACTATTTCATCTTTAATAATGGACTCTAGCACCTTCCGCACCACCGATGTCAGGCTGACAGGTCGATCGTTCTCTGTTTTCTCCCTCCCTCCTTTCTTAAAAAGTGGGATAATATTAGCCATTCTCCAATCCTCGGGAACTGATCCTGAATCTAAGGAACATTGGAAAATGATTACCAATGCATCCGCAATTTCCAGAGCCACCTCCTTTAGTACCCTAGGATGCAGACCATCTGGACCTGCGGATTTGTTAGCCGTCAGTCCCATCAGTCTACTAATCACCATTTCCTTCCTAATGTCAATCTGTTTCATTTCCTCTGTTACCCTATGTCCTTGGCCCATCCATACATCTGGGAGATTGCTTGTGTCTTCCTTAGTGAAAACAGATCTAAAGTACTCATTAAATTCTTCTGCCATTTCTCTGTTTCCCATAATAATTTCACCTAATTCATTCTTCAAGGGCCCAACATTGTTCTTAACTATCTTCTTTCTCTTCACATACCTAAAAAAGCTTTTGCTATCTTCCTTTATATTCCTGGCTAGCTTGCGTTCATACTTCATTTTTTCTCCCCGTATTGTCTTTTTAGTTAAGTTCTGTTGTTCCTTAAAAACTTCCCAATCATCTGTCCTCCCACTCACCTTAGCTCTATCATATTTCCTTTTTTTTAATGCTATGCAATCTCTGACTTCCTTTGTCAACCACTGTGGCCCCTTCCCCCCACCCCCCTGCCGAATCCTTCCTTCTCTGGGGGATGAACTGATTTTGCACCTTGTGCATTATTCCCAAGAATACCTGCCATTGCTGTTCCACTGTCTTTTCTGCTAGGCTATCCGTCCAGTCAACTTTGGCCAGCTCCTCCCTCATGGCTCCATAGTTTCCCCTGTTCATCTGCAACTCTGACACCTCCAAGCTGCCCTTATCCTTCTCAAATTGCAGATAAAAGCTTATCATATTGTGATCACTACCTCCTAATGGCTCCTTTACTGCAAGATCGCTTATCAAATCCTGTTCATTACATAACACTAAATCCAGAATAGTCTTGTCCCTGGTCGGCTCTCGTACAAGCTGTTCCAAGAATGAATCCCGTAGGCACTCTACAAACTCCCTATCCTGTGGTCCAGCACCAACCTGATTCTCCCAGTTCACCTGCATGTTGAAATCCCCCATAACTAATGCCACATTACCTTTGCCACATGCCAATGTTAATTCCCTATTCAACTTGCACCCAATATCCATGCTAATGTTTGGTGGCATGTAGACAAGACCCATTTGGGTCCTTTTGTCCTTACTGTTCCTCAGTTCTATCCACACAGACTCTACTTCTCCTGACCCTATGTCCCCCCTTGCAAAGGACTGAATCTCATTCCTCACCAACAGGGCCACCCCACCCCCTCTGCCCACATTTCTGTCCCTACGATAGCACGTATACCCTTGTACATTCATTTCCCAGGTCTGATCTCCCTGCAGCCATGTCTCCGTTATCCCAACAACATCATAGTTACCCATTTGCACCTGGGCTTCAAGCTCATCCACCTTATTTCTGACACTTTGTGCATTCAGATATAGAATTTTTAACCCATTTCTCCTCTCTCTGTTTGAATCACTGCCTATTGTGCTTAACCCAGCTCCCCGAACTCCCATCGGGCTATACGCCCCTAGAATTTTGTTGTCTTTCCTAAATTTACTTATTCTTTCAACACATTTAACTCCATGTTTCGTCAATCCATCCCTCTGTACATGAGTCCTCCTTATCACTTGTTCCGCCCCACCTTTCTCTACTACACACTTAATATTCTAGAACCGTGTAGTCCCCACCTGTCCTTTATTCTTCCTCTGGCTATCCTCCCTCACATTCTGGATCCCCGCACCCTGCAAATTTAGTTTAAACCCCCCCCAAGAAGCACTAGCAAACTTCCCTGCAAAAATGTTAGTACCGCTCCAGTTCAGGTGTAAACCGTCCCTTCGGAACAGATCCCACCTTCCCTGGAACAAAGCCCAATTATCTACAAACCTGAAGCCCTCCCTCCTGCACCATCCTCTCAGCCACGTATTAATCTGTATAATCCTTCTGTTCCTTGCCTCACTCGCACGTGGCACATGTAGCAATCCAGAGATTGTTACCCTGGAGGTCCTGCTCTTCAGCTTCGCACCTAACTCCCTGAACTCTCTACGCAGGACCCCCTCACTCATCCTACCCACATCATTGGTCCCTACATGGACCTGAAGCCCTGCTCCCTGCACCAGCTTCTCAGCCACATATTTATCTGCCAATTTATCCTGCTTCTACCCTCACTGGCGCACGGCACAGGCAGCAATCCAGAAATGACCATCTGGGAGGTTCTGCTTTTCAGCTTTCTGCCTAGCTCTCTGAATTCTCTTTTCAGGACCTCATTGCTTTTCCTTCCTATGTCAAAATGTAGCAAGACACCTGGCTGCTCTCCCACCCTCTCCAAAATGTTGTGGATGCGATCCGAGACGTCCCTGACCATGACACCTGGCAGACAACATATCATCAGGGTTTCCCATTCAGGTCCACAGAATCTCCTGTCTGTTCCTCTGACTATGGAGTCCCCTATCACTACCATTCCCCTCTTCTCCCTCTTTCCCTTCTGCACCACAGACCCATGCTCAGTGCGTGTTACCCGATCACTGTGGCATTTCTCTGGGAGGCCATCCCTTACAACAATATCCAAAACAGTATACTTATTTTTGAGAGGAATAGCCACAGGGGTGCTCTGTGCTAACTGCATATTTACATTTCCATTTCTCCTGACAGTCACCCAGCTACTTGCTTCCTGCAACTTCGGGGTGATTACTTCCTTATAAGTCCAGTCAATTATCTCCTCACTCTTCCATACAAGTTGAAGGTCATTCAGCTGCTGCTCCAGATCCCTAACATGGTCTTCAAGGAGCTGCAGCCGGATGCACTTCACGCAGATGTAGTTCCCGGGGAGACTCCAACATCTGGCATGAAGAACACGTAACAGTCATTTACTATACTAGGTACAGTAAGAGGGGAAGAAAAAGGAACCTTAACAGAAGCTTACCAGGGGCCAATGTCTCTTTCGAGCCGAAGCTTCCTTTGGGCTAGCTTGACACCTACTCTCACCACTGGTATACTCCCAACAATAGCTGTCCCGCTTATCCCTACTGTACCTTTAAACATGCATTGGTGACCCACAATAAACCACATCACTGTGGCTTGCTCATGTTGCTCACTGGGCCATTGGAATGAGCCTGAATGCTCATTTGAAACAAGCGTCACCGACCTGTGAGAAACCTCTTTGCTGTGGCCTGCTCATTGGGTCCTCGGAAGTCATCACTATTATGGACTTCCCACTGCCCCGCACTAACCAATGCACTGAAGGAGTTTTTAGGTACAGTGAATTTCTATCACCATTTCTCCCTGAGCTGCTAAACTTATGCTTCCCCCTGTATTGTGCGCTTAAAGGCAATAGCCCTAATGACACACTTGACTGATCAACGCACATGACCAAGGCATTTGCTGATACCAAAAAAGCTCTTTCCAACATGATCCTACTGGCACATCCTCTACCCAACGCACCTATAGCCAACACTACTAACATCTCAGACTATGCTGTGGGTGCTGTGTATGAACAGTTGGCTGGAGGCAGCTCCACCCTAATGCCTCCACCACCACCGTTCTTGTTTTCTACTGGACGGTAAGTATTTCAGAGCATTTGTTGACCACAAACCCCTCGTGCATGCGATGGCCGAAGTGTCAGAGCCTTGGTCTGCATGGCAGCAATGCCATCTGGCCTAATTTCAGAATTCATACCTGAAATACAGCACATCAAAGCAAAAAAAAAAATACTGTAGTGATTGCCTCTTATGGCCAGCTGTTGATAGTCAACACATTGGGGTTGACTATGCCGGGATGGCAGCCGACCCAGCTCCAAACTCAGAGTCATGGCTTTCAGAACAGCAGTTGGCTGATATCAAGTTCAGGAATGCAGGAGTTTCTCTCCTGTGTGATGTCTCAACCAGTTGCCCCCTCCCCTTAGTGCCTGCAAACTGGAGGTGTACTGTTTTTTTAACTCCATTTACAGCCTCTTGCACTTAGGCAGAAGGCTTCACAGAAAATGATTGCTTTAGAGTTTGTGTGGCACAGCCTTAGGAAGCATGCGCGAGATTGAACTGCTGCCTGTGTTGTGTGTCAGTGGGTGAAAATTAACCATCATGTTCAGGCACCATTGACATCTTTCAAGTGATGGTTTGACCATGTCTCACCCCCTCCCACATTTTCCCACATCTCCTTACCATGGTGGACCATACTACCAGCTGGCACCAACACGAGTCGCTTGGTTCGGTACCCTATCTGATATTTTTTCCGACCACGTCCCCAATTCATGTCAGACTTCTGAGCCGCAGTGACCCAGAACCTCGAAGTTAAATTGCATCATACCACAACGTATCATTGGCAGTCCAATGGCCTTTGTGAACGGTATCACCATTCCTTAAAGGTTGTGCTGAGAGCCTTCCTGACAGATGTGTTGACACAATTGTCTTCTGTGGGTCCTTCTGGGGCTCAGAATGGCTCCAAAGGAAGACCTGCAGTCCTTTACAGCTGAGTGAGTGTACAGGCAGCCACTATGGGTAATGGGTGATTTTTATTCCTGATGCCACAACTGTCTGGTCAACGTCTGAACACCGTTCTACCCTCCTCAGTAAACTCAATTCTTTTACACCTTTTCCTACTTCACATCATGGTGTACAGCACTCTTGGGTTCCAGTTGACTTGTGTTCAACCTCGTCATATTTGTCCACCATGATGCACATCAACTCCGCCTTAAGCCCCCTTATGATGGCCCGTTGTGTGTTTTGGAACTGGGGGAAAAGACTTGTATTGTAAATAAGAAGGGTAAACCTAAATGTATTTCTGTAGGTCACATTGCACCGGCCCACCACTACCATACCCTCTACATCACAACATAACCATGAATGAGCCAGAGGCACCTGTTGTTACTCAAATCAAGGCATGTGATCTGAGTGGGGCTGCTTGTATGAGCTTCAGCCGGACTCATGATGCCACGTTTGGCAAATTCTGTAGGGGGCCAATGTAGGGTAACGTTATGGGTGACAGATATAGAAAGTGTTCTACATAATTCACAAACACCGTCAGTGAGTTGTTGTGTTCACTTTAAGTGACGATGTCTGATGCATTGACATCAGTGTAAGGCGACTGCTTATGGTTTGTCCACAATGGTTTGCACGCAGTAAAGGGCTGAGGCTTTTGTTAAGCACATAAAACAATTCTTGCATGTCTTATTCACAAAATCCTGAAGTATATTAAAGTATTGTGATTTCCATGGAGGGCTTTTCATCAGCAATGCTTTAATAAGATTTAGTCCCTCAATATGTAGTAGTACCTTCTACAGAATTTTGTTGCCTATGAACTGAATTTCTCAGTAGTTTTTGTTAGTGAAGAATTGGGCAATGGGATATATTGGAAATGGAGTCTTCACTCCAAGTTCACTGCATTGAATGCATTAAAGCTCTATTTATCCAAAAAGCAAGCTGTTAGAATTGGATGACAATGTCTGCCAGTAAGTAGCAGTACAAACAACCATGCTGTGAAGGAGAACATTCTGCCTGATAGAATTTTAATTGGGAAGACCAGCTGCTGTTTCCTGCTGTGTAAATGCGGAGGTCTGAAACAGTCATCTTGCACCCAACTGCTGCTTTTGGATAACACAATGCATAATATTCTACCATAAACCTACACTGCCTCTAATGAACTTGGGAACCTAGTATTAATCAAGACTGTACCACAGTAGTTATATTTCCACTGTATAATTTATACTATGAATGAAACAATGTTTTTTTGCTATAAGTTTGGGGAGTCGTATTGTCCAAATATATAGGCTAATGGAGAATTTACCTAGAGGTACAATAATTCACATTGTGGAAAGACTAGCAGGGCTCTGTAACAGAGTCAGTAGCATAAAATATAGGAACGATAATCAGAAAATGAAAGGAATGCATATGACAAAAACTTCAAAATCCCACGATAAGGATGGAAATTGCATTTGGCAAAGCTGGAGAGCTTATCAAGTAGTCGACAATGAAATAAATATCTAATTGATTTGAATATAATTTAATTTAATTACTTTCATAGCTAACTGAGACCACTTCCAGGACTTGCAAACAGACCAATAACTTACCTAAGACACAAAGCTGCATATATAGTAAATAAGCACTAAAACCAGAATAAGCAAGCTAACTACTAGTTTTAAAATAGCAGAAATACAACATTGGGGGGTGGGTAGGAAGGAATCAGGATAAACACAAAAACTTCAAAGGGTATTCTACAAGCACGGCTCAAGCACCCAAGCGACACCTGACAAAAGCACAGCTGCAAATTCTGAATGTAAAGAAACAAATCCTTTCAGTATTATAAATATTCATGGGCAGTCACAAAATAAAAATCATAATTGGAGGGTTGTGGATGTTGTTCCCTTATTCAAGAAAGGGAGTAGGGATAGCCCAGGAAATTATAAACCAGTGATCTTACTTCAGTAGTTGGTAAGTTGATGGAAAAGATCCTGAGAGGCAGGATTTATGAACATTTGGAGGGGCATAATATGATTAGGAATAGTCAGCATAGCTTTGTCAAAGGCAGGTAGATCCTTACGAGCCTGATTGAATTTTTTGAGGATGTGACTAAACACGTTGATGAAGGATGAGCAGTCGATGCAGTGTATATGGAATAAGCCATGCAAGGCTTATTGAGAAGGTAAGGAGGCATGGGATCCAAGGGGACATTGCTTTGTGGATCCAGAACTGGCTTGCCCACAGAAGGCAAAGTGTGGTTGTAGACGGATCATATTCTGCATGGAGGCCAGTGACCAGTGGTGTGCCTCAGGGATCTGTTCTGGGACCTTTACTCTTCGTGATTTTTATAAATGACCTAGATGAGGAAGTGGAGGGATGGGTTATTAAGTTTGCTGATGACACAAAGGTTGTGGGTGGTGTGAATAGTGTGGAGGGCTGTCAGAGGTTACAGCGAGACATTGAAAGGATGCAAAACTGAGCTGAGAAGTGGCAGATGGAATTCAACCCAGATAAGCATGAGGTGGTTCATTTTGGTAGGTCAAATATGAAGGCAGAATATAGTATTAATGGTAAGACTCTTGACAGTGTGGAGGATCAGAGGGATCTTGGGGTCCGAGTCCGTAAGGCACTCAAAGCTGCTACGCAAGTTGACTCTGTGGTTAAGAAGGCATACGGTGCATTGGCCTTCATCAATCACGGGATTGAGTTTAAGAGCCGAGAGGTAATGTTGCAGCTATATAGGACCCTGGTCAGACCCCACATGGAGTACTGTGCTCAATTCTGGTCGCCTCACTACAGGAAGGACGTGGAAACTGAAGAAAGGGTTCAGAGGAGATTTACAAGGATGTTAACACAAAGTACACTGCAGATGCTGTGGTCAAATCAAGACGTACTAAAAAGCTGGATGAACTCAGCAGGTCGGGCAGCATCCGTTGACTTCTCCTTTCAACGGATGCTGCCTGACCTGCTGAGTTCATCCAGCTTTTTTGTACGTCTTTACAAGTATGTTGCCTGGATTGGGAAGCGATGGAGGATGAGAGGTGACCTGATAGAGGTGTACAAGATGATGAGAGGCATTGATCATGTAGATAGTCAGAGGCATTTTCCCAGGGCTGAAATGGCTAGCACAAGAGGGCATAATTTTAAAGTGCTCGAAAGTAGGTACAGAGGAGATGTCACGGGTACGTTTTTTTACGCAGAGTGGTGAGTGCGTGGAATGGGCTGCCAGCAACATTGTGGAGGTGGATATGATAGGGTCTTTTAAGAGACTCCTGGATAGGTACATGGAGCTTAGAAAAATAGAGGACTATGGGTAACCCTAGGTAGCTCTAAGGTAAGGACATGTTCGGCACAGCTTTGTGGGCTGAAGGGTCTGAATTGTGGTGTAGGTTTTCTATGTTTCTATAAAATGTACCCATCAACCAAAAGTGAAGGTATACATTTTACAGTTAAACCATTAAATGATAAATATTCAGCAAAGGGGCAAAGAGGAAACATGCTCTCTTTTAAAAAAAAATAAATCCAAAATCTATTTGATACAATTTGGATGGTAAGGACATGAACCAGGCATCTCTACTGCATTGTAGCATTTGTCTTCAAACTGCAATAGACAGGCTATTATTGTGAAGATGGAAGAAGGAATGGGTAAGTGTAGAATCAGGATCAGGTTTTATATCACTGGCATATGTTGCAAAATTTGTTAATTATATGGCAGCAGTACAATGCAATATGTGATAAATATAGAGAAAAACAATTACAGTAAGTGTGTGTACTGTATATATAACATAAAAATATGGCTATTAAATAGGTGCATTAAAATAAGTAGTGTAAAAATGTTAAGAAGTGATGAGGTAGTGTTCGTGGGTTCGATGTCCATTTAGAAATCAGAGGGCAGAGATGAGGAAGCTGTTCCTGAATCACTGAGTGTGTGCTTTCAGGCTTCTGTACCTCCTTCCCAATGGTAACAATGCAAAGAGAGCATGTGATGGGGGTCCTTAATGATGGACGCCACCTTCCTAAGGCTGAAACTAGTGATGTTTAAAGAAGGTTTTACAAAGCAGAAGCAGGTGATTGCATTTGTTTTATTCTGACTTAAGACAAAAGGGTAAAACTAAAGAATACCCATGTGACATTAAACCAGTAAGTAACTTCTCACATGAATACAGAAATTAACCACTTGCTTTTTTTTTGAAGGTGTGATGCCATGAACATTATGCAAAAAAAAATCCAGGAAATTGAACTGGACTTCAATAAAGCATTTATAAAAGACCTGTATGAGAAACTACTGAGTTTCAAAGTGGTGAGAATCAGGGTCAGACTTGGGTACTAACTAGAGCAGGAGGTCCCAATCTTTTTTTATGCCATGGAGCCTTATCACTAACTGAGGAGTCTGTGGACCCTAGGTTGGGAACCCCTGAACTAGAGCTTTCTTCTTTAATGTTTTTAGTAAAGACGTAACTAGCACTAAATTAGAAACCATCAGTTGAAATCTCACCATAGAAAATTCCAAGATATCGTGAATTACCACTGTTGATTTGCGTGCAAATGTTAAACACAGAAACTGCTGTACTACTGATAACTTGCCCAGTTCACTAATGGTCTTCACTAAGGAAGCCTGCCTGTCTTCCCTGGTTACACTATGCCAGTTAAGTAACCTACCAAACTAACAATCGTGCAGATAATTACCATTGAATTTAAGAGTTCATATGTTCGAGGAAACTAAATAGAAATTTAGCCTGCTTTTGAAATCAATTCAAGTATAAAACAGTTCATTTTTTTTAGCAGTGCCAGCATTTCAAAGAGAATATTAATAGTTTGAATAATGCTGCAGCACATTAAAGTCAGAAATATGTAAATTCCAACATGATTTATCTGCATGCATGAACAGTAACCTTGTATTGAAATAGTTCCATAAAACCAAATGGTAATGGTTTACAGTGTGTATAATAAAAGATGGCTAGAAACCAAAGGGCAAAACAGTATATTACTGCACCATGTAAATCTTGGTCTATATCTCTGACTAATTGATCAAAATGAATCTAAAGGTGGCAAATCTTGCGTCTTCATATTTAAGCTGCTATGGTGATGAGGTTGCAAGTTTTTTAAGCAGGGCACAAAGTGGAAAATAGAGTAGATGTTAAGGTAGGAAGTGGTGCTCCACAGGAATCGGTGTCAGATTACAGTTATACACTACACAAAAAAATTTCAAAATTTCCAGAGCACAACAATTTCTTTTGGTTACAGACTAGGGGGAGTGATTGGTATGGAATGGGGTCATGACCCTTGCTACCACAGAATGCTGCATGAAAATGGGAAAAGTCTTCGACATGTATAATTGACGAACAATATGGTTGAAGGTCTACCATCTGTATCTCTCAGAGCAAGCCGTATTCAATGATCAGAAACAGACAAATAACAATATTAATCGTTATCAATATTTAATAGTACTTTCTTTTTATATCCAGTGTGATTTTAAAAGCTAATTGGCTGTAATGTCCTTCATGCATCAATGTATTGTATATTAGCATTTTAAATATATTTATTTGTTGTATTCTCCTCAACGTGTGGTGCATGACAGAAACTAGGAAGTCATAATTCACTAGAATTCAGAAGAATGAGGGGTGACCTCATTGAAATCTATCAAATGGTGAAAGGCCTTGATAGAGTGGATGTGGAGAGGATGTTTCCTATGATGGGAGAGTCCAAGACTAAAGGATACAGCCTCAGAATAGAGGAGTGTCCTTTTACAGCGGAGATGAGGAGGAATTTTTTTTTTACCAGAGTAGTGAGTCTGTGGAATTCATTTCCACAGGCAGCCAAGGAGACCTTTAGTATATTTAAGGCATAGGTTGATAGATTCTTGACTGGTCAGGGCATGAAGGGATATGGAGGGAAGGCAGGAGATTGGTGCTGAGAGGAAATTGTATCAGCCATGATGAAATGGCGGAACAGATTCGATGGGCAAGATGACTGATTCTGCTCCTGCATCTCATGGTCTTGTAATCTGGAAACTCAATGCATTTTGGCATCTTTTCCAATTATGTAAATACAGACCGGAGATCTTCTAATGCACATACTTGTCAATAGGTTTCTATTGACCTATTAACAAGTATGTGGTGGTATATTTTGCTAGAAAGATAAGGCAAGTACGTGCCCCTGAAAAATACATTTCTAGATGAAGTAGATGAACAAGGGAAGTTCTAGGGGTACAGAGAATACAGAAGTGAACAACGCACTTATTTCAGTTTATAATCCTCAGTTCACTAAAAATGAACATCCCTATGCATTATGTCAGATTTCATATACACTTTAATGACAACAGGTCAAGATATGATTACCTTTTAACTTTCATCACCTAACAACTTTCTACAGGAGCACCACTGAGAGTGTCCTGTCTGACTGCATCATTGTATGATAACGAGGCTACAGGGCATCAGACTGCAAGACCCTACAGAAGATAGTAAAAGCTGCCAAGAGGGTCACTGGGTTGCCCCTTCCCCCTTATTTGTGACATTTACCAGGAGCATTGT
The DNA here is from genome assembly GCF_030144855.1 of Hypanus sabinus. NCBI lineage: Eukaryota > Metazoa > Chordata > Chondrichthyes > Myliobatiformes > Dasyatidae > Hypanus > Hypanus sabinus. The sequence goes on along the minus strand of NC_082738.1, from coordinate 6,280,201 downwards.
ATACAAAGGGCATAGTTGAGGATCATAATTGAGGATCCCTACCACCCATCCCACAATTCCTTTGACCCAGTACAGTCAGGAAGGAGGAACAGGAGCATCAGGATTAGGACTGCCAGACTGGGGCTTCTTCCCCTAGGCTATGAGACCAATGAACACTCTGCCACCACCGAGGTCTCCTCACTAGGTCAGCAAGCTGTTTACTGTACTGTTTACCTATGCTGTATGCATTTTGAGTTATATTTTATTAATTTATTTATGGTAATATTTAGATTTATGTGTTGTATGTTTTGTGGGTGTACTGAGATCCAGAGGAATATTGTTTTGTTTGGTTTCATATATACAGTCAGATGACAATAAACTTAAACTTGAATCTCAAGTTTTCAACTCTAAATTGTCAGACTGTCAATGCGACTATCAGGTAGCTCCAGTTCAGGAATACAAGTTTCAATAAAAGGAATAGAGCTAAAACTTAAAAGTTTCTCTCTCCATGGATGTCCCTTGACAAGCTTGGCCAATTCAAGCAATTTCTGGCTTTGAGAATTGAGCTAAAATCCAAATCTAAGACATGAAAAATTGGTGCCCCGATACAGGAAAACCCACAAATGAATCAAAATTTAATCCTATATGACTGTCAAAAGGTCATACAGCAGAGCAACAGGCACATCAGCCCACTCAGTCTATGCTGACCATCAAACACCCATTTTATTCTTCCTTCAGATTCCAGCACTCACCTCCCCACACCAAGGGAAATATACAGTGGCTAATTTACCTATCAAGATACAAGCCTTTGGAATGTTGAAAAAACCTCACAAGCTGCAGAAAAAGTATGTGAAACTCTACACAGCCAGCACTAGAGACCTAGACTGAACCCTGGAGCTGCGAATCAGGCTGCACCTGACTTCGGAACAAATTTCAAAGTGAAATTTCACAGCATTCTGAAATTTGGCCATTACAAAGGCTTGGCAGGATTGGCTGCTTGATTTCAAAAGGGATAGGGATGCAGGTAAATTAGGGGTGCGGGTATTGGAGGAGGAGTGGCATTGCTAATAAAGGATAGTATCATAGCTACAGAAAGGATGGATGTCATGGAGATATCATCTACTGAGTTACTGTGGATGGAAGTCAGAAACAGGAAGGGAGCAATCACTCTGGATTGGTCCCCCATATATAGGTCTTCTATAGGTCCCCCAATAGCCACCAAGACATTGAGGAGCAGAGAACTAGTTATATTTTTAATAGGTGCAAAAATAACAAGTTATTATCATGCAACACACACAAAATGCTGGTGGAACACAGCAGGCCAGGCAGCATCTATAAGGAGAAGCACTGTCGACGTTTCGGGTTGAGACCCTTCATCAAGTTATTATCATGGGTGACTTTAACTCCCCAAATATTGATTGGCATCTTCTTAGTGCAAAAGGTATAGATGGGGCAGAAGTAGTGTTCAGGAAGGAATCCTGACATAGTATGTAGACAGGTTGACTAGAGGAGAGGCTATACTGGATCTAGGCAATGAACCTGGTCATGTGACAGATCTCTCAGTGGTAAGCATTTTGGATATGGTGATCACAATCTCCTATGGCCATGGACGATGACAGGAGCAGACAACATAGGAAATTATTCATCCTATTGAGATAGAGGAAAGATGGCAGGGTAAGGATACCATGGTTGTTAAGGAAGCAATCTTAAGGTTTAGGAACCAAAAATCAGGCTGGGCTCTTGAACATTATAAGGTATCAGGAAGGATTTTAAGAAGGGGCTTAGAAGAGTGAGAAGGGGGCATGAGAAAGGAGCAAGTAGGATTAAGTAAAAAGAAGGCATTTTACACTTGTGTGCAGAGCAGGTGTAGGACTAGAGTGAGGGTAGGACCACTCAGTGATAAAAGGGAAAATGTAATTGGAGGTGGAGGACATAGGAGAGGTCCTTAATGAGTACTTTCCTTCAGTGATCAGCAGTGGGAGGGATCTTGATGAATGCAAGGTCAGCATAAAACTAGCTAATATGCTGGAGCATGTTGAGATTAAGCTAAAGGTAGTTTTAAAACTCTTCTGATGTGCAGATACTCCTCTGCCTAGTGTCATTTTATGAACATACAATGTATATAAGCTATCTTATGTACTTACATTTATTGTGTTTTTGAAAAATAATTGTTGTTTATCTTACTGTTTTTTTTTGTGCTGCTTCAGATCCAGAGTAGCAATTATTTTATTCTCCTCAAAATTGGGTTTAATATCATTGGCATATGTCGCGAACTTCGTTATTTTGCAGTAGAATTACCTTGCAATACATAATAAAAAAAAATAAATACTGAGGTAGTGTTCATGGATTCGTTGTCCATTCAGAAAACTGATGGCAGAGGGGAAGAAACTGTTTCTGAAACATTGAGTGTGTGCCTTCGGGCTCCCGTACCTCTTCCTTGATGGTAACAATGATAAGATGGGATGTCCTGGGTGATGGGGTCCTTAATGATGGATGCTACCTTTTTGAGGCATTGCCTTTTGAAGATGTCATGGATGCTGGGGAGGCTGGTGCCCATGATGGAGCAGGCTGAGTTTACAACTTTCTGCAGCTTTTTCTGATCCTGTGCAGTGGTCTTGCGTACTGGAAATCACATTGAACAATCTTGAATCTTCTAAAAGAAACATTAGGATAAATAACTCCCTTGGGCCTAACAGTATAGGCCCCAAGTTACTACGAGAAGTGGGGGAAAAGATTGCTGGGGTGTTCATGATAACCTTTGCATCCTGCTTGAGCATAGAAGTGGCACCTGAGAATTGGAGGATGAGAAATGTTGTTCCATTGTTTAAGAAAGATAAAAGGGACGATCCTGTGTATTGCAGACAAGTGAGTTTTATGTCAGTGGTGGCCAAACTACTGGAGGTTTTACAAATATTTGATTAGGGATAGTCAGCATGGTTTCATGAGGAGCAGGTCATGCCTCATGAGCCAAACTGAGATTTGAGGAGATGCCAAACAAACTGATGAAGACAAAGCAATGTGGTGTATATGGATTTCAGTAAAGGGGTTTGTCTGGGTAGGGTCATCCAGAAAGTCATGAGGCATAGGATCCATGGAAACATGGCTGGGTGGATTTGGATGTCCAGTAGGAGGAGGGTGGTAGACGATGGAGCGTTTTCTGCCTGGAGGTCAGTGAGTAGTGGTGGTCCACAGGGACCTGTTCTGGGACCCTTGCTCTTTGTGATCTTTAGAAATGACTTGGATGAGTAAGTGCAGGGGTGGGTGAGTACATCTGCAGATGACACAAAGGTTGGAGGTGTTGTGGGCAGTGTAGAAGGTTGCTATAGGTGACAATGTGATATAAGTAGGATGCAGAGCTGGGTGGAGAAATGGCAGATAGAGTTCAATCGGGAGATATGAAAGGTTGAAGTTGAAGTAGGACATCGGGTTAATGGTGAGATTCTTAGCACCTGCCTTCTCGTCATATCCTTTGATACCCCGACCGATCAGGAAACAATCAACTTCTACCTTAAATATACAGAAGGACTTGGCTTCCACTGCTGTCTGTGGCAGAGCATTCCACAGATTCACTACACTCTGGCTAAAAGAATTCCTCCTTACCTCTGTTCTAAAGGGTCACTCTCAATTTTGAGGCTGTGCCCTCTAGTTCTGGATACCCCCACGATAATTAACATCCTCTCCACATCCACCCTCTCTAGTCCTTTCAACATTTGGTAGGTTTTAATGAGATCACCCCACATTCTTCTAAATTCCAGTGAGTACAGGCCCAAAGCTGCCAAAAAAATGCTCCTCATACACTAACCCCTTCATTCCCGGAATCATCCTCATGAACCTCATTTGCGCTCTCTCCAATGACACCACATCCTTTCTGTGATATGGGGCCCTAAACTGTTGACAGTACTCTATGTGCAGCCTGATTAGTGTCTTATAAAGGCTCAGCATTATCTCCTTGCTGTTATATTCTGTTCTCCTTGATATAAATGCCAACATTGCATTTGCCTTCTTTACCACAGACTCAACCTGTAAGCTAAACGTCTGGGAGTCTTACACAAGGATTCCTAAGTCCCTCTACATCTCTGATGTTTGAACCTTCTCCCTGTTTAGATAATAGTCTGCACTATTGTTCCTTTTACCAAAATGCATTCCCATACATTTCCCAACACTATATTCCATCTGCCACTTTTTTGCCCACTCTTGCAATTTGTCGAAGTCCAGCTGCAATTGTATTGCTTCCTCAGCACTACCTACCCCTCCACCAATCTTTGTATCATCTGCAAACTTTGCCACAAAGCCATCAATTCCATTATCTAAATCACTGACAAGCAATGTGAAAAGCAGAAAAGCAGCTAAAGTGTTCTAAGTGATTCGGTGGACTAGTGATGCATTCGAGGACAGAATGGATTTTAAAAAAGCCAAGCAAAAAAGATACCAAAGAAAATTAGGTCAGGAAATGTGTGGGAGGGAACTTGTATGTAACATTAGTACAAACATGTACACAATAACTTTTAAGGTCTGCTCTGCAATTTTGGAATACAATATATTATTATGTAACAAATTTGGTTTCTGAGGCAATTAAGAAAATAGGGCATAATCTAAGGGACAAAGAAAAAAAATCCAACAATCACTTGCTTGACTCTGTCAGTAATCCTTCCTGATTGACAACCTAAATCCAAATTAGGAACAGCAATGCTTCACGCCCGCTTCAGGTTTATTTTTCTATGATACATTCAGGACAACCATGAACAATTTCACATTTATAGTTCATGCAAGATGAACAATGGTCAGATGCAATCTTTCTTGAAAATGTGAGTAATCAACATTTTTGTAATTGTGAGAGCTATACATGCAAAAGTCACCATCTTAAGAGCAGCAAAGGGCCACAATAATTCTGCATCTCCACTTATCAAACTACAGTTTGTAGAAGGGCAACATCGTGGCACAGCCCAACAGCTCCAGCAAACACGGGTTTCATCTTGACTTCCAGTATTGTTTATGTGGAGTTTGCCTGTTCTCACTTTGACCTCTGGTTTCTTCAAGGTGCTCCAGTTATTTCCCCATTGCCCAAAAATTTGTGGGTTAGTAGGCTAATTAGCCACTGTAAATTCCCCTCAATGTGTAGATGAGTGGTAGAATGTGTACGGGGTGAGGGAGAATTTGATGGGAATGTATGGGAGTAACATGGGTTAGGGCAGGATTAAGGTAAAAATGGATCACTTGTAACGATCAACTATGTATATTTTGCATTCCAGGTCTGGTGATCTGCAATCACCAGCTGAAAAAAATAGGAGCAGAGAAACATATGCCAGGCATCCCAGAAAATATTTCCTTGCATAACTTTTTTTTACAATGACTGATCAAAATTCTGGTCTAGGTGGCATTGAACTGCAGTCTCAGTCAATCTTAAGGCTCAGATTTAGTTGTTTTTAGTTTCATAGGGATAGGTTAGGGACAGAGAGAGGAGTTAGGGGTTGGGCCAGAGAATAGGCCTCTGTGCCCCATTTGAAGATCAACGTGGATGTATGACAAAGGACATCCATGGTCAGGTGACAGGCCGGCAGACCAGCTCCCCCATCCCCAACAGGTTAGTGAGTCATCAGCAAGTTTCAGGATCAGAGTTCCATGTGGGCAGGAGATATAAGGATGGTAACCCTCCACATGCCCACGGTCATGAGTCAGCAAAGGTCAGTGTTTGGGGCCTAGTATTCGGGGTCCTCATCCGTCGTCATCGGCGAGTCCTTAAGTCAATATCGAAGACAGAAGACCGATCAAAAGTTGAGGCCTGACAGCCAGAGCCCCGAGTCTGCAAATCTCTGCAAGCTGGCTGGGGAAATTGATGGCCTGGTGACTGTGAATCCATAAGTCCACTGGGGAAGTCAAAGGCCCAGTGTTTGAGTCCATAAGCCCATAGGGGAAATTGGCCCAATGTCTGTGAATCCACGAATCCGCTGAAGGATGGAGGCCTGTCCTGGGGTTAGAGGACTTTATGTGTGGGAGACAGGAAAAGAGCTTATTTTGCCTTTGTTACTTATTCTGCTTTGCTGTGCTCTGTATTGTTCTGCCAAAAAACATTGTGGACATGCTATGTTGGTGCTGGAATATGTGGTAACACTTGCGAACTGTCCCCCAGCACAACTTGGGTGTGTTGGATGTTAATGGAAGTGACACATTTCCCTGTATGTTTTGATGTACATTTGATAAATAATTCAGAACCTGACAACATAATTGGCAAATAGATGGGCAAAGTGGATTAAACAAAGTAGAGCATACATGAACATACAATTAACACACACAAAATGCTGGAGGAACTCAGCAGACCAAGCAGCATCTATGGAAAAGAGCCTGAAACGTCAACTATACTCTTTTCCATAGATGCTGTCTGGCCTGCTGAATTCCTCCAGCATTTTGAGCATGATGCTTGGAGTGACATTTGCAATTCTCTAGTAATTCTTGAGAGATCACTACGAATGTGTCCACAATCTTTTCAGCCACCCCTTTCAAAACCTTGGGGTGTAGTCTATCTAATTCAGATAACTTATTTGCCTTCAGATGTTTCAGCTTCCCAAGCCCCTCCTCCTTAGCGATACAACAGCATTTGACCAAGTGTGTTACTAAGGGTTCCTAGTAAAACTGAATTCAATTGACATCAAAGGACAGATGTTCCAATGGCTCTATCCATGCCTTGCACTTTGGAAGCCAGCTGTGGTTGTAGGAGTCTATCATTCATACACCAGGACTTTGCTGTACAAGTTGTTCAGGTAAGTGGCAATTACCCAACCATCTTCAGCGGCTCCATTGCTACATCAGAAGTGGGGATACTCATTCATGGCTTCATAATTAAATGAAGTATTTTATGTCTACATGAAACAGTCATAGCAAATTGAGGCATAGCAAGCAACATCCACAGAAAAGGAAGAGTCTAGCTGCTGAGCTTTACCACTATAGAGTTTATAAACATTGTTATCCTTGGGCTTACCATTAACTAGAAACTCAACTGGATCAATAAAATAAAATCTATGACAATAAGACTAGGTCAAAGTTGGCTATCTGTGGTAAGTAACTCTCCTAATACCCCAGATCTCTTCCACCAGCTATAAGGCACAAGTCAGGAGGATAATATAATCTCCACTTGCTTGACTGAGTGAAGCTCCAACACCACTCAGAACAAAGCAGCCTGCCTGACTGACATCACATCTGCCACCCTAAAAGGTCATTTTCTGCACCACCAGTGCACAGCGGCTACATTTGCGGTATGTTCAAAATGTATTCCAGTTGCACTGTGACGGTAACATGAAAATCCACATCCCCTGCCAATGAGAAGATTAGCAGTTTCTTGGGAATACTATCTGAGGCTCCTTTGAAAGTTACAGAATCAGATTTAATATCACTGGCATACGTCTTGAAATTTGTTAACTTAATGACAGCAGTACATGATAAATAAATTTAGAGGAAAATGAGTTACATTAAATATATACATTTCTATTAGACAGTTAAGTTAAAATAAGTAGTGCAAAATAACAAAAATAAAAAAAGTAGTGAGGTCATGTTCATGGGTTCAATGTCCATTTAGAAATTGGATGGTAGAGGGAAAGAAGCTGTTCCTGAATTGCTCAGTGTGTGCCTTCAGGCTTCTGTACCTCCATCCTGACGTTAACAGTGTGAAGAGGGTATGTCCTGGGTGGTGGGGATCCTTAATGATGAACACTGTCTTCCTGAGGCACCAGTCCTTAAAGATGTCTTGGATGATATCCATGATAGAGCTGACTAATTTTATAAGTTTCTTACATACAAGTTAAATGTTAGAATACATCCTTTATCATTGCTTGATCTAAATCTTGAAACTCCTAGTGACTAGCCTAACAGCAGAGTGGAAGTAGCTTCATCAAAAACACTGGAGAAGTTCAAGATGATGATCTATCATCACTGATTCAAGCCAATTCGAGAAGGGGAATAAATGCAGGATTTTGGATGCGGTGACAGAGAAAGGAAAAAGGAACAGAACAGAAAGAGTCAAAGATATGGATGAAAATTTGAAAATTGCAGTGTTGCTGGGCTGGTAGAAAAAAGGGTTTTAATTTAAGGTGTATCATTCATGGATAGACAGACTGATTCCATTGCCAGCACTTATATTCTGGGAAAGAGAAGGCAATTAGCACAAGGCATTCTCTAGAAGATCATGAAAATTGCTCTTTAATAGGTTGATTCACCAATTTTGTGTTCTTTTAATAGTCCGTCTTGACTTAATACTTTTTTGTCATTTCTTATTTATTTATCTGACTTTAGATCAGCAAACTTTCACTTTTTACACACTGGCAGTGTTTAACGCTTAACTTGAGTGGCAAGTTCTCTATTATTTTCTGGTTGTGTAAAAATATGGTACTGAACAGCATAGTTAACCATCAGCAAGCAGCACTTAATTCGTGCAATTGAGTCTTCTGTTTGAAACAAAAGTCAAAGTTTCAAGTTATAATTGGTCCAAACAGGAAAGCATAGTTCCTATTACAAGGCAGGCATAATTGTAAGCAGGACAAGTTATAATGAACTGTTGTGAAGCCGATGTTCTATATCGGTTAACTACATGTTTGCAGGTACATGTGCATAAAGATAGGCACACCCGGCTGCAAATATAAAACACAATGGTGCATTAGCTCATTTTCATCTTTATATAGGTGGTTCTGCTCAGTCAACTGAAACATTCAGCCCACCATGGCAATGCTGACCATCAAGCACTCATCTATGCTCAGCGGCCACTTTATTATGTACCTCCTTTATTATGTAAAGTGGCCACTGAGTGTATGTTTGTGGTCTTTTGCTCCTGTAGCTCAGCCACTTCAAGGTAGGTTCAACATGTTCAATGTTCAGAGATGCACTTCTACACTCCACTGTTGTAATGCCTGGTTGTGCATGAAAATCTCAGGAGATCAGCAATTTCTGCGATACTCAAACCACCATGTCTGGCATGGTCAAAGTCACTTAGATCATATTTCTTCACTATTCTGATATTTGGTCTGAACAACAACTGAATCTCTTGACCATGTCTGCATGCTTTTGAGCATTGAGTTGCTGCCAAATGATTGGATGATTAGATATTTGCATAACAAGCAGGTGTATCTAATAAAGTGGCCACTGACTGTATGCTATTCTGATTTACCAGTAAGTACTTGGTCTATAGCCTTCTATGCCCTGATCATTCAAATACTTATTTGGATATTTTTTACCACTCTTAGAGTTCCTGTCTCTATTACCCCTTCAAACAGTGTACTCTGAATTTTAAACAACCTCTGGGTGAAAATTTTCTTCCTCAGGTCCCATCTAAACCTTTGCTCTAACCCTATATTCTCTAGTTTGATTCCTCTGCTCTGGGGGAAAGGTTTCCTACCATTTACCCTGTCTACGCCCCTTATAATTATATCTTAATTATCTTCTCCCTCAGCCTTTTCCACTCTGAGGAAATTAAACCCAGTCCATCTTGTCTCTTCTCCAAACTGAAATGCACCATCCTAGGCAGCACCCAGTGAATTTTCTCCAGTGTAATCACAACCATTTCACAGAATAGCAAGCAGGCCTGTACAGAATACTCAAGCTGTGGTTTAATTTACCTTTTTATATTGTATCATATATAGAATACTTATAAAGAATACAATATGGAATACTTTTATATTCTATACATTCTGCATGCTGTCTGTACCACTTTACCAACCAGTAGTTACCATTTTCAGAGATCCATGGACTTGGCATACAAGGTCCCTATGTTTCTTTATACTCTCTAGGGCCCAAACATTTATTGCATATGTCCTACTCTTATTAGTCTTTCCAAAGTGCATCATCTTGCATATATCAGGATTAAATTTCATGAGTCATTATTCTTCCCATCTTATTGACTGATCAATGTTATCCTGTATCTTAAAACCATCCTCTTCACTATCAATAATGCCACAATTCTTTGTGTCATCTATGAAAGTACTAACATACCTCCCACATTCAAATCCAAGTCATTTCTTTATAATTGGAAGAATCCAAGCACTAATCTCTGTGGCACGCCACCGGTCACAGGCTACTGCCACTGTTCTCTGTCTCCAAATTCTAAGCCAATTTTGCATCCGATTTGCTAACTTGCTTGGATGAGCTCTAATCTTTTGCATCAGCTTTCCATCTAGGCTTTTGGAAAGGCCTTACTAAAACATCTGTAGAATACATCAAACATATTGTCCTCACCAATGCATTTTGTTACCTCTGTATAAAAATTCAAACAAATTGGCAAACAACTATATCTCCTAACAAAGCCATGCTGACCATCTTTGATTAACCACTGCTATTTCCACAGACTTGCCTGTGACTTACTGGTGTACAATTAACTGTCTTATTCCCAATACCTTTCTTGAACATAAATGTCATATGTCATGCCCTCCAGTCAGAACAGCTTACATGTGAGCTCTGAAAATTAAAAAAAATCTGTCAGGGCCTCAGCAATCATCCTGCCATTAGCAGCTAGTATATCAGCTGTATATTTATGCACCTCAAGCATGCTATAAATTTTAATACTTTTTTTATAATCATGTTGTAGAATTTCACCATCCTCCTTCCTGACTTGTCCCACCATAATGGCCTTCGCTTTAGTGCATACAGATGAGAAGTGGTCACTTAGGACCTCACTAGATACTTCCCTGATTATTCTCTCGTTCTTAATATATTTATAAAAGGTTTTGGGATTTTCCTTATTGTTAGCCACCTGTGATACTTTTCACTCACTCTCTATGTTAATTTACTTTTCAATGGTCTGCCAATACTTATTTTTCTGAAGCATATTGCCAACCCACCATCTTCAGTTTTCTACATCTGCCACATGCTATGTTTATTTCTTATTCAACTTTCAATATGCTTTAACATCCAGTATTTCTTGGACATGACGTCCTTATGTTTCACACTTGAGGGAACACAAAGTCTTATGTTATTTTTAAATTACTTTCACGTGAGCAGTAGACCTACTTGCAAGTAATTGCTTCCAGTCTCGTGCTACCAGATTATCTTACTCTTTCCAAATTCACAACTTTCATTTCCAACACTTTGGTCCTTTCTATAAATATCTTGAAGCATAGAGTAATAGTCAATACCTCCAAAATGCTCTCTCACTAACACCAACCATTTGACTGGCTAAATCCACCAGTCAACTACAAACTTAGGGCAATTTACAGCAGCCAATTATCATACACCTGTACATCTTGGGTATGTGGGAGGAAACCACATAGTCATAAAAAGAATATGTACACTCCACACAGACAGCATCTGAGGTTACAATCAAACCCAGATCTTTGGCACTGTCAGACAACTGTGCCACAGTGTTGGCCTAATCTGCTACAGAAGTACTGAAAATGTGAAGCATGAATCCTAACACACAAGCATGAGCAGAAATCCCATATTTACAATGATTCATTATTACTTAATGGCAATTTTTGTTATTAAAACATCACCATGCATCACACTAATGTTGCTTGTAAAAGCTGCATAAACACAAGAACTTCAAGTGGTCTTAGCAGGAAACAATAATTTGATTTCCGAATGTAACATCATGCTAGAAATTGCTGGCTTCAGTACAGCATCTCTATTGATGGGTTGCAAGTTCTCACAGATATTAACTCAGTAGGTGTGACCTTACAGGCAGCTCTTAATGATACATTCATTCAGGTATAGGGAGTGTTGCTACTGATTGAATTAATGCTGCATTGAACAGGAGAATGCTCCCAAGGAGTCAGGAGGATTGGGACAGCCTGATGAAGCATAGTGCTCACGAGCCAAGTTCATTGTGCATATTCCAGGTGTTCTTTGTGGTAGTTTGCTAGAAATATCTGTTAGGTCATGAATGCGATACCCAAATGATTGCACATTGAAGCCTGCAATACAGGCAAATATCATTGCCCACTTGGTATAGTTTAGGTAACATCCTTAATGTGAAGTGAGTAGCAATAATCATGAGGTTAGAGTGAGAGTGACCATGACTCAAACACTCATGAGCAAACAGGAAATGCACATCCAAGATTGTACACAAAGCTGAATGAGGTTACAGATTTCAATGAAAACTAAGAATCATGTCTGTGCTTTAAATAGGAGCTCCAGAGGAAGTGAGTTAATAAAACATGCTTTTCAGACAAGAAACTTTGAAATTTTCACTAAGTAAAATTTGTGTTGTGCATTACAGTTGACATAGCTTGAAGAGTTTTGAGCTGATAAAAGTGTGAATGAGAATGAAAATTTCTGCCAATATGGAGGAGTTTAATTTTAAGAAATGTGTGCTTATCTCTAATCACAAACAAGAAAATCTGCAGCTGCTGAAAACACACACACACACATATAGAGTCATTCTCTCTATCTCTTTGGTTGTCCATCAGAATCTGATGACAACATCCACTCCTTTAGCCTTTAGCAGTGAGATCTTCGATGACTGTACAGTCCTATCCTGGACCCACAAGTTATTGCAGGTGGGACATGTATATGTGGTAGTGGTGGTAGTGGTGGCAACCATGGCTGCATCTCTCCTGGCTCTCTTCTGCTGTCTTCTGGTTGTTCTTTCCACCTCCAGAATATGAACTCCATCCCTACACAGCTGTCGCAAGTGTTACGGTCAGCAGCAACATCCTCCAGGCCCTCGGGTCTGATCTTGCACTTCCTTAAAGCATTCTTCATCTGATCCTTATAGTGCTTCTTCGGCCCTCCAGCTGAGCGTCGACCATGATGTAGCTGGCTGACATTGTAGCGGGGTAGCTGACATTGGTGGGGGGGGGGGGGGGGGAGAAGAGAGAAAGAGACACACACACACTCCTGTACAATATGGCTGATTAATATTAATCTGCCTCATTCGGTAACAGCTGGGAAAGTTTAGTTGAAGGTAAGTGGGTAGTATTTAGAAGCTGGTACCATAAGCAGCTGAAACAAAGAAAAATACAGATGTAATTAGAAGGAGAAGCTACAAGCTTTCATAAGTCGAGGGATTGAGTTTAAGAGATGCGATGTAATGATGCAGCTCTATAAAACTCTGGTTAGGCTACATTTGGAGTACTGTGTCCAGTTCTGGTTGCCTCACTATAGGAAGGATGTGGAAGCATTGAAAAGGGTACAGAGGAGATTTACCAGGATGCTTCCTGGTTTAGAGAGTATGGATTATGATCAGAGATTAAGGGAGCTAGGGCCTTACTCTTTGGAGAGGAGGATGAGAGGAGACATGATAGAGGTGTACAAGATATCAAGAGGAATAGATAGATTGGACAGCCAGTGCCTCTTCCCCAGGGCACCACTGCTCAGTACAAGAGGACATGGCTTTAAGGTAAGGGGAGGGAAGTTCAAGGGAGATATTAGAGGAAGATTTTTCACTCGGAGAGTGGTTGGTGCGTGGAATGCACTGCCTGAGTCAGTGGTGGAGGCAGATACACTAGTGAAGTTTAAGAGACTACTAGACAGGTATATGGAGGAATTTAAGGTGGGGGGTTATATGGGAGGCAGGGTTTGAGGGTTGGCACAACACTGTGGGCCAAAGGGCCTGTAATGTCCTGTACTATTTTATGTTCTATGTTCTATAAACACAAGTGAAAAATAAAAACTATTTCTGAAAATATGTGAAGAGAAGGGAGTAGGCTCATGCGCGGTATAAACATGAGTAGGTACCAATTAAACCAAGTGAGTCAGAAACATTCATTTACTCTGGAGAGCTGGAAGATTTACTTGCTTTGAAAAACAGTGTCTTATTACCAAAATTCCCATGTGAAATTGATACAAAAACTGATCTCAATGCCCATCTGAACAGTATGTGTCTTATGGAGCCAAACATCCAGGACAATATTGACAATTTCTGTTGTCATATCTGTCAGATATATTGTCACTAAGTAAAAGTTTGCATCTGAATATTATATGCACATCATAGACAAAGTGTGTTCCACTCTTTTTTTTCTCTTGGAGAAATTTTGCAGAGCAAATAAAGTACTCCTTTAGTGTCCTTATTGGTAGCAATACTTAAGCTACTGTATTAATCTGGTTAAAGTCACTAAAAATAGGGCAGTATTAAAAAATAAAAGGGTTGTATTAGTGGGAAATGCAGATTACACTGGTATTGACTCCACCACCCGGAGTATCATGCAACTTATGGATTTGTAAAATGTGTCTAGTAATGTTTCCTGAGTCAATATATAGGGAGCCTTACTTTGGAAGATGTAACACACACAAGATGCTGGAGAAATTCAGCAGGCCAGACAGCATCTATGGAAAAGAGTACATTTGATGTTTCGGGTTGAGACCCTTTAGCAAGACTGGAAAGAAAAAGATGATGAGTAGATTTAAAAGATAGGGGGAGGGGAGGGAGAAATACAAAGTGATAGGTGAAATCAGGAGAGGGAGGGGAGAAGTAAAGAGCTGGGAAGTTGATTGGTGAAAGAGATACAGGGCTTGAGAAGGGGGAGTCTGATAGGAGTGGACAGAAGGCCATGGAAGAAAGACAAGAGGGGAGGAGCACCAGAAGAAGGTGATGGGCAGGCAAGGAGATAGATGAGATGAGAGAGGGAAAAGGGGATAGGGAATGGTGAAGGAGGGGGTGGGCATTACCGGAAGTTCAAGAAATTGATGTTCATGCCATCAGGTTGATGGCTACACACATAGAATAAAAGGGATTGTTCCTCCAACCTGAGTATGGGCTCATCTTGACAGTAGAAGAGGCCTTGGATTGACATATTGGAATGGGAATGCGAAGTGGAATTAAAATTGGTGGTCGCTGGGAGATCCCGCATTTCTGGCGGATGCAGTGTAGGTGCTCAGCGAAGTGGTCTCCCAATCTATTTTGCAGTGTCACTGATATACAGGAGGCCACACCAGGAGAACCTGACACAGTGTATGACCCCAACGGACTCACAGATGAAGTGTCACCTCACCTGTAAGGACTGTTTAGGGACCTGAATGGTAGTGAGGGAGATGGTGTAGGGATAGTTGTACCACTTGCTCCACTTGCAAGGATAAGTGCCAGGAGAGAGATCAGTGAGGAAGGACAAATGGACAAGGGAGTTGCATAGGGAGCAATCCTTGCGGAAAGCAGAAGTGGGGGGGAGAGGGGAAGATGTGCTTGGTGGTGGGATTCTGTTGGAGATGGTGGAAGTTCTAGAGAATTACATGATGGATGCAGAGGCTGGTGGGGTGGTAGGTGAGGATGAGGAACCCTATCCTTGGTGCATGAAATTGAAGAGATGTGGTTGAGGGCAGTGTTGATGATGGAGGAAGGGAAGTTCCTTTCTTTGAAGAAGGAGGACATCTTCATTCTGGAATGAAAAGCCTCATCCTGAGAGTAGATGTGGTGGAGATGGAGGAATTGAGAGAAGAGGATGGCATTTTTACAAGTTACAGGGTGGGAGGAGGTAGTCCGGGTAGCTGTCAGATTATGTGGGTTTGTAATAGAGATCAATAAATAAGCTGTCTCCAGAGATGGAGAAAAGGGAGGAAGGTATTGGAAGTAGACCAGGTAAATTTGAGGGCAAGGTGGATGAAGTTGATGAGTTCCGCGTGGGTGTAGGAAGTAGCACCAATGGAGTCATTGATGTAGCATAAAAAAAGTGTCATACCAGTGTAGCCTTGGAACATAGACTATTCCACGTAGCTGACAAAAAGGCAGTCATAGCTGGGACTTGTACGAGTGCCAATGGTTAATCCTTTTGTTTGAAGGAATTGGGAGGAGTTGTTAAGAGTGAGGACAAACTCCACTAGATGGTGGAGAGTGGTGGTGAAGGGGAACTAGTTGGGTCTGGTGTCCAGAAAGAAACAGCGATCTTTGAGGACTTCCTGGTGGAGGATGGATGTGTATGAGGACCGGATATCCATAGTGAAAATAAGATGATGGGGGCCAGGGAACTTAAAATCATTGAAAAGATCCAGAGCATATAAAGTGTCACAGATGTAGGTGGGAAGGGTCTGAACCAGGGGTGATAAAACAGAGTTGAAGTATTCAGATAAGAGTTCAGTGGGGCAGGAACAAGCTGAAATAATGGGTCTATCTGGACAGGCAGGTTTGTAGATCTTGGGTAGGAGGTATAAACAGGAAATTTGTTTTTTTATAAACAGAGTTTGGTGGCAGTGGATGGGAGATCCCCAGAGCTAAAAAGGTCAGTGATGGTGTGGGAGACAATGGCCTGGTGCTCCTTAGTGAGGTCATGTTTGAGGGGCAAGTAAGAGGAGTTGTCTGAGAGTGGTTCAAAGGTCCAATTTAATGTCAGGGAAATGTATATGATATACATCCTGAAATGCTTTTTCTTCACATTTCGCAGTTGTTGGTGCAATATTGCTCGTTCTCTTAGGGAATAAGGCAGAACAGCTAAATGAAGTGGCAGTCTGGGAGCACTTTGGTTCTAGTGACCATATTCCTATTAATGATGTAAAAGAATAGGACAGATCTACACATTACAGTCCTAAACTAAAGCAGAGTGAATTTTGGGGGGATAAAGCAAGATCTATCAGGAGTCAATTGTGTGAGTCTGTTTAAAGGGATAGCAATAAATAGTAAGTGGGAATCTTTTAAGAGTGTAATATAAAGAGTCCAGGAGCAGCATGTTACTGTAAGGTGAAGGATAAACTTGGCAAGTTTAGGGAACCTTCGCTGACGACAGATATTGAGGATCTGGTCAAGGAAAAAAGGAAGCATACATTGGGTTTTTGAGGCCAGGAGTATAACAAGATTAAGAATACGCTTAAGAGGGTAATCGGGTGGGCAAAGAGACAGACAGGTTAAGGAAAATCTTAAAAGGTTTTACAACACATTAAGAGTTTAAGGTTGGCTAGGAAGATAGTAGGACTACTTAGCATCTTGAGATGCAGGAGTTGGGTGGCATTTTGAACAAATATTTCCCCTTGTTGTTTACTGGGAAGACACTCATGATTGTTCAAGAGTTACAGGAAAAAAGTGATGTTTTGGAGAATAATTATATTACCAGAGAGGAAGTATTTGTAGCTTTAGAGCATATTAAGGTGGATAAATCACCAGGTCTTGACCAAGTGCATCTTCAGATTTTGTGGGAGGCAAGAGGAGAGCATGCAGAGGGCCTTGTGGAGATACTTGCTTCAGCATTAGCTATTGGTGAAATTGCTGAAGACCGGAAGGTGGCTAACATTGTTCCATTGTTTAAGAAGGGTAGCAAAGACAATCCAGGGAACTACAGACCAATCAGCCTGACATCAGTAGTGGGGAAGTTACTGGCAGGAATTCCAAGCAACAAGATCAACAGGAATTTGGATAGAGCGACTGATTATGAGGAGTCAGCATTGTTTTGTGTGTGTAGAGTGGTGGGGCAGCCGATGTTGCTCCTGAAAAGCTGGGTTCCTGAATCAAGGAAGAACCAGCTAGGTCGATTCAAAATTGGCTTGGAGGTGGATAGCAAAGGGTGGCAGCTGCAGGCTGTTTCTCAGAATGGAGGCCAGTAACTAGTGGTATGCCACAGGGGTTGAAGTTTGGATCCTTGTTATTCATGATTCATTTAAATGACTTGCATGCAAATGAACAAGGCTTGATCAACTAGATTGCAGATGACATGAAATTAGGAGGTGTGTTGACCTTGATTGGTTAGGAACGTGGACCAAGCAGTAGCAAATAAATTTAAACACATACTGTAACTGAGGTAATGTACTTTGGAAAGTCAAACCAATATAGGGCATACTATGAATGGTAGAGCACTAAGGAGTGTAATGAAACAACAGGACCTGAGAATACAAGTGCATCTTTTGCGAAAGCTCCATCACAGGGAGATAGGGCGATAAGAAAGGCACTTTCCATATTGGCCTATTCCAGGGAAGGTATGACCTATTCAAAAAGGACAGGTTACATCTGAAGTTGAGGGAGAACAATGACCTTGCAGGCAGATTTTCCAGAGCTGTTGGGGAGGGTTTAAACTAATTTGATAGAGAGACAGGAACTAGAGTGACAGGGATGAGGATGGAGCAGATGGTATACAAGAAGATGCAGTGCGTAGTAAGACTGAGAGGAAGGACAGACAGATGACAGGACAAAATTGTCAGTGGGATGAGTTGAAGTGTAACATGGGGACAAAATCAAAGGGTGAAGAGCCCAGGACTGAAGGTGTTATATTTGAATGCACAGAGCATATGGAATAAGGTAGATGAACTTGTAGTGCAGTTAGAGATTGGCAGGTGTGACATTGTGGGCATCACTGAGTTGCGGCTGAAAGAAGATCATAGTTGGAAGCTTAACATCCAAGGATACACAATGTATCAAAAGAAGAGGCAGGGAA
The DNA here is from genome assembly GCF_030144855.1 of Hypanus sabinus. NCBI lineage: Eukaryota > Metazoa > Chordata > Chondrichthyes > Myliobatiformes > Dasyatidae > Hypanus > Hypanus sabinus. Next base: position 6,261,965 of record NC_082738.1, on the reverse strand, counting down.
ACAGTCAGGTGGGGTGGCTCTATTGGAAAAAAGTGGAATCACGTCCTCAGAAAGAGGTGACGTAGAATGGAAAGAAAAGCTGTGGGTAGAGTTATGAAACTGCAAGGGTAAAAAGACCATTATGGGAGTTATATACAAGCCTCTGAACAGTAGCCAGGATGTGCGCTACAAATTACAATGGGAGTTAGAAAAGCCATGTCAAAAGGGTTATGTTACGATAGTCATAGGGGAATTCAATATCCAGGTAGATTGGCAAAATCAGGTTGGTGCTGGATCAGAAGAGAGGGAATTTGTAGGATGCTTTTTAGAGCAGCTTGTGGTTGAGCCCACTAGGGAAAATGCAATTCTTGACTGGGTGTTGTGTAATGAACCAGATTTGATTAGGGAGATTAAGGTAAAGGAACCCTTAGCAGGCAATAATCATAATATGATAGAATTCACCCTGCAGTTTGAGAAGGAGAAGCTAAAGTCAGATGTATCAATATTTCAGTGGAGTACAGGGAATTACAGAGGCAAGAGGGAGAAGCTGGCCAAAGCTGATTGGAAGAGGATGCCTGCAGTGATGATGGCAGAACAGCAATGGCTGGAGTTTCTGGGAGGAATTCATAAAGCCCAGGACAGATGTATCCCAAAGATGATGAAATATTCTAAAAGGAAGAAGTCAAAGACAGTATAAAATCCAAAGAGAAGTCATTTAGCAAAAATTAGTGAGAAGTTAGAGAACTGAGATGGTTTTAAAAACCACAGAAGGCAACTTAAAAAGCCACCAGGAAAGAAAAATCAAATATGAAGATAAGCTAGCCAATAATATAAAAGAGAATACCAAAAGATTTTCAGACATATAACAAGTAAAAGAGAGGCGAGAATGGATATTGGACCAGCAGAAAATGACATTCGAGGGGTAGTAATGGAGGACAGACAAATGAAGGACAAATTTAATAAATATTTTGTATCAGTCTTCACGTGGAAGGCACAAGCCAAATGCAAGAAATTTGAAGTGTCGTTCCTATTACTAAGGAGAAGGTGCAAGGGATGCTGAAAAGTCTGAAGGGTAGATGAGTCACTTGTACTAGATGAACTAAACTGCAGATATCCAAAAGGGGTAGCTGAAGAGATTGCTGAGGTGTTAATGATCTTACAAGAATCATTAGTTTGTGGAATGGTTCTGAGGACTGAAAAATTGCAAATATTACTTCACTCTTTAAGGAGGAAGGGAGGCAGAAGGAAGGAAATTATAGGCCAGTTAGCTTGGCCTCAGTAGTTGGGAAGATTTTGGAGCCCATTATCATGATTCAGGTTTTGAGGTACTTAGAGGCACATGATAAAATAGGCCAAAGCCAGCATGGATTCCTTAAGTGACAATGTTGCCTGACAAATCTGTTGGAAGTTTGAGGAATTAACAAGCAGGATAGACAAAGGAGAGTCAATGGATGTTGTTTATTTGGATTTTCAGAAGGCTTTTGACAAGATGAGAGCCTATGGTATTCTGAGAAATGTACTAGCATGGACACGGCAGGAGGGAAAGTCAGAATAAAGGGGTCATCATTAGGCTAGGGTTAAATTGGAGGATTGCTGGGTAACACAGCTCAAAGGGCCGGAAAGACTTATTCTGCACTGTATCTGAATTGATCGATCAAATAAATAAATAGATCCTATCAAATATTGAAAGGCCTAGATGGAGTGGATTGGAGAGGATGGTTCCTATAGTGGGTGAGTCTAGGACCAAAGGGTGTAGACTCAAATGGAGAGACATCCATTTAGAACAGAGATGAGGAGAAATTTCTTTAGCCAGAGGGTGGTGAATCTGTAGAATTAACTACTACGGTTGGTTGTGGAGGGCAAATTATTGGGCATATTTAAAGCAGAGCTTGATATGTTCTTGATTAGTCAGGCGATCAAAGGTTATGGGGAGAAGGCAGGAGGAAGGGCTAATAAATCTGCCATGATGATATGGCGGAGCAGATTCGATGGGCTGAATGACCTAATTTTGATCCTATGTTTTGTGTTGTAGTTGTACAAACCATTGATGAGGACACACTTGGATCATTGTGTAGAAGTTTGGTCCTCCTGTAACTGGAAAGATGTAGTTAAACTGGAAAGAGTGCAGAAAAGATTTATAAGAATGTTTCCATGATTAGAGGATTTGAGTCATAGGCAGAGGTAGGTGAGGTTAGTTCTTTATTCCTTGGAGCATGGGGGAATGAGGGATGACCTTGGAAGTTTATAAAATCATGGGGAATAGAGATAATGTGGATAGTAACAATCTTTTCCTCAGGTTAGGGGCATAGATTTAGGGTGAGAAAAGAAACAGGCAGAGGGTGATGAGTATAAGAAATGAGCTGTCAGAGGAAGTAGTTGAGGTAGGTATGATGGAATTACTTGGAGAGCCACAGTACATGCAGGCATGTGTGTTGGGGGTGGGAGGCTGGACGCAGGAAAGTGGGACTGGATGGGTGGGCACCACAGTCTCATGGACTTGTTAAGCAAAAGGCCCATATCTTTGCTGTATTACTATGATTCAACAACAGTTAAAAATGATCTTCAAATTTAAATTAGAAACTTCAACAGATTTGCACTTAAGAGAGAAAAAAACAGTAAATAGTTTGAGTGGGTGGAATTTACAAAAATATTATTGAAATGCAAATCAAAAATATTAGCTGAGTTAATCCTCAAAAGCTGTTTTACATTAGTGAAATTGGCAATTTCATGTTTGTACTCTACTTGCTGGTTATATACATGGAACTTTATGCTTGTGAATCAAATCAACAGCAAAGTATGAAAGCTTCAGTATTTATATACCTCCATTTAAGCTGTTTTACAGAAAAGACATCAGACTGCAAGACCCGAGAGAAGACAGTAAAAGCTGCCGAGAGGTTCACTGGGGTCATCCTCCCCCCCCCCCCCCCCCATTTGTGACACTTAACAGAAGTGTTGCAGACGAAGGACCCAAGGCATTGTTGAGGATCCCTACCACCCATTGCACAATCTCATTGACCCACTACCGTCAGGAAGGAGGGACAAAAACCAGGACTGGGATTGCCAGAATGGGTATCAGTTTCTTCCCTCAGGGTCGGAGACCATTGAATACCTTGCCACCACTGGGATTCTCTCATTAAGACAGCGAGCCATTTACTGTACTGTTTACCTATGCTGCACACTACATGCATTTTGAATTATAATTTTATTAACTTATGGTAATATTATTTTATGTACTGTGTGGGTGCACCGTGGTCTAGAGTAATGTATATATTCATTTGGTTGTGTGTGTATAGACTTAAAACAGAGTCAGATGACAATAAACTTGAACTAATGTTGGTGCTCATGGTGCCTCACAGCGACTCCTTTGCTTGCGTCTTCAGAAACAGCTTTATTTCTATCTTTGATATCTCTCTTTTATCCCTTTCAAGGTTCTTTTGAAGACCCTGACCTAGAGGTACATGGTGACTTCAGTTATTTGCGGAAATGGAACCCACTCTCAGGGCCTCATGACCCACTTTTCGCTATGCCAAGGATGCAGTTTGAAAGACTCGTGCACCTTCAGGGTGCCAGATTTTTGTGGCTTTGGCAATAGATTGATTCAAGAACAGTGCTGCTACCTGATGTGTCGTGGGAGTACACGGAAGATTGAAAGCAGAGAGCTGGTTGCATGCTCAAGGACCTAAGTTCTTTGGGCACAAAGCTCAGAAAATGCGATGCAACAGACTTTCAACACCATAAATCAGTGAGTTGTTTTGTTATGTCTCTCCTCTCGCTGTGAAACAGAGACACCTCTTTTTCCCTTAATATGGGGAGAGAGAGCGAGCGCCTGTGGTATGACAAATAGCAGGTGAACAAGTAGTCTTTGGGGTACTGTAAGTGTGTGTCTTTATTAATGCTTTGCTGCTCGCTTGAATGCTCAGGAGGTGCTGATGCTTTGTTGCTGGTGGGGGAAGGGAGGGTTATTGCTTTGCTGCTGCTTATGCACGGGAGGGGGAGCTTGGGGGGACTTTGGGGTTCTAACAATTTACTGTCATTCATTCTTTGGGACTCTCCTCTGGTTTCGTGGATGTTTGCGAAGAAAAAGAATTTCAGGATGTATATTGTATACATTTCTCTGACATTAAATGTACCTTTGAAACCTATTGATATAGCAGGGTCCTGACAAATGGTCTCGGCCCAAAACGTCGACAGTGCTTCTCCTTATAGATGCTGCCTGGCCTTCTGTGTTCCACCAGCATTTTGTGTGTGTTGTTTGAATTTCCAGCATCTGCAGATTTCCTTATGTTTGATATAGCAGGTATTTGGACAAAGTGTTTCTTGTTACTAAGTAATGAAACCAATTTTAAATCTGAGGTGAATGCGCTACTAACAATCCTCCCACCCCAGCACATCATCTCCCTCATCCAAATCATTGCTGTCAGAATGGTTAAATAAGAAACAAATTATTTCAGTCTCTACTGGTAATATGGGATGTGCTGAGTCATAAAGATCCCATGTTTAATCTCAGATCTTTAGCAATGATTAATCTCATGCGTTTTGGAGACAATTACATCCCAATAAAGAGAAGGAGACATTACCACTTGGAATGTTTGCCCTTGGTTGTTATCCAATAATCCTCTTTTATGAGCCACAAATGGGCATTTCTCAGCATTATGTAGATTACCAGTAAATTAAAATAGAACAATGAGAGAATTTCCTTGTTGACAGGATTTTAGGCACGGAGAATTTCATCCCCAGGTAGACTGTAGATATACAGTACATTAAAAGTGCACAATAATAATTATGGGAAGGTTTTTCTTCCTCCATCATTTAGAAAGAAACAGGCCACATCTATTGATGAGACATCAGTATTTGACTTTATGGTGACATAATCCAGCAACTTTATTTATCAATGATGGACTCACTCCATTTATCCTCTTCCGCTTGTTGAATGATTGTATTTCTTACACTAATGGCTAGAAGATCTATTTTGTTGAATTGGAAAGAAATTAATCCTCCTACCGTATTTCATTGGTTTTCTCAAACTATGTTATGTCTAAATTTCGAAAAAATTAGAAGTGGTGTGTTTGATACTTCTATTAAATTTGAAAAGATATGGAGACCATTTATTCAATATTTTCATATGATGTAATATGACCCTGTTCCAGGCCTATTTGATTTTCCAGTTTTGATTCTATATATGTTGAGAGGATCGGAGTTGACGACACTGATAACTGTATTTTTGTGAGATATTATAAACAGCCCTTTTTTTTTCTTTTTCCATTTTTTCTTTTTTTTCCTTTTTTCTGTTTTTTTTAAAATTATATATTATGATATACATAGGTTTGCCTTGTTTATTTGTATATTGTATCGTTTATGATTTGGGAATACCCATTTATACTGTAATCATTGCTTATATATTCTTTCATGTTTAGTTGAATTGTGTATGATTGTAATCCCATTATCTATGTACCAATTTTATTTTGTTGATATTAATAATAATAAAGATTGAAAAAGAAAGAATCCAGCAACTTTACATATACACAAAATGATCTACCAGAGTTCAGCTACTGAGTTAAAGCATTCATAGCATATTCAACTGTTCATCTGGTAGTGAAGCATCGCTGCCATTCATGCTATTGGGTTTCGCTTTGCAGGAAGTAATGTCTTGCAAACTCTGTTAGAGTTGTCATCTTCGACCTCATTTGAAATTGTCTCTTTGCCATTGAAATAGTCCTCTGCAAATCATACCTAGCTTTCTGGTACAGGCCTGAGTCACCAGACTTGAATGCCACAGATCTATCCTTAAGCAGATGATGTACCTCCCTCCTGGTTCATCCATGGCTTTTGGTTTGAGAATGCACAGTAAGTCTTTGTAGGCACAAAGTAGGAGAAACATCTTATGGAATAGTTTCTCAATTACTGGGAATTCTTCACAGCATGTAACAAGGAACTTTCCAGACAGAGTTCTTGGGGATGAACTAGATGGTGGGGTATGTCACTTGTGTGACATACTCCATCTAAATAAAGTTATTGTGAAGCCAAACATCACAGGACATGTCAAGATGGCTTACCGCTGCCAATAAGACCATAAGACACAGGAGCAGAATTAGCTTGTTGAGTCTGCTCTGTCATTTCATCATGGCTGATCCATTTTCCCTCTCAACCCCACTCTCCTGCCTTCTCCCTGTAACTTTACACTCCCTAACTAATCAAGATCCTATCAATCTCCACCTTAAATACACTCATTGACCTGGCCTCCACAGCTGCCTGTGGCAATGAATTCCACAGACTCACCACCCTCCAGCTAAAGTAATTCCTTCTTCTCTCCATTCTGAATGGATGTCCCTCTATTCTGAGGTTGTGTCCTCTGATCTTAGACTCCCCCATTTGTAGGAAACATCCTCTCCACATCCACTCTATCTTGGCTTTTCAACATTCAATATTTTTCAATAAAATCCCGCTCATACTTCTAAGTTCCAGCGAATACAGGTCCAGAGCCATCAAACACTCCTTCTGTGATAATCCTTTCATTCCCCGAGTTGCTTTTGTGAACCTCCTTTGAACCCTCTCTAATGTCAACACATCCTTTAATACAAGAAATCAATACAAGAAATTCTCAATTCTCAATTCACCAAATACAGTAGATAACCCCCAACAGACTTATAGGTAAAGTGTTGTCTCATCTGGAAGGACTGTTTGGGGCCCTGAGTGGTAGTGAGGGAGGTGGTGTAGGGGCAGGTGTAGCATTTGTTTTGCTTGCAAAGATAAGAGCTAGAAGGGAGATCAGTGGGGAGGGCCAAATGGACAAGGACAAGGGAGTACCATAGGCAGTGATCCCTACAGAAGAAAGAATGGGTGGGGGGAAGAAGATGTGCTTGTGGTGAGATCCTGTTGGAGATGGTGGAAGTTCTGGAGAATTGTGCTGGATGCAGAGGCTGGTGGGGTGGTTGGTGAGGACAAAAGAAACTGCGTCATTGATTTCTGGTTTCCCTCTCCGGAAGTCTACAATCAGTTCCTTGGTCTTATTGACATTGAGTGAGAAGTTGTTGCTATTATACCACTCAGCCAATTTTTCACTCTCCTTGTTCGAAGCCTTCATCTCCTTCCCTTAGATTAAACCAGCAAGAAATGGGAGGGAAGTGCATGGAAGGATGGGGGAAATCTTGTGAAAATACAGCATCTCTCTGGGCTGAAAGCTATGGTCCAAAAGATATTGATATGCTAATCACCAGATGAGAAGAAGCTGTATAAAATCCACCGTTCATTGACAATGATTTCTTATAACCATCAGATAAAATTTATAAATCTGTGGTAATATACGAGTTAATTTCATCAATATGAAGATGTTAAGGGCACAATTTATACACAGAATTTGTTTTGCCTGTGTAGCGTAAGAGTGTACGTGGCTAGTTTCCTCCTCAGCATGACATTATGTCATTGTATAGAAGCATAAGGAGAAAAAGGACAATAAGTAAGAGTAGAGGAATGAAAAAGTTGGAGGAGATGAATCAGTATGTCATTTCATGTGATAATCTAAAAACTCAAATACCTGACATTGTTGAATGAGGAAGTTTGGTTACACCAGCGGTTCCCAACCTGGGGTCCATAGACCCTTTGCTTAATGGAATTAACCATATAACCATATAACAATCACAGCACGGAAACAGGCCATCTCGGCCCTCCTAGTCCGTGCCGAACTCTTAATCTCACCTAGTCCCACCTACCCGCACTCAGCCCATAACCCTCCACTCCTTTCCTGTCCATATACCTATCCAATTTTACCTTAAATTACACAACTGAACTGGCCTCTACTACTTCTACAGGAAGCTCATTCCACACAGCTATCACTCTCTGAGTAAAGAAATACCCCCTCATGTTTCCCTTAAACTTCTGCCCCCTAACCCTCAAATCATGTCCTCTCATTTGAATCTCCCCTACTCTCAATGGAAACAGCCTAATATGTCAATTCTATCTATCCCTCTCAAAATTTTAAATACCTCGATCAAATCCCCCCTCAACCTTCTACACTCCAATGAATAGAGACCTAACTTGTTCAACCTTTCTCTGTAACTTAAGTGCTGAAACCCAGGTAACATCCTAGTAAATCGTCTCTGCACTCTCTCTAATTTTCTTTCCTATAATTTAGTGATCAGAACTGTACACAATATTCCAAATTTGGTCTTACCAATGCCTTGTACAATTTTAACATTACATCCCAACTTCTGTACTCAATGCTCTGATTTATAAAGGCCAGCATTCCAAAAGCCTTCTTCACCACCCTATCTTCATGAGACTCCACCTTCAGGGAACTATGCACTGTTATTCCTAGATATTGATCCCATATCAATAATATTGATATTATTCCTAGGAATTGATCCATGGCATTAAAAAAAAGCTGAGAAACCCCTTTGTTAGAGGGATATTCCTACAAGATGGTGCTGGTGAACCACAATGACATGCTGCAGGCTACTTAGAAAACTTCTAAACAGACCTCTTTTGAACTACTCTAACTGCAAACTACAGCATGTAATTTTCTTTAAGCTATGTATTTTTAAAGGTTGTGTGCTTAGCCCCCACTCTACTTGCTTTACACTTATGACTGTGTGGCTAAGCACAGCTCCAATGCCATTATTAAGTTTGCTCATGACACCACTGTCATGGGCCAAATCAAAGGCGGTGATGACTCAGCATATAGGATTGAAAATCTGACTGAGGGATACCAGAACAACCACCTCTCACTTAGCATCAGTAAAACCAAAGAGATGATTATTCTCTTCAGGTGGAGAAAACTGGAATTTCATGAACTAGTTCTCATTGGGATCAGAGGTGGAGACAAAACAACTTTAAATTCTTCTGTTATCATTTCAGAGGATCTGACCTGGGCCCAGTCCACAAGTATAAATATGAAAAAAAAACATGGCAAAGCTACTACTTCCTTCGGAGTTTGCAAAGATTCTGCATGATACCTAAAACCTTGACAAACTTCTATAGATGTATGGTGGACAGTATATTGAATGGTTGCATCACATCCTGGTATGGAAACACCAATGCCCTTGAATGGAAAATCCTACAAAATCCTACAAAAGTTAGTGGTTTTGGCCCAGTACATCACAGGCAAAGGCCTCTCCACATTTCAGCACATCTACACAGCGCTGGTGCAGGACAGAAATGTCCATCATCAAGGACTACAACCACCATCCAGGCCATGCTCTCTTCTCGCTGCTGCCATCAGGAAGGTGGTACATCAGGGCCCACACAACCAAGTTCAGAAAGTTATTACCCCTCAATTATTAGGCTCTTGAACCAGAGAGGAAAACTTCATTAGCCTCATCACTGAATTGTTCCCGCAACTTATGGACTCGCCTTCAAGGACTGTTTATCTCATGTTCCCGATATTTATTGCTTATTTATTTATTCTTTTATATTTCCAGTTTGTCTTTTGTACATTGGTTGTTTGTCTGTCCTGTTGGGTGCAGTCTTTCATTGGTTGTACTATGCTTTTTGGATACTGAATATGCTTGCCAGAAAATGAATCTCAGGGTAGTCTACAATGACATACATATACATGATTTGATAATGAAGTTAATTTGACTTTGAATGTTACTGGTGAAGACATTAAATCTAATACAAGATAGAGAGAAGCTGATGCAGTGGTGTGGACAGGGTAAATGTCACTGTTCATGCATCTCTCCTGCCACAGACTCAGATGAGACCATTCTGCTTTCACAGAAACATAGAAAACCTACAGCACAATACAGGCCCTTCGGCCCACAAATTTGTGCCACACATGTCCCTACCTTAGAAATTACTAGACTTCCCCATGGCCCTTTATTTTTCTAAGCTCCATGTACCTATCCAAAAGTCTCTTAAAAGACCCTATCATATCCACCTCCACCACCGTTGCCGGCAGCCCATTCCACGCACTCACCATTCTGAGTAAAAAAAAACTTACCCCTGACATCACCTCTGTACCTACACCCCAGCACCTTAAACCTTTGTCCTCTTGTGGCAACCATTTCAGCCCTGGAGAAAAAGCCTCTGACTGTCCACACGATCAATGCCTCTCATCATCTTATACACCTCTATCAGGTCACATCCCATCCTCCGTATCTCCAAGGAGAAAAGGCTGAGTTCACTCAATCTGTTTTCATAAAGCATGCTCCCCAATCTAGGAAGCATCCTTGTAAATCTCCTCTGCACCCTTTCTATGGCTTCTACATCCTTCCTGTAGTGAGGCGACCAGAACTGAGTACAGTACTCCAGTGTGGTCTGACCAGGGCCTTGTATAGCTGCAACATTACCTCTCGGCTCCTAAATCCAATTCTATGATTAATGAAGGCCAATACACCGTATGCCTTCTTAACCACAGAGTCGACCTGCGCAGCTGCTTTGAGCGTCCTATGGACTCGGACCCCAAGATCCCTCTGATCCTCCACACTGCCAAGAGTCTTACCATTAATACTACAGTCTACCATCATATTTGACCTACCCAAATGAACTACTTCACACTTATCTGGGTTGAACTCCATCTGCCCCTTCTCAGCCCAGTTTTGCATCCTATCAATGTCCCGCTGTAACCTCTGACAGCCCTTCACACTATCCATAACACCTCCAACCTTTGTGTCATCAGCAAACTTACTAACCCATCCCTCCACTTTCTCATCCAGGTCATTTATAAAAATCACAGAGAAAGGGTCCCAGAACAGATTCCCGAGGCACCCCACTGGTCACCAACCTCCATGCAGAATATGACCCGTCTACAACCACTCTTTGCCCTCTGTAGGTAAGCCAGTTCTGGATCCACAAAGCAAGGGCCCCTTGGATCCCATGCCTCCTTACTTACTCAATAAATCTTGCATGGGTACCTTATCAAATGCCTTGCTGAAATCCACATATGCTACATCTACTGCTCTTCCTTCATCAATGTGTTTAGTCACATTCTCAAAAAATTCAAATCAGGCTCGTAAGGCACGACCTGCCCTTTACAAAGCCATGCTGACTATTCCTAATCATATTATACCTCACCAAATGTTCAGAAATCCTGCCTCTCAGGATCTTCTCCATCAACTTAAGATGTAAGACTCACTGGTCTATCTCTACTCCCTTTCTTGAATAAAAGAACAACATCCGCAACCCTCCAATCCTCTGGAATCTCTCCCATCCCCATTGATGATTTAAAGATCATCGCCAGAGGCTCAGCAATCTCCTCCCTCACCTCCCACAGTAGCCTGGGGTACATCTCATCCAGTCCTGGTGATGTATCCAACTTGATGCTTTCCAAAAGCTCCAGCACATCCTCTTTCTTAATATCTACATGCTCAAGCTTTTCAGTTTGCTGCAAGTCAGCACTACAATCACCAAGATCCTTTTCCACAGTGAATACTGAAGTATTCATTAAGTACCCCTGCTATTTCCTCCGTTTCCATACACACTTTCCACTGTCACAATTGATAAGTCCTATTCTCTCACGTCTTATCCTCTTGCTCTTCACATACTTGTAGAATGCCTTGGGGTTTTCCTTAATCCTGCCCGCCAAGGCTTTCTCATGGCCCCTTCTGGGTTTCCTAATTTCCTTTTTAAGCTCCTTCCTTATAATCTTCTAGATCCCTAACATTACCTAGCTCTCTGAACCTTTTGTAAGCTTTTCTTTTCTTCTTGACTAGATTTATTACAGCTTTTGTACATCACAGTTCCAGTACCCTACCATACTTCCCTGTCTCATTGGAATGTACCTATGCAGAACTCCACACAAATATCCTCTGAACATTTGCCACATTTCTTCCGTACTTTTCTCTGAGAACTTCTGTTTCCAATTTAAGCCTCCAATTTCCTCCCTGATAGCCTCATAATTCCCCTTACTCCAATTAAATGCTTTTCTTACTTGTCTGTTCCTATCTCTCTCCAATGCTATTGTAAAGGAGGTAGAATTATGATCACTATCTCCAAAACTAACTAATCACTAACTGATGGAGGACAATTTTCAAATAAAAAGGACAATAATATGTGCAGTGTGTCAATTAGATATGATTAATACCATGTTATTTGTACAATTAATGTTTACAATGTAAATTTAATTAGTTCTTGTTTTTCTCCCCTTCCTCAAATATTTCCTTCAAAAGAGGAACATCCAGAAGATGAAGCATAAGTTAGGTCATATGGTGAAATCGCAAAGCAGCTCATTTCTTAAACTTTAATTTATGCATGGGATTAAAAGCTTCATGAACAAATGTGATTGTGTTAGTTGGAAGAGAATCCTTGAGCTGGATAGCATGAGAATACATTATAGTTTTTACAGAGTGTGGAAAATCTCTGGAATCCTCCTAATGAGTATTGAAAGTAGAAAATACTTCGAAAGATCAGGGAATTGTAGATTATAGGGAACTGGTACAGAAAAGGTCACAAGGCCTTGGGCAGGTCAACCATGATCATATTGACAAGTAGGCAAATTTGTGGTTCCTATTATCTAATGATTAGTGAGAAGAAGAAACTTTTTTCCTTTACTGACATCTCATCAATACCTTCCCCTTAAACATTTTGCAATGGCTAATTGACTCAGTTGTTTAAATTGAATCTCATGATTCCAAGAGAGTACCATAAGGACATATCACCCAATATAAAAACAGAAAACACTGGAAAAACCCAGCAGATCAGGCAGCATGCATTGAAAGATAAACAGTCAACTTTTCAGGTACAGACAGAACCTTCATCAAAACTAGGAAATAGAGAAAAATTAATTAGTTTTTTTAAGCAGAAGAGGTAGAGGGAGGGGTGGGAGTAACCCAGAAAGTGGTGTGAGTGTGGAACAGCTGCCAATGAATGTGGTGGATGCATTTCAGAGAAGTTTGAATAAGTACATGAATGAGAGAGCTATGGTTCAGGTGTGGGTCCAGATGGCACTAGGCAGAATAACAGCTTAGTATGGAGCCAAAGGGCCTGCTTCAGTGCTGTAGTGCCCTAAGACTCTAACAAAAGGTAAATCTCTGAAAGATTGAGACCAGATGACTTAATATAATAATTAAGATTAGATTATACTTCTTTGTTAAGGTGGTGCTAATGTTAAGACTATGGAACATGGATAAAAGTAAAAGCTGAGCCAAAATAAAAACAAACAGAAAAGACCAATTCTGACAGAAACGAAAAAAGCACAAATTACCTAAAGTTGGAGACTCCAACTTTGAGCTCTGGAAACCGCAATATGCCCAGACAAATGAGGTGTTACTTTTAGAGCTTTCATTGTGCCTCATGTTATTAGCAAAGGAGGCCACAGACAAAAATGGCCAAAGCGAAAATGGGATGATGAATTAAAGTGGCAGGCAACTTGAAATTCACAGTCATATCTGTAAACTAAATCCGGGTCCTCCACTAACATCTAATCTGCATTTGATTTCTCCAATATAGAGAATGTCACATTGTAAATACTGAATACAGTATACTACAGTAGAACAGAACAAAATGTGAATTACAGCTCCACCTGAAAAACTACTTGGGTCCCTGGATAGTGGGAAGGGAAGAAGTGAAAGGCCAAGTGTTACATCTCTTGAGGTTTGCAAGAGAAAATGCCATGACAGGAAATGATAAGTGAGAACAGAAGAGCAGACCAGGGAGCTACAAAGACAAAGACTGCTTTAAAATGCTGAGAGGAAATTGAAGGAAATTACACATCTTTTGGTGGATACATTGGTGCTGACACATTTTCTCAGATATGATTTGATCTGAAGTGCCTGATAGAAGGAATAATAATGCATTATATGTTTCTCTAGCAAAAAAGCAGTGCAGCATGTTTACTTTTAACAACAGCCTGATAACTAAAGGGCATCCCAAATCCAACATAAGGAAGTTATTTATTTACATAGCTTTAAGCCACTGTTTTCCACCCACCTATATAAAAAAATACTTTGATGCAACATCATTAGAAAAGAACATAGCTTTTTCTTCAACAATTGGTTGATTGGGCCATTGATTAACTCTGAAACTTAACCTGCTGGATATTTGTAAATACTGCAATGGGATATTTTACCAGCTGCCTGAACCTTTGGAAAAGAATGACTTCGATTCCGGATGGCAACTCTCCCAACAATGTACATTTCTGGACTGAACTATTTTGCAACTTGAACAATTACCTTCTAATTCACAAACTACGATGTTCAGGCAAAATGATACTATTAAATCACCTTCCTTGGTTTATCGATTTATTATTTTCAGTTTCTACATAAGCACTTCAGTGCCTTTGAGAATGACTACACAAATAACCAAAATCAATTATGAATTTATGTTCTGGCTTGTCCCTGTTGGGATATGGAACCAAGTGCCGCTGCTCCCTTTAGTGAGAATGCTTAAAGCATGCCAGAAAAACAATATTCCCAGGTGAGGCACAACAATGAGAGGGAGGATGATTGCAAGTTAACAGCACATCTTACCCTCTTGAAAACCTAACACACATAAAAGCAAGGCAAATAATCTTTCTGGATGTTCACTTGATTTCTGTTATGGAGTCTAAATTTATGGATTATATTGGATATGGATTCTATTGTTGGAAGTTTGTTTTATTGGGTGAGATGTTAAACTGAAGCAATGTCAGTCTTTCAAATGTGACATGTCCTTAGGTACTCTTTCTCAGGAGTCCTTTCTGGTACGATGGCTGACATTTATCCGTTAATCAACAGCATTAAGAGACTGCTGCCTGGAAGTTCAAATACATTAAGGAGTTCCCAACATTTTTTATGCCATGGACCAATACCATTAAGAAGGGGGTCCATAGATCCCAGGTTGAGAATCCCTAAATTACATGATTCCATTGTGTTTTCTTTGTTATGCAATCGAAAACCTATACACGTGTAAAGGTTTCCAGATTGTTTCACATCACTCGAAAACTTCAAATGTGGATTTGTTATTGCAAGTTACCCCTGTGCCCTGATTAGAATTTCATTTTCAAGGATGTAAGAAGTAATGTTATTTCTCTTGCTTTGGAGGACTGCAGGATAATTTGACAACATGATCTTACCAGTGCAGCAGCTACTTGGACTGCCTGAATACTTCTTAAAATATTTATTTACATGTAAAAGCAAGATACTGCAGATGCTGGAAAGCTGAAGGAAAAGCAGAAATGTTGCAATTATTCTTAGAAGGTTCAGCAGTATGTGGAGAGAGAAACAACATTTCTCACAGCAAGTCAACCTGAAAAGTAGATTTCATATTTCCTCAACACCTACATTTTGACATGCTGATTACTTCCAGCATATTCTATTTTTGCTTAACTATATCCTGCATTTCTTCAGTTTCCCCACATTAAAACTACCCCATTATCCTAATAACCTAGATACCACATGTCCTTCTCCCAAGTAATTGCTGCTGCTAATAAATCCACCCCTTCCTGACCTCTAACCAACCTCAACCTTTCCACACATAGTAACAACCTGCATAATTTCACGATTTTAAAACTGTTTTGATGTTTCCGTTACTTCTGTTGACACTTCATATGAACACAACTATCAAATGTAGTAATCAAGCAGTATTTAGCATGTATGTTATTCAGTGCATTAATGTATTACTCTCATTAACACATTTACATTGGATCTTCTCACACTCACTCCCAAATATAGCAAAAAGTTTTCACTCCCATCACGTTTCCATATATGGAATGATCCAAAACTAACCCACCACCCTCAGTTTGTACTCCCTGGCTTAACCTCAGAAAAGAATGCCAGCAACCCCACTTTTGCTAAAGTGTGCACTAATATTTCCTGTTAAGAATGTTTACTCAATGTCATATTACACTTTGTGGAATGTTCCTTATTTTGAATTGGCTGCCCTGATTAAAAGTTAAAACAGTGACTAAACTGTTACAATGTCATCAGTTACAATGTATTTTGGCAATTCCCTAGAAAACAGTGTTATATTATTTCTTAAAATATTATTCTTTTAAGGCAGAAAGATAATGAGAATTTAAATAGACGGTATTTGAACCGGCATTATCTTTGGAAAATACTTGGGGAAAAATTCTGAAAATTAACTACATCTATTTCCAAGAATCACGCCACAGAAACTGGCATAAGCACCAGCCTGATGAGCCACAAAGGCTCGGGACAGGACTTTGACTTTGATTTCCAAGAATATGAATTCAGATTAAGGCTAATCCAAAAATAACCAATTAAAGAGCCAAATTCATAAGATAACCAGATGATCATTTGGTTAACTTTATTCACTTGCTAGTCTATTCTTAAAATCTATCAGGAAAATGATTAGTGCATTCAACAATACTATTAAATGGAATGAATCCAACAAAAATTACTGATCAATGCTCAGTTTGGGTTTTAATTTTTGAAGCATTGGTCTGAATATCATTTTTCACTATCACCTCTGTCTCCAGCATGACGTCTCTACCACAGAGATCTCTGCACCACCTATCCTCTATCCACTTTCAGGATTCTGAAGCATTTATTTCTTCTGTAACTGTATGGGCCATTCCTCCATGATCCCAACCTCTTTCACCTTCCACCTCCTCCCTTGTCCAAGAGTCTAAAAATTCCTTCAAGAAGAAATATTCACTATCACAATATAATCTGAACACTGGACAGATTCTTCAGATGATGGACATTTTGATGAAAATGCTGGAGGAACTCACAAATCAGGTAGCATCTGTGGAGGGGAATAAACAGTTGACATTTTGGGCTGAGACCCCAAAATGTCAACTATTTATTCCTTCCATAGATGGTGGCTGACCTACTAAGACCAAATCAAAACTGGCTGACTTTGGGAAATACACCCATTCAGTCCATAATTATGCTCAAGCTTCTAGACATTTGATATTCTATTTTCCAAGCCAATTCTACAACATCCACCTTCCCATCCCCACATTTTCAGAGAGATGCCATTCTGCAACTCAATAAAAGATGAGGAAAAGTGAAGAGAAAGTGTCTACATGTATCGACGAAACAAAGCTAGGTGTGAGATTTTAATTGGGAGAAGACTTCATGGAAGTTACAAATTGACACAGATAGTAGAGCTGCTGACTCTGGTGCTGGATGCCGAAGTTTGCACATTCCCCCATAACCATGCATTACTGTAGAAACAGAGAGTTTAGTGTTGTCACAGAGCTGTTTTAATGAGCCATCACAGGAATAATGGGACATTGGAACCCTTGTTTTATAAGTTTCTATGACACATCCAAAGGCAGATCAGAGGAGCTGGGAAGAAAAATTCATCATGAAAATGATGGGTTCACATTATCTGTAATCTTATTTTAGTCAAATTTTGGAAGCTGATAGCCTTGGGCTAGTTTTTATTTAAAACAATAGAATGATTTTCTTTGCAATGATTGCATGTGCAGCTCTGGTAGTCAGATGGCACCGAGCAAATTTCTAATAATTTTATTTACCGTATGAGCACTGCTTTGAAGCAAAAGGAACCACCGAGGATAAATTGATTTTGATGTTCCAGCAGTTTAATAACCTCCATGCGATTTGCAATCAGAAATTCAATTAATGGCCAACTGCAATCAAGATTCCTTCACTGAAACTGCAACACAGAAAACTAAATCAAATCGAACTACAGATAAATAATACTAATTGCAACTATCATTTAATAAAAAATATTGTGTTTGAAGCTTAATTGAACAGAAGTTCTTTATCAACTTAATTCCTTATTCCTCAAAAAAGCAGAGCATTGTTTCATAAAGTGGTAAGGAAAGTGACCCTCGCAGGTGGCTGCACACTGTAAATGTGCAGATCACAGTACTGGCAGTATATGCCTGTCTAGGATCTATTAGAACTCACTCTGTCCTGGCTCAGCATGCAAATGCCGTTATGAAGAAAGCACAATAGCACCTCTACTTCCTGAGAGATTTGCAAAGATTTGGCATGGCATCTAAAACTTTGACAAGTTTCTATATAGGTGGAGAGTATACTGACTGGCTGTATCACAGCCTGGTATGGAAACACCAATGTCCTGGAACAGAAAGTCCTAAAAAAAAATGTAGTGGATATGACCCAGTCCATCACAGGTAAAACCCTCTCCATTATTGAGCACATCTACATGGAGTGCTGTTGAAGAAAAGTAGCATCCATCATTAAGAACACCCATCAGCCAGGCCATGCTCTCTTCTTGCTGTTGTCTGAGAAAGGTGATACAGAAGCCTCAGGACTCCCACCACCAGGCTCAGGAACAGTGATTACCCTCAACTATCAGATTCTTGAAGCAAAGGGGATAAATAATCTTTTCTCAGGCTTCCAGTTGAGTACAGGTATCGAGTATAACTGACGTTTCGATGACAAGCTCTGTCATCTTCTTCAGGGATGATGCCTGGGTACATCTAGACCAGTGAACTCTGAACCTCTATACTTGTAGAAACTAGTGATGAGCCATCCGCCATTTTCCATCTCCTGAGGCACTACATGCTGACATCAGCTGTACCAGCCACATTCAGTCATGCAAGTTGAATATAATTTGGCTTTTTTGTTTTGTTCACAAAATCTGACCAAATCTTTTAGTGCCATTGGTACTAATTACTGCAGTTTTACAGTACAGGCATTTTTTCAGTGAGATGAGATTAAGGACAAGCAAATCTAATTCAATGCTTTTATATTTAATGCTGGAATAAAAGGTCATGTACAAAATAAAGGACAAGCAAACATTCTGAGCAGCTAGCACTTTACAGAAAGTAACATTACATTTGGTCACATCTATAAATGTGTTAATTTTGTCTTTTAAGTATAGATATTATTGTACTACCTTCACACAGTTCTGGACCATATCATTGCTCAACTTGCTTGGAAATATAGTCCATCATTCACTGCCTGAAGAACAATACTCCCTACCCCCTTGCTTTGGAGAAGTCTCAAGGAGAATTCATGGAAAAGCCTCAATTGCCCACACAAACAAAAATACATAGAAGTGCCTCAAGTGCAAGATATATTTAATTGGTCCACGACACACAAATTGTCAGATAGCACCAATCCTGGATACTGCCCATCTGGTAGCATTTAGTTCTAACATTTATCATTTATGGTGTTCACATATATCAGAGGAATGCCTATGTTCAAGAACCTTATTCCAACAAGATGTGGTGACATAAGGAAAGAAAAGATTTTAAAAAAATACTCAAACGTATTTTGAATGCTTCTCATAAGTGACATGCAGGAGTTGTTTCTATGATCTGCAATGAACTGTTTTCTATGTAAAATTCATGCATTGTTGATATTATGCAATGACCCTTAGGTTGTAAACGCAATTTGGACAGCAGACATTTTATTAAAATTTACATGGTAATTAAACTGAAAAATCTCAACTAAACTATCAAACATGTCAGATACAAGGACTGAAAATAATGAGAAATTATAATGCATCAGCTGTGTTTCATAGGGGAAATAATTAATTGTTACCATGGAAACATCATGTAAGATTGCCAGAATACAACCTAAGGGAATATTTGATACGTAAGGAGTGTGATGAGTCTACAATTGCCATTCCTTTCAGAAAACAGAAGATTTTTCTGTAGCCTTCAATATGCAATGTTTTTTAATGTCAGAATAGACATTAGGTGGAACAGTTACCATAATGAAAAACTATAATCATCACATCTCTTCATTTGTTTTATCTGACACCAGTGAGTTTCTACAACTCTCCATATTTCTGGATTCGCACTTCATTATGTCATCCAATCTATGAAAGTACAAGTTTCGTACAATGCTTTGCTGTTACATGAATATTCTTCTGGTTCCTCAGACTGTGCACAGCAGAAGTAAACACTTCATTGTAGAATTTAAAAAAGTAGAATATATTGTTTATTTGAATATATTAGGCATGAAAGGGTATGAAAAATAATTGAGAAAATCAAACATCTAGAAATTAAGTTCACCTGAACATGCTCCAAGAAAAGAATGTGGCCTAAGGAATAGACGTTCTCGCCTTCTGAGAAATAACTGGTTTCATTCTGGCATTGTACGAACTGTAATACAGGTCACTGGAGAAATAGAGCCCAACTTTATCAGAGGGTAAATAGCAGCCTTGCATAGAAACATCAAATCATTACACAGGATAACAAACACCTAAATGATAGACACTCCTGCATGTGAATGATCTCACATAACATCACAACACTCAGCAAGCAGCAGATACTACAAAACATAAAAGTATCCTCATACACGTGGGTACAATTGCTCTCAGAAATCAGCATACTCTGACCTTGGCTTCACACTTCTGTCTCTAACACGAAGCTCACAAAATAGTGAATTAGTACCATAAAGAACAGTGCTGCATAACATCATTGGATTGCTTTATATGATATGGAATCTACCCTGCAAAACCAGACTGTGATTCTCCATTCTAGAAAACTAGCCAGAGATTACTCACATTTAGCCTGTCTAGCTGACATAATTTTGAAAAGATTCAATAAGATCTTCTCTCATTCTTCCAAAATCTAGCTATTATTAAATTAATTTCTCCTCATATTGTGGTTCCAGTATACCAGAAGTTAGTCAAGTGAAGCTTTACCACATTTCCTCTACAGCAAGTATATCCTTTCTTAGATAAGGAGATCAAAACTGCACATAATACTCCAGATTTATAATTTTAGTAACACATGTATGCTGCTGCATTCAAATCACCTTGCCAACATTCATTTTATCTTAGCTATTTTCTACACTTGTATCTTTGTTGTTAGTGATTGATATACAAGAACATGCAGAATCAACACTTCACATTCTAACACCATTTAACACAGTCTAAACTCACTGTGAACTGGGCAAGTTAAAAAATGTACCAAATTCAGAGTGGTGGTGTAGTATCGAAGGTAGTGGACAATGAAGTAAATATAAATATTCCTACAGCAAGAATCAGATGCAGGGATCTTAACCTTCTTACTCACTATGACCATATTACACAGCAATTGCAAAAGCAAATGTAATATTCAGCCCTATTGACCCAGATAAACCAAACAGAATAAGATAGTGGTCATTGTTATTATGGAATTTTACTTTGCAAAAAATTGAAAAATTAGATAAAGCAAAAAAGAAATAATTCATGAGCATTTCTCAAAAGAGAACAGGATGTTTATCGGGATGGAGGCCGGTGACTAGCGGGGTGCCTCAGGGATCTGTTTTGGGCCCAATGTTGTTTGTAATATACATAAATGATCTGGATGATGGGGTGGTAAATTGGATTAGTAAGTATGCCGATGATACTAAGGTAGGAGGTGTTGTGGATAATGAGGTGGATTTTCAAAGCTTGCAGGGAGATTTATGCCGGTTAGAAGAATGGGCTGAACGTTGGCAGATGGAGTTTAATGCTGAGAAGTGTGAGGTTCTACATTTTGGCAGGAATAATCCAAATAGAACATACAGAGTAAATGGTAGGGCATTGAGGAATGCAGAGGAACAGAGAGATCTAGGAATAACAGTGCATAGTTCCCTGAAAGTGGAGTCTCATGTAGATAGGGTGGTGAAGAGGGCTTTTGGAACGCTGGCCTTTATAAATCAAAGCATTGAGTACAGAAGTTGGGATGTAATGCTAAAGTTGTACAAGGCATTGGTAAGGCCAAATTTGGAATATTGTGTGCAGTTCTGGTCACCGAATTATAGGAAAGATATCAATAAATTAGAGAGAGTGCAGAGACGATTTACTAGGATGTTACCTGGGTTTCAGCAATTAAGTTACAGAGAAAGGTTGAACAAGTTAGGTCTCTATTCATTGGAGCGTAGAAGGTTGAGGGGGGATTTGATCGAGGTATTTAAAATTTTGAGAGGGATAGATAGAGTTGACGTGAACAGGCTGTTTCCATTGAGAGTAGGGGAGATTCAAACTAGAGGACATGATTTGAGAGTATTGCCCATGTTAGTTTTAGTTTAGTATTTTTTTTCAACATATATTTTTTCACATATATAATTTCAATTTTTTTTTCTTCTTTTTTCGACGATTATTTTTGTTTTTTTTCCATACATATTTATATAGACTTGATTGATTTATGTACCTTTTGTTGATGGATGTTTTAATAGGATATTATTATCCTATTACTAATGTAATCTCAAGTTTATTGAATCTGTAATCTATTCATTATTATGTGCTGTTTTTTTTTATATATGAAATTTAATAAAAAGATTGAAAAAGAAAGAAAGAAAGATTTGAGAGTTAGGGGGCAGAAGTTTAAGGGAAACACGAGGGGGTATTTCTTTACTCAAAGAGTGATAGCTGTGTGGAATGAGCTTCCTGTAGAAGTAGTAGAGGCCAGTTCAGTTGTGTCACTTAAGGTAAAATTGGATAGGTATATGGACAGGAAAGGAGTGGAGGGTTATGGGCTGAGTGCGGGTAGGTGGGACTAGGTGAGAGTAAGGGTTCGGCACGGACTAGGAGGGCCAAGATGGCCTGTTTCCGTGCTGTGATTGTTATATGGTTATATGGTTATATGGTATACAGGTACTTTCAGAATAGAAAGGTTAGGTAAACCCATCTCTATTATTTTGAAACTTTGTTATGCTAATGAATTTGATCCTTTATCTTGATTAACAATGACTGAAAAGCTATGGATACCAAAACGTAAGAACATAAGAAATAGGAGCAGGAGTAGGCCATCCGACCCGTCGAGCCTGCCCCACCATTCAATAAGATCATGGCTGATCTGTTTGTAAACTCAGCTCCATAGCCAAAAGCCAAGTTTAAAACACAGAAAAAAGCTGTAGAAATGAGAGGTTTGTTTGCTTTTAGAACTACCTGGCAAGCACAATGCTTTACATTTAAAATGTCAATGTATTTCCCCCTACTTCTCTTAATTATTTTGTGCTAGCCAAAAGTATAGTAGATACTATGGCACAGTAGTGTAGAGGTTAGCACAATGCTTTACAGTACCAGAAACCAGGATTCAATTACCACCACTGCATGCAAGGAGTTTGTGCATTCTCCCTGTGACAATGTGGGTTTCCTCTGGGTGCTCGGGTTCTTCCCACAGTCCAAAGACGTACCGGTTGGTAGGTTAGTTAGTCATTGTAAATTGTCCTGTGATTAGATCGGGGGATTTAGGCTCAAAGGGCCAGAACGGCCTATTCTGCACGGTATCTCAATAAATAAATAAATTCCTAACACACCATCATTCCTATCAGAATGCTGATTCATTGAACCTTCTTGCCAGTGTCCTAAGAAAATTTCCTTATAAATATTATCCATGGACATCTTGTAAAAAATCAAGGGCATGCATTTGCTTATGTCATTCTTAAGTATCAACTACAGTATATCTCAACTAATAACCTTCAGGGTTTTGAGCAATAATGTTTTCATGTTCTGCTCTAGAGACCTCACACAGAAATCTAAACTAATGCTTCAGTATCTAATATCAGGTATCTAATATAATTGCACTTTCAAAGGTTTCATACTGGAGATGTTAATCTGAGGGCCCCCTCTGTCTTCTCAAGTGGATGCTGAAGATAGTATGGAAATACTGAACAGTAGCATGAACTCCACAGCATGCTGCAGTTCTCTTCACCTCTTTGCTCTTCTGAGCCACAGCACCAGCCTCAGTGCCAGAGACCTGGTCACTGTGGCTCCCCCACTAGGTCGTCACCCTCAATAGTGTTCAAAGTTGTATAATTATTACTAAGGGGAACAGCCACAAGTGTACACTGCACTGGCGATGCACTTCCCCTCCTCCTCCTCCTCCTCCTCCTGACAGTCACCCAGTTACCTGTCTCCTGCAGTCTTGGGGTGACTAACTCCCTGTAGCTCCTGATTATTATCTCCTCATTCTCCCCATGATCTTTATATATCTGAAAAAATTATGGTATCCCCTTTGATATTATCGGCTAGCTTACCTTCATATTCCACCTTTTCTCTTTTTATGGCTTTTTTATTTGACTTTTGTTGGTTTTTAAAAGCTTCCCAATCCTCTACCTTCCCACTAAGTTTTACAATATTATAATGCCTTCTCTTTTTCTTTTATACTGTCTTTGATTTACTTCCTTTGTCAGCCATGGCTGCTGCACCCTCCCTTTAGAATACTACTTCTTCTTTGTGATGTATCTATCCTGTGCCTTCCGAACTGCTCCCAGAAACTCCAGCCATTGCTGCCCTCCCCTCATCCCTGATAGTGTTCCCATTTAAGCAACTTTGGCCAGCTCTTCACTAGTGCTTTTGTAATTCCCTTTACTCTACTGTAATACCAATATATCTCATTTTATCTTTTCTTTCTCAAACTTCAGGGCAAATTCTATTATATTGTGATCACTTTCTGCTGAGGGTTCCTTTGCCTTAAGCTCCCTAATCAGATCTGGATCATTACATATCATCCAATCCAGAACTGCCTTTCCCCAGTGGGTTCAAGCTCAAGCTGGTTTAAAAAGCCATCGCATAGGCATTCTACAAATTCCCTCTCTTGGGATCCAGCATCAACCTGATTTTCCCAATCTATCTGCATATTGAAATCCCCTACGATTATCGTACCATTGCCCTTTTGACATGCTTTTACTGTCTCCCATTGTAATTTGTAGCCCACATCTTGGCTACTGTTCAGAGGCCTGTATACAACTCCCATCAGGGTCTTCTTACCCTTGCAGTTTCTTAACTCTACCCACGAGGATTCTACACCTTCCAATCCTATGTCTCCTCTTTTTTAGGATTTGGACTCATTTTTTTTTAAACCAACAGAGCCACCCAACCACTTCTGCCTATTTGCATGAACTTTCAATACAATGTGTATCCCTGGATGTTAAGCTCCCAACTATGATCTTCTTTCAGCCATGACTACACTACAGCAGCCTCTAACTACACTAGAAAATCATCTATCTTATTCTATATACTATGTGCATTCAAATATAACACCTTCAGAACTGTATTCATCATCTTTTTTTTTTAATTCTGGCCCCTTTTTACACTTGAATTCATTCCACTGACTGCAGGCTTGTCCTATTATCTGCCTGTCCTTCCTAACAGCTTCAATATACACAGCATCTACTTGAATGCCGACTGCTCCATCCTCAGCCCTGTCACTCTGGGTCCCATCCCCCTTCCCTGGGGAAAAGACTATGACCTTTCTCCTTATCTATACCCCTCATGATTTTTTTTAACTTCCATATGGTCACACCTTATAACTATATAACAATCACAGCACGGAAACAGGCCATCTCGGCCCTCCTAGTCCTTGCCAAATCTTACTCTCACCTAGTCCCACCTACCTGCACTCAGCTCATAACCCTCCATTCCTTTTCTGTCCATATACCTATCCAATTTTACTTTAAATGACAATATCGAACCTGTCTCTACCACTTCTACTGGAAGCCCTTTCCACGCAGCCACCACTCTCTGAGTAAAGAAATTCCCCTTCATGCTACCCCTAAACTTTTGCCCCCTAACTCTCAACTCATGTCCTCTTGTTTGAATCTCCCCTACTCTCAATGGAAAAAGCCTATCAACGTCAACTCTATCTATCCCCCTCATAATTTTAAATACCTCTATCAAGTCCCCCCTCAACCTTCTACGCTCCAAAGAATAAAGACCTAACTTGTTCAAACTTTCTCTGTAACTTAGCAGCTGAAACCCAGGTAACGTTCTAGTAAATCTCCTATGTACTCTCTCTATTTTGTTGACATCTCTATTTTAGCTGTCTTCTTGAACCACTGCAGCCCCTGAGGTGTAGGTACACCCACAATGCTGTTAGGGAGGGAATTCCATGACTTCGACCCAGTGACAGTGAAGGAACGGTGATATGTTTCAAAGTCAGGATGGTCATCTTAGAAGACATTTGCTGGCATTGGAGATGGTCAAGAGGAGGCTCACAAGGATGATTCCAGGGAAGGAAAGGATTATCATGTGAGGAACGTTTGATGTCTCTGGGTCTGTACTTGCTGGAACTTAGAAGGATGGGGGGGGGGTGCGGATCTCATTGAAACCTTTCGAACATTGAAAGGCCTAGACATATCATCGTTCCTTTCCTATAATTCGGTGACCAGAACTGTACACAATACTCCAAATTCAGCCTTACCAATGCCTTGTACAATTTTAACATTACATCCCAACTCCTATACTCAATGCTCTGATTTATAAAGGCTAACATACCAAAAGCTTTCTTCACCACCCTATCCACATGAGACTCCACCTTCAAGGAACTATGCACCATTATTCCTAGATCACTTTGTTCTACTGCATTCCTCAATGCCCTATCATTTACCATGTATGTCTTATTTTGATTATTCCTACCAAAATGTAGCACCTCACACTTATCAGCATTAAACTCCATCTGCCATCTTTCAGCCCACTCTTCTAACTGGCCTAAATCTCTCTGTAACCTTTGAAAATCTACTTCATTATCCACAACGCCACCTTAGTATCATCTGCATACTTACTAATCCAATTTACCATCCCATCATCCAGATCATTAATGTATATGACAAATGTTATGTACCCCTAGGGTTCATATTTTCTGTGGAGTATTACTTTAAAATGTTGGAAGAATGAGACAGGCTTTTGGACACTGAGTTGTTACAGAGTGGGGGAGGTGTCCAATGCAGAGATCTTGTTATTAAGAGAGAGAGAGAGGCAAAGAATGTTTGGAAGATTGATGTTATGGTTTCTCAGCAGTTTGTTTACATTTCCACAAGGACACTGCCTATTTGTGAGTTCTTACACAGAGAGAG
Source organism: Hypanus sabinus (assembly GCF_030144855.1). Taxonomy (NCBI): domain Eukaryota; kingdom Metazoa; phylum Chordata; class Chondrichthyes; order Myliobatiformes; family Dasyatidae; genus Hypanus; species Hypanus sabinus. Next base: position 6,235,398 of record NC_082738.1, on the reverse strand, counting down.
AGAAGGGCAGAGCAGTTTGATGGACAGCTGGTGTTCAGCATGCTGAAATAAATACCAGGTCAGCTGCTGGACCCAGAGACATGGTTTTGGCCACTGGACGAGCTCTGCTGCACCCACAGGAAGGTAGGGTTTTTGGAGGATCGATTCCGGGAAATTGATCGGTGGCTCTCGCAGTGTAAAAAGGTGTGACCAGTGGAGAATTACTTGTGTGTCCACCCTTGCCTGGGTGATAATTCCACCACAGAAGAACAGTTGCACGTGTTATGGTCATAGTCAGCGACTACAGCAGGGATTTCAGAAGACAATGGGAAGATCCACAGCATCAGCTCACCTCTCACTCTCTCCAACGTTACTCAACTAATTACCTCAAACTGAACTGAACTCTCTTCATCATTGTAAGACTATATCCATCCACGCCTAGGTATGAAAGAGCACAGTTTTGTTCCTATTTCCACACTTCTGTACATATATATCATCGCTAACCTGTTTAATATATTTGCATTTATATTACTGTATTGCGTAGTTACTAATAAACACTATTAGTTAATAGCAATACCAGACTCCAATGTGTTTTCCATTTCTACTGGTTCTTTAACCTGTCACGGGGTACATGAGACAAACAACATTGGACCCAGTACAGATCCCTGAGACACAGCACTAGTCACCGGCTTCTAACCTGACAAACAGTTATCTACCACTACTCTCTGGCATCTCCCATCCAACCACTCTTTTTATTAGTTTTTTTTATACATTTTCTACATCGCTACAGATAAAAAAACCCAGATTGAAATGAAGAGCATTAATACAGTGCAAAAATAAACATACAATAATAATATAATACAAAAGAAGATAATTGAGAAATCACCCAAATTGAAGATATGTAAAATTAGTATCCTCCCCAAGCCCAGCAACAAAAAAAAAACTCCAGACCAACCACATCACAATATAGAGAATATAAATCAGGACATTCAAACCCCCAAAACTGTAAATACACTTAGCAACAGAAGATATTGATGCCTACTGCCAAAAAAAAAGGAGCTGAAAGCAAGGGACCGAAAAAAAAACCTTAGTTAAGAGGAAGGTTATGAAAGTACTCAATAAAAGGTCCCCAGACCTTATGGAACGTTGTATCCAAATTAAGAACTGAATAATGAATTTTTTCAAGGTCTAAGCAGGACATAATATCATTAAGCCATTGAGCATGCGTGGGCGGGGCAACATCTCTCCATCTAAGGAGGATTAAACGTCTAGCCAGGAGAGAAGCAAAAGATAATATTCCACACTTGGTCGAACTCAGACGTAAATCTGTCTCACCCAAAAAACCAAACAAAGCAATTAAAGGATTAGGATCTAGGTGGTGATTCAGAATATAAGATAACGTTGTGAAGACATCTTTCCAAAATTTCTCCAAGCTAGGACAAAACCAGTACATATGAATGAGAGAGGCCTCGCCCCTTTTGCATTTATTACAAAGAGGACTAATATTAGGGTAAAATCGAGATAGTTTAGATTCAGACATATGGGTTCTATGAACAATCTTAAACTGTAAAAGGCAATGGCGAGCACAAAGGGAGGTTGAATTAATCGATTTGAGAATCGAGTCCCAAGTCTCATCAGATAAGGAGATATTTAAATCATGCTCCCAAGCCATTCTAATTTTATCCACGGGGCACGCCGTAAGGACGCTAATTTATAAATGATATTAAATCTTTACCTAGTGGATTAATAGAAAGAAAGAAATCCATAACATTTTTCTCAGGCATTTCAGGGAAGTTAGGAATTAAAGGATTAATAAAGGGTCTAATTTGGAGATATCTAAAAAAAATGAGCATTGGGCAGATTGAACTTAGCAGAGAGCTGTTGAAAAGATGCGAAGCGATTATCAATAAAAAGATCTTCAAAATGTCTAATGCTCTTCCTATACCAATCATGGAATGCTGAATCATACATAGTAGGTAAAAAAAAGGTGATTATGTAAGATAGGGCTAGAAAAGAAAAAACCATGGAAACCATAAAATTTCCTGAACTGAGCCCATATACGCAAAGTGTGTCTAACAAGAAGATTAACAATTAATCTGGACAAGCTACTAGGGAGTACAGAGCCAAGAAGCGCAGAGATAGATAAATCTTTAGTGGAACTCAACTCCATTGCCACCCAATTAGGGTACTCTGGTTGGCCATGGAAAAAAGACCAAAAGGTAGCACAACGTATATTGGCTGCCCAATAATATAAACAAAAGATAGATATAGCCATGCCACCCTCTTTTTTAGATTTTTGGAGATAACCTTTATTAATTCTAGAGCGCTTATTCTTCCACAGATATGACAAAATAATAGAGTCTAAGGAATCAAAAAAAGATTTAGGAATAAAAATTGGGATTGATTGAAATAAATATAAAAGTTTAGGGAGAACATACATTTTAACAACATTAATACGACCTACCAAAGACATAGATAGAGGTGACCATTGTAACAGACTCTGTTTTATAGTATATGAAAGATTGGCAAAGTTTTCACGAAAGAGATCTTTAAACTTCCTTGTGACTGTAATCCCAAGTAAATTGATTATGAACTACTTTAAAAGGGAGATCACGAAATGTTAATTCTCATGCTTCTTTATTAATTGGGAAAAGTTCGCTCTTATGTAAATTAAGTTTATAGCCAGAGAACTGGCTAAACTGATCAAGAAGTGAAAACATTGGAGGCAAGGATGTAGACGGATTTGAAAGAAAAAGTAATAAGTCATCAGCATAAAGAGAAACTTTATGCTCAACGCCCCCTTTCCAAATCCCGGTCAATTGAGGAAAATTTCGAAATGCTATCGCCAAAGGTTCTATACCCAAATCAAAGAGAAAGGCACCTAAAGGGCATCCCTGACGTGTGTCACGTTTGAGGTTAAATAACAGGGATTTCTGAAAATTAATTAAAACAGAGGCAGTAGGACACAAATATAGCAATTTGATCCAAGAGATAAAACTTTGACCGAAGTCAAATTTTTCTAAAACTGCAAAAAGGTAGTTCCACTCTATACGATCAAATGCTTTCTCTGCATTGAGGGAAATAACACATTCAGGAATCTCAGTTGGAGGTGACTATAAAATGTTAAATAAACGCCGAATGTTAAAAAAAGGAAGACAGTTTTTAATAAAACCCGTTTGATCATCAGAAATAATAGAGGGAATACGAGTTTCTAATCTATAAGCCAAAGCTTTGGCCAAGATTTTAACATCAACATTAAGCAAAGAAATCGGCCTATACGAGGAACACTCTGTTGGGTCTTTACCCTTTTTTAGTAAAAGAATAATAGGTGCCTCATTAAAAGAGGGTGGCAATTTACCATTATTAAATGAGTCAGATAATACTGAGAATAACTGAGGAGAAAGAAGTGAAGAGAATGACTTATAATATTCTACGGGGAACCCATCAGGTCCAGGAGACTTCCCTGAAGACAATGCAGAAATTGCAAAAGATATTTCTTCTGATGATATAGGCATGTTAAGTTTGGCTTTAAAATCAGATGAAAGCGAAGGAATATTCAGATTATTTAAAAAATGAGCAACAGAGATATTGTGATTCAAAGATTCAGAGGAATAAAGTCGAGAATAGAAATTTTTAAATGCGTCATTGATTTCTAAGTGATCTGATGTAAAGTCTCCATTCTCCTTCCGGATCTTTGTAATATGTTGTTTGGCTTTGGAACGCCTCAGCTGATTGGCTAGAAATTTACCAGATTTGTCACCATGAATATAGAAGCGACTCTTACTTTCAAGAAGTTGGCATTCGACAGGTTGAGTAGACAGAAGATTAAATTTAGTTTGAAGTTCTACACGCTTCTTGTATAATTCAGGATTCTTAGTTTGAGCATACAGTTGATCCAATTCTTTAATCTGATTAATGAGGTCTAATTGATCTGCACAGGACTTTCTAGTAAGATTTGCTGTATAGGAGATTATTTGACCCCTCAAATATGCTTTCATGGCATCCCAGACAATCTGGGATGACATTTCAGATGATGTATTGGTGTTAAAATAAAAGGTTATCTGATCTTTAATAAATTTTAGAAAATCATCATCCGATAATAAAGTTGAGTCAAAACACCAGTGTTTATTCCTCTGAGGGAGACCAGGAAAATTTAAAGACAAAGTAATTGGGGCATGGTCAGAAATCAGTATACTCTGATAGTCACAAGAATAGACAAATGGAATAAGTTGATTATCGAGTAAAAAGTAGTCAATTCTAGTAAAGGTATGGCAAACATGTGAAAAAAAATAGTCTCTCTCAGTAGGATGAAGGAAAGGCCATATATCAGAGATACCATAATTAGAGAGAAAAGAGTGAATAGCTAAGGCAGATTTAGTAGGTAGTCTAGTAACAGAGGACGATCGATCCAAATTAGGATCTAACCAACAATTGAAATCGCCACCCAGTATAAGAGAGTACGAGTTTAAATCTGGTAGTGAGGAGAAAAAACATTCAAAAAATTAACATCATCAAAATTGGGAGCATAAAGGTTTGCTAGTCCAACTTTAGTATTATATAATTTACCAGAAACAATAATAAAGCGGCCATTTGTATCAGATATCTTATTGTGGAGTTCAAAAGGAATATTTGAGTTAATAAGGATGGAGATCCCCCCCCACCCCCCCCCCCCCCAGCTTTGGCAGCAAAGGATGAATGAAAATGCTGACCCGCCCACTTTGACAGAAGCTGAGAATTATCAAAACTACGAATATGAGTTTCTTGAAGGAAAGCAATGTCAGCTTTGATTTAATATGTGAGAAGACCTTCCTTCTTTTAACAGGATGATTCAATCCCTTTACATTCCAGCTCACAAATTTAAGTGAAATAAGCATTATCAATTGTTAGTGCATATAAGGTAGCAGGCATATTAAAAATCAAGCAGTACAATAACAGTCTGAGAGCAAAAATACAAACATAGATCAGTAGAATCAAAACAGAGACATGTCCTGAATAACAAAGGAAAACAAAAGAAACAGTGAGTAGTGTTGGAACTGGAGAACCCACTCCCCGCCGCAACCCAAAATTAGACGGCTACCTAAAAAAGCTGTTAGTTCTACCAAAAAAATTAACCCAAGTATGACTTCCAGTTCTGTGTCATTAACAAAAGTTCCATATAAATAATATAGCAAATAATAACTAATTTATGCACTAGAAAACAGAATTACAAATAGGAGCAACTTCAACAGAAGTATAAAACTTAATACAAAGAAAATCAGAAGGAAACTAAAACTAACCTACCCGTGAAAAATTATAAAAGATTAAAAGAGAAAAAAAAGGGGAGGGAGAAAAGGGGGAAATCATAAAATTCAAAGAGAGTCCTTATCAACCATTTACAGAAAAAAAAGCAAAACTTAAGCTATGAATCAACCAACAGGGAGGCCTTCAATAAAAACTGCAAACCTCCAAAACAAGTTAAAGACAATTGTAGTTCTCTATAGATAAGGTTATACAAAAATAAAATAGATTACACAGGTAAAATCTAAAAGTTCGCAGGGAAACATTAAACTTAAATTATCTATTCAGAAAAAACGCACCAAGTCCAGGGAGAGATTGACTACAGCCCTTAGAGCTTCAATAGATAATGACTGAATTATTCAAGTAAAGTCTGAGTTCGGAAAAAATAGTTTTACTCCGGGAAGTACTTATTAACCATTTTAGAAGGTCAGGCCGGTTCCGAAGAAGACAAGGTGGCTGGAAGACTTCCAACAAACGCCTCAGCCTCCTTCACTGATTTAAACCACTTATAATCTCCAGTAGTAAGCATAATTCGAAGATCGGCTGGATTTCAGAGAGAGGGTCTGAATCCGCGATCAAAAAGCACTTTCATTACACCTTTAAACTCAGCACGCATCTTCAGAACCTGGGGGGCAAAATTCTCCACAAAACGAATGACCGTATTTTGAAAAGCAAAAGTACCTCTGCGGCGTGCCTCCATCATCAAGCAGTTTTTCGCCTGTTATTGATGAAAACATAAAATAATCGGCCATGGGCGGGAACCCAGAATTGCTCGAGGAACATAGATCCTGTGTGCCCTTTCAAGCTCAGGTGGAGTCGGAAGGAATTCTTTCCCGAAGATCTCACAGAGAAACTTAGAAAAAAATTCAACGGGAGAGCCCTTTCCGGTGGCCTCTGGCAGACCAAGAATTCGTAGATTGCAACGTCTGCTCTGATTTTCAAGATCCACCATTTTGGAAAAAAGTTTCCTGTTCTTCTCCTCGAGGCTGGAGCAGAGAGATTCAAGATATTGAACATGGCGTTTTAAATCTTCAGAAGTTACGTCAATGTGAGATAAATGTTCAGCATGTTCATCCACTCTAGCATTAATCTGATCCAATTTGACATTCAGCTGGTTGAAAGAAGTTCTAAATTCAGTTCTAAAATCCCTTAAAGTATCTTGTCGATGTTGTTCCAGAACAGCGAGAATGTCAGCCGACAAAGCCGTAGAAGTTTCCTTTTTCCCGGTTTTAGTACTTTTGGTAGCCATAATCAGATAGATGTGTTCGCAGGCAGGTAAAAGAGAACTAATAAAATACCTAACTAAGGTTTAAGAAGGGAGATATATAGTGCAAAGGTAAGAAGAGTAACGGAGCAAAAGTTCGGAGCAACTAAACAATCGCCATCTTACCGGAAGTCCCCATCCAGCCACTCCTGAATCCATTTTACTACTTCAATATTACCACCTAAAGATTGAACCCTCCTAACTAACCTTCCATGCAGATCCTTGTCAAAGGCCTTACTGAAGTCCATGTAGACAACATCCCTTGCTTTATCCTCGTCAACTTTCCTTGTAACCTCTTCAAAAAATTCAATAAGATTTATCAAACATGACCTTCCGTGCACAAATCCATGCTGACTGTTCCTAGTCAGACCCTGTCTATCCAGATAATTATATATACCATCTCTAAGAATACTTCACATTAATTTATCCACCACTGACGTCAAACTTACAGGCCTATAATTGCTAGGTTTACTCTTAGAACCTTTTTTAAACAATGGAACAACATGAGCAATACGCCAATCCTCCGGCACCATCCCCGTTTCTAATGACATTTGAAATATTTCTGTCAGAGCCCCTGCTATTTCTACACTAACTTCCCTCAAGGTCCTAGGAAATATCCTGTCAGGACCCAGAGATTTATCCACTTTTATATTTCTTTAAAAGTGCCAGCACTTCTTCCTCTTTAATCGTCATAGTTTCCATAACTTCCCTACTTGTTTCCCTTACTTTACACAATTCAATGTCCTTCTCCTTAGAGAATACCGAAGAAAATAAATTGTTCAAAATCTCCCCCATCTCTTTTGGCTCCACACATAGCTGTCCACTCTGATTCTCTAAGGGACCAATTTTATCCCTCACTATCCTTTTGCTATTAATATAGTTGTGAAAACCCTTTGGATTTACTTTCACCTTACTTGCCAAAGCAACCTCATATCTTCTTTTAGCTTTTCTAATTTCTTTAAGATTTTTTTTTACATTCTTTATAGTCCTTGAGCACCTCATTTACTCCATGCTGCTTATATTTACTGTAGATCTCTCTCTTTTTCCGAACCAAGTTTCCAATATCCCTTGAAAACCATGGCTCTCTCAAACTTTTAACCTTTCCTTTCAACCTAACAGAAACATAAAGATTCTGTACCCTCAAAATTTCTCCTTTAAATGACCTCCATTTCTCTATTACATCCTTCCCATAAAACAAATTGTCCCAATCCACTCCTTCTAAATCCTTTCACATCTCCTCAAATTTAGCCTTTCTCCAATCAAAAATCTCAACCCTGGGTCCAGTCCTATCCTTCTCCATAATTATATTGAAACTAATGGCATTGTGATCACTGAAACCGAAGTGTTCCCCAACACATACCTCCGTCACCTGACCTATCTCATTCCCTAACAGGAGATCCAACACTGCCCCTTCTCTAGTTGGTACCTCTATGTATTGCTGCAAAAAACTATCCTGCACACATTTTACAAACTCCAAACCATCCGTCCCTTTTACAGTATGAGCTTCCCAGTCTATGTGTGGAAAATTTAAATCTTCCACAATCACAACCCTGTGCTTACTACAAATATCTGCTATCTTTTTACTAATTTGCTCCTCCAATTCTCGCTCCCCATTAGGTGGTCTATAATACACCCCGAGAAGTGTTACTACACCTTTCCCATTCCTCAATTCCACCCAAATAGCCTCCTGAGATGTGCCCTCTAATCTATCCTGCCAGAGCACCGCTGTAATATTTTCTCGGACAAGCAAAGCAACACCTCCTCCTCTTGTCCCTCTGATTCTATCACACCTGAAGCAACAAAATCCAGGAATATTTAGTTGCCAATCACACCCCTCCTGCAACCATGTTTCACTAATAGCTACAACATCATATTTCCAGGAATCAATCCATGCTCTAAGCTCATCCACCTTTCTTACAATGCTCCTAGCATTAAAATAAATGCATTTAAGAAATTCTCCACCTCTTCCTCTCTGTTTATCTCCAACGGTGCAGACAACTTTACTATCTTCTTTTTCTTCCTTCTCTCATACATCTCCCCCCTTGTATCTACACATTTGAAGTTTAAATCCACTGGAGCCTCTCTAGCAAACCTACCTGCAAGAATATTTGTCCCCCTCCAGTTCAGGTGTAAACCGTCCCACCAGGACAGGTCCCACCTTCCCTGGAAAACTGCCCAATTATCTATAAATCTGAAGCCCTCCCTCCTGCCCCATGTCTTCAGCCACATGTTGATCTGCGCTATCTTACTATTTCTAAACCCACCTGCACGTGGCACTGGTAGCAATCCTGAGATTGCTGTCCTGGAGGTCCTGTCCTTTAACTTGGTGCCTAACTCCCTGAACTCACCTTTCAGGACCTCCTCACTCTTCCTACCCACACCACTGGTCCCTACATGGACTATGACATCTGGCTGCTCACCCTCCCTCTTGAGAATACTGAGAACTCGATTTGAGATATCGCGGACCCTGGCACCAGGGAGGCAACAGGCCATCCGGGATTCTCGATCTCTTCCACAGAACCTCCTATCTGTCCCCCTGACTGTCAAATCCCCTATCACTACTGCTCTCCTCTTTTCCCTCCTTCCCTTCTGAGCTGAGGGTCCAGTCTTGGTGCCAGAGATGCAACCACTGTAACTTGCCCCTGGTAGGTCATCCCCACCAACAGTATCCAAAACGGTATACTTATTGTTGATGGGAACAGCCACAGGGGTGCTCTGCTCTTCCTGTCTATTCCCCTTCCCTCTCCTGACAGTCACCAGGCTACCTGCCTCCTGACTCTTAGTGGTGACTATCTCCCTGTAACTCCTGTTTATGTCTGCCTCTTCCTCCCGAATGATCCGAAGTTCATCCAGCTCCAATTCCCTAACACGGTTTGTCAGGAGCTGCAGCTGGATGATAATTCAAATTATTTCTGTATTTAGAACCATAGAACATTACAGCACAGGTCCTTTTGGTCCTTCTCGGCTGTGGTGAACCATTATGAAAGAAACAGGAAACACCACCTTGGGTAAGGAAAACCCACATTACCAAAGCAACTCCCTCTGGTGCTCCTTCCCCCTTTTCTTTCTTCCATGGCCTTCTGCATGTTTCTATCAGATTCCCTCCTTTTCCAGCCCTGTATCTCTTTCACCAATCAACTTCCCAGTTATTTACTTCATCTCTTCCCCCTTCAAGTTTCACCTATCACCTTGTGTTTCTCTCTCCCTTTGCCCCACCTTTTACATCAACGACTCAGGCCTTGGCCCAAAATGTCAACTGTACTTTTTTCCATAGATGCTGCCTGGCCTGCTGTGATCCTCCAGCATTTTGTGTGTGTTGCTTACCAAAGCAAAATTCTGTTAAAGATGCAAAGCTGAAATAAGCAGTAATTATTAGAAAAGTTCAGGCAAGATAGCATCTGCAGAGAGAGAGAGAGAGTTCAGCATTTCAAGATAACAACCTTTTATTGAGCCATGACAATGCTATCATTTTCAGTGCTTAACTTCTTGTCTCTATGGCACCTTCCTGCCATTTTTCAGACCACACTGTCTTAGTATAGTACTTTATTCCAGGCAACATCATATTCCATGAATGGTTAACAAGATCACACAATTGTGTTTGCACTTTCACTGCCAAAAGCTTTATCCACATCTTTGCCATCTTCATATCTAGCTCAATGCATTTCCATCAAGGGTTCCAACTCCAGCACTTCATAAACCCCAATACAACCAAAATTTAACCTGTTCCTATTTGTAGTATTTGTTACATATCCATTATACTTGAATCTCTTCTCATCAACATTTCCAGATCGATATCCCAATTTTCATCTTCAAATTCCTTCAGTAACTTTCTCTAGTCTTGCCTTATCTTTTTATCATTTTAAGTCACTGATAACAGACTGTTCAGCCTAACAATTGTGGCAGTCCGCAACCATTTCGGCCACACTCTGAAATACTTTGTACTTTTTGATTAAGAAATCAAACCTCTTTCAGCACCTAATCCATTTCTACCATTTCTCCATAATGCCTCCTGGGGCATTTGTTTGTGAAAGTCATTACATGACTGCAAATTGCTGTATAATGGAAATAAAACAGATGCCAGACCTTGCTTTAACTTTTTGTTGGTAGGAAAAAAAAAGAAATTCCAGACTTTTTAAATGTAATAGATAAAACATTTTCAGTTATGAAAAAATCCACAATATGTGAAAATGTCATTATTATTCCCATTCTCTCTAGAGTGTGCTTAGGAGGTCAGACATTCTGAATCAGAGAATTGCTCGCCCATCACTAAAAGTGTTTAAATGTTTTTTTTCTGCTTATCATTGCTTCATGACTTGAATTTCAGTAGATTCTTTTAATCCAGACTGGCCAACATCACTCCACTACAATTGGCTTAAGATTGATAGTTGGTCAGAAAGAGGCCTGTGGCATTGAGCATGGCAGAAAAGCTTATCTGAACTAAATATTATGCAATCGGTTGAGTAGCTAAGAGTTAATTTCCTGAAGCATCCTTTGTTAATACTTTGTATTGCAGTTGTACGATACATTTTCACAGTTCTGATCCTTATGAAATATTTTAATACATGGTTTGAGAGGGAGCAGTTCACAGAAGTACTTCAGGAAGATACTAATCAACAGCTAATGTTTATTTTGGTTGTGCTCATACATGCTGAAGAGGCTATTGGTGACCCACCTCACCATGACATCTAGTCTGACTTTGATTCCTCATACTGCCTGTAATCGTACAATCGAGCACATATTCCAGTGCCTAAGAAGAATAAAGGCTATCGCCCAGCAGCACTCTCATCTACAGTGATGTAGATGCTTTGAGAGGTTGGTCATGACCAGACTGAACTCATGCCTCAGCAAGGACCTGGACCCACTGCAATTTGCCTATTGCCACAATAGGTCAATGGCAGATGCAATCTCAATGGCTCTTCACACAGCGTTAGACCACCTAATACACACATCGAAGTCAGGATGCTGTTCAACTATAGCTCAGCATTTAACACCATCATTCCCACAATCCTGATTGAGAAATTACAGAACCTGGGCCTCTGTACCTCCCTCTGCAATCCAATCCACAACTTCCTAACCGGAAGACTACAGTCTGTGTGAATTGGTGATAATATCTCCTCCTCACTGATGATCAACACTGGTGCACCTCAGGAGTTGTGTGCTAGGCTCACTGCTCTACTCTCTCGCTATGCCCATGACTGTATGGCTAGGCATAGCTCAAATATCATCTATAAATCTGCTGATGATACAACCATTGTTGTAGAATCTCAGATGGAGACAAGAGGGCATACAGGAGCGAGATACGCCAACTAGTGGAATGGTGTCACAGCAACAACCTTGCAGTCAACATCAGTTAGATGAAAGAGCTGATTGTGGACTTCAGGAAGGGTAAGATGAAGGAACACATACCAATCCTCATAAGGGATCAGAAGTGGAGAGAGTGAGCAGTTTCAAATTCCTGGGTGTCAAGAACTCTGAGGATCTAACCTGGTCCCAACATATTGATGTAGTTATAAAGAAGGCAAGACAGCAACTATACTTCATTAGGAGTTTGAAGAGATTTGGTATGTCAACAAAAACACTCAAAAACTTCTACAGATGTACCATGGAGAGCATTCTGACAGGCTGCATCACTGTCTGGTATGGAGGGACTACTGCACAGGACTGAAAGAAGCTGCAGGGTATTGTAAATCTAGTCAGCTCCATTTTGGGTACTAGCCTAAAAAGTACCCAGGACATCTTTAAGGAGAGGTGTCTCAGCAGTGACCTCCAGCAACCAGGACATGCCCTTTTTTCACTGTTACCATCAGGTAGGAGGTACAGAAGCCAGAAGGCGCACACTCAGCAATTCAGGAACAGTTTCTTCCCTTCTGCCATCTGATTCCTAAATGGACATTGAATCTTTGGACACTGCCTCACTTATTTTTATATATATTATTTGTTTTTGCACAATTTTTAATCTATTCAATATAGGTATAGTGCTATCTATCTATTTATTTATCTATTATTATTATTTTTTCTTTTTCTATATAATGTACCGCTGCCGCTAAGTTAACAAATTTCACAACACATGCTGGTGATAATAAACCTGATTCTGATTCTCAGCAGAAACCAGAAGCTAAGATTTATCACTACATTTTTCTGATGTAGAACTATTACTATTCTGACCTATCACTGCAAGATTTTGGTGAGATTTGACACAATAACCTAAGAAAATGAAGATGAGATCAGATAAATACCTCAATAACTTAACATTTGTTCAGTAACTTTCTAAATAAACTGTAGATTTGCTGCATCTTGCAAAACACCCCCTCTGATCTTTGCTACATACCAACTCTTCACCCACGTACTCCCACCCATCTGGCTTCACCTATCATCTTCCAGCTAGCCTTCTTCCCCTTCCTCCACCTTTTTGCTCTGGTGTTTTCCTCCTTCCTTCTCTGTCCCAAAGATGGGTCTTGGCCTAAAACATCAACAATTAATTAACTTCCAACAATGCTGCCTGACCTGCTGAATTCCTGTAGCATTTTGTGTGTGTTGCTATGACACGGTTTTGAACAGCATTACTGTTCTCCATTAAGGTTCAATATTAGATCTCAACTAACATACTGAAACTAACAACTTATACAATCATCAAAACACCATTTGTATAAATAACAGCATTAAAAATTGCTGATAGGCTCTCTATGGCAAATGATCACAATAACATTTATATAGTTGGGAGGCTCCTTCCTTCTGTGTGGAGAACAGGATTCAATTACAAAAGTCTCGAACCTCAGGCAAAAATCAGATTATCAGAAATTCTCTTCTGTTAGTGGACAGAAATAGTGGATTGGGAAATACTCTAGCAAAAAAAAGGTAGGTCAATCAATATCTTTCACAAGGAACCAAATCAATCTCAATCAGAGAAAGAAGTGTGTGTTGTTAAGATGTTAATATAATTTCTTGGTTCATTTGGGGCTAAGAGGGAATGGTAAACACAAGAGATCCTGCAGATGCTGGAAACCGTGCACAACACACAGAATATACTGGAGGAACTCAGCAAATCAGGCAGCATCGATGAAGGGGAATAAACAGTTGACATTTTAAGCTGAGGCCCTTCATCAGGACTGCATGAGTCCTAATGAATGGACTTGGCATGATACTTTGACTGCTGATTCACCTCTGTAGACGTTGACCGCGTTGCTGTATGCCTGTAAGAGGGAATGGACACCTTGGGAAGAAATTGATAATTTATAATTGAGGTGGTAAGACAGCCTTGTTGCACTTTTAATTTCAATATTTATGTGCACTGAGATTTATCATAAAACAAAATGCTATTCCTTTTTCTCAGTTCCTTTGTCTCTGCTACAGCTGTTCCCAGGTCACGGCTTTCCTAGCTAGGACATCAGAGATGTCCTCCTCCTTTAAAGGATAGGGTTTCTCTTCCTCCACCATTGATGCTGCCCTCATCCACATCTCCTCCATTTTTCGAATATCTGCCCTCAATCCATCTTCCTGCTGCCTTAACAGTGACAGAATTCTTTCTATCCTTACCTACCATCCCATGAACCTCCACATCCAATACAGCATTCTCTGCAACTTTTGCCATGTCCAAAGAGATCCTGCCACCAAACATGCCTTTAACTCCATCCACCCCCATCCCTTTCTGCTTTCCACAGGGATCACTCCCTCCATGATTCCCTTGTCCATTTGTCCCTGTGCAGACTTATCACTGCAAGCAGCCAAAGTGCTACACCCAACCATTCACCTCCTCCTCACTTCCATTCAAGGATCCAAACAGTTCATCCAGCTGAGTCATCAAATCATCTGCAAATCTGCTAGGGTCATCTATTGTGTCTGGTGCTTCCCATGCGGTCTCCTCTACATTGGTGAGACCCATCATAAATTGGGGGACCACTTCGTTGAAAGCCTCCACAACATTCGATAAAGCAGAACTTTCCAGTGGCCAAATATGTTGGTCCTTGGACTCCTCTTGTGCCACGATGAAGCCACCCTTAGGGTGGAGGAGCAACACCTTGTATTCTGTCTGGGTAGCCTCTAAACTGAAGGGTATGAATATCAATTTCTCCTTCCAGTGCAAAAATCCCCCCCACCTCTTTTTCCATTCCCCACTTTGGCCTCTTACCTCTTCACACCTATCACTTCCCCTGGATGCTCTTCCTCCTTCCCTTTTCTCCTATGGCCAACTCTCATCTCCTATTAGATTCCTTCCTCTCCACCTTTTTAATTTTCCTACCCACCTATCACCTTCTAGTCTGTCCTCCTCCTCCCCTCCCCCACCAACACTTTTTCATTCTGGTATCCTCCCCCTTCCTTTCCAATCCTGAACAAGGGTCTCAGCCTAAAACTGTTTATTCATTTCCATAGGTGCTGCCTGACCCACTGAGTTCCTCCACTATTTTGTGTGTTGCACCTTTGGATTTCCAGCATCTGAAGAATTTCTTCTGCTTATATAGAAAATATTTCTTATTTGCAAAGGACTCACTCAATGCCCCTAATTAATGATTACCAACTATGCACAAGAAAGTAATTCTATGCAGCAGGAAATCCACTGAACGATGACGAGAATTATTGGGTATTGTAAATTGAGAACAAGATCAGCAGTAATCTTTTTGAATAGTGAGCATGCTTGAGGGACCAATGCCCTACTTCTGCTCATAAATTTTGTGTAACCTAGCAGCCAGTGTGAAAGATGATGAAACGGTCAGAAAATTACAAGATAAACATGAAGCACACAATTCAACTTCAACAATAGCCATCCAGTGATCATAATTCCATCTCCTTTACAATAGCATTGGAGAGAGATAGGAACAGACAAGTTAGAAAAGCGTTTAATTGGAGTAAGGGGAAATATGAGGCTATCAGGCAGGAAATTGGAAGCTTAAATTGGAAACAGATGTTCTCTGGGAAATGTATGGAAGAAATGTGGAATATATTCAGGGGTTATTTGTGTAGAGCTCTGTATAGGTACATTCCAATGAGACAGGGAAGTTATGGTAGGGTACAGGAACCGTGATGTACAAAAGCTGTAATAAATCTAGTCAAGAATAAAAGAAAAGCTTACAAAAAGTTCAGATAGCTAGGTAATGTTAGAGATCTAGAAGATTATAAGGCTAACAGGAAGGAGCTTAAGAAGGAAATTAGAAGAGCCAGAAAGGGCCATGAAAAGGCCTTGGCAGGCAAGATTAAGGAAAACCCCAAGGCATTCTACAAGTATGTGAAGAGCAAGAGGATAAGATGTGAGAGAATAGGACCAATCAAGTGTGACAGTAGAAAAGTGTGTATGGAACCGGAGGAAATAGCAGAGGTACTTAATGAATACTTTACTTCCGTATTCACTCTGGAAAAGGATCTTGGTGATTGTAGTGATGACCTGTAACAGACTGAAAAGCTTGAGCATGTAGATAATAAGAAAGAGGATGTGCTGGAGCTTTTGTCAAGCAACAAGTTCGATAAGTTGTCAGGACCAGAGGAGGTGTACCCCAGGCTACTGTGGGAGGTGGGGGAGGAGATTGCTGAGCCTCTGGCAATGATCTTTGCATTATCAATGAGTACAGGAGAGGTTCCAGAGGATTAGAGGGTTGCAGATGTTGTTCCTTTATTCAAGAAAGGGAGTAGAGATAGCCCAGGAAATTATAGACCAGTGAGTCTTACTTCAGTGGTTGGTAAGTTGATGGAGAAGATCCTGAAAGGCAGGACTTATGAACATTTGGAATATTTGAATAATAATATGATTAGGAATAGTCAGCATGGCTTTGTCAAGGGCAGGTCGTGCCTTACGAGCCTGATTGAATTTTTTGAGGATGTGACTAAACACATTGATGAAGGAAGAGCAGTAGATGTAGTGTATATGGATTTCAGCAAGGCATTTGATAAGGTACCCCATGCAAGGCTTATTAAGAAAGTCAGGAGGCATGGGATCCAAGGGAACATTGCTTTGTGGATCCAGAACTGGCTTGCCCACAGAAGGCAAAGAATGGTTGTAGATGGGTCATATTTTGCATGGAGGTCGGTGACCAGTGGTGTGCCTCAGGGATCTGTTCTGGGACCCTTTTTCTGTGTGATTTTTGTAAATGACCTGGATGAGGAAGTGGAGGGATGGGCTAGTAAGATTTCTGATGACACAAAGGTTGGGGATATTGTGGATAGTGTGGAGGGCTGTCAGAGGTTACAGCGGGACATTGATAGGATGCAAAACTGGGCTGAGAAGTGGCAGATGGAATTCAACCCAGATAAGTGTGAAGTGGTTCATTTTGGTAGGTCAAATATGATGGCAGAATATAGTATAAATGTTAAGACTCTTGGCAGTGTGGAGGATCAGAGGGATCTTGGGGTCCGAGTCCATAGTATGCTCAAAGCAGTTGCACAGGTTGACTCTGTGGTTAAGAAGGCATACAGTGTATTGGCCTTCATTAATCGTGGAATTGAATTTAGGAGCCGAGAGGTAATGTTGCAGCTATATCAGACCCTGGTCAGACCCCACTTGGAGTACTGTGCTCAGTTCAGGTCATCTCACACAGGAAGGATGTGGAAGCCATAGAAAGGGTGCAGAGGAGATTTACAAGGATGTTGCCTGGATTAGGGAGCATGCCTTATGAAAAGAGGTTGAGTGAACTCAGTATTTTCTCCTTTGAGCGAAGGAGGATGAGAGGTGACCTGATAGAGGTGTACAAGATGATGACAGGCATTGATCGTGTGGATAGTCAGAGGCTTTTCCCCAGGGCTGAAATGGTTGCCACAAAAGGACACAGGTTTAATGTGCTGGGGAGTAGGTACGGAGGAGTAAGGTTTTTTATTCAGAGAGTGGAGAGTGCATGGAATGGGCTGCCGCAACGGTGGTGGAGACAGATACGATCGGGTCTTTTAAGAGAGTTTTAGATAGGTACATGGAGTTTCGTAAAATAGAGGGCTATGGGTAAGCCTAGTAATTTCTAAGGTAGCGACATGTTTGGCACAACTTTGTGGGCCAAGCGGCCTGTATTGTGCTGTAGGTTTTCTATGTTTCAGTTTGGAGTTCCCTGTAAAGTCTTACAAACTTGAAACAGAAGTGTTCCCAAGTCTCCGCCTCTACCCCCCACACCAATCAGCTCAATTGGTTTTATTGCCGATTTGATCTGTATAAGCGCTTTCTTGCTTCATCTGATCCTAATTGGCTGAGCCTCTACCCCCTCTCTTTCAATATGACCACCCCCCCTTCATCCTAGCCCCATTTACCTTGTTCAACTCCTTCCCCTCTTCTTGTCTTCTCCCTCCATCCCAGCCTGTACTTTCTGTGAAGACATTCGTGAACTATTTGGAAAGTGGGACATTAGGAAAGCTACAGCCCCTGATAGTACCTCTCTTGGTACTCTAAGGCACTGTGCAGATCAGCTAGCACCTGTCTTCACTGAAATATTTAACACCTCCCTGCAATCAGCAGCAAAGCAATGGAAGAGATCATAACAGTGCTATCATGTAGCACCTAACCAGCAATAACCTGCTCATGGATGCTGAGTCTGGGTACCATCAAGGCCACTCAGCTTTTGACCTCATCACCTTCTTGGTCCAAACATGGAAGAAAGAGTTAAATACCAGAGGTGAGGTGAGAGTGATAGCCCTGAAATCAAGGCAGCATTTGACTGAGTAGGGCATCAAGGTGCCCTAGCTAAAATTGAGTCAATGGGAATTAGGGGGGAAACCCTACGCTGGTTGGAATCATACCTGACACAAAGGAAGCTGGTTGTGGTGGTTGGAGATCAATTAATTCATTCTCAGGACAACCTGCAGGAGTTCCCCAGGGAAGTGTCTGAGGACCAATCATCTTCAGCTGCTTCATCAATAATCTTCCTTTTGTCATAAGGTCAGAAGTGGGGATGTTTGCAAATGACTGTACAATGTTCTGCATCATTTGTGACTCCTCAGACTCACTACAGTTTGCTTATAGAGCAAATTGTTCAGTTCAGGATACAGTCAATACTTGTCTTCATTATATTCTTCAACATTTCTAATCCCCAAAACCTATATGAGGACATCCAAACAACCTGGATGAACTCAGCAGGTTGGGCAGCATCCGTTGAAAGGAGCAGTCAACGTTTCGGGCTGAGACCCTGAGTCTTGATGTTTACCTATATGAGGATCTTGCTTGCGGATTTTAGCTCCGTCTTCCACACTATTGTCCTGGAGTTGTTCCACAGTAAGCTACCCAGTTAGCTGTATCCTACAGTTTCTGTTAGTAGATTATGAACTTCCTGACAGGAAGAAAGCAGTAAGCAAGGCTGGGCTCTTACAAGTCTGATCCATTGTCTATAAGCACAGGCTTTCCCCAGGACTGTGTTCTTTCACCCCTCCTGGTCTCACTTTATACAAATAACTGTATCTCCTCAGACAAATCCATTAAAATCCTAAAGTTCATGGATGACATGACTGTAGTTGGTCTCATGTCTAACAATGATGTAACCTGCTCCCAAAGAGAGGTAGACTATTTTGCAGCATGATGTGCTCGTAACAACTTGGAGCTAAATGCTATCAAGACAGTGGAAATGAGGATTGACTTCCACTGACAACACCCTTCCACCACATCCCCCCACCCCCCTTGGAAATTAGTGGGAGGCTGCATCTGTAGTTGAATCATTCAAGTTCCTGGGACTACCATTACCAAGACATTGAAGTGGGACAAGCACATTATGCTCAGCACTAGGTATGCACAGCAAAGATTGGTATTAGAGAGACAGTATGCAGTTATTTTCCAACAAGTGGACGGTTGCAAGGCTTTTGAACCAGATGGCATCCTCGTGCGGGTATTCAGGATGTGCGCAGCACAACTGGCAGGTGTGTTTACAGACATTTTTAATCTCTCCCTCTTCCAGTGTAGAGTGCCCTCCTGCTTCAAAACATCCACCATTATCCTTGTACCTAAGAAGACGAAGGTAACACATCTGAACGACTGGCATCCTGTCGCACTCACCTCATTAATAAGCAAATGCTTTGAAAGGCTGGTCAAGGACTACATCTGCAGCGTGCTACCACCCACGATGGACCCCCACAATTTGCCTACCGATACACCAATCAACAGATGATGCAACAGCCACAGCTTTACACACTGTCCTTACACATCTGGAGAAGGAGGATGCTTATGTGAGAATGCTGTTCTTGGACCACAGTTCAGCATTCAACACCATCATTCCGTCTAGGCTTGACAAGAAGCTCAGAGACCTCAGCACTCATCCTGCCTTGTGCAGCTGAATCCTGGACTTCCTGTCAGATCGCCAGCAGGTGGTGAAAGTGGGCTCCCTCACCTCTGCCCCTCAACACAGGTACCCCCCAGGGCTGTGTCCTAAGCCCCTTTCTTTACTCTCTGTATACCCATGACTGTATTGCCACCCACAGCTTCAATATGCTAATTAAATTAGCTGACAACACTACATTGATTGGCCTTATCTCAAATAACACTGAGGCCGCCTGCAGAGAGGAAGTCATCACCCTGACACAGTGGTGTTAAGAAAACAACCTCTCCCTCAATGTTACAAAAACAAAGGAGCTGGTTGTGGACTACAGGAGAAATGGAGACAGGCTCACCCCTATTGACATCAATGGATCTGGGGCTGAGAGGGTAAACAGCTTTAAGTTCCTCGGCATCCACATCACCGAGGACCTCACGTGGTCTGTACACACCAGCTGTGTGGTGAAAAAGTACGACAGTGCCTCTTTCACCATGAGTCCCCAGATCCACAGTACCACAGCATAAAAGCCAGGACCAACAGGCTCCGTGACAGCTTCTTCCACAAGGCCATCAGACTGATTAATTCACACTGATAATTGTATTTCATGCTATATTGACTGTTGTACATATTATTTATTACAAATTACTATAAATTGCACAATTAGACTGGGATGTAACAAAGATTTTTACTTTTCAATATGTAAAGGATGTAAGAAATAAAGTCACTTCAATTCAATTCTTCCTATGCCATTTTAGGAAACTTAACATCTCAGGGCAGCTCCTGATGAATTTTTACTCAGCCGTCATTGAGAGTGCTGTGACCATCTCTATCACTGTTTGGTTTCCTGATGCCTCCTCTCCTTCCAAGTCCAGATTACAGTGAGTGGTCCACACAGCAGAGAAGATCTTTGGCTACCAGCTACCACCATTAAAAGACCCGTTCATTGCCAGAGCAAAGAAAAAAGCTGAAAAAACTACTTCCAACTCCACCCACCCTAGCAGCCACCTATTCACCATATTGTCAACAGGATAGTTAAAAAGTTAAAGTCTGTCCCGAGCCTTATAGCTCATCAGCCCAGTGCTTATGCTAGTTTCCGTGGCGTGAACCGACTGAGAGTACGAGACTCCCCCCCCCACCCCCCAGATAGGATGCCAGTCTATCACGAGGTGAACCCCCAGCATTTTGCCAGTACCCATTTTCAGCTGGGTGGACTGGAGCAGTGTGTGGTTAAGTGCCTTGCTCAAGGACACAACACGCTGCCTTGGCTGGAGCTCGAACTCATGACCTTCAGATCGCTTGTCCAACGCCTTAACCACTTGGCCACGCACCACACAAATTGTCAACAGGGAGATGCTACAACTCTATGACCACCAGGACTACACATCATCTCTGACAAACAAAAGAAGATCTGCAGATGCTGGAAATCCAAGCAACACACACAAAATGCTGGAGGAACTCATCAGGCCAGGCAGCATCTATGGAAAAGAGTACAGTTGACGTTTGGGACCAAGTCCCTTCAACAGGACTGAAGAAAAAAAGATGATGAGTAGAGTTAAAGGTTGGGGGTGTGAGGCAGAAACACAACGTGATAGTTCAAACCAGGAGGGGTAGGTATGAAGTAAATAGCTGGGAAATTGATTGGTGAAAGAGATACAGGGCTAGAGAAGGGGGAGTCTGATAGGAGAAGACAGAAGGCCATGGAAGAAAGAAAGGAGGCGAAGCACCAGAAGGAGGCAACAGGCAGGCAAAGAGATAAGGCAAGAGAGGAAAAAGGGGATGGGAAATGGTGAAGGGGGGGCCATTACTGGAAGTTCGGGAAAAGTGACGTTCATGCAAACAGATTGGAGGCTATCTGAAGCTTCTTTCCTGTAGCTATCCAGCTTCTCAAAAAAAAAACTCACTCAGGTGTAATACCCAAACTGTCACTGTACAACATCCGTTAAATGTTTTTTCTTGCTCTCCTTATTCTGTTGATAATTATTTATTCTGTTCATATGTTCACACTTAAGTTTGAATTTTGAAATTTGTGCATGTGACTGTTCAGCTAATAATTGATTGCTCATGGGCATTTGCCTTGCAAATTGTAGGTTGGTATTGTGTTGTCTGTAATGATACTATCCTGTGTTTTATGCTTGGCACTGAACCACAATCAATTCTAATATGTCTCACATCCAGGCAATAAATTGCTTCTGAAATTTATAACTTTCTTCTGAAAATATGTCTTCAATCAAACAATTTAATTATTACTGTTCCTAACAATCTTTTCCTAAAATTTTAAAACAAAGTGGTTACATTTCACACTTTGAAGGGAGACTACAAATGCTGGAATCTGGAGCAACAATCTGCAGGAGGAACTGAACAGATCAAGCAGCATCTCTGGGAGGAAAGGAACTGTCAATTTCTGGGTTGAAACCCTGCATCAGGACTCTTCATAAAAGTTTCAAGAAAAATCTCATCTTCTGTCATTTAATTAATTCTGAATTCCACCAAGTCTGGTTTCTCCTTTCCTGCATCAAAAAAATTGTTTTATCTGTAACTAGCCCCAAACCCAAATGAAAGGACATGGTTTTCAAATATTAACCCTATTTCTCTTCATAGATTTTGTTTGACCTGCTTGTTTCAGCATAGTATGCTTATATCTCCCATGAAGAACTGTGATTTAGATAAAGCACAAGACCTCCACTGCACGCATCACTCTCAGCTGAGAAATGATACCAGTATACACTTCTGTTCACCATTTGCGATCACAGAAATTAGTACTATTGCTGCTCCTTTTAGATTAACATGTAGACACAAAAGAAACAGAGCAACATTGAAATATAACTCAATAAATCAAGGTGAGGTTGCAACAAGAGTTAACTTATCTCTAATGCACGTACACCAAAACAGCCAGCAAGTGTCGCCTGTTCCTGTGCAATATAGCATGCCCACAATTTATTAACCCTAACTACAAGTCTTTGGAATGAGGGAGGAAACTGTAGCATCCAGAGGAAATCCACATGGTCACAGGGAGAATGTACACACTCGTTAAAGACAGTGATGGCAATCGAGCCTTGATCTTACAGTTGGCTTTTGTAAACCATTATGTTAACTGGTACACTAAATGCATACTATATCACAAAATCATCAATGACCAGGCCTTAATAAGAAAACTAATGTCATGACATAAACCTAGAAGCATTGAGAAGTGCTACCAGTATACACTGTAATGTGTATAGCACACCACAGAAAATATTGTAAGATCTTGGCCATAATGCATTAAATACAATATCCTCAAGGCCTCATTCTGTTGGTTAATGTAGCCTAAGTGCATACACGCTGATAGTATCCCTACTGCAGTAAAACACAATGGCTTTATTTTTCTTATTTATATTCAATTTGATATTATGCAGCCAAGTAACCATTGATTGTAAGCAAAAATAAAAACACAAAATGCTGGCCTGCTGAGTTCTGCCAGCATTTTGTGTTTTTATTTATTTCCAGCATCTGCAGATTCACTCGTGTTGCCATTGATTGTAAGCAAAATGTTTTGAGCTAGACTGCAAGAATTGAAAGGATTTTACTGATTTTCCATAATTCAGCATTGATTTTTTCTTTACTTTGAAGAAAAGCAGAGTAAAGCTAGTTGAACAGTAATGATTTCAAATATTAAATAATCCTGCAACAATACAGTTACAAACATCCTAGCTGTATTTCATAATGAGAATTTCAAAAAAATACTCATGATCTCTAAAGGGGCAGGATCTTACCAGCTCTAACTGGTAACCAATGGCTTTCACCCTTTCCCTCAATTTAATTTCAGACATTATGCAGACCCATCATGAGTTAGGGCCTCTGACAGATGCTAGCATATCCAAAGGAATGTACTGATGGATCCTTGTCTTGCTGGGCTTCTCCAATATTATTTTGAAACTGCCTCTCTGATCTATTCCAGCTAGGCCTGGTGAAAGATCAAAGTTCCCATTCACTTCATTGGAGATTTCCTAGCTTAACTTTAGGAAGGGACAAGAAAGTTACTTACTTAATATTCCATTTCACTTGAATGTTTTTAAACAATTTCTTAGTTAGAAAGTATTTTAATTTCCTTTTAAATAATGGGTCATTTGCAGTTTAAAAATCCCTGATCCTGCTTTAACTCTTGTCAACATGTTCTTGGCATGTCTTTAATACTCAATATGTCTTAATGATTTAAATAAGTATAGCCTCCATAGTAAAGACTGTATATTCTGATCACTTAAACGCTAATAAGTAAATAAGTAACTCCTTATTCAATGACTGCCTTTCTCAATTGTTATGTGGGCTGTATTTTCTTATTGATTTATTTTACTTCTCAGAGATACTTTGATAAAGATGGATGAACAGAGGTAATTCAGGCTATAACACCATTCTCAGAAGGGTTGTATTAGAAACATACTTTATCACTGCTTAGGACATGACAGTGTTGAGCAACATCAAAGCAATCTAGTGTGTTTAAAATGCAAAGAGAAGTGCCCCAAGTTGTTTTTAAATGTGAATTTTTAAATTGAAGCAAGAGGCTGAGAGTGAAGGAGTAAAGGCATCTCGGACAGAAGCTTTTTTTTTACTGATCAGGGAAAAGAGGCTAGACTGCGCAGGCATGTGACATAGAGCGCCAAAGGTTTAAAAAAAACGCCATATACAGCTGCCATTGTCGTAGCAGACTGAGTCAGAGTGGGACAGCTTAGGCTCAACAGGCTTCGGCGTAAACAGGCAGAGGCGAGGGTAGGTTCTGGTAAGTTTTGTTTTGTTCGTTCAGAGTAGCGAGAATGCCAGGCAGGAAGTTGGAATGCTCCTCTTGCAGGATGTAGGAAGTCAGGGAGACCTCTGGTGTCCCTGACAACTACACCTGCACGAAGTGCATCCAGCTGCAGCTCCTAACAAACCACGTTAGGGAACTGGAGCTGGATGACCTCTGGATCATTTGGGAGAATGAGAAGTTTATATATAGTAGCTTCAGGGAGGTAGTTACGCCAAAGGAACAGCACACAGGTAATTGGGTTATCATCAGGCGAGGGAAGGGGAAAGTGCAGGCAGAGCAGGGCTCCCCTGTGGCCATTCCCCTCAACAACAAGTATACCAATTTGGATACTCTTGAAGGGGATGACTTACCTGAGACAAGCTGTGGCACTGAGTCTGGTTCTGCAGTGCAGAAGGAGTGGGGGGGGGAAAGAAGAGGAGAGCGGTAGTGATAGGCGACTCAATAGTTAGAGGTACAGACAGGAGGTTCTGTGGTCGTGCCTCCCGGGTGCCAGGGTCAGGGATGTCTCTGATTGCATGCACAGCATTCTGAAATGGGAGGGTGAGCAGCCAGATGTCATGGTACACATCGGTACCAATGACGTAGGAAGAATGAGTGAGGAGGTCCTGAAGAGTGAGTATAGAGAGCTTGGTATGAAGCAGGACCTCGAGGGTGGTAATCTCAGGATTGCTACCTGTGCCACGTGCCAGTGAGGGTAAGTGTAGGATGCTCTGGAGGATGAACACATGGCTGAGGAACTGGTGTAGGGGGCAGGGTTTCAGGTTTCAGAATCACTGGAACCTCCTCTGGAGCAGGTGGGACCTGTACAAGAGAGACAGGGTACACTTGAACTACCAGGGGACCAATATCCTTGCAAAGTGGTTTGTTACTGCTATTGGGGGTGGGGGGGGGGGGGTTAAACTAGATTTGCAGGGGGATGGGAACCAGAGTGCCAGAGCAGATAGTGGAGTGGGGGTGAAAATAAATGATGTTAAAGATTCATGCAAAGTTACAAATAGAATGGTTGTGTGTTGTGGTAATAATCTTCTGAGGTGTGTCTATTTCAATATGAGGAGCATTGTCGGTAAGGCAGACGACCTGAGGGCATGGATTGACATGTGGAATTATGACACTGTAGACATTAGTGAAACTTGGCTACAGGAGGGGCAGTACTGGCAGCTTAGTGTTCCGGGGTCCCAATGTTTCAGATGTGATAGAGGCAGAGGGATGAAGGGTGGAGGGGGGTGGTGGCATTGCTAATCAGGGAAAATGTTACAGCAGTGCTCAGGCAGGACAGATTACAGGGCTTGTCTACTGAGGCCATATGGGTGGAGCTGAGAAACAGGAAAGGTATGACATTAATGGGGTTGTATTATAGATTACCCAATAGTCAGCGAGAACTGGAGGAGGAAATCTGCAGAGAGACAGCAGACAACTGCAGGAAACATAAAGTTATGATGGTACGGGATTTTAATTATCCATATATTGATTGGGACTCCCATACAGTTAAAGGTCTAAATGGGTTAGAGTTTGTCATCATCAGCTGGTAGAGATTACTGCAATGCCAAACTCTACAATTACGTGCTTGATACATCAGGATGGACATGGACAACAGGGAACATCCCAAAAATGAGAAGTGAAGCTCAGGATCCAGATGTTGACAAAGCTCTCAATAAATGGTTTTCCATTGTAATTGGATGAGGTGTGCACGTCAGTGGACCAATGCTTAAAATACAAATCAGAGGAGCTAGCGAAGAAGCTGGGTCAGTAAGATTTGAAAGCAAAAGAAGACTGGATGTCTCGATAGAAATGTAGGCATCACATTAATTTAAAAAAAAGCACATGGTGAGAATGCATCGGTGAAAGCATTCTATCAAAACACCAAGGCAGGAAATATGAAGACAAGGAAAGTGATGTAGAAATAGCAGGAGCTCTGATGGAGATCTTTAATATGTCATTAGAAACGGGGATTGTGCCGGAGGATTGGCGTATTGCTCATGTGGTTCCATTGTTTAAAAAGGGTTCTAGAAGGAAGCCTAGCAATTATAGACCTATCAGTTTGACATCAGTGGTGGGTAAATTAATGGAAAGAATTCTTAGAGATAGTATTTATAATTATCTGGATAGACGGGATCTGATTAGAAGTAGCCAGCATGGATTTGTGCGTGGAAGGTCATGTTTGACAAACCTTATTGAATTTTTTGAAGAAGTTACGAGGAATGTTGACGAGGGTAAGGCAGTGGATGTAGTCTATATGGACTTCAGCAAAGCCTTTGACAAAGTTCCACATGGAAGGTTAGTTAAGAAGGTTCAGTCGTTAGGTATTAATGCTGGAGTAATAAAATGGATTCAACAGTGGCTAGATGGGAGATGCCAGACAGTAGTGGTGGATAATTGTTTATCGGGATGGAGGCCGGTGACTAGCGGGGTGCCTCAGGGATCTGTTTTGGGCCCAATGTTGTTTGTAATATACATAAATGATCTGGATGATGGGGTGGTAAATTGGATTAGTAAGTATGCCGATGATACTAAGGTAGGAGGTGTTGTGGATAATGAGGTGGATTTTCAAAGCTTGCAGGGAGATTTATGCCGGTTAGAAGAATGGGCTGAATGTTGGCAGATGGAGTTTAATGCTGAGAAGTGTGAGGTTCTACATTTTGGCAGGAATAATCCAAATAGAACATACAGAGTAAATGGTAGGGCATTGAGGAATGCAGAGGAACAGAAAGATCTAGGAATAACTGTGCATAGTTCCCTGAAAGTGGAGTCTCATGTAGATAGGGTGGTGAAGAGGGCTTTTGGAACGTTGGCCTTTATAAATCAAAGCATTGAGTACAGAAGTTGGGATGTAATGCTAAAGTTGTACAAGGCATTGGTAAGGCTAAATTTGGAATATTGTGTGCAGTTCTGGTCACCGAATTATAGGAAAGATATCAATAAATTAGAGAGAGTGCAGAGACGATTTACTAGGATGTTACCTGGGTTTCAGCAATTAAGTTACAGAGAAAGGTTGAACAAGTTAGGTCTCTATTCATTGGAGCGTAGAAGGTTGAGGGGGGATTTGATCGAGGTATTTAAAATTTTGAGAGGGATAGATAGAGTTGACGTGAACAGGCTGTTTCCATTGAGAGTAGGGGAGATTCAAACTAGAGGACATGATTTGAGAGTTAGGGGGCAGAAGTTTAAGGGAAACACGAGGGGGTATTTCTTTACTCAAAGAGTGATAGCTGTGTGGAATGAGCTTCCTGTAGAAGTAGTAGAGGCCAGTTCAGTTGTGTCACTTAAGGTAAAATTGGATAGGTATATGGACAGGAAAGGAGTGGAGGGTTATGGGCTGAGTGCGGGTAGGTGGGACTAGGTGAGATTAAGGGTTCGGCACGGACTAGGAGGGCCAAGATGGCCTGTTTCCGTGCTGTGATTGTTATATGGTTATATGGTTATAAGATGAACCTGAGCTAGTGAAGGCAATCAATTATGTGCACTAGGTGTCTGCACTGATTTTGTTCATTCACAGACACGCCAACGTACACTGGATGAATTCCTCCATCGATAGCACTGTAGTATTGTTGGTAGTGTTCTAATTTGTTCTGTGTTTCATTTAAGTACTCACTTAAGTGGTAGTTTTTCTTTTTTTTTAAGTCCCTTTTTAACTATTTGCATGAAACCTCAGCTGACTTGGATAGCAGCTTAATTGGGCTAAAATTAACTGGTCCCGTTCTGTCACAATTAACCAGAAGCCAATGTATTTGGTCTTCAGTGTGGCCTTCCATATAAAGTTGAGAACACTACAGCATAGAAACAGGCCATTCAGCCCATGTAGTCTTTGCCAAACGATTAATCTGCCTAGTCCCATCAACCTGCCCCTGACCAAAGCCCTGCATACCCCTCCAATCCGGCTACTTAATCAAATTTTTCTCAAATGTTGAAATCAACACTATGTCCACCACTTGTACTGGCAGCTAATTCCACACTCACCACCCTGAAGAAGAAGTTTCCCCTTTATGTTTCCCTTAAATATTTTACCTTTCACCCTTAACCTATGACCTCTAGCTGTAGTCCCATCCAACCTCAGTGAAGAAAGCCTGTTTGCATTTACTCTTTATATACCCCTCATACTTTTGTATTCCTCTATCAAATCTCTCAAACTTCAACATAACATCCCAACACTTGTACTCAATACATTAACTTATGAAGGCCAATATGTCAAAAGCTTTCTTTACAGCTCAATCTACAGCTCATCACTTGCAATGAATTATGGATCTGTATTCCCAGATCCCTTTGTTCTACCTCACTCCTTAGTGACCTACCGCTCACTGTATAAGACCTACCTTGGATGGTCCTCCCAAAGTGCAACACTTCACACTTGACTACATTAAATTCCATCTGTCATTTTTCAGCCCATTTCACCAGTTGTCTAAATCCTGCTGCAATCTTTGACAGTCTTCCTCATGTAATCCTCGTACTGTCTAAGGTCTAATCCCATTTTCTACCCAATCATGAATTCCAAGGGACTGAACCTTCTTGATCAGCCTTCATCCAGGACCTTGTCAAAAGCTTTGCTGAAGTCCATGTAGATAACATCTACAGCTTTGCCTTCTTCAAATTTCCCAGTAACCTTCTTGAAAAACTCTATAAGATTGGTCAAACACAACTTACCATGCACAGAGTCAGCTTCACTATTCTTAATCAGTCAGTGTCTATCCAAATACAGGACGTATATATCAAGTCCCTTCGAATACCTTCCAATAACTTCCCCAATACTGATGTCAGGCTCACTGGCTTATTCTTAGAGTCTTTCTGAAACAATGGAATAACATTTGCTATTCTGCAATCCTCTGGCACCAGACCTGTGGCAAAGGATATTTTAAATATTTCTGCTAGGGCCCCTGCATTTTCTGCACTAGCATCCCACATATGGTGCCACATACAAGATTAAGCAAAAGTATAGTGGCCAGTCTTGAGAGTAACATACTATGGCAAATTGAGGATTGGTAACTTACAGAAAATGGAATAATCTGGCCATTTTTGGGTTAGGAGGCTGTGACCAGTGATTACCGTCTATCAGGGAGTAATCCAGCAGTTCCCACTGTTCAAAATATACAGTACATCAATAATTTGGATGAGGGAATCAAATTTATTTTATCCATGTTTGCTTCTGGTACAAAGCCAAGCAGCAGAGCAGACTTTGATGAAAATGCAGTGTGACTGGTTATACAAGGACTGGTTAAGTGAATGAGCAAGGACACAGTAAATGGAATATTATGAAAAGTACAGCCGAAACCCTTTGGCAGGATCAAAACGAATGTTCAAATTTGACATAAATAGCTAATATAAAATCATTATAATCATTATACACAAAACAAAAGCTTAATCAAGGAAATACTAAAGTTATTTGGTTATTGACCTGCATCATCTGGAAATTTCATCTCAAGTTTCTAGATCGGAATTAGAGTAAAATACATAGCAATGGGTTTATGTTAATGACCTTTACATCAGGTAAAACCTTCTAGCAGAAGTTGTATTTCATGTTCTTAATAGTCAGTGCTCCTCTGTATTCCTTTCCCTTTGCATTGCCAACTCAAACCTCTGGATTGCACATACAGGTGTCAATACAACAGAATTATATATTTTTTTTGTTTTATAATGAAATTGTAGAAATATAAATTGTTCAAATTCTATTACTTAACTTCGGTAGCAAATAGTTTATTATAAAATTTATATTACTTATTTCCCCAAGGCCAATGACAAAACATTTGCTTTACAAAATAATTTCCAATAAAAAATAAATTGATTGTATACTCCATCTTCAAAATAATATGATCATTATTTTTCAAAGAATTACACATTCTTTATCTGTTTTTGTCACTGCAGCATTTAATAGCTCATACCTTCTGCAGGAAAAGAACGATCCGTTCAATCATCCGTGTTCGCCGTTCCTCTAGAGTAAACAAGGTCTTTGGTGTCCGAATGAAGAGTTTTGTCTTCCCATAAGCCACGTCATGCTGAAACTCACAGCACTCCACCAGCTTCTTAACAGCTTCTTGGTCGGACCGCATATCATGATTTGGCCATGTGAACTCTGAAATCATCTTGTATCTGGGGACGTGTTGAGAAAGGGTATCTATTACAACTTAGTAGTAACTTAGTAGTAAATAGGAGCAGGAGTAGGCCATTTGGCTCGTAGAGCCTGCTCCACCATCCATAAGATCATGGCTGATCTGGCCATGGACTCATCTCCACCTCCCTGCCTTTTCTTCCATAACCTTTAATTCCCCTACTATGCAAAAATCTATCCAAACTTATCTTAAATATATTTACTGAGGTAGCCTCCACTGCTTCATTAGGTAGAGAATTCCACAGATATACTACTCTCTGGGACAAGCAGTTCCTTCTCAGCTCCATCCTAAATTTACTCCCCCAAATCATGAGGCTACGTCCCCAAGTTGTAGTCTCACCTACCAGTGGAAACAACTTTCCTGCCTCTATCTTATCCATCCCTTTCATAATTGTATATGTTTCTATAAGATCTCCCCTTATTCTTCTGAATTCCAGTGAGTATAGTTCCAGGCGACTCAATCTCTCCTCATAGTCTAATCCCCACCTCTCTGGAATCAACCTGGTGAGCCTCCCTTGCACTGTATATCCTTCCACAAGTAAGGAAACCAGAACTGCATGCAGTAGTCCAGGTGTGGCCTCACCAGTACCCTGTACAGTTGCAGCATAACCTTCCTGTTCTTAAATTCAATTTCTCTAGCAATGAAAGCAAACATTCCATTTGCCTTCTGGATAGCCTGCTGTACCTGCAAACTAAACTTTTGTGATTCATGCACAAACATCCTTAAATCCCTCTGCACAGCAGCATGCTGCAATCTTTTACCATTTAAATAATAATCAGCTCTTCCATTTTCCTTCCCAAGTGAATGACCTCACATTTACCAACATTGTATTCTGTCAGACCCTTGCCCATTCATTTAACCTATCTATATCTATATGCAGACTCTCCGTATCATCTGCACAATCTGTTTTTCCACTCAATTTAGTATCATCAGCAAATTTAGATACACTACACTCAGTCCTCTCTTCCAAATTGTTAACGTATATCGTGAACAGTTGTGGCACACCACTCACCACTGGTTGCCAACCAGAGTAACACCCATGTATCCCAACTCTCTGCTTTCTATTAGTTAACAAATCCTCTATCCCTGCTAATACATCACCCCCAACTCCATGGATCCTTATCTTATGGATAAGTCTTTTATGCAGCACCTCATCAAATGCCTTCTGGAAATCCAAGTAAATAATGTCTATCTGTCCCCCTCTATCCACTGCACTCGTTATATCCTCAAAGAACTCCAGTAAGTTTATCAAATAGGACCTGCCTTTGCTTGATCCATCCTGTCTGACTGATGGATCCATTTCTTTCCAGAAGCCTCGCTATTTCTTCTTAATGATAGCTTCAAGCATTTTCTCAACTACAGATGTTAAACTAACTGACCTATAGATAGCTGCCTTTTACCTACAACCTTTTTTGAACAGTTGCGGTAAGATTCACCATCTGCCAATCCACTTGGACCTGCCCAGAGTCCAGAGAATTTTGGTAAATTATCACCAAAGCCTCTACAATAACCTCTGCCATTTCTTTCAGTACCCTGGGATGCATTCCATCAGGATTAGAGGACTTATCTATCTTCAGACCCACAAGTTTGCTCAGCACTACCTCTTTAGTGATAGCTATTTAGTGATGTATCGAGGTCCTCACTCACATCGTATCCATATCATCTCTTTTTGGCATGATAGATGTATCCTCCAACATGAAATAGTCATTTAATTGCCTTTAATTTAATAGGCTTTAATTGAATTGACTTTTGACTTTATTACTTACATCCTTTATATACGTGAGTAAAAATCTGTCTGAATGTGCAATGTGCAATTTACAGTAATTTATAATAAGTATTATGTACAACAGGATAGTCAATATAACATAGAAATACAGTTACGTCAGCATAAATTAATCAGTCTGATGGCCTGGTGGAAGAAGCTGTCCTGGAGCCTGTTGATCCTTGCTTTTATGCTCCGGTACCTCCACCATTTCCTCATTACTCAATATCAATTTCCCCTTCTCGTCCTCCAGTGGACCTATGTTTACTTTAGCCACCCCTTTCTGCTTTATATAATTATAAAAACTTTTATTATCCATTTTTATATTTTGTGCTAGTTTATTTTCATATTCCTGCTTCCCTTTCTTTATTGCCTGCTTAGTGGTTCTTTGTTGCTTTTTAAAGTTTTCCCAAGCTTCCAGTTTCCCACTACTCTTAGTGACTTTGTATGCATGAGCTTTTGGTTCGATGCCTTCTTTAATTTCCTTAGTTATCCTAGGCTGGCTTTGAAAAATAAATTAGTTAAATGCATTGAAGTTCTTAATCTTTAATTATACTTCAGCATGAAGGAGCAGCCATTGTGTGAGTGGGCCAGTGTTAGAGTGGAGAGCTTGAGGTTAAGGCAAGATTCTAGAAAGGTTTTTTTCTTTCTTATTGTACAATTAGAGTACAGGTGGAAATTCCAGGTAGGGTAGTGAATGCTCCTCTTGTGGGAGTTGGAAAGACAGAGAGACCGCTAGTATCCCTGATGACTACACCTGTAAAAAGTGCATCCAGCTGCAGCTTTTTACAGACTGTGTTAGGGAACTGGAGCTGAAGCTGGATGAACACCAAATAAGATAGGATATACAGAGAGGTAGCTACACTTAAGTTGCAAGAATAGGTAACTGGGAGGCCATCAGACGAGGGAAAGGGGATAGGTAGCCAGTGCAGAGTACTCCTGTGGCCATTTCCCTGAATAACAATAATATTATTTTAGATAATATTGACAGGGACAGGCTAACAGTGGAAAACTACAACAGTCAAATCTCTGGCAGGAATTTTGGCTCTGAGACACAAAAGGGAAGGGAGAAGAAGAAACAGTAAGCAAATAATGATAGGGAATTAATTGGTTAGATGAACTGAAGGGGGAGCAACATCCTTGCAGGAAGGTTTGCAGATGCTGCACCAAGGTTTTAAACTAAAGTTTCCAGAATGCTAGGGCAGATGCTGGAGTGGTTGTGGGGAAAATTGTTGTTAAGCCTACAGGAATCAAAAGGTTATGTGTGATGGGAATAAAGTTCTGAGTTGCATTTACTTCAATGCAAGGAGTATTGTAGGTAGGTGGATGAGCTTAGAACATGGACCTGCACATGGAATAATAACATTGTAGCCCTTAGTGAGTCATGTTTGTAGGAGAGGCAGGACTGGCAGCTCAATGTTCCAGGGTTCCGTACTTTTAAACACTTTAGAAGGGGAGGAACAAGGTTGTGATAGTAGGTGATTTTAACTCTTCACATATTGACTGGACTCCCATAATGTAAAAGGATTGGATAGGATAGAGTTTGTCAAATGTATTCAAGAAAGCACCCTTAGTCAATAACTATAGAGTGTGTAATGCTGGATCTCCTAAGAGGGAACAAGTCAGGGGAATTGACAAAAGTGTGTACATGTGAACACTTTGGATATAGTGTCATAATTTCATTAGTTTCAAGATAATCATTGAGAAGGATGGGACTGATTCTCAGGCATTCTATTTCTGGTGTTCCCACAACCAATGGCCTTACTCTAAGGACTCTATCTTGCTCTATCTTGTCATTTCATACTCGTTATTTATTTATATTTGCATAGTTTGTTGCTCATTGATCCTGTCTAGAATTACTGTTCAATAGATTTGCTAAGTGTGCCTGCAGGAAAAAGAATCTAAGGACTGTATGTGGTGAAATGCATGTACTCTGATAATAAATTTTACTTTGAACTTTAAACTGGAGAAAGGCCAGTTGTGATGGTATCGGAAAGGACTTGGCAAGCATGGATTGCAATAGACTTTTTTCTGGCAATTGGATGGGAGGTCTTCAAAAGTAAAATTTTGCGAGTAGAGCTTGCATGTTCCTGTCAGAATAAAAAGACAAGGATAACAGGTGTAAGGAAACTTAGCTTTTGAGAGATATTGAAGCCCTGGCTAAGGAGAAGGAAGTGCATAGCAGGTATAGGCAGCATAAAACAAACAGAGGCACTTGAGGAATAAAAGAAATGCAAAAAAAATCTAAGAGCAAAATCAGAAGGGCTAAAGGTAGACATGCAGTTGCTCTGGCAGACAAGGTGAAGGAGAATCACAAGGAATTCCTACAGATGTATTCAGAATAAAAGGATAGCAAGGAACAAAACTGGTCCCCTTGAACATCAGCGTGGTCATTTATGTGGCAGCCAAAAGAGATAGGGGAGATTTTAAATGGATTTTTGCATCTGGACAGATGGGAGATGGACAGAATCCATAGAAATTAAGCAAAGCAGCAGTGACATCATGGATCATATACTGATTTCAGAAGAATAGGTGCTTGCTGTCTTGAAGCAAATTGGGGTTGATAAATTCCCAGGGCCTGATAAGGTGTGTCCTTGGAACTTGTATCAGGCTAGTGCAGAAATTGCAGGGGTTTTGCCAGAGGTATTCAAAATGCCCTTAGCCACAGGTGAGGAGCCAGAGGACTTGGAGGATAGCTAATGCTGCTCAAATGCTTTTTTGAGAAAGTTGATGAAGGCAGAGGATGTTTTTCACATGGACTTTAGAAAGCCCTTTTACAGGGTCCTGCATGGAAACTGGTCAAGAAGTTTCAGTTGCTTGGACCTCAGTGCGAGAAGCCAGTGATTGGTAGTAGATGGTTGCTTCTCTGCTTGGAGGCCTGTGACTAGTGGAGTGTCACAGGTATTGGTGCTGGATGTGTTGTTGTTTATCATCTATATCAATAATCTGAATGATAATATGGTAAACTGGATCAGCAAGTTTGGGGGTGTAGCAGACAGCAAGGAAGACTATCAAAAGTTTGCAAAGGGATTTAGACCAGCATGAAAAATGGGCTGAAAAATGGGCTGAAAAATGGCAGATTGAATTTAACACAGACAAATGTGAGGCGTTGCACTTTGGGAAGACAAACCAAAGTAGGACATACAAAGTGAAGGGCACTAAAGAGTGTAGTAGAATAGAGGGATCTGGGAATACAGATCCTTAATTCCTTGAAGGTGGTATCACAGGTAGATAGGGTCACAGAACTTGCCCTTCACAAATCAAAAGTTGAGTAGAGGAGTTGGGATGTTATGTTAAAGTTGTACAAGATGCTGGTGAGGCCTAATTTGGTATACTGTGTGCAATTCTGTCACTTACCGAGAGAAAAGACACCAATAAGATTGAAGAATATAGAGAAAATTTACAAAAATATTGCTGGGATTTGAGGATCTGAGTTATAGGGACAAGTTGAACAGGTTAGGACTTTATTCCCTGGAGAGTAGGACAATGAGGTGAGATTTGACAGAGGTATACAAAATTATGTGGGGTATAGATTGGGTAAATATAAGGAAGTTTTTTCCATTGAGGTCGTGTGAGACTACAACTAGAGGTCATGGGTTATGGGTGAAAGGTGAAATATTTAAGGGGAATCTGAGAGGAACCTTCTTCATTCAGAGGTTGGTGAGAGTGTGGAACAAGCTGTCACTGGAAGTGGTAGATGCAGGTTCGATTGCAGCATTAAAAGATGGTTGGATAAATACATGGATAAAAGAGGTATGGAGGACTATGATTCAAGTGTGGTCTAATGGGATTGGGCAGAATAATGGTTAGGCATAGACTACATGGACCAAAGGGCTCGTTTCTCTGCTGTAGTGCTCTACAAATCAGGGAACACTGCATTTTTCCTAGGTAAAAAGATGAACACCAGTTAGCATTTTGAAAGAACCTTCACACACCTTTCTCTCAGAATAACTGAAAAGTATTTTTAGTACTGACACATTTCTGGCATGACTGGAATGAATGGCACACTGTTTAACTCTCTAAAATGTTATGGCTCAGATACATTTTTATGTCCATTAGTTAGTAGAGGGATCGGTCAGGCTGAGAATTTGTATGAATATCAAGAAATACTGAAATTCTGTCTAAGGAGTGTTGGCAATTACAACTTTACTTAAAAGTTATTCAGTGAGATCACATAGCATATTACAAGATTTAGTTGGCCATTTAAGTGAACACCACTGAGGATAAAAGAGCATTTTAAATATTTAACTGCATAAGTAAGCATGCAAGTCAGCATCCTTTCCCTTCTCCAGCTCTGTATCCCTTTTACCAATCACCTTTCTGGCTTCACCCCACCCCCTCTGGTCTTCTCCTATCAGTTTGCATTTTGCCCTTCCCCTCCTACTTTCAAATCTCTTACTATCTTTCCTTTCAGTTAGTCCTGACAAAGGGTCTCGGCCCGAAATGTCGACAGCACTTCGCCCTATAGATGCTGCCTGGCCTACTGCGTTCCATTTTGTGTGTGATGGAAGTCAGCATATGCATGGTGATAAATTTTGTTTTCCTGAGTTAAAATTCATTCACAAGATCACAATGCTGTTGTAGTCATCAGGACCGTAAGCTCAAACAGTACAAGGTTTCTTCACCTTTGAGATCCAAATTCAAAAGGCATGGAGACACTTCACCGTGTCAGTTCTCCACTACCATCTAAAAATTATTTATGTATCATAGAATTATTAAAATCCTGTCATTTTGTATTAACTTCCTGCTCATCTTAAGGGATACAAAATTCAACTAATATTTTCAGAGATGGAGAACTGTAAGAAAGTCCTAGGCAACCTAAGTTTTTAATATAAATTTTGCTTTAGATGTTTATTTTTTCTTCTCCATTGGTGTATCTTTAGAAAAGAGCAAATTTTTCCAAAAAATTAAATGTTAGAAAAAGTTTTTTTTCTTAAAGTAACATATTAAATAATAGATACTGTAGGTAGATACCTTATTGATCCCAAAGGAAATTACAGTGTCACAGTAGCATTACAAGTGCACAGATATACACATATTAGAAAAGAGGAAAGAAAGAATAAAAAACAAGTTAACTCAAATAGTTTAGCAGGAGAGGACCATGACTTCCCATCTAGAGACTTGACTCATTATAAAGCCTAATGGTCAAGGGTAAGTATGCCCTCGTATAGCGTTCTTTGAAGCAGTGCAGTTGTCGCAGTCTATTAATATAAGTACTCCTCTGTTCAGCCTATATGGCATGCAAATGGTGAGAAACATTGACCAGATTGGCCAGGATTTTCCATAGGGTCCTTTGTTCTACCACAGCTTCCAGTGTGTCCAGTTTGACTCCTATAACAGAGCTAACCTTTCTAATCAGTTTACTGAGCCTGTTAGCATCACCAGTATTGATATCTTTGCCCCAGCACACCACCACATAGAAGATTGTACTAGCAACAACAGACTGGTAGAACATGTCAAGGAGAGGCCTGCATAGTCTAAAGGACCCCAGCCTCCTGAGGAAGTAGAGACGACTGATTTCCTGAAAGGAATATCCTGCCGACAAACCTACTACAATTCTTTGAGGAAATTACAAGCAGGGAAGACAAAGGAGATGCAGTAGATGTGCTTTACTTGGATTTTCAGAAGGCCTTTGACAAGGTGCTGCACATGAGGCTGCTTAGTGAGATAAGCACCCATGGAATTATAGGGAAGTTACTAGCGTGGGTGGAACATTGGCTAGTCGGCAGAA
Organism: Hypanus sabinus; assembly: GCF_030144855.1. Lineage (NCBI taxonomy): Eukaryota > Metazoa > Chordata > Chondrichthyes > Myliobatiformes > Dasyatidae > Hypanus > Hypanus sabinus. The sequence continues at coordinate 6,197,314 of NC_082738.1, read as the reverse complement.
AACAGAGCGGGAATAACGGAATCCTATTCTGGCTAGCCTGCCAGTTACCAGTGGAGTTCCACAAGGGTCAGTGTTTGGACTGCTGCTTTTTATGATGTATGTCAATGATTTGGACTACAAGATTAATGGATTTGTGGCTAAGTTTGCTGATGATGCAAAGATAGATGGAGGAGCAGGTAGTGTTGAGGAAACAGAGAGCCTGCAGAGAGACTTAGATTAGGGGAATGGGCAAAGAAGTCACAAATGAAATACAATGTGGGCAAGTGTATGGTCATGCACTTTGATGGAAGAAATAAACGGGCAGACCATTATTTAGATGGGCAGAGAATTCAAATTGCAGAGATGCAAAGGGATTTGGGAGTCCTTGTGCAGGATACCCTAAAGGTTAACCTCCAGGATGAGTCGGTTGTGAAGAAGGTGAATGCAATGTTGGCATTCATTTCTAGAGATATAGAATATAAGAGCAGGGATATGATGTTGTAAGCTCTGTAAGGCACTCGTGAGACCACACTTGGAGTTTTGCATGCAGTTTTGAGCTCTTTATTTTAGAAAGGATATACTGACATTGGAGAGGGTTCAGAGAAGATTCACGAGAATGATTCCAGGAATGAAAGGGTTACCGTATGAGAAACGCCTGGCAGCTCTTGGGCTGTATTCCCTGGAGTTCAGCAAAATGAGGGGGGATCTCATAGAAACATTCTGAATGTTAAAAGGCCTGAACAGGTTAGATATGGCAAAGTTATTTCCCATGGTAGGGGATTCTAGGACAAGAAGGGACGACTTCAGGATTGAAGTACATTCATTTAGAACTGAGATGCGGAGATATTACTTTAGTCAGAGTGTGGTAAATCCGTAGAATTTGTTGCCACGAGCGGCTGTGCAGGCCAAGTTATTGGGTGCACTTAAGGCAGATAGATAGGTTCTTGATTAACCAGGGCATCAAAGGGTATGGGGAGAAGGTAGGGGAATGGGGTAACTGAAATAATTGGATCAGCCATGATTGAATGGCAGAGCAGACTTGATGGGCCAAATGACCTACTACTGCTCCTATATCTTATGGTCTCATGACTCTGGCCCTTCTTGTACACAGCCTCTGCGTAGGTGCACCACTCAAGTCTGTCATCCAGGTGCACCTCCAGGTACCTGCAGGTCCTCACCACATTCACATTCTCACCATCAAGAGTAACAGGGAGCAGCGCAGGCTTAGTCTTCCTGAGGGCCATCACCATCTCCTTTGTCTTACTGCTGTTGAGCTGCAGATAATTCAGCTTGCACTATTTGACAAAGTCCTCCACCAGGGTCTTGTATTCATCCTCCCGTCCTCCCTTTATATACCCAACTATTGCTGAGACAGAGAATTTCTGCAGATGACGTGACTCTGCATCGTATCTAAAGTCCATGGTATACTGGGTAAACAGGAAAGGAGCCAATACAGTCCCCTGTCAGGCCCCAGTGCTGCTAATAGCCATGTCTGACACACAGTTCTGAAGCTGCAACAACTGTGGTCTACCAGTCAGGTAGTCCATTATCCAGGATACAATGGAAATTCCAATCTGCACTAATGGAGCTTTCCTCCCAGCACTGAGGGCTGTATGGTATTGAAGGCATTGAAAGCCTTGCTGTGACACAGGTCTATTCGTTGTTTAAATCGTCAGTTACTCTGTTATGTTGCGTATTTGTCTAATTACGCAGTTTTGTTTTAAAGTGGAGTTTTACTTTCTATCTTAAGTCTCAAAGGTTATTGCCGACAGTTTCGCCACAATGCTGCCAGTTTTAGTCCAGTCGGAGAGTGAAGAATTTATGGAAGTGCAGGAACCCGAAGGATTGAGCAAAGTTGGTGTCGTCTGCGGTAATACAGGATCGACCTTATTGAATCCCCATTCATAAGGTAGTAACCTGCATCTGAGATAGCCCCTGCCTTGTGAAAGCAGAAAGGGTTGGACGCAGCATTATTCACCAAGGAAAGGTCAGTTCCTTTAAGCTGTTTTTATTTCTTTTGTCGTAAATCCTTCGGGCAAGGCATATTTCAGCTGGGATCAGCAGTAACGTCACATCGTCGAGGAATTCGTTACTTCAGGGAAGTCTCTCCTAATTGACTGTGTAAATCATTTGGACTTTTGCAATTACCACTTTTAAGAACTGTGTTCGCATTTATTGCTTCATTCAGAGAACTGTTCGAGTTGCCTTATAGCCGTTAACTTCCGGTTAAGTTAGTCGTTTGTTTACTTTTCATTTTTATTGAGCAGTGTTTTATAAACATTTTATTTGTTTATGAAAAACCTGTCTCAAATCTATATTCATTGTTGCCATATCATAACACTCTGAGTGGAAACAAAACCAAGAGACTCACTTCAGCACAAAGACACAAGGATTAAGGTTTTGAAGATTGGCAGCAAGTGCACTGGATTGATGAGTCAAAATTAGAATTTTTTTTAGCTCAGTTTGTCTGTAGAAGAGCAAGAGAGTGCTACATGGATGAGTGTCTGCAGCCAACAGTGAAGCATGGTGGAGGTTGCCTGCAGGTTTGCAGCTGCATTTCTGCAACTGGAGTTCATGATCTGGTCAGAATTAATGGAATCCTCAATGCTAAGAAAGACAGGCAAATTTTTATCCACCACACAATACTATTGTCTGATTGGTCCCAACTTCATTTTGCAGCTGGATAATGACCCCAAACACATGGCCAAGGTCATAAAGAACTGCCATCAGTGAAAAGAATAAGGAGTTCTGCAACAGATAATGTAGCCTCCACAGAGCCTTGATAGCAACATCAAAGCTGTCTGGGATTACCTGGAGAGATGGAAGCATGCGAGACAGCCGAAGTCTACAGATGAACTGTGGCAAGTTCTCCAAGAATGCTTGGAACAACCTACCAGCTGATTTTCTTATAAAACTGCATGGCAGGTTACCTAGAGTTTTAAAGGGAAAGGGTGGTCACACCAACTATATATTTGAATTAGTGTTTTTTTAACTGTTTACTGCTCTTTATAGTAATTTTTTTGAGATTTAGAAACTTAGCATTTCATTACAGTATTTTTAAAAACCCCCTCGCTTTACAGAATATTTTTACACGTGCCTAAGACTTTTGCATCGTTACTGTATTTTAAATCATTACATTCAGCAACCAAACTTTAGCAATCCCCCCCAAATTACCTTGTCAATACTAGTCAAGCAGCAGTTTGGTAGACAGGAATAGGTTATTAAGCACAATCATTTGACTGATTTGAATTTTGGTGCAGTTTATAATGGTGCAATAGCACTGACAGGTTCCAGTATTTATTTTTCCTGAAGATAATTTGAATATGGCCATTTGCAATTAGTGACAAACGTGAGCTAAACATCCCAGTTTCTCCAGTAAATGAGATGCAGTTTACTGGAGATGAGATTAAGTATTAAACATGAGATTAGGCAGTAAATGAGATTAAGCATACATTTATACCAATTGTACATTCATCTTCTAATTATTCTGTCCACATTCTCAATTACCCTTCCCCAATTATACTTTTTATAAAAGCTAAATGAAGAGCTAATCGTGAAAAGTTCATGGAACCATCCAACAGTGGAAGCTATACTGCAACCCAACCTGGCTATGTTAGTATGCAGAATATTTTTTGAGAGACATTGCATATATGTATTAGCATTGATGACTTTGTAACTGATGTAGATAACAGATAGAGAATTCAATATGTTAGCTCAACAGACAGAAAAAAATACTTGACACTATACATAACCTTCCACAACAGAATAAGTATGCCACTCAGGCAATGAAGTACATTTGGTGTAGAGCCACAGTTGTACTGTGGGAAATTCAGCAATAAGTTTTCACATTAGGTCCCAAAAACAGCAGAGATAAATGATATGATAAGATGTTTTGGGCATTGATTACAATATAAATATTAGCCAGAACACAAGGGTCACCTTCATTTTTATTCTGTAAATGTCATTGGATAAAGCATTTTTATTAAGCAACCTCTGAAAAAACAGCACTCTTTCGCATTACAAGCACAGTGCATACATCTGGAGCTCCTTGCCAAAATATTCATAGTGCAAAAACATAACACTATTGATGTGTATAGATTAGGTGACTGAATTGTCCAAGCCATTTAGCTCAGCAGGTCCCGGGTTCATACTAGGGTAGGGTAACCTCACTTTTCTGAGATCTCCAAAAAGAATGTTTCCAAAATCTGTAGTGCCTTTTTGGCAATGGAACGAAAAAGCAAAGATTTCAATCGACTGAAAACTATTCAGGGCTGGAAGGCATGAATAAGGAAATGATCACATGTTAGGCAGAAACAAAGAAGGTGAAAGCTGTTAAATAAACTGCAGGGCTCTTAGTCTTGGCTCACGCATGGCCAATTTTGGCAAGATATTGAAGGGAAAGAAGAACTCCAACCTCCAAAAATATTTTCAGGATGCAGTAAAAAAAAGAGCAAAGAAGAAAATAATCTACCATAAATTTACAAGATAAAATTACTTTGAAATTGGTGGGAATTGAAAAAAATAGGTACAATTCAAAACCACAGCAAAAGATACTATTGGAGTACGAGTTCTTACATTTGAGAATTACCCATGCTGGCCAAAACAAACAATTATTTCATGCTGCATTGGAATACATTGTTAATGAATCTCAGCAACCTGTTTAGTGGTGACACTGAGCACCATCTGTCTCATTATTTTTTGATAGTGCAGCATTCCCTTAATAATGAACAGACTGGATCAGGGCATTTCATCAGATTGTAATGTCCTGTACTTCAAAGTACAAACTGAACAATAATAAGTAAGTATCACTGATGTAAGCAACTGCATAAAGGCAAAGGCTAAAAACATTTCAGTGTAAAGACAATGGGCAGTGTGAATCTGGTGTAAAGTATGCATTTGAATTATTTTTATCATTTGGGTAAATGAAAAAAGAAATCGCAAAATAAAGAAATCAATTCCTTTGTGATTCCATGATTCACTTGTCCACTCATCCCTCCCCATGAATCTGCTGGGGTCCTTTATTGTGTCTGGTGATCCCAATGAGGCCTCCTCGATGTTAGACCATAAGACATAGAAGCCAAATTAGGCCATTTGGCCCATCAAGTCTGCTCTGCCATTTCATCACGACCAATTCAATTTTCCTCTCAGCCCTAATCTCCTGCCTTCTCACTGTATCCCTACATGTCCTGACCAATCAAGAATCTATCAACCTCCGTTTCAAAATATACATAAAGACTCAGCATCCACAGCTGCCCATGACAAAGAATTTCTCAGATTGACTGCTCTCTGGCAAAAGTAATTCCTCATCTCCATTCTAAAAGGATGCCCCACTATTCTGAGGCTGTGTTCTCTAGTCTTAGTCTCTGAAATCATAACAAACATCCTCTCCACATCCACTCTATCAAGGCCTTTCACTATTCAATTGGTTCAATCCGAAACGTCGCCACTACCTCCTCCCATAGATGCTGTCTGGCCTGCTGTGTTCTGCCAGCATTTTGTGTTTTTCTCCATAGAGGGAAGGCTGGTTTCTGTGATGTGTTGAGTTGTGCCAACAACTCTCACACTGAATTATGATCCCCTTTGTTATTTGTTATTTGTTAATGGATGAAAAACATCCGAAACTGTTCAATCCTGGAATCATTTAAGAATTATTATAAAGCAAATCAACTTAGATTTATTGCATCTTTTTTCGAGAAAGATAAACTGGCATGGATTAGAATAGAACTAGATAAAATAGGAGAAAACGTACCAGAAGATTTTATATACAAATGGGAATCTTAATGGATACGGGAAAAGAAAGAACCTCCTATATTAAAACATTTGATTGACTTATGGAATAAGATAAATGTTGATGATGAGACAAAAAAATCTTTATTAGCAAAGAGATCTTTAATTCAAAATAGACTTATTCCTTTCACAATGGACAATCAACTTTTATATAATTGGATTCAAAAAGGGATTAGATATATAGGAGATTGTTTTGAAGGAGGTATATTAATGTCATTTGATCAATTAAAGAATAAATATAAAGTATCAAATAACACTTTATTTTGTTACTTTCAATTAAGGGCTTATTTAAGAGAAAAATTAGGTCAAACAATGTTATTGCCGAAATCTTCTGAAATAGAAATTTTAATTCAAAAAGGAAATATTAAAAAATTTATATCTTGTATGTATAATTTGATTCAAAAACAGGCAATTAAACAAGGAGTCCATAAGTCAAGACAAAAATGGGAAAGTGACTTGAATATTAAAATTGAAGAAACAAATTGGTCAGGACTATGTCTTGATAGTATGACAAATACAATAAATGTTCGGTTAAGATTAGTGCAGTATAATTTTCTACATCAATTATATATTACACCACAAAAAATAAATAAATTAAATCCAAATTTATCGGATCAGTGTTTCCGATGTAACCAGGAAACTGGTACTTTTTTTACATTCTACATGTCTTGCTCTAAAATTCAACCTTTTTGGACAAATTTAAGACTTTTACTGGAACAAATTACAGGAACACAATTTCCTCATAATCCAATACTACTCTTACGAGGTGATATTGAAGGGATAAAACCGAAACTCAAACTAAATAAATATCAGAAAGAATTCATAAAAATTGCACTGGCAGTAACCAAAAAAGCTATTGCAGTTACTTGGAAATCGGATACATATTTAAGTATAGACTCTTGGAAGAAAGAAATCTATGGCTGTATTCCATTAGAAAAAATTACTTATAATTTAAGAGATAAATATGAAACATTTCTGAAAATTTGGAGTCCTTATTTACAAAAGACAGGACTAAATATATAGATGCTCTGAAGATGAAACAATTGGTTATTTGGGGAAAGAAATAAATATATATATTAAAGTTATTACGAACTCCATGGAGCATGTGGAGATCTTCCAACAACCAGGCACTCTTTCTTTTTTTCTCTCTTTCTTTCTCTTTTTTTCTATAGGGCAGTTAGGGGGGAGGGGTTAAGGGGAGGGGGGAAGGGTTATATACATTTTTTTCATACTTTACTTTGTAACTACTTAAAAATGCAATAAAAAAAGTTTTCAAAAAAAAAAATCCTGGAATCATTTTCGTGAACCTTCTTTGAACCCTTGCCAGTTTCAGCATATCCCTTCTAAGCAAAGGGGCCAAAAACCGCTCTCAATACTCCAACTGCGGCCTCACCAGTGCTTTATAAAATTTTGACATTATATCCTTGTTTTTATATACTAATCCTCTTGAAATTAACGCTAACACTGCACTTGCCTTCTTCATCACAGACTCAACCTGCAAATTAACCTTTAGGGCATCCTGCACAAAGACACCCAAGTCACCTTGCGCCTTAGTTATTTATATTTTTTTCTCCATTTAGAAAATAGTCAACCCTTTCATTTCTTCTACCAAAGTGCATGACTGTACACTGCCTGACACTATATTCCATCTGTCATTTCTCTACCCGTTCTCCTCATCTGTATCCCCTCTGCTTCCTCAAAGCTATCTGCCCCTCCAGCTATCTTCATATTGTCTGCAAACTTTGCAACAAAGCAATCAATTCCATCATCCAAACCACAGACATATAATATAACAAGTATCAGCCCCAGCAGAGGCTCCTGTAGAACCCCACTTGTCACCAGCAGTCAACCAGAAAAAGCTCGCTTTAGTCCCACTCTTTGCCTCATGCTAATCAGTCACTGCTTTATCCATGCTAGAATCTTTCCTGTAATACTCTGGGCTTGTAGCTTGTTAAGCAGCCTCATCTGTGGCACCATGTCAAAGGTCTCCTGAAAATCCAAGCACACATCAACCAATTCTTCTTTGTCTATCTTGCTTGTTATTTATTCAAAGAATTCCAACAGATCTGTCAGGCCAGATTTTCCCTTGAGGAAACCATGCCAACTATGGCCTCCAAGTGCAATGACACCTGATTCTTAATAATCGACTCCAACATCTTCCCAACCACTGAGGTCAGACTAACTGGCCAATAACTTCCTTTCTTCAGCCTCTCTCCCTTCTTAAAATGTGGAGTGACATTTGCAATTTTCCAGCCTTACAATCTGTAGTGATTCTTGAAAGATCATGACTAATGCCTCCATGATCTCTTCAGCCACCTCTTTCAGAACTCTGGGGTGTATTCCACCCAGTCCAGGGGACTTATCTACCTTCAGAACTTTCGGTTTCCCAAGGAACATCTCCCTAGTTATGGTAACTTCACACATTTCATGACCCCTGATACCTGGAACTTCCACCATACTGCTAGCGTCTTTCACAGTGGAGATGGATGCAAAATATTTATTCAGTTCATCCGCCATTTTGTTGTACCCCATTACTACCTTTCCAGCATCATTTTTCAGCAGTCCAATATCCACTCTCACCTTTCTTCCACACTTTATGTATCTGAAGAAACTTTTAGTATACTCTTTAATATTATTGGCCAATTCTCTTTTGCATTCCATCTTTAACTTCTTAATAACTTTTTAGTTCTTTTCTGCTGTTTTTTAAAATCTTCCCGATCCTCTACCTTCCCACTAATTGTCACTCTATTATATGCCTTCTCTCTGGGTTTGATTTCTCTTGTTAGCCATGGTCATGTCATCTTTCATTTAGAATACTTCTTCCTCTTTGAGATGTATACATCCTGCACATACCAAATTGCTTCCAGAAATTCCAGCCATTGCTACTCTGCTGTCACCCCTGCCAGTGTTCTTTTCCAATCAACTCTGGCCAACTCCTCTCTGTAATTCCCTTTACTCCACTGTCATCCTGACACAACTGACTTTATTGAAGTCCCCATGACTAATCTAACATTGTCCTTTTGGCATGCATTTTTTTAAATTTTCCATTGTAATTTGTAGGCCACGTCCTTAGTACTGTTTGGGAGTCTATTTGCAAACCCCGTCAGGGCCTTTTTTCCCTTGCAGTTCTTCAGCTCTATCTACAATGATCTAACACCTTCTGACCCCAAGTCACCTATTTCTAATGATTTGATTTTTTTTTACCAACAGAGCAATGCCACACCCTCTGCCTTTCTGCCTGTCCTTTCAATATATTATGTATTCTTTGACATTAAGCTCCCAGCTAGAATCTGCTTTCAGCCATGATTCAGTGATACATTCAACATCATACCTGCTAATCTGCAACTTTGCTCCAAGTTCATCTCCCTTATTCAGTATACTGCCCACATTCAAATATAACACCTTCAGTTCTGTAATACACTCTTTTCAATTTTGTCCATCTCTTTCATTGCAACTCATCCTGCTGACTGCAATTTTGCCCTATCAACCCCCCCTCCTCACTACACATTGCTTCTATTTGTAAACAAGCCACCTCATCTTCAGCACTATTATCTGCCTTTCCTACAATTCTTCTTGCATTGAAATATAAGGCAACTCAGGACATGGTTGCACCTTGCTCAATCTTTTAATTCCTAACTTTGAGTTTGCACCAACATTTGCCTCCCCAACCTTTCTGATCTGGCACTCTGGTTCCCATCCCCCTACAAGTCTGGTTTAAACCCCACTGTGCAGCATTAACAAACCTTCCCACTAAGATATTAGTCCCCTTCCAGTTCAGGTGCAAATCATCCCTTCTGTACAGATCACATCTCCTCTGGAAGAGAGCCCAATGATCCCAAAATCTTATGCCCTTGCTCCTACACCAACTCCTTAATACTCATTAAACTATATAATCTTCTTTGCTCTGGCCTCACCAGCATGCAACATAGGTTGCAATCCTGAGATCACAACTTAGCACCTAATTCCCTGAACTCCCTAAGGAGAACATAGTCACCTGTCCTACCTACATCATTGGTACCTACATAGACCATGACTTCTGGCTGTTCACCCTCCCAATGCTGATCGCTCAATTTGGGATATCCTGGATCTTGGCACCCAGGAGGCAACATGCAATCCAAGACTCTCGTTCTCACCTACAGAACCTCCTGTCTATTTCCCTAACTAATGACTCCCCTATCACCACTTCATGGCTCTTCTTCCCCCTTCTCTTCGAAGTCACAGAGGTAGACTCAGTGCCTGAGACCCGACCACCGTGACTTTCCTGTTAGGTTATTCCACCGACAGTATCCAAAGTGATATACCTGTTGAGGGGGATGACCACAGGGATACTCTGACCAGGCTCCTGAACCCTTTTCCCTTTCCTTACTGTCACCCAGTTTCCCGTGTCCTGCATCTTGTGTGTAACTGCCTCTATATATGTCCTATATATCACCCCCTCAGCTCCCCAAATGATCTGGAGTTCATTCAGTTCCAGCTCCACGTCCTGAACATGGAGATTTTAGTGAAATCCGTCGTAAATTGGGGGACTGCTTCATCGAGCACCTCCAGTCCATCCGCCAAGTGGATCTTATGGTTGCCAAATATTTAAATTCTGATTCCCATATGTCGGTCCACGGCCTCCTCTTGTGCCAGGCTGAGGCCACCCTCAGGGTGGAGGAGCAACCCATTATATTCCATTTTAGCCTCCAATCTGATGGCATGAATATCGATTTCTCCCACCAGTTTAAAAAAAATTCTTTCCCCTCTTCTTCTATTCCCCAGTCTGGCCTCTTATTGCTTCTCACCTGCCAATACCTGGGTCCTCTCCTCTCTTTACACCTATGGTCCACTCTCCTCTCCTATCAGATTCCTTCCTCTCTAGCCCTTTGCTTTTCCCACTAACCTGGCTTCACTTATCACCTTTCAGCTATCCTCCTTCCCTGCCCCCCCCCACCTTTTATTTTGGTGTATTCCCCCTTCCTTTCCTATCCTGATGAAGTGTGTCAGGCCAAAACATTGACTGTTTTTTCTTTTCCTGACCTGCTGAGTTTTTTCAACATTTCAAATGTGTTGCTTTGGATTTCCAGCATCTGCAGAATTTCTTGTGTCTATCAATTCCTTTGTATTTTGATTTTGTTTTTGCTTACACCTCTTTAAGGATTTTTTTTTCTAAATTTCTTTATTTTTAATATAAAATGGGAAACTAACTTCATATTATCACATGCAGTGATGTACATTGGAAAAACTCAGCTTTGCACGCTGTCCATACAGTACATTTTATTGCAACAGTGCATTGAGGTAGCACAAGGGAATACAAGAGAAAAATATTACAAGATAATAACAGAATGCAGAATGAAGTGTTACAGAGAATGTGCAATGCAAGCAGACAATAAGCTGCAAGGTCACAAGGTAGATTGTGAGGTCCAAAATCCTTCTTGTGGGATCATTCAATAATTCAAGCTCAAGTTTACTGTCATTCTGCCACACACATGTATAGAGCTAAAAGAAACATAGTTCCTCTGGTGCCAAGGTGCAAAACACAGTACACATAGTCCCACACAGCACATATAGTTATGATCCAGCACATACTGTACAGTCACAAAATTTTATCAGCACAAGCTCCTGAGTGACATTGCCTATAGATTGACAGGTATAAAGTGTGAGGTGCATGTTTATGTAAGACATTATAATGTTACTGGTCCTGTAAATCTAGCTCGTTTTATAAGCAATAGGATAGATGCTGTCCTTGAGCCTGTTGGTACATGCTTTCAAGCTTTTGCGCCTTTTGCTGATGGAAGGGGTAGAAGAAAATGTCTAAGGCTACTTAGACCCTGATGAAGGGTTTCGGCCCGAAACGTCGCCACTACCTCCTCCCATAGATGCTGTCTGGCCTGCTGTGTTCTGCCAGCATTTTGTGTTTTTCTCCATAGAGGGAAGGCTGGTTTCTGTGATGTGTTGAGTTGTGTCAACAACTCTCACACTGAATTATGATCCCCTTTGTTATTTGATCTTTTCTGTCTTGCACCCTATCAAAACATTTTTCTAGCTTCGACGAGGTGGTCTAAGGCAGAGTGGTAGGGCTTTGGTTCATTCGTGCTTCTGCAGGATAGGTGGACTTTGTCTTTTCCCTTGCATTTTTTTTTCCCAGAGAAATAGAGGGCATGTTCCGTAGGTTTAGTACTTTGCACTGGGTGTCAGATGAGGGAATCCTCGGATTCTTCCAGCCTCTCAAATGGCCACATCTGCACCAGGTGCACCAAGATGCAGCTACTGAGAGACCGTGTTAGGGATCTGGAGCTGTGGCTTGATGATCTACAGCTTATTAAGGAAAGTGAGCAGGAGATCCATAGGAGCTACAGGGAGTTAATCACCCTGAGGCTGTAGGAGTTAGATAAGTGGGTGACTGTCAGGGAAGGGAAGAGAAGAGCTCAGATAGTAGAGAGGATGCCTGTGGCCATCCCCCTCAGTAATCGTTATCTCGTTTTGGATGCTATTGGGGGGGGGGGGGGTGACCTGACAGAGGATGACCACGGTGATCCGGTCTCTGGCACTGAGCCTGGTTCCGTGGTGAAGAAGGTGAGGAATGCGGTAGTCATAGGGGATTCCATAGTGAGGAGAACAGACAGGAGTTTTTGACAGCCTGATAGAGATACCCGCATGGTGTGCTGCCTCCCAGGTGCCAGGGTACGGGATGTCTCAGAACAGGTGCAGAGTATTTTGAAGGGAGCCAGAAGTCTTGGTACTCATTGGTACCAATGACATGGGTAGAAAAAGGGAGGAGGTCCTGAAGAGAGAATTCAGGGAGTTGGATAGGAAGCTGAAAAGCAGAATCTCCAGGGTAGTAATCTCAGGATTGCTGCCTGTGTCACTGTTAATGAGCACAAGAATATCATGATCAAGCATATTAACACATGGCTGAGAGACTGGTGTAGGGAGCAGGGCTTGGGGTTCCTGGATCATTGGGGCCTTTCCTGGGGGAGGTATGATCTATACAAAAAGGACGGGTTACACCTGAACCCAAAGGGGTCCAATATCCTAGCAGGCATGTTTAATAGAACAGTTAGGGAGGGTTTAAGCTAATTTGGCAGCGGGGTGGGAACCGGAGTGATAGGGCTGAAGAGGAGGAAAACAAATAAATCAAAGATAGTGTGCAATGTAGATGATAGAAAAGACAGGCAGGAAATGAGGCATAATCTCAGCCAGTGGGATGAGTTAATGGCAAGAGAAGCATGGTACAGTTAAAACAGAAAGCAACAAATATTGGACAGACAGTGTTATACTTGAATGCACGCAATATAAGAAATAAAATGGATGATCTTGAAATTCAGCTACAGATTGGCAAGTATAACATTGTGGCCATCTCTGAAACTTGGCTAAAGGATGGCTGTCATTGGAAGCTGAATGTCTAAGGATATATGGTGTATCGGAAAGATAGGTTAGTAGGCAGAGGGGGTAGTGTAGCCCTGTGTATAAGAAATAATATTAAATCACTAGAAAGGGATGACATAGGATCGGAAAGTGTAGAGTCTCTATGGGTTGAGTTAAGAAATGACAAGGATAAAAGGACCCTAATGGCAGTTGTATACAGGCCTCCAAACAGAAGCCAGGATATGGAACACAAATTACAGCAGGAGATAGAAAAGGTGTCAGAAGGGCCATGTCATGATAATCATTGGGGATTTTAACATGAAAGTGGATTGGGAAAACCAGGCCAGTACTGGACCTCAAGAGGAAGAATTTGTAGAATGTCTAAGGGATGGCTTTTTAGAACATCTTGTTGTTGAGCACACTGGGGTGTAGCCTGTGCTGGATTGGGTGTTGTGCGATGATCTGGAGGTGATAAGAGAGCTTAAGGTTAAGGAACCCTTAGGGAACAGTGATTGCAATATGATAGTACTCTCTTTGAAATTTGAGAAGGAGAAACAAAATTCCAATGTGTCGGTATTTCAGCGGAATAAAGGAAATTGCAATGGCGTGAGAAGGGAACTGGCCAAGGTTGACGGGAAAGGGACACTAGTAGGATAGACAGCAGAGCAGAAAGGGCTGGAGTTTCTGTGAAAAATGAGGGAAGTGCAAGACAGATATATTACAAATAAGAAGAAATTTTTGAATGAAAGAAGGACACTACCATGGATGACAAGTGAAGTCAGAGCCAAAGTAAAAGTAAAAGAGAGGGCATTTAATGAAGCCAAAGTTAGTGGCAAGATAGAGGATTGGAAAGCGTTTAAAAACTTGTAGAAGGAAACTAGAAAGATCATTAGGAAGGAAAAGATGGTTTATGAAAGGAAGCTGGTGACTAATATCAAAGAAGATACCAGAAGTTTTTTTTAAAGTATATAAAGGGTAAAAGAGTTGAGGGTAGCTATAGGACCAATAGAAAATGATGCTGGAGACAATGTAATAAGAGACGCAGCAATGGGAGAGGAACTAAATGCGTATTTTACATCAGTCTTCACAGTGAAAGACATCCTCTCCTCCTCCTCCATTCTCAACCTGAATACCGGCGTGCCTCATGGCTGTGTGCTGAGCCCTCTTCTGTACTCCCTTTTCAGCTTTGACTGCATTCCTGTACATGGTTCTAACTCCATAATCAAGTTCGCAGATGACACCACAATAGTTGGCCTGATGAGAGGGGATGACAAGACGGCCTACAGGGAAGAGGTCCAGCACCTGGCCGCATGGTGTGCCGACAACTACCTGGCCCTTAACACCCAGAAGACCAAGGAGATCATTGTGGACTTCAGGCATGCTAGGAGCCACACTCACATCCCCATCTACATCAACGGAGCTGTAGTGGAGCGTGCATCCAGCTTCAAATTCCTTGGTATCCACATTTCCGATGATCTCACCTGGTCCCTGAACTCCTCCATCCTGATCAAAAAGGTGCAACAGTGCCTTTATTTCCTGTGGAGCATCAAGAAAGCTCACCTCTGTCCCAGGATACTGACAGACTTTTACTGCTGTACCATTGAGAGCATACTCACCAACTGCATCTCAGTGTGGTATGGCAATTGTCCCGTATCGGACCGCAAAGCACTCCAGCGTGCGGTGAAAACTGTCCAGCGGATTATCGGCACCCAATTGCCCACCATTGAGAACATTTACCATAAACGCTGCCTGAGCAGGGCGAAAAGCTTTATCAAGGATGCATCTCACCCTAACCATGGACTTTTTACTCCCCTCCCATCCGGTAGATGCTACAGGAGCCTCTGCTCCTGCACAAGCAGGCTCAGGAAGAGCTTCTTCCTCAAGGCTGTGACCCTGCTGAACCTCACATTACAGCACTAAGCAGTACTGCACCCATATTGTACTGTCTCAGTACTTTTATATTTGTATGCTGTAGCACTTACTTTTTATTCTCAGTTATTTTGTAAATAACACTATACTTTTGCACTCCTGCTTAGATGCTAATTGCATTTCATTGCCTTTGTATCTGTACTTGGCACAATGACAATAAAGTTGAATCTAATCTAATCTACTCTGCAGCATACACGACATTCAAGAGTGTCAGAGAAGTATGTACAGCAAAAATTATGACTGAGAAGGTGCTCAGGAAGCTTAATGGTCTGAGGGTGGATAAATCTCCAGGACCTGATGAAATGCACCCTCAGTAGCTGGAGAGATTGCGGAGGCATTAGCAATGTTAATTCAAGAATCAATAGATTCTGGCATTGTACTGGATGACTGGAAAATTGCAAATGTTACTCCACTATTTAAGAAGGATGGGAAGCAGCCAAAGGAAACTATAGACCTGTTAACCTGACATCAGTGGTTGGAAAGTTGTTGGAATCGATTGTTAGGTATGAGATTACGGAGTACCTGGAGGCACGTGACAAGACAGGCCAAATCCAGCATGGTTTGCTGAAAGGAGAATCCTGCCTGACTAGCCTACTGCAATCTTTTGAGGAAGTTACAAGCAGGGTAGACAAAGGAGATGCAGTCGATGTGGTGTACTTGGATTTTCAGAAGGCCTTGACAAGGTGCTGCACATGAGGCTGCTTAGCAAGGTAAAAGCCCATCGAATTACAGGGGAGTTACTCACATGGGTGGAGATTTGGCTGGCCGGCAGAAACCAGAGAGTGGGAATAAAGGGATCCTATTCTGGCCTGCTGCCGGTTACCAGTGGAGTTCCACAGGGGTCAGTGTTGGGACCGTTGCTTTTTATGATTTATGTCCATGATTTGGACTACGGTATTAATGGATTTGTGGCTAAATTTGCCGATGATACAAAGATAGGTGGAGGAACAAGTAGTGTTGAGGAAACAGAGAGCCTGCAGAGAGACTTAGATTAGGGGAATGGGCAAAGAAGTCGCAAATGAAATACAATGTGGGAAAGTTTATGGTCATGCACTTTAGTGGAAGAAATAAACGGACAGACTATTACTTAGATGGAGAGAGAATTCAAAACGCAGAGATGCAAAGGGACTTGGAAGTCCTTGTGCAGGATACCCTAAAGGTTAATCTCCAAGTTGAGTCAGTGGTGAAGGTGAATGCAATGTTGGCATTCATTTCTAGAGGTATAGAATATAGAGCAGGGATGTTATGTTGTTTCTGTACAAAGCACTTGTGAGACCACACTTGGAGTATTGTGTGCAGTTTTGGGCTCCTTATTTTAGAAAGGATATTGCCGATGATACAAAGATAGGTGGAGGAGCAAGTAGTGTTGAGGAAACAGAGAGATTGACATTGGAGAGGGTTCAGAGAAGATTCACAAGAATGATTCCAGGAATGAAAGGGTTACCGTACGAGGAACATCTGGCAGCTCTTGGGCTGTATTCCCTGGAGTTCAGGAGACTGAGGGGGGATCTCATAGAAACATTCTGAATGTTAAAAGGCCTGAATAGATTAGGTATGGAGAAGTTATTTCCCATGGTAGGGGAGTCTAGAACAGGAGGGCATGACTTCAGGATTGAAGGACGTCCATTTAGAACAGAGATTCAGAGAAATTACTTTAGTCAGAGGGTGATAAATCTATGGAATTTGTTGCCACGAGTGGCTGCGGAGGCCAAGTTATTGGGTGCACTTAAGGCAGAAATAGATAGGTTCTTGATTAGCCAGGGCATCAAAGGGTATTGAATGGTGATGATTGAATGGTGGAGCAGACTCGATGACTGAATGGCCTGCTTCTGCTCCTATATCTTATGGACTTATGTTCACTAACTTTACTGTTTCTTTGCATCTTCTCTATTATTTTCCAGTTCTCATAAATGTTCACGGACTTTAAGTGTTAGCTTATCATTGCATGACTTGCTGAGTACTTCCATCTGTTGACTGTTATGAGCAAAGCAGAAAAAATAAATCAAACCTCAGTACAGCAGAAAAATTAAATCAAACCTCAGGAGCTTCTGTAGTGAAACTATTTTCCTGCAATACATGGTAAAGCCACAAAAGTTTTGGGATAATTAAATAACACCTGTAGTTATTGATAAGCTGAGCAACTAACGGAAATGGCCAGATTTCCATTCGCCAAATGTCCCCTGTAAACAGCTGACAGTACAGGCAGTTCTAATCAACTATTTGCATTGCTAACTCACAAAGCCAGTTGGGAAGCGAGACTTCTGCCAATTTCTGCTTCATGGCAATTGAAAATCAAATCAGCTGACTAACTTGTTGCATTTTAATTTTAATTATCTGTTTCCTGTTGTTGAAAATGAAAAAGGGTATAAAACTTCTGATTAAAGGTGTTCCACATCCGACATACTCCAAAATAAGCACAAGTTTTTAATCATTAAGTACAGTGCCTTGAAAAAGTATTCCTCGCCCACACCTATTTTTCACATTTTACTGTCTCATTTTTAAAATTTAAAATATATTGAAGTAGAATTTTTGAGCTAATCTACAATACATTGTGTATCATATAAAACTAAAAGAAGAATTCCAAAACCTGTCAATAATTTACTAAAAATTAAAAACCAAAATTGTGAGACTGAGAAAGTATTCACCTCCTTTGTAATTACTACGCTAACTTTCCTCAGGTGCAATACTGTATATAAACTGGCCAACTCACCCAATTTGTTGGTGTAGAAAATTGGAGAATTACCTGAGTAAATAACCCTCTCTCTCAGTAAGGTCCAACAGTATGGTAGATTTTCAATGAACCAAACCGAAATGAAGACAAAATAGCATTCAAGGCAAGTCAGGGAAATGATAATAGAAAAACACAAGTCTGGGGAAGAGTACAAGACCATCTCAAGGCACTGAACGTACCTCGGAACTCAGTGTGAAAAAGTGGAAAAAATTGAAACCACAGCCACACTGCCTAGGTCAGGCCACCCCTCTAAAATTAGTCACTCGAGAATAATGGCACTTTTAAGAGAGGCTACTGCGACATCAACAGTTACTCTGAGTGAGCTACAGAAGTCCGTGGCTGTAACAGGAGATGAAGTTCATGGTTCCACAATCTCTAAAGCCTTCCACAAAAAGGGTATTTATACAGAGTGGCAAAGAAGTAATCTCAAGTCAAGTCAAGTCAACTCTTATTGTTATTTCGACCATAAATGGTGGTACAGTGCATAGTAAAAATGAGACGTTTTTCAGGACCATGGTTTGCATGACACAGTACAAAAAACTAGATTGAACTACGTAATAATAAAAAAAAGAACACAGAAAGCTATACTAGACTACAGACCTACACTGGACTGCGTAAAGTGCACAAAAACAGTGCAGGCATTACAAAAAAAAATAAACAGGACAATAGGGCAAGGTGTCAGTCCAGGCTTCAGGTATTGAGGAGTCTGATAGCTTGGGGGAAGAAACTGTTACATAGTCTGGTCATGAGAGCCCGAATGCTTCGGAGCCTTTTCCCGGAAGGCAGGAGGGAGAAGAGATTGTATGAGGGGTGCGTGGGGTCCTTCATAATGCTGTTTCCTTTGCAGATGCAGCGTGTAGTGTAAATGTCCGTGATGGCGGGAAGACCCTGGTGATCTTCTCAGCTAACAAAATAGCACATCCTTTCTTATCTGCAAAAACTTGGTAAAGTGTCTCTTAGAAGATACTGTAAAGATATGGAAGAAGGTCTTGTGGAATTTTGTGGCCTCGACACTAAGCGGCATGCAAGGCGTTGATCTAATACTATGCATTAGCCAGGTAACACCATCCTTACTGTAAAATATGTTGGAGGTACCATCATGTTATGGGAATGCTTTTCAGCAGCAGGGACTGAAATCTTGTCAGGATTGATGGGAAAATCAATGCTGATAAGTACAGACAAATCCTGGATTAAAAACCTGTTAGCCTCTGCAAGAAAGCTTAATCTGTGGAGGAAGTTCATTTTCAATCAGGACAATGACCTGAAGTGGCTTCAAATGAAGAAAATCGATGTTGAGTGGCCCAAAGCCCTGACCTTAACCTGATCGAAATCTCTGGCAAGATCTCAAGATTGCTCTCTACCACTGCTCCTCAACTAATCTGGCACAGCTTGAGCAATTTTGCAAGGAGGAATGGGCAAATTTTGCTCCATCACGTTGTGCAAAGCTAATGAAGATTTATCCAAAAAGACTACTGGCTGTAATAGCTGTGAGAAGTGGTTCAACTAAGTACTGAGCAAAGGGGGATAAATACTTTTGAACTGCTGACATCTCAGTTTCTGAACTTTTAGTTTTTCATGTTTTACATTTTTTTCTGGTTTTTGGGCTCCACTGTGAAAAAAGGAGCGCGTGATTCACAAATAAAAAAAATCTCAGTTCAATTGATCAAAATCCCTGGTTGTAACATTTATTTATGTGTCTAAATTCCCCAACTACTGCTTAATGATTTGTCATGTCATTGTGATTGATGCCAATGGCTAGAATCAGAAGCAGGTTTATTATCACTGACATATCTTGTGAAATTTGTTGTTTTGCCTCAGTAGTACAGTACAATGCATAATAATCATTATAAATTCCAAAAATGAATAAATAAGAAAAATGTCTAATAACCAGGTAGAGTTCATTGTCTGTTCAGGAAGCTGATGACAGAGGAGAAGCTGTTCTTAAAATATTGAGCATGGGTTTTCAGGCACCTATACCACCCACCACCATTCCCCTCACCTTGATGGTAGTAATGCAGAAAGGGCATGTCTTGGATGCAGAGCTTCTTTAATTATGGATACTACTTCCTCCTAAGATGTTTTTCAGTAGTGGGAAGGGATGTGCCCATGATGAAACTAACTGAGCAAACACCCTCTGCAGTCTGTTGCAATCCTGTTCATTAGAGGCTCCATACCAGTCTATCGTAGAACCAGATAAAATGCTCTCAGCTGTAGTAATTTCCAAGTCTTTGGTGACAGACCAAATTTCCTCAACCTCCTATTAAAACAGAGCCACCACTCTGAGTACATCCATGTGTTGGGCCCAGGATAGATCCTCAGAGATACTGAGACCCAGAAACTTGAAGCTGCTCGCCCTTTCTACGCTGACCCCTTCCTGAAGTCCACAATCATTTCCTTGATCTTTCTGATCTTGAATGAGGTTGTTGCAATACCACTCAACCTGCCTTCTCATTATCATCTGAGATTCTGCTAGCAACACTGGTATTGGGGAAGCATAGATGAGGTTGGAGTTGTACTTTGCCACACAGTCACATGTACACATGCAAAGAATAGAGCAGTAGGCTAAACATGCATCCATGATGTGCACACGTATTTATTGTTAGTGAAGAGATGTTATTACTGATCCACACTGATTGTGGTCTTCTGATAAGGAAGTTGAGGACCCAATTGCAGAGGGAGCTACAGAGGCCCAAGTTTTGAAGCTTGTTGATTAGTAGTCGTGGATGATGGTGTTGAACAATAAGTTGTAATCACTAAATAACAACCTACTGTATGTTTTGCTGTTATGAGAAATACTGTGCAACATTTACTTAATTTTGAGGCTGTCTGTAATCACCATCTGCTTTAGAGGCACAAATGCACAGGACTGGAAAAAGCTGCGAGGGTTGCAAACTCAACCAGATCCATCATAGACACTATCCTCCCCATCAAGGACATCTTCAAAAGGCGATGTTTCAAAAAAGTGGCATTGATCTCAATGGACCCTCACTACTCAGGACTTGCCCTCTTCTTCTTACTACCATAGGGCAGGTGGTACAGGAGCCAGAAGGCACACACCCAATGTTTTAGGAACAGCTTTTTCCCCACTGCTATCAGTTTTCTGAACAGTCATGAACCTACGAACACTACCTCACTCTTTTGCTCTCTTTATTTATGTTTATACTTCTGATTGATACTTAATAGTATTTCTAATGTATTGCACTGCACTGCTGCAATAACAAATTTTACAACATATGTCAGTGATAATAAATCTGATTCTGATTATTCCTATGCACATCAGAAAAGACCTCAAGCTCTTCTTAATTTTTTGACAGATTAGTTAACTTCAGATGGGACAGTAAGAATGTTACAAAGAAAATTGGCAAAAGAGTTACAGCAACAGATGAACCAGAGTAAGTACACTTGGATGATCCCATGGCAGCTGAAACAGATAGAAGACATAGAGAAAACATATGCAGTGACTTGATCTAGCTTGGTTAACAGCTAAACATAATTTTACAGAGAAAGCTGACCAAGAACAAGAGTGGTGCAAAGAAGAGGGAGAAAAACAAAAAATGATCTTAAGCGAACACAGACAAAATGCTGGTGGAACGCAGCAGGCCAGGCAGCATCTATGGGATGAAGTACAGTCAACGTTTCGGGTCGAGACCCTTCATCAGGACTAATGGAAAAAAGAGATAGTGAGAGATTTGAAAGTGGGAGGGGGAGGGGGAGACCCAAAATAATAGAAGACAGGAGGGGGAAGGATGAAGCTGTCTTCTCCTATCATTTCTGGTCTCTCCCTCCCCCTCTCAAATCTCTTACTATCTCTTTTTTCCATTAGTCCTGACAAAGGGTCTCGACCCAAAACATCGACTGTACTTATTCCTATAGTTGCTGCCTGGCCTGTTGCGTTCCACTAGCATTTTGTATGTATTGCTTGAATTTCCAGCATCCACAGATTTCCTCGCATTTGTGATCTTAAGGGAACTCAGCATTATTTAAAATAATCTACAAAACATGAATTTCACATTTAGGGAAAGTACAGAAGACTAACTTTGGAGGGAGATGTGCAAAGCTGTGTTGGACAGACAGATTAAAACCATACAAATCTAGACAAACAAAACTTCAAAAGGAAAAAATAATCAGGTTGGGAACAATTGAATGTAGACTGAGGAAATGTTGTACAACAGATCTGTCTAGAAGGACACCCATTTTAACAAGCTAACATGAAAGTTCCCAAAGATCATTATGGTGAAAAACATGCAGCTTTCTCCGATGTTCTTGGAAATGGTTCTCTTTGAATAATATGACTGAAGCACACAAAATAGTCATTGTATTGTTACATTGTAGTTTATGTGTTACTATATGCAGATTGATTGCTGTTTCTCTAGAACAATGATTTAGTTCCTACTACCCTGAAAGCACAACAAATTATTGTAATGTCCTTAACAAAAAGCTCAATATGTTTTATTTTTTTAAAAAAAAGATACAGCACAGTATAGGCCTTTTGGGCCATGTCACCCAGCTACCCCCAACAACCCTGATTTAACCCTAACCTAATCGGGGAACAATTTACAATGAACAATTAACCTACCCAGCATGTCTTTGGGAGGAAATTGGAGCACCTAAAAAAAGCTCAAGTATTTTACAGGGAGGACATACAGAAACTCCTTACAGAGGATGCCAGGATTGAACTCTGAACTTCCAATGCCCAAAGGTGAAATAGTCTCTCACTAACTGCTACTCCACCATGACACCCAATGGAAGTCTTTGTAAATTTGAAGAACCCAACAGAAAAGATTGCCTCTTCCTTCCATAGTAGACAAAGCTGTTTTATTTAAATCTTATACCTATTTATAGTTATAAACTTTCACTCATTTCTGAATGCTGAACTTAATCTCCCTTGTTAAAAGTAATTATGTCCCATAATATCAGTAAGACTCTAAGAGTGCAGAGAAAATCGACAAGAATGTTGCTGGGACTTGGGGACCTGAGTTATAGGAATAGGTTGAGTAGGTTAGGACTTTTATCCCTAGAGCATAGGAGAATGAGGGGAGACTTGATAGAGGTTTAGAAAATTATGAGGAGTATAGACAGGGTAAATGCAAGCAGGCTTTTTCTCCTGATGTTGGGTGAGACTAGAACCAGAGAGCATAAGGGTAAAAGGCGAAACATTTAGGGAGAACATGGGGGGGGGGGGAACTTCTTCATTCAAGAGGGCAGTGAGTCTGGAATGAGCTGCCAGCACATGAGGTAGATATGAGCTCAATTTAAACATTTAAGAGAAATATGGATAGGTACATGGATGGGAGGTGTATGGAGAGCTGTGATGCTGGTCAATGCAGGTCAATGGAACTAGGCAGATTAATAGTTCAGCATAGACTAGATGAGCTGAAGGGCCCATTTCTGTGCCAAAGTGTTATAGGACTCCATGTAAGGCTCACAGAGCAGGAAAGTTCCAGGAAGCGCTCCAGACTATGGCAAAGTTGTTTGAATTTTATACAAGGTCCTACATAGGACTTATGAAAACTGGAGAGCCAAGCAGCTTGAACCTGGAGGTATTCAGGGTTTAAAAAAGAACAAAGGACATTTCTCATTATGGGTAGTCGATGCTCGAAATTCTCTCCTCCTAAGGCTATGGATCTGGGTACAATTGGACCTTGAAAAACTAAGGCCTTCATTAAGTATGCATATTGTGGGATGAGGAGGCATATTAGGAAATGGAGCTGAGATACAGAGGACGTTGGAACAGATTCATGAGAATGATTTTTCTATAGTTCCCAAGCTCTCATCACAATATATTTATATGGCATTTTGACATTAACAGGAAATAAGCAAGTAGTAAAATTTGACACTAAGCAAGGTAGGTATCTTAAATTAGCTAAAGAGTGAAGGTTAAGAAGCATTTTAAAGATGGAGAGGGTTGAGATGATAGAGAGAGGAAAACAAGAGAACAGGATTGCATTTTAAAAATCTAGAGTTTAAGCCTCAGCAGTATGGCCAAGTTGAAGCAGATCAGCATGTGCACGTTCCTTTATATTGTTTACAACATTGTCTCAAATGACTGCCACTTCACGTAATGCACCCACATTTTCTTTCTACCCTGCAGTATTTTTCATGCACATATCTGCTACTGCACACAATCCAACTTTGCCAAAGCCATTTTAGGCAATGAAAGGCATTTTTCCATCTTTAGTAGAAGCAGCAAGACAGAAATAATCTACCATCTCTGGTCAACATTGAGTTCTAACACAGCCTTCGTTGGTTTTCAATCACCTCAGAAGCAAAGAACAGATGATCACCTAGCGCCCTCCTGTGGTTTAAAGTGATAACTTGGAAAGATCCTCATATAGAAATCTCAAATACAGTTGGCCCTCCTTATCCACGAATTCAACCAATCGCGAATCGCGAAAACCCGGAAGTGCTCTTCCAGCGCTTGTTGCTCAAGCATGTACAGACTTTTTCTCTTGTCATTATTCCCTAAACAATGCAGTATAACAACTATTTTACATAACATTTACATTGTATTAGGTATTATAAGTAATCTAGAGATGATTTAAAGTATACAAGAGGATGTGCATGGGTTATCGTGGATCGGGAATGAAAAAAAATCGTAAGTTCTCTTACTAAGTAAGTTGGAACAGCTACATCCAGTATTATTTAGCGTCAGTTAGTCAAACGTTTACATCCCTATATAGCATATATTTTACCTTTCTATGCATATAAAACACTTAAGAATGTATGTTTCGGCACCGGGCTCGGGAACAGAAGTTCCCGAGTTCGATCCAGTGACAGACCACTTCCGAGCGCGCACTCCACCATGCTGGGTTGATGTGGAGGATCAAAAACCCAAGATCCCAAAACCCATTAATTAAACCACTGCGTTGATTAGTAATAATTGTAGCTTTCATTGGGGCACAGCCTTTCTCACTTTATCCTTTAAAATTGTTCCGATCATTGACCAACATAGCCTAAAGCTTTTCCAATGACCGATGGCGTTTCACCTCTTTCTGATCGCTTTATTATTTCCACTTTATTTTCAATCATTATCGTGATTATTTTCATGAACAGAAACACTGGATTCAGACCTTTATTGCTGGGTCCTAATGTCCACTGCACTGAGACAGGTTAAATAAGGTCTTGGGTTCCGCTGGGTCTTAAGATCCACCGCATAGAGACAGGTTGGATAAGGGACTTGAGCATCCATGAATTTTGGTATCCTCGAGGGGTCCCAGAACCAATCCCTCGCAGATAAGGAGGGCCGACTGTAGTGTATTTACTGAAACACTAGCTAGTTCAGGACCATGATTGCAGGAGCATCTACAAGTGTCAAATCTCACCATCTGAGAGCAAACTGAGCTTGACTTTTTAATAGATCACCACAAATGTCAATGGAAGCATAAGGGATTCCAGTGGATTCCAGTTAATTGCGCCATCAGTTAATTAGAGCAGCTACATACTTTGGACAATTCTTAAATAACAAAATCATATCGAGAAAAGAGCCAGGATTCCATTCATTCATTTATTTGGGACATGATGCCGCTTAATTGGGACAGAAGACTGTTACCCAACAATTTCTAACTAGCTCAGTTGCATGCACGTGTTGCAGTTACACACAATGAACATTTAGAGGATACAATCATCGAAAGCATTGTATGAACACAGTCTACTATCTGCACTAGGTGTCTGTGCTGATTTTGTTCATTTACAGTCAAAAGAACCTACCAACGCACATTGGATGAATTCCTCCATCGATAACTATTAACAACTAACACAGAGTTTTATAGCACTGTAGTGGCATTGGTAGTGTTCTAATTTGTTATATACACACACCTTTGTAACTATGTCCATGAAAATTACAATAGACACTTAAATGGGCCAAAATGTACTTGTCCCGATGTGTCCCAATTAACCTGTATTCCTATGCCCACTGACTCTTCATCAGAATTGATGGCACTAACAAATGTAAAAACTGCTCAGAAAAACTAGATTTCAATTTGAAGACTGAACCCCACTGCATCAATTATGTGAATGCAGTGGGTCCACATGCAGCAGATTAGTCACGCAGTGAATTGATGGAGACTTCTACACGCAGAAGACCCTCTTTTGGCGCAGGGTTTTGAGTATGCATGTCTTTTAGTCTCAACAGGCTTGTTTTGTAGCCACCGCACTGTAAGTTGTGCAGCATGTACAGTACTAACATGTCAGTTATAATATTTAACCACACTACTCCGTTGTCGGTCTTGCTTTGCGTTTATGTAACAGTTGGCGACAAGGATTAAAACAGGAATGGGGACTCTACTCCAAGCACTCAATCCACTTTGGGGTGCACCCACGGCAAGATCAACCTCTGGAACCTGGCTGTAATGGAAGGCATCCTTCCTAGACTAGAAAGAACTCCTAGCAATGTTAAGACCAGTGGTAAAGCTAGAGAAAGTAATGTGCCTCAAGCTGCTCTTGGAAGAACTTGGGCAGAAGTACATTTATGCTCTGCACCTACAGAATGAATCTGAATTGACAGACATGCTTCAGGCTTTGGACTATGTTTGGGGATGCAGGACAATGCTTTTATGTCATGCTTCAGCTTCTCACAGCTACGGCAGACCCCGATGAGAACAAAGATGATTTCATCACAACACTGATCTTAGTGGCACAGGAAAGCAAGTACAAAGATATTTCCCAAAGCAAATTTGAAGAAACGATGCTTATCCAAGCATTGATTGTTAGAGTCTAAAGATGGAAGCACCCAGGAGAGTCTCCTGTCCAAAAAGAATGATTTGTCTTGGGACAAAGCACACTCCACAGCTTGCCACTGAGAGGCAGTCAAGAGAGACCTTATACAGATTCAGCTACCTCCATCTCCACTGAATCAGGCAGTACTGGAGCAAGAACTCCTTCTGGAGATGTCAATGTTTGCCAGGGAATTCCGACCCACAACCCACAGGCAACATCACGTAAGACTCCACAAAGATGCTATCACTGTGCGTAAAGTTGTACCCAATGGCATGATTGCAAACATCAAAAGACACTCTCTCAGTTCTGACAGTAGGTAGGGTACCTCAGCTTCACAAAGCATCATGCCATCAGAATGCAGTAGAATTCAACCATCAACTCCATGCAAGGAGACAGCAGGAGCAAAGAAGTGGGCACCACTTTCCAAACCTATGACTTGGGCCTCAGAATCCAGCCTCCTTACTTGGATTCACTTACAGTTGATAATCAGCCTGTGAGATTTGGGCTGGATATGGGGTCAGCCATCACCTTGTTAAGTGAATTATCCTTACACCAGATTCCAAAATTTCCTCCATGACCACTGATCTCAGTGTTTCACAGCTACACTGAAGGTAGTGTGGTCATGCATGGGGTTTTTATGGTAGATGTGGTTCAGCGGGGTACCTATTTCACTTACCCGTGCATGTGATCAATGGAAGCAAACGGCCTAATTTGCTGGGCAAAAAATAGGATTCAAAAGATGCCATTACGCTGTCCTGCATCAACCATATTGAGGAGAAACCGGCATTGATTTCTCCATTACAAAAGGACCAGCAGGTTTTCCAAGTGGATGCTTTGGGACAATACTGTGGTCAGGCAGTGATATTCAAGCTTAAGAAGAACTGCCAGCAAAGTGTTAATGTTTAAGTGCATCTTATCCAGGAACAAATTTGCAGCAGGCAAGAGGCCACACAGTAATACAATATACACACTAGGTCACAAATGTTTGTTACCAGAGCCCGAGTCTACAGGGCGCATCTTGCAGGAAGAAACCTAGTTACCAGCTGTCTTCCAGTCAAGTAGCAGAATATGAGCTGGCTGACAGAGGAATTGTCAGGCTACATTAGTATTATTTTTGCCAGCGAAATGCCTGGGACACAGGAAGCTACAAAAGCTTACCCTGCTGATGAAGACAGTGTCCTAGCAGATGAATCAATGGATGCTTCATCAAGAGAAGAGGGGATTTATAGCCTCTGCCCTCAACATCAGCTAATCTACAGATATGTTAAGAGCAAAAGGACTGCAAGGAACAAAATTGTTCCTCTAGAAGATGAGGCTTCATGCATGGGGGGTCATGTATAACCAGCCTTACAGGTTTTTGAGGAAGTTGATGAAGGCAAGG
Source organism: Hypanus sabinus (assembly GCF_030144855.1). Classification (NCBI taxonomy): domain Eukaryota; kingdom Metazoa; phylum Chordata; class Chondrichthyes; order Myliobatiformes; family Dasyatidae; genus Hypanus; species Hypanus sabinus. The sequence continues at coordinate 6,169,445 of NC_082738.1, read as the reverse complement.
CAGTGGATGTTGTCTACATGGACTTTAGCAAAACCTTTGACAAGGTCCCAGATGGGAGGTTGGTCAAGAAGGTTCAGTCATCAGCATTCAAGATAGGCAGTAAATTGGATTAGACATTTGCTTTTTGGGAGAAGCCTGAGAGTGGTAGTAGATGGTTGCTGCTCTGACTGGAGGCCTGTGACTAGTGGAGTGCTGCAGGGAAGTGTGCTGGGTCTGTTATTGTTTGTCATCTATATCAATGATCTGAATGCTAATGTCGTTAACTGGATCAGCAAATTTGTTGGTGACACCAGGATTGGGGGTGTAGTGGACAGTGAGGAAGACTGTCAGAACTAGCAGCAGGACCTAGACCTGCTGGAAAAATGGGTTGAAAAATGGCAGATGGAACTTAATGTAGACAAGTACAAGGTCTTGCACTTCAGTAGGACCAACAAGGGGAGGTCTTACACAGCGAACGGTAGGACAATGAGGAGTGCTGTAGAACAAAGGGATCTGGGAATACAAGTCCCTAATTCATTGAAAGTGGTGTCACAGATAGATAGGGTCAGAAAGAAAGTGTTTGGTACATTGGCCTTCATAAATCAAAGTACTGAGTACAGGAGTTGGGATGTTATGTTGAAGTTGTGCAAGACATTGATGAGACCTAATTTAAAGTATTGTGTGCCATTTTCGTCACCTACCTACAGGAAAAGTGCTCATTTGCACCTTATTTGATGCTCATCTGTACCTTATTTGGTTGAAATAGCACAGAAATATACAAAGGTGTTCCCAGGTCTGATGGATCTGAGTTAGATGGAAAGATTGAACGGGTTTGAACTTTATTCATTGAAACATAGAAGATGGAGGGCTACGGGCCAGGTTAATGGGAGCAGGTAGTTTAAATGGTTTGGCTGGTACAGACTAGATGGGCCAAAAGTCCTGTCTCTATGTTGTACTCTTCTATGACTCTAATCAGTAAGAGGAAGATGCCCCCCCCCCCCTTTACCCTGGGGCAGTCTACAAAGATACAAAGATGCGTCAGCCTGTTGCTCAGTACCAAACAGGATAGACATTTAATCATTTTTCTCAGTTTACCTCATTTATTCCCTTCCTCTATGGTCCCATCGATTGGGGTGGGTGGGGAGAGGAGGGGTGAACACATCACATCAATTGCGAAAATGTGGCAGGTGCGCATGCAGTACATTGATTGTGCAGTGAATTGATTGGGCCTCCTAAGCACGGAGGGCCCTCGCTTCTGGTCCAGGCTTTTGAGATTGCATGTCTTTTTGTCTGGACAGGCCTGGTTTGTAGCCCCTGCACTGCAAGTTGCCCAGTGTGTACTGTGGCTAACATGACTCAATAAATATGCTTAATCATACTATACCACTCATTTTCTCATCATGCATATGCAACAAATACTACTTTCCAAGATCCACAGATTGAGTCTTAACATTTTGAAACTAGAATATCCACTGTCCTAAACTACACAATAAAAAAATAGAGGGAAAGAAAACAAGGACATAATTTTTCATATATCAGTGCTTGTTGGCTTAACAGAAATGTGGCAATGTTATGACTAATGCATAACTAGTTATCTGGCCTTAATCAAAACGTAACAACTTAGTCAAAAATCTTTACCTCTGCAAGAATCTTTCATAAGTCAGTCTGTAAGCAAATCCTGCCCTTCGAACACGTACATTTTCCATTAAACCTAAATATTCCACCTGGTGCTGGCAACGTTGCTCATCAAACAGCAGTGGAGATTTTAGCTCATTGGGCTTAATACATCGAACATAGTAAGGCTCCTGGAAAACAAAATGAAATCTATAAATTGACATCCTTAATATGTAATTATGATGGCATACATTGGATAACAGATGCACTGTGCAAACTGTATTTGATGTATCATAGCAATACCTTAATATTGTGCAAAAATTTGGTTTGCCTTGCAATTAAATACTGATCAGTACATGTGTGTAAAACAAGAATATGTACTCCAAAGGTAATATTGTAATCTTAAATTACTTTCACTCTCCCTACAATAGATACCTTCACATGGCACTGAGTTTGACCCACAGAAACGTTAAATGTTTGTAGGTTGATGTGTTTATCTGGACAATATTGCACAAGTTCAGTTAGAATCACCAAAAGAATTTTACAAAACCACTTGTTATATGCTACTGAAACACTATAGATATTTTTAGCATAATTAAGCTTTAAGAGTGTACAAGTTCATGGTCCACTCAAGTCTGCTCCCTGCCTTCTTTAGTGAATTTGAAAATGGAATTGGATTATTACTTTTGCATGTACTGAGAGACAGTGGAAAAACTTGTCTTGCACACTGTTCATACATATCAGATCATTACAGGCAGAACAAGGTAAACAATTATGGAATTAATAAAGTTTAACAGTCACAGAGAAAGTGAAGTGCAGGCAAACATAAGGCATGAGATCGAAACAAGATAGATTGTGGGGTGAGGAGTCTAACTTATTGTACAAGGGAAAGATTTAATAAAGGCAGAATTGAAGGTGTGGCCTGGTGGCATGTGCTTTCAGGTTTTTGCATCTTCTGCCTGATGGAAAAGGTGAGAAAAGAGAATTTCCGGGGTGGCTGGAGTCTTTAATTGTACTGGCTGCTTTACTGAGGCATAAAGTACAGAGTCCACAAAAGGAATGCTGGTTTCTGTGATGTGCTGAGCTATGCCCACAACCCCCTGCAGTTTCTTGCAGTCACAGGCAGAGCAGTTGCTATACTAAGCCATTGTGCATCCAGATAGGATGCTTTCTTTCGTGCATTGATAAAAACTGGCAATGATTGACAGAGCTTGCTGACTATTTTCTAAGCCTCCTCAGGAAGTAGAGGCTTTGGTGAGATTTCTTGGCCATGGCATCTATGTGGCAACTTGAAAGCCACATCCTCAACTCTCTACCCCTTACTGATGTAGACAGGAAAAATGGACACCACCCTCCTTTCTAAAGTCAATAACCAGCCCTTTTGTTTTGCTGACATTGAGGGAAAGATTGTTGTCACGACACCATGTCACTGAGCTCTTTAACACCATCCTGTACTCCGACTCATTGTTATTTAATATATGGCCCATTGCAATGGTATCAATTTTAAACTTGTAAATAGAGTTACAAGGGGTGATTGATAAGTTTGTGGCCTAAGGTAGAAGGAGTCAATTTTAGAAAACCTAGCGGAGTTATTTTTCAACATAGTCCCTCCTACATTTACACACTTAGTCCAGCGTTCTTGGAGCATACGGATCTTGGACCTCCAGAAAGTGTCCATAACATGGGTGATTGATAAGTTCGTGGCCCAAGGTAGAAGGAGATGAGTTATACAGCTCTTGTTGCATGCACATGCAGTTCAACTCTTTGAGTGATTATGCAGAAAGTTTGAAGTTAATAACTCATCTCCTACCTTAGGCCATGAACTTATCAATCACCCCTCGTTGAGCAGAATCTGGCAATACAGTCATTAGTAAACAGGGATTAGAGTAGGGGACTGAGGATGCAACCTTTAGGAGTACCAGTGTTTAGAATAATTGTGCAGGAGGTGTTGCTACCTATCCTTACTGACTGTGGTCTGTTAGCCAGGAAATCAAAGATGCAGTTGTAATGGAAGGTGCTGACTCTCGTCCAGAGATTGGTGATGAGTTTGCCTAGAATTATGGTACTGAAGTCAGATCTGTAGTCAATCAACAATAGTTTAACATCAGTGTCTTTACTATCTGGATGCCCCAGAACCAGAGAAAAGGCAACTGCCATAGACCTGTTTCTGTGGTAGACAAGTTGCATTGGGATCATAAACTATAAGATATAGGAGCAGAATTAGGCCATTTGGCCCATTGACTCTGCTCTTGCTATTTCATCATGGCTGATCCAATCTTCCTCTCAGCCCCAATCTCCCGGCTTTTGTTTTCTTAACTGTGCAGAGGAACAGAGAGATCATGGAATCCATGTAGGGTGGAGATGGCTAATATCAGAGGGCATAAGGTCACTGGCGGAAAGTACAGGAGGATGTCTGATGTAGGTTTTTTAAATACAGAGTGGTGGATGCATGGAACATGCCGTTAGGGATGGTGGTAGGCAGATAAATTCTACCTGTTGCCCTGCACATTTTAAAATTCACCGACTTTACCCTGCTGCCCAAGATTCCTCTCTTTTCTATCAAAGATATCACTAAATCACCTGTATCTGCAAACTTAACCATTTTTCTCTGTATCCATAACTAAATTGTAAAAAAAAAAATATATATATATATATATAAATAAAAAACAGGAAAATTCTTTGCACCAATCCTTGTGGTACACAAGAGATCAAAGTGTTCTAACCCAGAAACAATGCAAACTTGTTTTCGATATAGTGGGGTGGAGCTGTTGAGATTCTAATCTCTTGTAAAAGTGCTAGTTTGCAGACAGAGTCAGAGGCATTCCGTCTCAAAAAGTAATATATGGATGACTAGTCTGTGTCTCTACCTGCGTCCTTGCAAGTCACTAAAGTATTGCAGTAAATAAGCATCAACGGGCCAAGCCTGGTAGATTTAAGATAAAGATGACTGCATTCAAAGATGCCAGTGTAGAAAATAGTTCTAGATTTTTTGAGCACCATTGATATGGTATGGCTTGTCTGTTACCATTTTGGAAATTTGCTATTAAGGTCAATGGAACCAATTTTCAGAAGTTGATTACATTTATGCTTCTCTAAACTACATGGTTAGCTCATGCAGCTGAGTAACAATTTCAATCGCACCGGATCCTAAACTGGCATGGGTCATTTAATAGTTAATAAATTGCAACCTGATCCCAAGAAATTGTTTAATTGAACAAGATGACAGTAGACTGCATCCAGCATTTATAATCCAAAAACTTCCCTTCAATCAGTCTGGGCGATAGACATGAGTGATTCACAATCCTTAAAATCAATACACTTAGAACCTTCAGGTCCAATAAGCCAGGAAATTATTCATTAATATGGAGCTTCCTCTCTAACAAAAGGATGGCAATTTAATTTCAGATTTTAAGCATACAATGTTTCCTCTTGACCAAACTGTGCCCATTATTAACAAAGAATTTTCTCTGGCACTTTTCTTTCTATTTGTCAATGAAGAATTTGATTTGTTAAATTCAAACCAAATACGGTTGCACTTCTTTGATGTTAAAATGAAATATCCAACAATGAAATTTTTGAATGCTTCAGGGAGAGTTTTTAGACAAATTCTGTTCCATTAATAATTTTGTGCACTGCATCTAAGCTTATTAATTTAACATTATTGAATTTTACAATTAACTAAGGTCTTAGGTGGATGTGAAAGACCTTATCTTGCTACTTCAATGGAGAACCCTTTCAAAACCAGTCTAGTTTTTAAACCCTCAACTATCATTAAGGGTTGTCTTTTTGGGAGGCTGTTGACACTGAAGATGATCTGCCTTCACTCCAACTTGAGGAATGGAAGACAACTGAATACAAATTATTTTAATCTTGGATGGTATTTGTAAACTAGCTAAGATGCAGACTTTACAGGTCAAGGTTTTCATTCACTAGCAAGGAAATCTAAGGTAATTTGCAGTTCAGACTTTTAAGAACTGATTTAGTCCACATATGTAAACATGGATGTGTGCGCACTCATATTTCCTTGTTCCACCCACACCCGGATTGCATCCTTGCTTCAGTGCCTCAGTCTTCCACCCCTCAGGATCACTTTTTATGCCCCATCACGGCTTCATTCAGTAATTCACCTCTTTGTGGGCTCTTACTCACTTCACTGACCTTTGCCAAAGATTTCCCCTGATTTTCCTCTAAGTATTCTACAATATTTCAGCTGCCAACTGCTCACTCTCACCAAAGTCTAAATGTAGAGAGGGGTAGGAGTGTGGAACAAGCTGCCATCTGACACGGTAAATGCAGGCTCACTCTTAAGTTTTAAGAATAAATTGGATAGATACATGTATGGGAGAGGTCTGGAGGGTTATGGACTGGGTGCAGGTCAATGGGACCAGCGGAATAAAGTTGTGTCAGGCTGGAAGGGCCGAATGGCCTGTTTTCTGTGCTGTATTGTTTTATGGTTCCATGTAAAATCTCTGAGCTTATTCCAGAAGATCTCAGGTGATCATTTGGCTGTCCACCTGGTTATCCTGATGTTGGTAGATTGTGATCTCCCTGTGATTTGGGGGAGGGCTATCGGAGATGGAGACAGATTCATCCTGCAAGATGGGAGCATCTCATAAACAGTTTTCAGAAAGACATAGGGCACTCTAGCACTATACTTAAACTTGGAGAACCTGAATCTCTGTACCACCTAGCATTGTGGGATTACCTTCACTGCACAGACAGCAATATTTAAAAATGAACACCACAATCTAAAGGATAATTAAGAATGAACAATAAATCCAGCAATCATTTACCACCGGAATCTAATCAGTAGATCCTTTTAAATTCCCTTCAAGTTCTTCATCAGGCAGAATAACAAATATTTCAGCACCTGACATGTCATCTTAGCAGATCAAAACATTAAATGCTGGAGTACATGATAAATTTTCCTTGGTTTGTAATCAGTCTAAAATGAAGTCACTTAAAAATCATGTAATTAGAGAAAACACCCAACTCCAGTGAATAAATTGAAGAACACTAAAAGACTTCTTTTAAAAAGTTGTTAAATACAGAGAAATAGGTGTAAATTGAACTGCAGTTTAACCCTTATATACTATTTATATTCTATACCTTCACAGTATGGTCCAGGTCAATTTTGACCCGTCCAAGAATCCCCTCATAACAAGTGTCTATACCAAATTTTGAACCACAGATCTATTTAGAATGTATAAATAACCTATCTGACATTAATAAATGGGTGATTAATCCTTAATTAATGTTTCAGAGATCTAAAATCCATTTCAATAGATATGGGTCAAATTTGACCCGGAACAGACTCAATGGCATCTGTACAGAAGTATAAAATCTTTAAATATTTTCATTTTTGTGCATTTTGGGTCATGTTAGGAAAAGTCATTAAATTTCGGCTAAAAAAATGGCATTTAGGGTGTTTTTACTGCTGTCAAATGTCAAAACGGGTCAAATTTGACCCAAACAGTATGTAAGGGTTCTTCATCTTCGGGTGTCCATCGGAATCCGATGACGACATCCACTCCTTTAACGGTGAGATCTTTGATGACTATACAGTTCTATCCTGGACCCACAAGTTCTTTTGCAGGTGGAACATGTATATGCAGTAGTGGTGGTGGTAATGGTAGTAGTGATGGCAACCATGGCTGCATTTCTCCTAGTTCTCTTCTACTGTCTTCTGGTTGTTCTTTCCATCTCCAGATCCCTCCAGACTAAGACTAATAGGCACTGGAGAAGTTTTTTCCCTACTGCGGTCACTTTGCTGAACAGTTAACTGCCGGTTAACTGTCGGCTAACTATTACTTGGATTGCACTACTTGTATGTATAATCTATATTTTCATTTATATTTATCATTATTATTGTTATGAGCAGAGAGACAACATCTGCCGGAAGTAAATTCCTTGTATGTGCACAGGTACTTGGCGATTAAAGTTTGATTCTGATTTTGATTCTGAATACGAACCCTGTCCTTACACAACTGTCGCCAAGTGTTACGGTCAGCAGCAACATCCTCCAGGTCCTCAGGTCTGATCTGTGTATGGGTGGAGCATCTGCTCACAGGGTGTGTGTGAAGAGTCGAGTGCAGTAGTGTAGTAGTGCTTGTAGTTCGTGCATGTTGCATGCCACATAGTGCTCTCTGCTTGCTACTCTCTGCTTACAGCTATTGCTGCTGACGAGCCTTCTCAACAGAGAGTGAAAAGAGGAGCCGAGTGTGTAAGCTTCCTCCTGCCAGTACAGTGCCTCTCCACCACCAAGACTCCTGCAGTGCATCCTCGGGGCCACATGTGGAAACTGGGTATCTTACAGTCCCAGGCTAAACTACAGGAGATCTTGGAGCAGCAGTGGGCCCCAGAGACGTGGCGTGCAGGCCCACCACTGTGTGGATATGTCCTGGTTCCCATCAACCATTGTCCCAGCTATGGGTAAATAGCCCCACTGCCTTGTGGTAAGTCTGCTGAGACAAGGCTAAGGGAGCACACCCTGACAGAAAAGCAATGCTCTGGCGGCGCGCAATAGGCGGGCCTTAACAGACCAGGTGCCCGGCAGCCTCCTGCAGCCAAGATGTGGGACCGGTTGTCCTGGGTTCACCCTTGCCACCGGGATTTACCTCAACATGGTGAAGATAGTGCTACTGGGGATGGCGCACCCCCTGTGGCACTTTAATATATTCCTTGCGCAGGTCTCCACCTCTGACCACGGTAAATAATACCTGGATGTAAGGGTTAATACCATAACTGATAAACCCATTCAGTTGATCTCACAGCCAATTAAAAGATAACTGAGATCTTAGAATGCTATTTACTGAGAGCAATTCCATTTTTAAAAGATTCATGTCTCCCTTGCTTTTGGCAGAGTAGTGCAATACTAACATGATCGAAGAACATTTTGTACTTTGAAACATTGCTCCTTCTCAACTGAAATATATTTCTTCCTCTCTACCTATTTGTTAAATATCAATACCTTTGGGGAATTCTGGTAATGGTCATTATTGCAGTTGGGTGTTGGGGATAGGGCTAATTGGTTATGAGCTCCAGCTGCAATGGAAAAAGCAGATACATCAAGGCCTTGGATTAGAACAGAGTACAGTACATTTTCTCTCGATTTACTGGCATCCATTATAACCAAACACACGAGTGATACAGCAACATAACTTCGATTTGATTTTAAATTAACACACGTGTTGCTCACATTGTGCAGGATCATCCAAGCTTCAGTTGGTGCCAATACCATTTATGGTGAATTGAGGTTTAATTCAAAGGAAGCAAATTTTATTCATTTTAAAGCAGAGGTAATAAAATCAAAGACCAATGGCAAGAAATTTCACCTCAATGTTGCTTTCTAAATTCTTATGATGTCAGAAAACTGAGATGAAATTGAAATATTGACATTTATGATTTACTTACTTTTGATTCCAAGTTTTCTACTAAAGCAATCATGGAGTTCTTAAACAAGGTGGCAGCAGTTAAAGGACGTTTTGTCACTTCTGTAATACTGAGTTTTCCCTCCGGCCACATGATCTTCAGTACAGGATTAGAGCTGGTTACATAGATAGTTACAGTTATTCAATCAGATGTTAGAAACACACAAGTGAGACAATAATCACAATCAGAGTGCAGCAAGCACTTAAAAGGCTTGAATGTTCAGATTACTTAAAGCAATTTACAACACAAAAAAAATTGTTCATGTATTTCAAAATCTATACAAGGAATATCTAATACATGCGTTTTATCTAATCTAAACTCTAGGATCTAAACCATTAACTGGACTGTATTGAATAAACTGCAAGAACATGGCAAGTGCACAAGCAGCCCATTGATTGCGCAGTAGATCGACTGGGCCTCCTACTTGCAGCAGCCACTTTTTATTTTGCATGGGCTTTCAAGGGAGCATGCTTCTCATCTCAGCAGGCCTGGTTTGTTGCGCCCATCATGTACCATGGCTAACATGACTTAGTAAAAATGTTAAATCCTACTATTCCATTGTCCTTCATGCTCTGCGTGTACGTAACAGTTAGCGACAAGGGTGGGGCCAAAACAAGAATGGTTGTTCTACTCCAAGCACCCAATCCATTTTGGCAAACTGACCCTTGGAACCTGGCTGCAATGGAAGGCATCCTTCCTGGACCAGAATGAACTTCTACCAATTTTAACACCAGTGGCAAAGCTGGAGGAAGCAATGAAACTCAAGCTGCTCCGCATGCTCTTGGGAGAATTTGGGCAGAAATACTTCGATGCTCTGAGCAAATCTGTACAGAATGAATCTGAACTCGTGGGGGACCCTGGGAAGCAACAGAAGTATCCTCTGTTGATAAAGCCAGTATCCCAGCTGATGAATCAATGGACACATCAGTAAGTGAAGAGGAGATTCAAAGCCTCTGTCCTCAACATCAGCTAATTGGGAAGCCACAGAGAGAGAAGCTACCCCTCTGCAGCATTGCACGAGGGTGTGCTGGCCAATTGACTGCCACCAAGCAGGATAAAATTTCATGAATTTTCTCATTTTACCTCATTTATTTCCTTCCTCTGCAATTCCCATTTATAGCCAGCAGAGGTGAACTATATCAGATTGCTTGCAAGAATATGACAAGTGCAGCAGATTGATTGCATGGTGAATTGATTGGGCCTCCTATGCGTAGGAAGCACTCTCTTTTTTGCGCAGGCTTTCAAGTGTGCATGTTCTTCATCTTTGCAGGCCCGGTTCAATACTTCCACACTATAAGCTGCCCAATGTGTACAGTGGCTAACGTGACTCATTAAAAGCATTTAATCTTACTATTTAGTTGACGTTCTTGCTCCATGCAAATATACCATTAACCATGCACTAAATATCAGCCCTTCACCAACACTATCAGAATCTACTCTGCATATCAATAACCTCTCAACCTCCCTTCACCAACCAGATGAACAAATATTTCAATACCTAATATACTCACTACTTTTTTCCTCTTTGCAGTACTTACTTTAAATAAATCCAAAAAATAAATATATACTTCTGACTGTAATTCAGTTTATTATCTATTGTAATGTACTGCCTCTGGATAACAAATTTCATGACATAACGCCAGTGTTATTAAACCTGACTTTGATTCTGATCCACCTTTAGCAGACCAAAATATCAGATGCTGGAGTGCATGATACATTTTCTTTGGGGGAGGGAAATAAAACTTGGGTTAAGCATATCATTATCTTGAAATAAATTCACTTCCATTATGGCCAAACTATAGGAAAGTTTTTAGAAATAAAGATAAAACAAAGAAATTAAATTTTGTTCTAAATTTGTCCCATCTCTAGACTTACTTTAAATATTGTGACTTGGTGTCAAAATTGTTAAGCCGAATTTCTTGCCAGTAAAGCTGACAATACTTGGGGACACATTTTGGAAGCCTGAATTGTTAATAAAAACTTAAGAAATAAGAGCAAGATTTGAGTGCTCAGTGCCTCAAACCTGCCCTGCCATTTATTCAGATCAAGGCTAACTGTAAACCTCTAACTTCAATTCAGATTCATCTATTTATCACATCATATATTGAAACATACAATGAAATGCATTAATTGCCTTAGCAACCTACACAACCTAAGGATGTGCTGGAGGCAACCTGCAAGTGTTGTACACTTGCTGGCGCCAACATACCATGCCCACCATGTTTGCAGAACACATAAGTAACAACAAAATAACAAGAGCAAAGCAAATCCCATTCCTCCCTACCACCCACTCACCCATGTGCACACGCAGGCAGTCCTCTAACCCCAGCACTCACAGATATTGGGCTTTCAACTTCCCTCGTGGACTCACAGACCCATGGCTCTGGCCATCAGGCATCAATGACCGAACATCCGATTGAACTTTGGGTTTCAATTTTTGGAATCAACCTCAGAAATCATCAATGACAACTAATCAGGACTATTAGTGAGGACTCCAAACTCCAGGCCCTGAACTCCAGACTCTCCATTGACCAAGATCCCAAACACTGGGCCTCAACCTCCAGTCTTGGCAATTTGCATACCTAGGGGGTCACTGGGCCATACACCTCCTGTCCACACAGAGCTCCAATCCCAGAACCCACTGATGACTCATTGACCTCGTTGGGGGTGGCACCAGCCATCACCCTTGCAGGTCTGCCAGCCCAACATTCAACTACAGATGTCCTTTGTCACACGTCCATGTCACTGGCCTTCAAACACAGAGCAGATACTTAAACTCCAGCCTGACCTCCAACTCCCCCACATCCCTGTTTCACAACACTAACCTGACCCCAAGTCTGAGCCATGACTTCAATGGAGGTCGCAGCTCAGCACATGAAACTTTCTACCTTTGTCTTAAAAATATTTAATTATTTCTACTGCTTTTGCCAAAAACGCATGACCCTCTCAGAGAAAATCAATTCATCTCATCTCTCCTGGAATGGGCATTGGCTGATCATTTTAATAAGTTGTGCACACAACATCACCCCTCACTCATCTTCCTGGTAAACATACTGTATATAATGGAAATAGAGTCCTATATTCTCTGTTGAATATGCATGCAGTCATATTCATGATTTAAATGGTAGTAAAGTAGAAGCAAACCTCATTGCAACATTACATGCATGGAATATGTTAGAGAAACCAATGTACAGAGAAATGAGCCATGACTTGCTCCCATTAAAGTACCAAGATAAGTAAAAGATGAGAGATTTAGGTTTTTAACCAAACTACAAATATGTACTGTTATACAGAGGAAACAAAATGGTTAATTCATACAAAACTAAGACATTCTTAATGAGCAACAATGAGTCAATCATCCAGCTCTGAAAAACAAAGATACCCCTGCTCCAGAGGCACCAAAATGAAAAACCATATGTGCAAAGTAATAGTTTAGCAAATAAAATGCACACGACAGACACAAGGGCAAGATAATTTTAAGTAAATCTCAAAGTACCAGCAGAATTTCAATTTTAATTTGGCTTTAATTGCAGGTGTATATCAACTATTAAAACCGTTGGATAAAATCTAATCACAAACTAGAGAAAATCTGCAGATGCTGGAAACCCAAGCAATACACACTAAATGCGGGAGGAAATCTGCAGGCCAGGCAGAATCTAGAGAAAAGAGTAAACTGTTGATGTTTCGGGCCAAAACCCTTCGGCAAGACTGGAGGAAAAAAGCTGAGGTGTATATATTTAAAAGGTGGGGGGGGGGGAAGAGAAATACAAGTGATAGGTGAAACCTAAAGTGGGAGGGCATGAAGTAAAGAGCTGGGAAGTAAATTGGTAAAAAAGAGACAGAAGGCCATGGAAGAAAGAAAGGAGGCGAAGCACCAGAGGGAGGCAATGGGCAGGCAAAGAGATAAGGTGAGAGAGGAAAAAAGGGGATGGGAAATGGTGAAGTAGAATATTTTGGGGGACATTACTGTAATTTCAAGAAATCGATGTTCATGCCGTCAGGTTGGAGGCTACCCAGAAAGAATACAAGGTGTTGTTCCTCCAATCTAAGTGTGGCCTCATCGTGACAGGCCAGGGGTAGGTGCTTGGCAACATGGTCTCCCAATCTATGTCAGGTCTCACCAATATAAAGGAAGCCACACTGTGAGCACCGGAAATCTAGATCACTTTGGTAATTAATAGAAACCAAGTAATCAATTTTTAGTTTCTTCAAAAAATTGCAACTGAATTATGATGACAATAATAGCTGCATGCTTAAGGTCATCCATTGCCATCTCTTGACTGAACTGTGTCTCCCCAGCTTAACCTCCATATCCATTGGTTACCTAGGCACATAATAGTCATTTACCCTATCTATACCCCACATAATTTTGTATAACTTCATGACAACTTCCCTCAATCTTCTACATTCAAGGGAATAAAATCCTAACCTATTCAATCTTTCCCTATAACTCAGGTCCTCAAAGCCTGGCAACATCCTTGTAAATTTTCTCTGTACTCTTTCATTTTTATTTACATTTCTCCTGTAGGTAGGTGACCAAAATTGGGCACAATACTCCAAAATTAGGTCTCACCAATGTCTTGTACAATTTCAACATAACATCCCAATTTAAGTACTCAATATAGATTTAGGAGGCCAATGTGCCAGAAGCTTTCTTGACAACCTTACCTATCTGTGACATCACTTTTAAGGAATTAAGGATCTGTATTCCCAAATCCTCCATTCTACTACACTCCTCAGTGCCCTTCTGCTCACTGTGTAAAACCTACACTGATTGGTCCTCCCAGTGCAACACCCAGCACTTGTCTGCATTAAATTCCATCTGCCATTTTTCATCCCATATCACCAGTTGGTCCAGATCCCACTGCAAGCTTTGATAGTCTTCCTCACTGTCTACTACAACCCCAACCTTGATATCACCTGCAAATTTGCTGATCCAGTTTCCTACATCATCACCCAGACATTGATACAGATGACAAACAACAACAGACCTGATCACTGCAGCACACTACTAGTTACAGGCCTCTAGTCATAGAGGGAACCATCTACAATCACTCGCTAGCTTCTTCCATGAACCCAATGTCTTATGCTTTTTACCACCTCATGATGAATACCAAGCAAATAAACCTTCCTGACCAACCTCCCATGCAGAACCTTGTCAAAGGCCTTGATAAAGACCACGTAGACAACATCCACTGTCTTGACTTCATCCACTTTCCTTGTATTTTCCCCAAAAAACATGCAAAAAGCCATGTTAACCATCCCTTGCATAACTTTTCCCACTACTGATATCAGGCTCACTGGTCCATGATTTTCTGGCTTATTTTTTAAAGCTTTTCTTAAACAATGGAACAACATTAACTATCCTCACATCCTCTGACACCTTACCTGTGACTAAGGATGCTTTAAATATCTGTTAAGGCCCCTCCAGTTTCTGCACTAGTCTCCCACAAGGTCCGAGAGAACACACTGTCAGGCACTGGGGATTTATCCACTCAAATTTACTTCAAGACAGCAAACATCTCCTCCTCTGCAAACTGTATAGGGTCCATGACCTCGCTGCTGTTTTGCCTCATTTCTATAGACACTGTGTCCATCTGAGTAAACACTGATGCAAAAAATCCATTTAAGATCTCCCCCAACTCTTTCAGCTCTAGTCTAATCACCCAGAGAACCAATTTTATCCTTTTTTGCTGTGGAAGCCCTTAGGATTCTTCTCATCTTGTCTACTAGAGCAACCTCTGTCTTCTTTTAGCCCTTCTGATTCCCTTAAGTGTTCTATTGCATTTCTTACACTCAAGTATCTCATTTACTCCTGTCTGCCTATACCTGCTATGAATTTCCTCCTTTTTCTTAACTAAGGCCTCTATGTCTCTTGAGAATCAAGGTTACCTGAACCTGTTCCAATCCACACTTGCCAGATCTGTTCTGATACGATTAAAACTGCCCCTTCTCCAATTGAAAATCTCAATCCGAGACTTTTCTTTTTTTACTTTGAAACTAATGGCATTATGATCACTGGATACAAAGTATTCCCCTACTCAAACTTCTGTCACCTGCCCCAACTCATTCACTGATAGCAGAAACTGTATTGCTCTGTCTAGTTGGGGCTTCTATGTACTGATTAAGGAAACTTTCCTGAACACATTTGACGAACTCTTTGCCAACCAGTCCTCTTACATTATGGGAGTCCCAGTCAATATGTGGAAATATAAAGTCACCTATCACAACCTTATGTTTCTTACAACAATCTGTGATCTCTCTGTAAATTTGTTCCTCTAAATACTGTTGTAATATAGCCTCATTAACATGGTCACACTTTTCTTATTCCTCAGTTCCACCCATAACACCTCACAAGTCAAGTTCTCCAGTCGGTACCGACTGAACATTGCCGTAATATTTTCCCTGACTAGTAATGCCACCCCTCACCATTTAATCCTTCCTGGTCTATCATCCCTAAAACAACAGAACCCCAGAACATTGAGCTGCCAGTCCTGTCCTTCCTGCAATCAAGTCTCAATAATAGCTACAATATCATAATTCCACGTGTTGATCAATGCCCTGAGCTCATTTGGCCTTCGTACAATGCTCCTTGCATTGGAATATTAGCTCATAAATTTAGTCCCATCATGCTTGACCTTTTGATTCCTGACTTTGTATGTAGACTTAACAACTTCCTTCTCTACCATCACTCCACGATATGTTCTGGCACACTGGTTCCCATCCCCCTACAACTCTAATTTATCCCCCCACCTCCCCCCTCGTACCATCCAAAAATGGATTGGAGAATTCTATTTTCACATGCCCTAGCAAATACAACTGGTCAGTAGTTCAAGCATGTATTTTGAGAGACATTGTCTTAATGCAAAGTGCTTGAATGTTGATTTTTCAATAAATTGGGAACAGTTTTAATGTGTTTTTTTAAAAAGAAATTCTAATACTACCCCCTCAGGTTTTCTCAGTTAACAGGTGAAAAAAATAGGGTCATTTGGCCATCAACTTCAGATAATTGTAATATGCAATGTATTTATGTGACCATTACATATAATCAATTCCAAGCTTACATTCACAGATGAAAAGAAATAATGTTTCTTATGAAAACCTCTGTATTCAGTAAATGTTAGATTACATTAATTAGCCTGGGCAAGTATGAGATCCACATAGAAAGCTGTTGAACAATCGATGGCAAATCAAATTCAAACTTCAGTTTGTGAATAGGCAACATTGAGCAGAACCTACGTTATTTCATTTGAAGATCACCAAATTATTTTCACTGCATTACCTGTTGTACATTAGCCGTTTGAAATCTTGGAAGAGAGTGTCCTTGTTTTTGTCAATAAAGCCAACAACTGAGTATCTTTATGGAGAGAATAAAAAAAGGCTTGACATAAATGAAAAAATTTAAACAGAATAGACCATCTTAGACCATCAAAACTGCACCACAGTATCCTTAGCCATCAGCAGCAGGAAGCCACAGTTATCTTGAGGCACTTCAGAGTACATTGACAATCATAAGCACACATTGAATCAAAAATAACATGATACATTAATGCAGGAGACCACAGCCTCCACACCTTTCACTCAAATCATGAAGAAATCGGAAGATAGCTAGATAACTGTACGAGCAAAGAATTTAAAATATACTAGGCAGCATTTCTGTACGCTATGTAAACAGGAACATTTTTCCACAGTAGCAAACAGAAATTCTTTAGAATAGTCTATCTTAATTATTGTTGCAAAATTTATATATTCATAGTAGAACATTTTAATAGATACCAACAAATATATCTCTATATAACTGATGAAAGCTTTATCACGCTTTTCCAATGAGATATCATAGATGTGAAAGGTTTGGTGATACAGGATAAAGAGGAGAATTTCAGAGCTTAACTCTTATTTATATTTAATTATTCATTTTTCAGGACTTGGACATTGGGACCAAGGCCACCACTTATTGCACAGTGCTTAATGTTCTCAAGGTGGTGGTAAGTCTTCTTCAAATGCTACAATTCCTTTGAATATATTTCTACAGTACTGTTGGACAGGCAGCTCCAGATGTAGACCCAATGATGATGCCAGATATAACAAAATATTTCCAACACTTGATAATGTGCACCTTTGAAATGTGTAGGTAGTGGCATTTCCACGCAGTGAAATTCTTCTCCTTTCTGGTTATGAAGATTGTGGGCTTGGGCATTGTTCTTGGAGTAACCTAGGCAAGTAATAGCATGCTACCTTGCAGATGGTGCACAATGCAACCACTGTCTGCCAATGGTGAGAGAATGAATGCTCAGGGTTATCAACATGCATCAATCAAGCGAAGTGCTTTGCCTAACATATGCTAAGCTTCTTGAGTTTTTGGGGCTCTATCTGTTCAGGAGATTGGAGAACAATGATGACCTGTATCTCGTAAGCAATGGAAAGACTTGAGCCTCAAACTAGTTATTCACCAGGTGATGCCAGCTTCTGACCGACTCTTGCAGTTATAGTATTTATGACAGATTTATTTGGGAATTTCTGTTCATTGGTGAAATCAGATAGTGGAGAACTCAGCAATATATTCTCACTGAATGTCAAAGCTTCAGCTGTCTATTGTTAGAGATGGTTGCTGCCAGATACTTCTGGTAAATACATTATTTCCTTCTTTCTAGCCATTGCCTGAATTTTGGCAATGTCTTGTATGTGCATGTTCAGAAATATTGCAATCAGAATTAAATATGGTGCAATTAACAGGAAGCATTTCCATTTCTCTCCTTATGACGGGGGAAAAATGAACACTCATGAAGCAGCTGAAGAATAGTAGCCCTAGGAGCTCTTGCAGTTACATCCTGGAGCTAAGGTAACTGATCTCTCACAATCACAAACATCTTCCTTTGTGTGAGACACAAAAGACCATTACTGCTGTAATATGTAGCAAATAAACAAACTGCTAGAGGATGTCGGCAGAACAAGCCACATCAATGGAAGCAAAAGGAAAGCTTATGTTTTGGGTTGAGATCCTGCATCAAGACTATTGCGTGGTTTCTACAGGAAACAAACTAACACTTTGCCCGCACTTGATGTTACTTGACCCATTTCCTCCACCAGTTTATGTTTTTCTCCTTTGTGTGAAGTGCAAGTCCAACCGGTTGAGTATTTCTTCCTTTGATTTCAATTTTTCTCATCTTTACCAAAGTTTCTTAAGGCCATTTTCAGACAGGTGCTTTTCACATCAGGGATAAATTTCTCTTACTTTCCATCTAAAATACACCTCAATGGTCAATATGGAGAAATCTGGATTCGAGTAGTAATCATAATAAAATCCAAGCTAGCCACACAAAGCAGATTATAGGTGAACCCTACATGATATCTTCCATCAATTTGCAGCAAATAGGCCCAATAAGATGTCATTTTTGATAAATGAACATACTTACACTATTTTCCACAGTGTCCTACATACCCTAGTTGTAAATGATAGTGGAACAACTTGTTAAAGTCACAATTAGTTTGAAAAAGCACAGACCTTCAATGATATAGTTTAAACTTGAGTGGTAGTAGGCTATGGTCCTGAGCGGCTAATGAGAATTCAATGGTTTCTGTAGACAATAAGAGCAAATTTAATATTCATAAGAACATAAGAAATAGGAGCAGGTGTAGGCTATTTGGTCT
This sequence comes from Hypanus sabinus, assembly GCF_030144855.1. Lineage (NCBI taxonomy): Eukaryota > Metazoa > Chordata > Chondrichthyes > Myliobatiformes > Dasyatidae > Hypanus > Hypanus sabinus. The sequence continues at coordinate 6,150,773 of NC_082738.1, read as the reverse complement.
GTCGAGCCTGCTCCGTCATTCTATAAGATCATGGCTGATCTGATCTTCACTGACCAGTCTTTTCCCCCATAACCCTTAATTTCCCTACAATGCAAAAATCCATCCAAACTTGTCTTAAATATATCTATTGAGGTAGCCTCCAGTGCTTCAATGGGCAAAGAATTCTACAGGTTCACCACTCTTTGGGAAAAGCAGTTTCTCCTCATCTCCATCCTAGATCTACTCCCCTGAATCTTGTGGCAATGATTCCTAGTTCTATTCTTGCCTACCAGTGGCAACAACTTTTCTGCCTCCATCTTATCTATCCCTCTCATAATTTTGTTTCCATAAGATCTCCACTCATTCTTCTGAATTCCAGCGAGTACAGTCCCAGGCAGTGCTAGGTGTGTGAAGCTGCAGCTCCTTAGGGACTGGGTTAGGGGACTGGAGATGCAGCTTGCTGACCTTCATCTGGTCAGGTAAAGTGAGGAGGTAATGCAGAGGAGCTATAGGCAAGTAGTCACACCGGGGCCTCGGGAGACAGATAAGTGGGGAACAGACAGGAGAGGGAAGGGCAAGAGTCAGATACTGAAGAGTACCCCTGTGGCTGTCCCCCTTAACAATAAGTACTCTTGTTTGAGGACTGTTGGAGCAGGGGTGGGGGGTACAGAACAACTTAGCTGGGGAAGCAACAGTGGCCGTGCCTCTGGCACAGTCTGGCCCTGTGACTCAGAAGGATAGGGATAGGAAGAGGATGGCAGCAGTGATAGGGGGTCAGACAGGCGACTCTGTGGATGCAGGAAAGAAACATGGATGGTAGTTTGCCTCCTAGGTGCCAGGGTCCGGGATGTTTCTAATCACGTCCAAAATATCCTGAAACGGGAAGGTGAACAGCCAGAGGTCGTGGTACATATTGGTACCAACAATATAGATAGGAAAAGGGTGGAGGCCCTGAAAACAGACTACAGGGAGTTAGGAAGGAAGTTGAGAAGCAGGACCTCAAAGGTAGTAATCTCCAGATTACTACCTGTGCCAAGTGACAGTGAGTATAGGAATAGAGTGTGGTGGCTGAGGGATTGGAGCAGGAGGCAGGGATTCAGATTTCTGGATCATTGGTACCTCTTCTGGGGCAGGAATGACGTACAAAAAAGGATAGGTTGCACTTGAATTGGGGGGGGGGGAAGGTTTGCTAAGGCTTTTGGGGAGAGTTTAAACTAGAATAGCTGAAAAGATGGAGGAAGGGGCGGTTGGCTCACAAATCCAGAAAGCTCGTAGACAGTGTGAGAGGAAGGATAGGCAGGTGATAGAGAAGGTATACGCTCAAACTGATGGTTTGAGATGTGTCTATTTTAATTTAAGGAGTATCATGAACAAAGTGGATGAGCTTAGAGCGTGGATCAGTACTTGGAGCTAGGATGTTGTGGCTATTACAGGGACTTGGATGACTCAGGGGCAGGAATGGTTACTAAGAGTGCCAGGCTTTAGATATTTCAGAAAGGCCAGGGAGGGAGGCAAAGAGGTGGGGGTGTGGCATTGCTGATCAGAAAAGGAGGAAGTCATGGAGGAATTGTCTACTGAGTCTCTGGGTGGAAGTTAGGACCAGGAACGGGTCAGTAATTCTACTGGGTGATTGTTTTATATAGACCACCAAATAGTAACTGGGACATCGAGGAGAAGATAGGGAGACTGATTCTGGAAAATGCAATAACAACAGGGTTGTCATGGTGGGAGATTTTAATTTCCCCAATATTGAATGGAATCTCCCAATAGCGAGGGGTTTAGATGGGGTGGAGTTTGTTAGGTGTGTTTAGAAAGGTTTCCTGACACAATAGGTAGATGAGCCTACAAGAGAAGAGGCTGTACTTGATCTGGTATTAGGAAATGAAACGGGTCAGGTGTCGTGTCTCTCAGTGGGAGAGCATTTTGAAGATAGTGATCACAATTCTATCTACTTTACCATAGTATTGGAGAGAGAGATGGGAATAGTCAAGTTAGGAAAGCATTTAATTGAAGTAAGGGGAAATATGAAGCTATCAGGCAGGAACTTGGAAGCATAAATTGGAAACAGATGTTCTCCAGGAAATGTACGGCTGAAATGTGGCAAATGTTCATGGGATACTTGTGTGGTGTTCTGCATAGGTACGTTCCAATGAAACACAGAAAGGATGGTAGGGTACAGGAACCATAGTGTAGAAAGGCTGTTGAAAATCTAGTCAAGAAAAAAAGAAAAGCTCATGAAAGGTACAAAATACTAGGTAATGATAGAGATCTAGGAGATCATAAGGCAAGCAGGAAGGAGCTTAAGAATGAAATTAGGAGAGCCAGAAGGGGCCATGAGAAGGCCTTGGTAGGCAGGATTAAGGAAAAGCCCAAGGCATTCTACAAGCATGTGAAGAGCAAGAGGATAAGATGTGACAGAATAGGACCAATCAAGTGTGACAGTGGAAAAGTGTGCATGGAACTGGAGGAGATAGCAGAGATACTTAATGAATACTTTGCTTTAGTATTCACTACAGAAAAGGATTTTGGCAATTGTAGGTAGGTGGACTGAAAAGTTTGAGCATAAAGATATTAAGAAAGAGGATGTGTTGGAGTTTTTGGAAAGCATCAAGTTGGATAAGTTACCGGGACCGGACAAGATGTACCCTAGGTTACTATGGGAGGCAAAGGAGGAAATTGCTGAGGCTCTGGCAATGATCAGTGGCAGTGGAAAGTGGCCAGTGAGTGAGTGGGCCAGTGAAGGAGTGGAGATTTGAGGCTTTGACTTGAGAGGCTTCAATGAGAAGAGGCGGAGGACGAGCTTGTTCCCAGTTAGTCTTTACAATGCCTCCTGAGACAGTGATGTGCCTCTCCTGTGAGATGTGGCAGTCTTGGGGGAACTCCCCTCTCCCACAGAGTCACATCTGCCAGAAGTGCTTGCGGCTGGGCGATCTGGAAGACCATTTGAGGAATCTGGAGCAGCAGCTGGATGACCTTCAACTAATAATGGAGAAAGAGGCAGTCATAGATGAGAGTTACTGGGACGTAGTCAAACCTAGGCTGCCGGAAGCAGGTTGTTGGGTGACAGTCCAAAGGGGGAAAGCAAAGGAGGGTAGACAGGTAGTGCAGAGCACCCCTGTAGCCATTCCCATGAATAATAAGTTTACCATCCTGGATGCCGTTGGTGAGGATGACCGACCAGGTGTGAGCCACGGTGGCAGGGCCTCTGGCACTGAGTCTGACCCTGTGGTGCAGAAGGATCTGACGAAGAAGAGGAGAGCTGTTGTCATTGGAGACTCGATAGTCAGGGGAGCAGACAGGAGATTTTGTGAATGTGAGAAGGACACCCACAGGGTTTGTTGCCTCCCGGTGCCAGGGTCCAGGATGTCTCTGACCGGGTGCATGACATCCTGGTATGAGAGGGAAAGCAACCAGAAGTCATGATACATGTTGGTACCAACGACATAGGCAGGAAGAGGGATGAGGTCCTGAAGTGTGAGTTTCGGGAACTAGGCAGAAGGCTGAAGAACAGGACCTCAAGGGTGGCATTCTCAGGATTGCTGCCAGTGCTACGTGATAGTGATGGCAAGAATTGGAGGAGATGGCAGTTGAATGTGTGGCTGAGGAGTTGGTGCAGGGGGCAGGGTTTTAGATTTTTGGATCATTGGGATCTCTTCTGGGGAAGGTGGGACCTGTACAGATTGGATGGGTTGCACTTGAACTCGAGGGGGAGCAATATCCTTGCAGGTAGGTTTGCTAGTATGGTTCGGGAGGGTTTAAACTAATTTGCAAGGGGGATGGGACCTGGAGCGATAGAGCAGTGAAGGAAGTGCATGGAATAAAGCCAGATCTAACATATAGAGTGGCTTTGAGGAAAGAGCAGCAGAATAAAGGGTATAAAGGTAGTAAGGTAGAAGGGCTAAAGTGTGTGTACTTCAATGCAAGAAGCATCAGGAACAAAGGTGATGAACTGAGAGCTTGGATACATACATGGAATTATGATGTAGTGGCCATTACTGAGACTTGGCTGGCACCAGGGCGGGAATGAATTCTTAATATTCTTGGATTTCGGTGCTTCGAAAGGGATAGAGGGGGGTGGCATTACTGGTCAGAGATACTATTACAGCTGCAGAAAGGGTGGGTAATGTAGCAGGATCCTCTTTTGAGTCAGTATGGGTGGAAGTCAGGAACAGGAAGGGAGCAGTTACTCTACTGGGGGTATTCTATAGGCCCCCTGGTAGCAGGAGAGATACCAAGGAGCAGATTTTGCAAAGTTGCAAAAATAACAGGGTTGTTATCATGGGTGAATTTAACTTCCTTAATATTGATTGGCACTTGATTAGTTCCAATGGCTTAGACAGGGGCAGAGTTTGTTAAGTGTGTCCAGGATGGATTCCTGTCACAGTATGTTGACAGGCTGACTAGGAATGCCATACTAGATCTAGTATTAGGTAACGAACCGGGTCAGGTCACAGATCTGTCAGTGGGTGAGCATCTGGGGAACAGTGATCATTGCTCCCTGGCCTTTAGCACTATCATGGAAAAGGATAAAATGAGCGAGGACAGGAAAACTTTTAATTAGGGAAGGGCAAATTATGAGGCTATAAGGGTAGAACTTGCTGGTGTGAATTGGGATGATGTTTTTGCAGGGAAATGTACTATGGACATGTGGTTGATGTTTAAGGATCTCTTGCAGGATGTTAGGGATAAATTTGTCCCGGTGAGGAAGATAAAGAATGGTAGGGTGAAGGAACCATGGGTGACAAGTGAGGTGGAAAATCTAGTCAGGTGGAAGAAGGCAGCATACATGAGGTTTAGGAAGCAAGGATCAGATGGGTCTATTGAGGAATATAGGGTAGCAAGAAAGGAACTTAAGAAGGGGCTGAGAAGAGCACGAAGGGGGCATGAGAAGGCCTTGGCGAGTAGGTTAAAGGAAAACCCCAAGGCATTTTTCAATTATGTGAAGAACAAAAGGATGACAGGAGTGAAGGTAGGACCGATTAGAGATAAAGGTGGGAAGATGTGCCTGGAGGCTGCGGAAGTGAATGAGGTCCTCAATGAATGCTTCAGTATTCACCAATGAGAGGGAACTTGATGCCGGTGAGGACAATATGAGTGAGGTGGATGTTCTGGAGCATGTTGATATTAAGGGAGAGGTGGTGTTGGAGTTGTTAAAATACATTAGGATGGATAAGTTCCCAGGGCCTGACGGAATATTCCCCAGGCTGCTCCACGAAGTGAGGGAAGAGATTGCTGAGCCTCTGGCTAGGATCTTTATGTCCTCGTTGTCCACGGGAATGGTACCAGAGGATTGGAGGGAGGCAAATGTTGTCCCCTTGTTCAAAAAAGGTAGTAGGGATAGTCCGGGTAATTATAGACCAGTGAGCCTTACGTCTGTGGTGGGAAAGCTGTTGGAAAAGATTCTTAGAGATAGGACCTATGGGCATTTAGAGAATCATGGTCTGATCAGGGACAGTCAGCATGGCTTTGTGGGCAGATTGTGCCTAACAAGCCTGATAGAGTACCTTGAGGAGGTGACCAGGAATATGGATGAGGGTAGTGTAGTGGATGTGATTTATGTGGATTTTAGTAAGGCATTTGACAAGGTTCTACACGGTAGGCTTATTCAGAAAGTCAGAAGGCATGAGATCCAGGGAAGTTTGGCCAGGTGGATTCAGAATTGGCTTGCCTGCAGAAGGCAGAGGGTTGTGGTGGAGGGAGTACATTCAGATTGGAGGGTTGTGACTAGTGGTGTCCCACAAGGATCTGTTCTGGGACCTCTACTTTTCATGATTTTTATTGATGACCTGAATGTGGGGGTAGAAGGGTGGGTTGGCAAGTTTGCAGATGACACAAAGATTGGAATGGAGGTGTTGTAGATAGTGTAGAGGATTGTCAAAGATTGCAGAGAGACATTGATAGGATGCAGAAGTGGGCTGAGCAGTGGCTGATGGAATTCAACCCGGAGAAGTGTGAGGTGGTACACTTTAGAAGGACAAACTCTAAGGCAGAGGACAAAGTAAATGGCAAGATACTTGGTAGTGTGGAGGAGCAGAGGGATCTGGAGGTACATGTCCTCACAGGTAGATAGGGTAGTTAAGAAAGCTTATGGGGTGTTAGCTTTCATAAATCGAGGGATAGAATTTAAGAGACGCGATGTAATGATGCAGCTCTATAAAACTCTAGTTTGGCCACACTTGGAGTACTGTGTCCAGTTCTGGTTGCCTCACTCTAGGAAGGATGTTGAAGCATTGGAAAGGGTACAGAGGAGATTTACCAGGATGCTGTCTGCTTTAGAGAGTATGGATTATGATCAGAGATTAAGGGAGCTAGGGCTTTATTCTTTGGAGAGAAGGAGGATGAGAGGAGACATGATAGAGGTGTACAAGATATTAAGAGGAATAGACAGAGTGGACAGACAGCGCCTCTTCCCCAGGGACCACTGCTCAGTACAAGAGGACATGGCTTTAAGGCAAGGGGAGGAAGGTTCAAGGGGGACATTAGAGGAAGGTTTTTCAGTCAGAGAGTGGTTGGTGCGTGGAATGCACTACCTGAGTCAGTGGTGGAGGCAGATACACTAGTGAAGTTTAAGAGACTTTTTGACAGGTATATGGAGAAATTTAAGGTGGGGGGTTATATGGGAGGCAGGGTTTGAGGGTTGGCACAACATTGTGGGCCGAAGGGCATGTACTGTGCTGTACTATTCTATGTTCTATGTTTGCATCATCAATCAGGACTGGAGAGGTTCCGGAGGATTGGAGGGTTGCAGATGTTGTTCCCTTACTCAAGAAAGTGAGTAGAGATAGCCCAGGAAATTATAGACCAGTGAGTTTTACTTCAGTGGTTGGTAAAATGATGGAGAAGATCCTGAGAGGCAGGATTTATGAACATTTGGAGAGGCATAATATGATTAGATCTTCTAGATCTCTATCATTACCTATTGAATCTGGCTAGAGATCTGGCTGAGTCATGTCTTTGTTTATAATGAGGGTGAGAATAACCTTGGCTCCCTGTTGCTCATTGTCTGATTCGTTGCCCAACATTCATGACTAGATATGGGAGAACAATAGATCTCTAACCAATAGCTGCAAGATCACTTAGCTTTGTCTATTATTTGCTCTTCTTGCTGTTTAGCATGACAATGGTTCTGAGCTTTTGCTCAACTAATTTGACACTTCATTGTAAAGTATGCTTGGTACTGCCTTTGGGATGTTCTTCTACATTCCTCATTTAACCTGGGTTGATTGCCTAGCTGTACAGGAATAATAAAATGAAGTACATGAGGTTGCAGATTATGATGATAGATGTTTCTTTTGCTGATGGCCTGCAGTGGATTAAAGACTGCCAGATTAGTTCTAAATCTATATAATTTAGCAGACTGTAGAGCACCCTCCAAGTTGTTTATCTCTAAATTAGGTCCTTATTGTTACAAAGCGATATGCAGCAGTCTCTACTACCAATGTTCACACGGGCAGCTGGCAAGGGCTAAGTACTCTTTGGTTCATTCACTAACATTTGCAGATTCAATCAGGCAGTTGTATTTTCTAGGGCAATCAAATTAATTAGTGGTGATGGCGGCAGCAAACCACTCATGATGGTGAATAATCAAGTGGGTCCCAGATGAGAACTCGGTCACTAGTGAAGCTTTGAAGGTAAGAGGTCAGTTGTTGGAACACTGGGTTCTGAGTTGTATAACTGGAAAAGAATAGTGAAAGAGAAGGCCAGAAGATGGAAGAACTTAAACACAACGATGAAGTCTTTTTTCAAGTGACCTTACTGCATGTCAGTATATACAAAGCAATGGTTAAATAGGTTTTAGTGTGATTAAGACTATGAGGACTTATGCTATCACTGTGAGGAGACAAAAGGATCCAAGTTCAATTAGAAGAGCACCACATTTGTAAAATTCCTTTCCATTCGAAATGGAAAAATTACTTTACTTGTAACAGGTATTTCAGGAAGAAGACATATTGCACAAAATATCCAAGATGTTGTAGGAAACGGAGGCCAGGTGTGGGTACAGAATACCAACACTAAACTTACACAACATGCCCAGCGTAATGCTTAATCCGAAAATCTCGCTCAAATTCCAGGGTCTTGTCAGTGGCACAAAGCTAAAAATAAAGATGAAAACCATGAGACACAATGTAGATCAATGTTTCCTTCAGAGCAGCTTGTTAGCCATCTTATAAATGACAAGGAGTTAAGGCAATGCTGTAATATGCAACAATTTCAAATATCAACTTTCAGTATACATTTCCATTTCTGTTGATAAGGTCAGAGAGCACGGTGAACTGTGTCTAAACAGACTGTATTCACTGCCCAATCATTTCAGTGAAACTAACATATGCTTAGATTCTTTTAGGTCACTTGTGATTAATTGGTGAAAAAGCAGATCAATAGGTCAAAGGATCAAAAAGAATGATGTGCTGTTAAGTTCAAAGTGCAACTTTTCCATAATTGATTGGTTACAGACTGAAGGATTATTAACATGTTCTTTGTCTTTTAAACAGTGTTTAAAATAATTTGGTTTGATATAGAAACATAGAAAATAGGCGCAGTAGGCCATTCAGCCCTTCGAGCCTGCACCACCATTCAGTATGATCATGGCTGATCATCCAACTCAGAACCCTGTACCTGCTTTCTCTCCATACCCCCTGATCCCTTTAGCAACAAGGGCCATATCTAACTTCCTCTTAAATATAGCCAATGAACCGGCCTCAACTGTTTCCTGTGGCAGAGAATTCCACAGATTCACCACTCTCTGTGTGAAGAAGTTTTTCCTCATCTCGGTTCTAAAAGGCCTTTATCCTTAAACTGTGACCCCTTGTTCTCGACTTCCCCAACATCAGAAACAATCTTCCTGCATCTAGCCTGTCTAATCCCTTTAGAATTTTATATGTTTCAATAAGATCCCCCCTCAATCTTCTAAATTCCAGTGAGTATAAGCCTAGTCAATCCAGTCTTTCTTCATATGAAAGTCCTGTCATCCCAGGAATCAATCTGGTGAACCTTCTCTGTACTCCCTCTACGGCAAGAATGTCTTTCCTCAGATTAGGGGACCAAAACCGCACACAATATTCTCGGTGCGGTCTCACCAAGGCCTTGTACAACTGCAGTAGAAACTCCCTGCTCCTGTACTCAAATCCTTTTGCTATGAATGCCAACATACCATTTGCCTTTTTCACCGCCTGCTGTACCTGCATGCCCACCTTCAATGACTGGTGTACAATGACACCCAGGTCTCGTTGCATCTCCCCTTTTCCTAATCGGCCACCGTTCAGATAATAATCTGTTTTCCTGTTCTTGCAACCAAAGTGGATAACCTCACATTTATCCACATTAAATTGCATCTGCCATGAATTTGCCCACTCACCTAACCTATCCAAGTCACCCTGCATCCTCTTAGCATCCTCCTCACAGCTAGCACCGCCGCCCAGCTTCGTGTCATCTGCAAACTTGGAGATGCTGCATTTAATTCCCTCGTCTAAATCATTAATATATATTGTAAACAACTGGGGTCCCAGCACTGAGTCTTGCGGTACCCCACTAGTCACTGCCTGCCATTCTGAAAAGGTCCCGTATACTCCCACTCTTTGCTTCCTATCTGCCAACCAATTCTCTATCCACATCAATACCATACCCCCAATACCGTGTGCGTTAAGTTTGCACACTAATCTCCTGTGTGGGATCTTGTCTAAAGCCTTTTGAAAATCTAAATATACCACATCCACTGGCTTTCCCCTATCCACTCTACTATTAACATCTTCAAAAAATTCTATAAGATTCATCAGACATGATTTTCCTTTCACAAATCCATGCTGGCTTTGTCCGATGATTTCACCTCTTTCCAAATGTGCTGTTATCACATCTTTGATAACCGACCCTAGCATTTTCCCCACCACCGATGTCAGACTAACTGATCTATAATTCCCAATTTTCTCTCTCCCTCCTTTTTTAAAAAGTGGGGTTACATCAGCCACCCTCCAATCCTCAGGAACTAATCCAGAATCTAAGGAGTTTTGAAAAATTATCACTAATGCATGCACTATTTCTTGGGCTACTTCCTTAAGCACTCTGGGGTGTAGACCATCTGGCCCTGGGGATTTATCTGCCTTTAATCCCTTCAATTTACGTAACACCACTTCCCTGCTAACATGTATTTCCCTCAGTTCCTCCATCTCACTAGACCCTCGGTCCCTTACTATTTCCGGAAGATTATTTATGTCCTCCTTAGTGAAGACAGAACCAAAGTAGTTATTCAATTGGTCTGCCATGTCTTTGTTCCCTATGATCAATTCACCTGTTTCTGACTGTAAAGGACCTACATTTGTCTTGACCAATCTTTTTCTTTTCACATATCTATAATAGCTTTTACAGTCAGTTTTTATGTTCCCTGCCAGCTTTCTCTCACAATCTTTTTTCCCTTTCCTAATTAAGCCCTTTGTCCTCCTCTGCTGGTCTCTGAATTTCTCCCAGTCCTCAGGTGTGCCGCTTTGTTTTTGCTACTTTATATGTTTCTTCTTTGGATTTGATACTATCCCTAATTTCCCTTGTCAGCCACGGGTGCACTACCTTCCCTGGTTTATTCTTTTACCAAACTGGGATGAACAATTGTTGTAGTTCACCCATGCGATCTTTAAATGCTTGCCATTGCATATCCACCATCAACCCTTTAAGTATCATTTGCCAGTCTATCTTAGCTAATTCACGTGTCATACCTTCAAAGTTACCCTTAAGTTCAGAACCTTTGTTTCTGAATGAACTATGTCACTCTCCATCTTAATGAAGAATTCCACCATATTATGGTCACTCTTACCCAAGGGGCCTCGCATGACAAAATTGCTAACTAACCCTTCCTCATTGCTCAATACCCAATCTAGAATGGCCTGCTCTCTAGTTGGTTCATCAACGTGTTGGTTCAGAAAACCATCCCGCATACATTCCAAGAAATCCTCTTCCTCAGCACCGTTACCAATTTGGTTCACACAATCTATATGTAGATTGAAGTCACCCATTATAACTACTGTTCCTTTATTGCACGCATTTCTAATTTCCTGTTTAATGCCATCCCCAACCTCACTACTACTGTTAGGTGGCCTGTACACAACTCCCACCAGCGTTTTCTGCCCCTTAGTGTTATGCAGCTCTACCCATATCGATTCCACATCCTCCAGGCTAATGTCCTTCCTTTCTATTGCATTAATCTCCTCTAACCAGCAATGCTACCCCACCTCCTTTTCTTGAATATTGAATATCCCTGGATGTTGAGCTCCCATCCTTGGTCACCCTGGAGCCATGTCTCTGTGATCCCAACTATATCATATTCATTAATAATTATCTGCACATTCAATTCATCCACCGTGTTACGAATGCTCCTCGCATTGACACACAAAGCCTTCAGGCTTGTTTTTACAACACTCTTAGCCCTTATACAATTATGTTGAAAAGTGGCTCTTTTTGCTTTTTGCCCTGGATTTGCCTGCCTGCCACTTTTACTTTTCACCTTACTACTTTTTGCTTCTACCCTCATTTTACACCCCTCTGCCTCTCTGCACTTGTTCCCATCCCCCTGCCACATTAGTTTAAAGCCTGTTGAACAACAGTAGCAAACGCTCCCCCTAGGACATTGGTTTCAGTCCAGCCCAGGTGCAGACCATCCTGTTTATATTGGTCCCACTTCCCCCAGAACTGGTTCCAATGCCCCAGAAATTTGAATCCCTCCCCCCTTACACCATTTTTCAAGCCACGCATTCATCTGAAATATCTCCTGTTTCTACTCTGACTAGCACGTGGCACTGGTAGTAATCCAGAGATTATTACCTTTGTGGTCCTACTTTTTAGTTTATCTCCTAACTCCCTAAATTCACCTTGTAGGACCTCATCCCGTTTTTTACCTATATTGTTGGTACCTATGTGCACCACGACCACTGGCTGTTCACCCTCCCATTCCAGAATGTCCTGCAGCCGCTCAGAGACATCCTTGACCCTTGCACCAGGGAGGCAACATACCATCCTGGAGTCTTGTGTGCAGCCGCAGAAAAGCCTATCTATTCCCCTTACAATTGAATCCCCTATCTCTATAGCTCTCCCACTCCTTCTCCTTCCCTCCTGTGCCACAGAGCCAACCATGGTACAATGAACTCAGCTGCTGCTGCCTTCCCCTGATGAGACATCTCCCCCAACAGTATCCAAAACAGTATATCTGTTTAGGAGGGAGATGACCTCAGGGGACTCCTGCACTACCTGCCTACTGCTACGCTGTCTAGTGGCCACCCCTTCCCTTTCCAGCATCTGCAGATTTCCTCATATTTGCATACATAAATAGCTTTACATGTATCAAGAACAGATCCTACTAATTTGAACCTCTGGAAAATGCACAGTGAGCACTTTACTATTGACATCTTAATTAACAAAGGCATATTAAATATCCAAGCACAAACAAGAGAAAATCTGCAGATGCTGGAAATTCAAGCAACACATACAAAATGCTGGAGGAAATCAGCAGACCAGGCAGCATCAATGGAAATGAGTAAACAGTCGACGGTTTGGGCTGAGATGCTTCATCAGGACTGGAGAAAAAAAAAGGTAAAAACATCTAAGTAAGAAAGTTGGGGGGCAGAGGGAGAAACACAAGTAATAGGTGAAACAGGGAGGTGGAGGAGTGAAGTAAAGAGCTGGGGAGTTGATTGGTGAAAGAGATACAGGGCTGGAGAAAGTGGAATCTAATAGGAGAGGACAGGAGGCCATGGAAGAAAGAAGGGAGGAGCACCAGAGTGAGGTGATGGGCAGGCAAGGAGATAAGGTGAGAGAGAGAAAAGGGGATGGGGACTGGTGAAGGAGAAGTGGTGGTGGGAGGGGGAAATTACCATAAGTTCGAGAAATCGATATTCATGCCATTAGTTTGGAGGCTACCCAGATGGAATATAAAGTGTTATTCCTCCAACCGGAATGTGGCCTCATCGCAATAGTGGAGGAGGCCATGGATAGACATATTGGAATGGGAATGGAAAGTGGAATTAGAATGGGAATGGGAAGTGAAATTAAAATGGGTGGCCACTGGGTGATCCTGCTTCTTCTGGCGGACGGAGGGGAGGTGCTTGGCGGAACAGTCTCCTAATCTATGTTGGGTATCACCGATATACAGAAGGCCATACCGGGAGCACCATACACAGTATGTGATCTCAACAGATTCACTGGTGAAGTGTTGCCTCACCTGGAAGGAATGTTTGGGGCTCTGAATAGTAATGAGGGAGGTGGTGTTGGGGCAGGTGTAGCACTTGTTCTGCTTGTAGGAATAAGTGCCAAGGGGGAGATTAGTGGGGTGGGATGAATGGACAAGGGAGTTGCGTGGGGTTCCCTGGCTGGTTTCATGATGAATCATTTTTAAAAACTGTAAGTTGCATGGAAGGACTACATATTGCTAAGACGATGTATTTGAGTCACCAATGAATCATGCATTATCTTTGCCACAGGTTTATTTTTTCTTAATCCCTTGATGAATACTCTCCTCCTTTGTGTTAGATGGCCTGTAATGAGGCTTTGAAGACATTTTTCTTAGCTCCCCCATCACCAGCTATTTTGGTTCTTTTTGCTATTCTGGGCAAAGATAATTCCTCAGTATTGCTTCTATGATCTCATAAATGAGGGCAGTTTCTCCTTTTTCATTTTATCTGCTTATACATCTGAGTAGGTGTACAGTGAGATCTCAGTATACTGTAAGAATAAGAATAATAATAATTGTAATAAACAATCTTAATTTCTCTAATACTGAGAGCGGCTGCCATACTGCTGAGGAATTAGATGCGGCTGAATTTGTACAATATGTCCAGGAAACTCTTCTCAAGCCAGGTGTCGACTACTAGACAAGGGCTAGCACTTGACCTCTTTCATAAACAAAGTTGTGCAAGTAGCTGAGTTGTCAGTAGGAGAGAAATTTAGGGTTAATGACAATAATAATAATAAAACAAGAACTGAAATGATAAATTTTAGAAAATATTATGTACACACAAATGCACTGAGATTAACATTACTAAGGGCAGAAGAGGGAAAGAGGAATAACAGACATTAAACATCTACACAGCAGTCAGATAAAACTTCTAAGGATATACTTTCATCAACAAAAACAGGAATCAGCACTGCACGTAAGCATATGCAATTTGGGTAAGTACACACCACTAAACGTAAATGAGAGCACAACCCAGATAAATGAAGACGTTATCATTATTGAAAAACAAAGTTAACCAATGGAAGAACTTGGTCCTCCATGGAAGGCATCACCAAGATCTGAGCAGACTATATGTTGACAAGGAAGCATCGAACACCTGGCTCAGAGTTGGAGACCACTTCCTGGAAACAGAAGGGTTCCTTGTGGCAATACAGGACCAAGTGGTAAACACAAAAAAATATCAAAAATACATAACGAAAGACCAACAAATAAAAGATGATAAATGTAAAAAATGCAGAGACAAAGCAGAAACAATCCAATATATTACAGGATCCTGTAAAAATTTAACACGATCATTTCCTAAGGTTGTCATAACTGGGGAGTGGTAGTGGGGATTAGCTCCCACAACCTATAAAGTGCTCCAAATAGTGTGTTTCACTAACAGCCTCCAACAACCAAGTCTAACTCTGGCCTTTCTGTGTGACTTAGCCTACTAGACCCGGTGGAACTGTTTCCACTGACAAGAGAAGGGGCAAAGACAGACCACATGAGCCTCAAAAACAGTTGCTCGGGTAGGTGGCGCTCATCAGCCTTGGACGGCAGCCCACCTTGGAAAAGGAAAACACTAAATTTTAAACCTCTGCTGCCTTGCAGCCATACCCACCCATGGGAAAGGCTTCAGAAGTAAACCCTGAGGAAGAAATCCGGAGCCAGGGTCCTTAAGGCAGTTTGATGCCATTTACAACTTCACTCTAGCAACCACTGTGATGACACTGGTGCCAAGCTGTATCCGCACTTGCCCTTCCCTTGGACTATATCAGTGACGTGGAGAGGGGGAATTCGGTGCATGGGCAACAGTCGATTCTTCAAATCTTCCTGCCCAAGCTCGTGCCCTAGGGAGGACACAGTCCACCAGTGGCTCAAGCCCAAGATTCCCACGGATCGACGGCTGCCTACTAGTAGTTAACACAATCTGATTACTTACACAGGCACAATCAAGTGGCAAACATCATTTATCAAAATCTTCCTTGAAAATACAAACTCAAAACAAATCAGACCTTACTATAAATACAAGCCTGATTCAGTTTTAGAGTCAGAATACCACAAATCATATTATGACCGATCAGTTATTACAGATAGGACAATCCATAATAACTGTCCAGATATAATAATACAGGATAAGCAAGTAAGAGGAACTTAAGTAATAGATGTAGCCATTCCAAACACATACAACATACAGAGATCAATAAGTGAAAAACACCAGAAATACGCTGAATTGAAAGATTAAATTGGAAGACCTTGGACAATGAACAGGTCCCCAATAGTAATATCAGCAACTGGTGTCATTCCAAAGACACTACGCAATAGCATTAAACAATTAGGGTTACACAGTAATATCTATATAATTCTTCAGAAAGCCACAATATCAAATACCACTAGAATAGTTTGAAAGTTCCGAGTAATTGAGAAATGAGAGTGTTTGGCTATGCTCATAACTCAGGTTTTACCAGCTTGAGCAGAGAAAAAGATAAAGTAAAAATAATAGAGACCTTATCATTGACCCCTGTGCCATCCTACTAGTTACTCATTGCCAATCTAAAACTGAGTAATTTATTCCATCTCTGTTTTCTGCTACCCACAGCCCTGCCAATAATATTATCACCAAGTATCTAAGACGTTTTCAAAAAGCGGTGTCTCTGAAAGGCGGAGTCCATAATTAAGGACCCCCATCACTCAGGACATGCCCTCTTCTCATTGTTACTGTCTGGAAGGAGGTACAAAAGCTTAAGGGCATACACCCACCGATTCAGGAACAGCTTTTTCCTCTCTGCCATCTGATTACTAAATGGACATTGAATCCTTGAACTCTACCACACTTTAAAAAATTATTTCTGATTTTGCACTATTATTAATTTAATTATTATATATACATATACTTACTGTAACTGATTTATTTTTTCTGTATTTATCATGTATTGCATTATAATGCTGCCGCTAAGTTAACAAATTTCACAACACATGCCAGTGATATTAGTCCTGATTCTGAACTTAACCACACCACCCCTCCACCGCCAACATCACAATTATATGTTAACCTTTTGCAAATGCATTCTGGAAATCCAAATATCAAGTCAAGTCACCTTTTATTGTCATTTCGACCATAACTGCTGGTACAGTACACAGTAAAGATGAGACAACATTTTTCAGGACCATGGTGCTACAAGAAACAATACAAAAACTACACTAGACTACAGACCTACCCAGGACTGCATAAAGTGCACAAAACAGTGCAGGAATTACAATAAGTAATAAACAAGACAATAGGCACAGTAGAGGGCAGTAAGTTGGTGTCAGTCAAGACTCTGGGTATTGAGGAGTCTGATGGCTTGGCGGAAGAAACTGTTACATAGTCTGGTCATGAGAGCCCGAATGCTTTGGTGCCTTTTCCCAGATGGCAGGAGGGAGAAGAGTTTGTATGAGGGGTGCGTGGGGTCCTTCATAATGCTGTTTGCATTGTGGATGCCGCATGTCGTGTAAAAATCTGTAATGGTGGGAAGAGAGACCCCGATGATCTTCTCAGCTGACCTCACTATCCACTGCAGGGTCTTGCGATCTGAGATGGTGCAATTTCCGAACCAGGCAGTGGTGCAGCTGCTTCAGGATGCTCTCAATACAACCCCTGTAGAATGTGATGAGGATAGGGGGTGGGAGATGGACTTTCCTCAGCATTCGCAAAAAGTAGAGACACTGCTGAGCTTTCTTTGCTTTGGAGCTGGTGTTGAGGGACCAAGTGAGATTCTCCACCAGGTGAACACCAAGAAATTTGGTGCTCTTAACGATCTCTACTGAGGAGCTGTCGATGTTCATTGGAGAGTGGTCGCTCCATGCCCTCCTGAAGACAATACCTATCTCTTTTGTTTTGTTCACAGTCAGAGACAGGTTGTTGGCTCTGCACCAGTCCGTTAGCCGCTGTACCTCCTCTCTGTATGCTGACTCGTCATTCTTGCTGATGAAACCCATCACGGTCATATACCGCATCCACTGGGTTCTCCTTAATCGCCGACACTTTTACCTCCTTAAAGAACTGTAGATAATTTGTTAAACAGTTTCCCTTTCATAAAACCTGCTTGATTGGCTAACAATGTTCTAAATGTCCTTCTTTTACCTTTTGATCATGAAATCCAGCATATTCTCAACTCAAGATACTAACTAACCTGATGTCTTGTGCTTTCTGTTCCCTCCCTTCTTGAAAAGTTATGTTACATTTCCACCTTTCCAATCAAACAACTAATATGTCTGTAGTCAGTTCATAGGATGCACACTATTAGAGACCTACGGGCCTTTACCACCCCATTATTTGAAAAAAAGTGCCATTACAAAGCACATTGTTCCAAATAATTTTAAAAAAATATTACAAGCTTATGACTGCATCTGTTATTTTCAACTGTTAGTTTTGCTTTATTTATTTTGCTCAATGTTAGTTTCCATCCAAGGGGTCAGTGTGGACATGGTGGAGGATTACAAATACCTGGGGATACGAATGGACAATAAACTGGACTGGTCAAAGAACACTGAGGCTGTCTACAAGAAGGGTCAGAGCTGTCTCTATTTCCTAAGGAGACTGAGGTCCTTTAACATCTGCCGGAAGATGTTGAGGATGTTCTATGAGGCTGTGGTGGCCAGTGCTATCATGTTTGCTGTTGTGTGCTGGGGCAGCAGGCTGAGGGTAGCAGACACCAACAGAATCAACAAATTCATTCATAAAGCCAGTGATGTTGTGGGGGTGGAACTGGACTCTCTGACGGTGGTGTCTGAAAAGAGGATGCTGTCCAAGATGGCATGCAACTTGGACAATGACTTCCATCTACTCCATAATGTACTGGTTAGGCACAGGAGTACATTCAGCCAGAGACTCATTCCACCGAGATGCAACACTGAGTGTCATAGGAAGTCATTCCTGCCTGTGGCCATCAAACTTTACACTCCCTCGGAGTGTCAGACACCCTGAGCCAATAGGCTGGTCCTGGACTTATTTCCACTTGGCATGATTAACTTAATATTATTTAATTATTTATGGGTTTATATTGCTATATTTCTTCACTATTTTTGGTTGGCGCGGCTGTAACGAAACCCAATTTCCCTCGGGATCAATAAAGTATGTCTGTCTATCTGTCTGTTCATATTAGTATGAATACAGGACTACATCTGGTCTAATTACCCAATAGCTGCACACAAAACTGTGGAACCCCTCTTTATCCAATTTATTGCTTGCAAAATCTCAATGTGTTCATGTGCAATGGCACCGCAATGTGAATTTATTTCACATAAACACAGAATAATATTAAAATAACTTTCAAAATAAATATTCTTGAACTTGAAATGTTAACATACCCTTTGGTGCTTCCAAAGTGTTATTCTGTTTTGGTATATTCCGTTGGAGCTTTGATTCCATTCAAACTACCTGGTGAATCAATTCTCCCATTAAATAATTCTATTTCACCAAAAGGGAATTTCTTTTTGATGGGTGGGAGTAAAGCCGTAACAGAAGAGAAAGAGGGTAAACTATCCAAAAAGCAGATCACAATAAATGTGTGATTTGGGAAGCAAATCAAATGATCTTGGTTCAAGTATACATTAGAATTTAACACTTTCACTCATTTTATCTTATTATTACTCAAAATATCTTTCAGTGCATTCACATAGATTACAAACCAATTCCATTTGCTTGTGGAATGCATTGGTGAACAATAATGGTAAAAGAACGAAATACCTGAGCTGAACCAAAATTAAAAATGGAAAAACTCACATCCTTAAAAAGTCATTTTGATCTTACAAGTTTCACTTGAACTAAAATCCTGTTGCATTTACCTAGGGCTGAAGTTTAGCAGAAGGGAAAATAAATACTTTTGAGAAGCAAAAGTGCCCGACATTATTCTGCTCAGAACAACATCATCACTTAAAAAGTCCCCTAATCTCACTATTAAGGGCTCACTAAGTCCCAATCTCACTAAGATGTTTGGCCAAGTCATTACGCTGATGATGATCCTTTTTTGGTAATGACAATCACTTTATTTCAAGAAACTGGAACAATAATTTTGACTCATATCCTCTGAGCAAATACTGCATGCATATTTTATTAACTCACAGCTGATTTTCAGTATTTTTAAAGATTTTGAATTCCCAGTATTTTAATTAAATGTAGACAAAATTGCAAGCATTTAACACACACACACACACACACACACACATATATATTCACATATATATACTCACACATATACACACACAATTTTAAAATCATGTATTCAGAATCAGCTATACTACAATAACCAACCCTCTCAGATTTGTCACCAAAGAACACTTACCTTCCGGCTGGAATAATGAACATGTTTCTGCAATTTATTATTCAGGGCTTCCAAGAACATCTTATCTGTCACTTTTCCCACATTAACACAGGCATCATCAAGAATTGAAATGATCCCTTTGTGTTGTTGCTCTACTAAATCGACAATGATCTGATTGTTGAAGTAATCAATCTGTAGAGATGGAGAAGGAAACAGTGATCTTCCATTCATATAATATCATTTAGCAGAAATTTGTGTGTTCAAAAAAAAAAGTTGAAGCAGATAATTTAAGGAACATTGCAAACTTCAGATCAGCAGAGGCACACATTGAGTCTTGAGTTGCAATAGAGAGTATTGAATCAGGGTAATGATTTGAGTAAGTAGCAAAATGAGCAATGTCCTGGCTAAAATTTATCACTGAACTAATGGCATTAAAACAAATTATCTGCATCTGCAGATTTCCTCTTGTTTGATCTCATAAGTTATCCTGTTTTTGTTTATGGTATTTTACTGTGTATAGACTGGCATCACAAAAGCTACAGCATTTCAAAAGGTTATATAACATTTACTATGTTAGGCAAGGTATAATATCAATTCACATCTTTCTTTATTCTTTATCATAGCTTCGCCACTCAATTTATACTCAATGAGAGCTCTTGAGCACCTTAGAGAAATAACTCATGTCCAAAATATACTGCCTTAATTATAACAATAAATTTGTATTGCTGACTTAGGACTCAGCAGATGTAGTTCAGCCTTTTTCTATGCTCTTTGTGTAATCTTTCAACACTTCTGTTTGTATGATTAACAGATAAGGATTCAACACCGCTTTGAATCAAAGTATTCCATTTCATTGCACAATTTATATCCTGTTCTGTTAGGAAAAATGAACAAAACATCACTTCAGCACCAGTTTAATTCAATGCCAAAAGTCTGATTCTATTTCACTGATTAGGAATATGAGTATTTTTTTAATGTAAGGATTTGTATTTACCTGCAGAATCACAATCAATGTTGAAAGGATTAAATTCATTTTCCAAGGAACTGTTAAATTGAAACTCTAATTCAATCTAAATCGAAGTAGTTTGGAAAAACTACCATGGTTTTAGACTGTACAATTCATAGATATAAAGTACATGATACGCAAAAAGTTAAGATAAATGCCCTTCTGAAGAGCAACAGAGCAAAATTCTTGGCAAGACTTTGGCATAAGTAGACCATGTAAGGGTAGGCATTAAATATAGAGAGAAAGCCTCACACTGTCCCAAGTCCTCATTAAATTAGACAAGCATGAACAGAAACAAACATGTTATGTCCTTACATGTCGCCAGGGGATACCTTCACGCTGGTACTCTTCCTGCTCCTGTTTCAAGACAAGCTGGATGAAGAGCTGCTGTAACTTCTCATTGCAATAGTTGATGCAAAATTGTTCCAAACTGCAGATATACAAATTCAGTTAAGATTAGTAGTGCCTGAAATTATCTACTGTGCCTCATAGCTTAGAAAAGAATGAGTATATAAACATATAGATCTTCAGAATCAGATTTATTATCATCGGCATGTGACGTGAAATTTGTTAACTTAGCAGCAGCAGTTCAATGCAATACATAACCTAGCAGAGAGAGAGAAAAAAAACATAATAAATAAACAAGTAAATCAATTACATACACTGAATAGATGATTAAAAAAGTGCAAAAACAGAAATACTGTATATTAAAAAAGTGAGTTAGTGTCTAAAGCTTCAAAGTCCATTTAGGAATCAGATGGCAGAGGGGAAGAAGCTGTTCTTAAATCGCTGAGTGTGTGCCTTCAGGCTTCTGTATCTCCTGCCTGATGGTAACAGTGAGAAAAAGGCATGCCCTGGCTGCTGGAGGTCTTTAATAATGGACGCTGCCTTTCTGAGACACCACCCACTAAAGATGCCCTGGGTACTTTGTAGGCTAGTACCCAAGATGGAGCTGACTAGATTTACAACCTTCTGCAGCTTCTTTCAGTCCTGTGCAGTAGACACTCCATACCAGACAGTGATGCAGCCTGTCAGAATTCTCTCCACGGTACAACTATGTAAGTTTTTAAGCATATTTGTTGAAATGCCAAATCGCTTCAAACTCCTAATAAAGTATAGCTGCTGTCTTGCCTTCTTTATGACTACATCAATATGTTGGGACCAGGTTAGATCCTCAGATCTTGACACCCAGGAACTTGAAGCTGCTCACTCTCTCCACTTCTGATTCTTCTACAAGGATTGGTATGTGTTCCTTTGTCTTACCCTTCCTGAATTCCACAATCAGCTCTTTTGTCTTACTGACGTTGAATGCCAGATAGTTGCGACAGCACCAGTCCACCAGTTGGCATATCTCACTCCTGTACACCCTCTCGCCACCACCTGAGATTCTGCCAACAATGGTTATATCGTCAGCAAGTTTATAGATGGTGTTTGAGCTATGCCCAGCCACACAGTCATGTGTACACAGAGTAGAGCAGTGGGCTAAGCACACAACACTGTGCCAGGTTTGATCGTCAGCAAAGAGGATATGTTATCACCGATCTGCACAGACTGTGATCTTCAAGTTAGGAAGTTGAGGGTCCAATTACATAGGGAGGTACCGAGGCCCAGGTTCTGCAACTTCTCAATTAGGATTGTGTGAAGGATGGTATTAAGTGCTGATCTATAGTCGATGAACAGCATCCTGATATAGGTGTTTATGTTGTCCAGGTGGTCTAAAGCCATGTGAAGAGCCATGGGGATTGCATCTGCCATTGACCTATTGTGACGATAGAAACATAGAAAACCTACAGCACAATACAGGCACTTCAGCCCACAAAGTTGTGCCAAACATGTCCCTGCCTGAGAAATTACTAGGCTTACCTATAGCCCTCTATTTTTCTAAGCTCCACATAGCGATCCAAAAGTCTCTTAAAAAACCCTATCGTATCCGTCTCTACCACTGTTGCCAGCAGCCCATTCTACGGACTCACCACTTTGAGTAAAAAAAACTTACCCGACATCTCCTCTGTAGCTACACCCCAGCACCTTAATCCTGTGTCCTCCTGTGGCAACCATTTCAGCCCCGAGAAAAAGCCTCTGACTATCCACATGATCAATGCCTCTCATCACCTTGTACACCTCTATCAGGTCACCTCTCATCCTCTGCCACTCCAAGGAGAAAAGGCCGAGTTCACTCAACTTATTCTCAGAAGGCATACTCCCCAATCCAGGCAACATCCTTGTAAATCTCCTCTGTACCCTTTCTATGGCTTCCACATCCTTCCTGTAGTGAGACAAACATAACTGACCACAGTACTCCAAGTGGGGTCTGACCAGGGTCCTATATAGCTGCAACATTACCTCTCGGCTCCTAAATTAAATCCCACGATTGATAAAAGCCAATACACCATACGTCTTCTTAACCACAGAGTCAACCTGCGCAGCTGCTTTGAGTGTCCTATGGACTCGGACCCCAAGATCTCTCTGGTCCTCCACACTGCCAACAGACTTATTATTAATATGATATTCTGCCATCATATTTGACCTACCAAAATGAACCACTTCAACTTATCTGGGCTGAACTCCATCTGCCACTTTTCAGTCCAGTTTTGCATCCTATCTATGTCCCACTGCAACTTCTGACAGTCCTCCAAAATATCCACAACATCTCAAACCTTTGTGTTACCAGCAAACTTACTAACCCATCCCTCCACTTCCTCATCCAGGTCATTTATAAAAATCACAAAGAGTAAGGGTCCCAGATCAGATCCCTGAGGCACACCACTGGTCACCAGCCTCCATGTAGAATATGACCCTTATAGACAATAGACAGTAGGTGCAGGAGTAGGCCATTTGACCCTTCTAGCCAGCACCGCCATTCACTGTGATCATGACTGATCATACACACAGTACCCCGTTCCTGCCCTCTCCCTATATCCCTTGACCTCGCTATCTATAAGAGCTCTATCTAACTCTGTCTTGAATGCATCCAGAGACTTGGCCTCCACGGCCTTCTGGGGCAGAGCATTCCACATATCCACCACTATCTGGGAGAAAAAGTTTTTCCGCATCTCTGTTCTAAATGGCCTACCCCTTATTCTTAAACTGTGGCCTCTAGTTCAGGACTCACCCATCAGCGGGAGCATGCTTCCTGCCTCCAGCGTGTCCAATCCCTTAATAATCTTATATGTTTCAATCAGATCCCCTCTCATCCTTCTAAATTCCAGTGTATACAAGCCCAGTCGCTCCAATCTTTCAACGTATGACAGTCCCGCCATTCTGGGAATTAACCTTGTGAACCTAAGCTGCACTCCCTCAATAGCAAGAATGTCCTTCCTCAAAGTTGGAGACCAAAACTGCACACAATACTCCAGGTGGGGTCTCACCAGGGCCCTGTACAGCTGCAGAAGGACCTCTTTACTCCTATACTCAATTCCTCTTGTTATAAAGGCCAGCATGCCATTAGCTTTCTTCACTGCCTGCTGTACCTGCATGCTTGCTTTCATTGACCGATGTACAAGAACACCTAGATCTCGTTGTATTTCCCCTTTTCCTAACTTGACTCCATTTAGATAGTAATCTGCCTTCCTGTTCTTGCCACCAAAGTGGAAAACCTCACATTTATCCACATTAAACTGCATCTGCCATACGTTTGTCCACTCACCCCACCTGTCCAAGTCACCCTGCATTCTCATAACATCCTCCTGACATTTCACACTGCTACCCAGCTTTGTGTCATTGGCAAATTTGCTAATGTTACTTTCAATCCCTTCTTCTAAATCATTAATGTATATTGTAAACAGCTGCGGTCCCAGCACCGAACCTTGCGCTACCCCACTGGTCACAGCCTGCCATTCTGAAAGGGACCCGTTAATCACTACTCTTTGTTTCCTGTCAGCCAGCCAATTTTCCATCCATGTCAGTACTTTGCCCCCAATACCATGTGCCCTAATTTTGCCCACTAATCTCCTATGTGGGACTTTATCAAAACCTTTCTGGAAGTCCAGGTACACTACATCCACTGGCTCTCCCTTATCCATTTACATAGTTACATCCTCAAAAAACTCCTGAAGATTAGTCAAGCATGATTTTCCCTTCATAAATCCATGCTGACTCGGACTGATCCTTCTACTGCTATCCAAATATGTCGTAATTTCCTCTTTTATAATTGACTCCAGCATCTTTCCCACCACTGACATCAGGCTAACCGGTCTATAATTCCCTGTTCTCTCTCTCCCTCTTTTCTTGACAAGTGGGACAACATTAGCCACCCTCCAATCAGCAGGAACTGTTCCTGAATCTATGGAACATTGGAAAATGATTACCAATGCGTCCACGATTTCTAGAGCCACTTCTTTAAGTACCCTGGGATGCAGACCATCAGGTCCCGGGGACTTATCAGCCTTCAGACTCAACAGTCTATCTAACACCGTTTCTTGCCTAATATAAATTTCTTTCAGTTCATCCTTTACCCTAGTTCCTTTGGCCACTATTACATCTGGGAGATTGTTTGTGTCTTCCATAGTGAAGACAGATCCAAAGTACCTGTTCAACTCGTCTGCCATTTCCTTGTTCCCCATAATAAATTCACCCGTTTCTGTCTTCAATGGCCCAATTTTGGTCTTAACTACTTTTTTGCTATTCACATACCTAAAGAAGCTTTTGCTATCCTCCTTTATATTCTTGGCTAGTTTACCTTCGTACCTCATTTTTTCTTGGCGTATTGCCTTTTTTGCTATCTTCTGTTGCTCTTTAAAAGCTTCCCAGTCCTCCGGTTTCCCACTCATCTTTGCCATGTTATACTTCTTCTCTTTTATTTGTATACTGTCCTTTACTTCCCTTGTCAGCCACAGCCACCCCTTACTCCCCTTAGGATCTTTCTTCCTCTTTGGAATGAAACGATCCTGCACCTTCTGCATTATTCCCAGAAATACTTGCCACTGTTGTTCCACTACCTTCCCTGCTAGGGTATTGTTCCATTTAACTTTGGCCAGCTCCTCCCTCATAGCTCCATAGTTCCCTTTGTTCAACTTATGCAACCACTCTTTGCCTTCTGTGGACAAGCCAGTTCTGGATCCACAAGCAATGTCCCCTTGGATCCCATGCCTCCTTACTTTCTCAATAAGCCTTGCATAGGGTACCTTATCAAATGCCTTGCTGAAATCCATATACACTACATCTACTGCTCTACTATCATCGATGTGTTTAGCCACATCCTCAAAAAATTCAATCAGGCTCGTAAGGTATGACCTGCCCTTGATAAAGCCATGCTGACTATTGCTAATGATATTATACCTCTCCAAATGTTCATAAATCCAGCCTCTCAGGATCTTCTCCATCAACTTACCAACCACTGAGGTAAGACTCACTGGTCTATAAATTCCTGGGCTAGCTCTACTCCCTTTCTTGAATAAAGGAACAACATTAACCCTAACCTAATCGTGGGACAATTTACAATGACCAATTAACCTAACTGGTAAACCGAAGGTTCCAGAGGAACAGCACCGGAATTAAACTCTGCACTCCGAAAAACCCCTGAGCTGTAATAGCTTCACACTAACTGCTATACTCTGTGGTGCCTTATCAAAGGCCTTCTGAAAATCCAAGTAAACAGCATCCACTGACTCTCCTTTGTCTTTCCTGCCTGTTATTTCCTCAAAGAACTCCAATAGATTTGTTTGGCAAGATTTCCCCTTAAGGAAACCATGCTGACTTCACTGTACTTTATCATATGCCTCCAAGTACCCCGGAACCTCATCCTTAAGAAAGGACACTAACATCTTAGCAACCACTGAAGTCAGGCTAACTGGCCTATAATTTCCTATCTTTTGCCCTATTCCTTTCTTAAAGAGTGGAATGATATTTTGCATTTGGTTCCTTATGAATATTCACTCACAAAATAATTCAGGATGACAAGAACTTAACAATAAAATTTATAAGGTAGGATGAAGTACGGAAAATATTTATCCAATCAATCTATAGGAAGCCCACAGATAAAGATTCCACAACACCACAAAAAATATAGACAATTTATGAAAATGTACAGAAAGAACATCAAATATATTAAAACATAGAAGACTCAGAACAAAGGTGATCGTTCAACCCACTCCATTTGTTTCAGTCACAAAAGAGCTGACTAGTCTTACCCTGATTCGGAGATACTTTAACTCTGATACAGAGAATCTTGCCTTTGATCATTGTTATGATATTAAACTACTAAATGTACAAATATTACGTGGAAAGAAATCCCCTAATTGATCCAGTGATTTCAATGGACCACGCAAATACATTCTTACTTAGCATTATAAGACCATAAAACATAGGAGCAGAAGTAGGCCATTCAGCCCATCAAGTCTGCTCTGCCATTCTTCCAGTCATCCCCACTCCCGTCTTCTCTCCATACCCTTTGATGCCCTGGCTAATCAAGAACCTATCTACCTCTGCCTTAAATGCACCCATGACTTGGGTCTCCACAGCTGCTCGTGGCAACAAATTCCACAGATTTACCACCCACTGACTAAAGTAATTTCTCCGCATCTGTTTTAAATGGACGTCCTTCAATCCTGAAGTTGTGCCCTCTTGTCCTGGACTCCCCCAACACTCTTGAACGTCTGGTATACTGCAGATGTCTTCCACTGTGAAAACTGATGCAAAATACACATTCAGTTCCTCTGCTATCTCTGTCTCTCAAATACAATATCTCCAGTGTCATTTTCTTATTTGTCCTATATCTACCCTCAACTCTCTTTTACCCTTTATATACTTAAAAAGGCTTTTAGTATCTTCTTTGATATGGGTCGCCAGCTTCCTTTCATAATTCATCGTTTCCTTCCTAATAACCTTCTTAGTTTCCTTCTGCAAGTTCTTATAAGCTTCCCAATCCTTTATCTTCCCACTGGCTTTGGCTTCCTTGTATGCCCTCTCTTTTGCTTTTACTTTGGCTCTGACTTCACTTGTCAGCCATGGTAGTGTCTTACTTCCCTTTGAAAATTTCTTCTTATTTGGAATATATCTGTCTTGTACTTCACTCATTTTTTGCAGAAACTCGATCATATTGTGATCACTGTTCCCTAAAGGTTCCTTAACCTTATGCTCTCTTATCACCTCGGGATCATTGCACAACGTTCAAACTAGCACAGCCTATCCCCTAGTGGGCTCAACAACAAGCTGCTCCTAAAAAGCCATCCCTTTGACATTCTACAAAATTCTCTCTCGAGGTCCAGTACTGGCCTGGTTTTCAAAATCCATTATGAATAGAAACATTACTTACCTTAGTAACAGACAAATATGCCAGGTTGATAGCTAGAGTCCAGCAGCCAGTTCTTTTGCAGTTGGGTTCCCTGACTGTATCAATGATGTATCCATTAACTGTATCAATTATATAAGTAATTAAGCCTTACAGGTTAAGAAACCTTGCAGGCCAGTGTGTCTTCTAGTACCTCCAAAGTTGGAATATTATACTGGTGTTGGGATTTATCAACTTTTCGGATTAAAGTTCTACAGAAGTTCCTTGCAACAAGTAAATGACAATGTGTGTTCACAAATGCTTGAGTGAGCATGGCTAGATTTCTTTGGCTTACTGCACCTGTCTGAATTGCGTGGCTGAGGACAACATTCAAACCAAAGTAATTTTTGGCAAGTTACAGAAACACTTCAGCTCGTAAATCTTTTACTTAATATTTGTGAGTACCAGCAATTATTGCAGTTTATTACATTTTGCACACAAAGCCTTCGGCAAATATTGTGGCAGAAATGAAAACCCTTTGCTTTCTTTTTCACATGAAGTACAAGTTGGTGACAGATCTACAACACAATGGCTCTCATTTTACAATTGGAAACACCGTATTATCTCACATTAGTCACAAATAGGTGAACTTTTAATCATGCTGTAGAACTGATTTTAAATACATTTCTCAATAGAACAACAGAACAGGGCCCAAATACAGGCTCATACAAATCTCCTATGGCAGAGAGTACTTTTCTCCCAATGAATCTCATTCAATTTTCTGCCTCCTTACTAGTTTTCCTGCTTAGCAGTTCTCAGTACATCCAGTCAATGGTTTTTTTTTGCCCCAAGGGGAAAGAAATCATCAACCATGATTGAATGGTGGAGCAGACTTGATGGGCCAAATGGCCTACTTCTGCTCCTATGTCTTATGGTCTAGTAGTACCAAAAGCACTTGCATTTTCCCAGTGCTCCGATGTCTATGATGGATACAAATGTAAAATTTACATTTTAATGGAAATTTTCTCCATCCTAGTCCAGATTTTCAAAGGCCAGAATGTACATTGCCTTTCTTGTAAACTATCTTCAAAAATGCATACCTGTTGTTGTCAAAGATCTCAAAACCATAGATATCCAATACGCCAATAACAGTATTTTTCCCATGGATTCTGGCATCATAATTCTTAACTTCAATAATATCATTGATTCGGTTGACAATCCAACAGAAAAGGCGATCATATATTGCCTGAAATGAAAAAGCAAGCAAAAATGGTAAATACATTCAACTACTTGCCAATTGACATCTTTATTTTTACCTGGCCTGGATGCTGGGGAAAATCAAAATAACTGAAGTCAGTGATTTCACTCCAACAGACCACTGTTTATAGAAAGTACAGTAGTCTTTGTCCAATCTGATGGTTCCAGGAAGCATTATTTTCTTTGCATTTCTTTCTATTTAATTGGTTTTGTAATGATAGTTTAGGAAAAGCCACATTTCTTTGCATGTTTCATTAATTGCCTTGAGCTGCCAGAAGCTGTCTATCTTTTATCAAACAAGGGATTGCAAAGACCAATTCTATGTGTAGTCTGGACCAAGTAGCAAGTATTATTTGATTTTTTCTTAGTGTCAAATGAAAAAAATCAACACATCTGGAAAATCCTTTATATTAAATAAAATCTCAGTCCAAGATCTAAAATGTGCTTTGAGTTAGGATTCCCATTGGGGTGGGGTGGGGGATGGAGTCACCATTGCAGACCTACCTACTCCTGTATTACTTCACAGAATACTTTGAGTCTAATGGTTACTTCTCTAACCTGATTTGCCCTCTGCCAGTTTTCACACAACTCCAATTGTCGTCGTGGCTATCCCTCGAGGTCGAGGATGATGGTCTTCGTTCTGTTGATTTATTTATGGGTTCTCAAGTGGCTTAGGAGTCCAATCTTGGCTTTGAAAGTTCTTCTGCATGCAGGACAGGTAGTTCCAGATGGCAGATTGGGTTTGGTTGTTGCTGTCTCTCCTTCCATTTTCTTCTCTTTTCTTCTAATTCTGCACATCTGTTGACTTCGAAAGTTGCTGCTCCTTCTCAGATGATGGCTTGCCAGAGTTTCCTGTCCTTGGCATTATTTTCCCAATTGTTGATGTCAATGTTACATTTCTTCATGTTGGCTTTTAAGACATCTTTGAATCTCTTCTGTTGTCTGCCTCTTACGTTTGCCTTCTTTAAGCTGGGAGTAGAAGATTTGTTTCGGCAGACGTTCATCTTTCTTCTGAACAACATGACCACTCCACCTTAGTAATAGTCCAGAGATTAACACCTTTGTGATTCTGCTTTTCAATTTTGCAAAACTACTCAAAGTTCTTGGCAAAACCTCCTTCCTGCCCTTTCATGTTGTTAGTGTCAACATGGACCATAGCAAATGGAGTCAACCCACTCCATTCAACACATTTTTGGCCACTTTGTTTTAGTCATTGTCTCACCACTTATCTGCAGCCTTTTCATTCTCCTATGTAAAATGTTGATAGAGTATGTTTATCTCCTCTGCTTGAAAAAATAATTTATTTGCCTCTTTTTGCTTTTGCTATTTTCACACTTTCCACCAAGCCAAATCAAGTGAAATGTGTTCCACTGCATAAACACCTGGTAGTAAGCAGGAAGCTGCATGGGTGCTAGACTCTCAATACAACTGCCTCTTGGAACTATTTCCAATGCAAAAAAACAATGGAAATAGCGCGGGCTTTCCTTGCTAGGTATTCTCAAGCATTTGTAACTGAAAATCTTGATCACCATCTGCTAATCTCATGTTAATTGCATCACATTCACTGATATTCATTTACTAACTTTTAAAATCAGGGTTGAACTGAAAATTAGCTTCAAATTCCACTGGGAATTTTCAAAACCACTTTCATTGTTGCCTAGCCACAGACAGTGCAATATAAAAAAAACAAAATACATAAACCTCAACATACAGAAGCCTGAGGTCTCACACCATCAAGTTCAAAACAGCTTCTTTCTTTCAACTGCAAACACAAGGAAATCTGCAGATGCTGGAAACTCAAACACACACACAAAATGCTGGTGGAACACAGCAGGCCAGGCAGCATCTATAAGGAGAAGCACTGTCGACGTTTCGGGCCGAGACCCTTCGTCAGGACTAACTGAAAGGAAAGATAGTAAGAGATCTGAAAGTAGTGGGGGGGGGGGAGGGGAGGGGGAAATGCAAAATGATAGGAGAAGACCGGAGGGGGTGGGATGAAGCTAAGAGCTGGAAAGGTGATTGGTGAAAGTGATACAGAGCTGGAGAAGGGAAAGAATCATGGGATGGGAGGCCTCGGGAGAAAGAAACTACTTTCAAATCTCTTACTATCTTTCCTTTCAGTTAGTCCTGACGAAGGGTTTCAGCCTGAAACATTGACTGTGCTTCTCCTTATAGATGCTGCCTGGCCTGCTGTGTTCCACCAGCATTTTGTGTGTCTTTCTTTCAACTGTTCAGTTCCTGAACCAACCAGCAAAATGACCACCTTGTTTACCTTGCACTAAAATTGATTTTTGTCTTGTGTTCTTTCCTGAAAAATTCTATACATGTGTAATTATGTTTAACTTGTGATTGCTGCTTATATCATGCCTAGTGCAGCAGTGATACTGCTGCAAGTAGGTTGGTCACTTATGCATATGACAATAAATGCAACTCTGTCTTATATAAGTGACAACAACACTATTAGAAGAAATTCTTAGGGTCAGTATTTATCTCCACTTTGAAAGGCAGGAATTGATTAGGAATAGCTAGCACTGTTTTGTTTGCAGGAAACCCTCAAATTTAATTGATTTTTTGATGTTGCACCTCAGCATAGCAATGAGAGGACTCTAATGCATGTTGCCAACATTGACAAGAGGTCTTTAATCTTTAACAAGGTCCCACATGGTAGGCCGGTCCAAAAGTTCAGAGACCTCTGCCAGATTTTTGAATGGACACTGAACCCATGAACACTACCTCACTACATTTTTTTCTCTTTTTGAACTACTTATGTTAAACTAAATAAGTAGTGCAAAAAATCTATATCGTATACACACACTTCTTCCATGACATATGGCAGTAATTTTAAATCTGATTCTAATCTTTCTATTCCATGTACCTGCCCAACTGTTTTAACTATACAAATTGTTATTCCTGCTGTCTCAAAGAATAAAATTCTAGCTCTTCCAACCTCTCCTGATTATTCAGTCTCTGGAATCCTGGCAAGATCCTTGTAACACACACAAAATGCTGGTGGAACGCAGCAGGGCAGGCGGCATCTATAAGAAGTACAGTCGACGTTTCGGGCCGAGACACTTTGTCAGGACTAACTGAAAGAAGAGATAGCGAGAGATTTGAAAATAGGGGGGGGGGGGGAGCTCCAAAATGATAGGAGAAGACAGGAGTGGGAGGGATGAAGCTAAGAGCTAGAAAGTTGATTGGCAAAAGAGATACAGAGCTGGAGAAGGGAGAGGATCATGGGACGGAGGGTCTAGGAAGAAAGAGAGGGGGAGGAGAGCACCAGAGGGAGATGGAGAGCAGGCAAGGAGTGATTGTGAGAGGGACAAAGAGAAAAGAGAGAGAGAGAGAAAAAAAGGGAAAAATAATAAATAAGGGATGGGGTAAGAAGGGGAGGAGGGACATTAACAGAAGTTACAGAAATCAATGTTCATACCATCAGGTTGGAGGCTACCCAGATGGAATATAAGGTGTTGTTCCCCCAACCTGAGTTTGGCTTAATCTTGACAGTAGAGGAGGCCATGGTTTGACATATCAGAATGGGAATGGGATGTGGAATTAAAATGTGTGGCCACTGGGAGACTTGCTTTCTCTGGCGAACAGAACATAGATGTTCAGCGAAACAGTCTCCCAGTCTGCGTCGGGTCTCACCAATATACAGAAGGCCGCACCGGGAGCACCAGACACATTATATCACACCAGCCGACTCACAGGTGAAGTGTCGCCTCACCTGGAAGGACTGTCTGGGGCCCTGAATGGTGGTGAGGGAGGAAGTGTAAGGGCAGGTGTAGCACTTGTTCTGCTTACAAGGATAAGTGCCAGGAGGGAGATTGGTGGGAAGGGATGGGGGGGGGGGGTGTTGAATGGACAAGTGAGTTGCGTAGGGAACAATCCCTGCAGAAAGGAGGAAGGGAGTGGGAGGGAAAGATGTACTCGGTGGTGGGATCCCGTTGGAGGTGGCGCAAGTTACGGAGAATTATATATTGGACTCAGAGGCTGGTAGGGGGTAGGCAAGGACAAGGGGAACCCTAACCCTAGTAGGGTGGCGGGAGGATGGAGTGAGAGTAGATGTGCGTGAAATGGGAGAGATGTGTTTGAGAGCAGATTTGATGGTGGAGGAAGGGAAGCCCCTTTCTTTAAAAAAGGAAGACATCTCCTTTGTCTTGGAATGAAAAGTCTCACCCTGAGAACAGATGCAGCAGAGACGGAGAAATTTCAAGAAGGGGATGGCATTTTTGCAAGAGACAGGGTGGGAAGAGGAATAGTCCAGGTAGCTGTGAGAGTCCATAGGCTTATAGTAGACATCAGTAGATAAGCTGTCTCCAGAGATAGAGACAGAAAGATCAAGAAAGGGGAGGGAGATGCTGGAAATGGACCAGGTAAATTTGAGGGCAGGGTGAAAGCTGGAGGCAAAGTTAATGAAGTCAATGAACTCAGCATGCATGCATGAAGCAGCACCAATGCAGTCGTCGATGTAGCAAAGGAAAAGTGTGGGATGGATACCAGTATAGGCTTGGAACATGCTAACAACAAGGCAGGCATAGCTGGGACCCATACAGTTAGCCCATTGCTACACCTTTAGTTTGGAGGAACTGGGAGGAGCCAAAGGAGAAATTATTAAGACTAAGGACTAATTCCGCTAGATGGAGGATAGTGGTGGTAGAGGGGGAACTGGTTAGGTCTGGAATCCAAAAAGAAGCGGAGATCTTTGAGAACTTCCTGGAGGAATATAGAACATAGAACAGTACAGTACAGGCCCTTCGGCCCACAATGTTGTGCCGACCCCCAAGCCCTGCCTCCCATATAACCCCCTACCTTAAATTTCTCCATATACCTGTCTAGTAGTCTCTTAAACTTCACTAGTGTATCTGCCTCCACCACTGACTCAGGCAGTGCATTCCACGCACCAACCACTCTCTGAGTGAAAAACCTTCCTCTAATATCCCCCTGGAACTTCCCTCCCCTTACCTTAAAGCCATGTCCTCTTGTACTAAGTAGTGGTGCCCTGGGGAAGAGGTGCTGGCTGTCCACTCTGTCTATTCCTCTTAATATCTTGTACACCACTATCATGTCTCCTCTCATCCTCCTCCTCCTCTCCAAAGAGTAAAGCCCTAGCTCCTTTAATCTCTGATCATAATCCATACTCTCTAAAGCAGGCAGCATCCTGGTAAATCTCCTCTGTACCCTTTCCAATGTTTCCACATCCTTCCTATAGTGAGGCAACCAGAACTGAACACAATACTCCAAATGTGGCCTAACTAGAGTTTTATAGAGCTGCATCATTACATCGCGTCTCTTAAACGCTATCCCTCGACTTATGACAGCTAACACCCCATAAGCTTTCTTAACTACCCTATCTACCTGTGAGGCAACTTTCAGGGATCTGTGGACATGTACCTCCAGATCCCTCTGCTCCTCCACACTACCAAGTATCCATTTACTTTATACTCTGCCTTGGAGCTTGTCCTTCCAAAGTGTACCACCTCACACTTCTCCGTGTTGAACTCCATCTGCCACTTCTCAGCCCACTTCTGCATCCTATCAATGTCTCTCTGCAAACTTTGACAATCCTCTACACTAGCTACAACACCACCAACCTTTGTGTCATCTGCAAACTTGCCAACCCACCCTTCTAACCCCATATCCAGGTCGTTAATAAAACAGCACAAAAAGTAGAGGTCCGAGAACAGATCCTTGTGGGACACCACTAGTCACAACCCTCCAATCTGAATGTACTCCCTCCACCACGACCCTCTGCCTTCAGCAGGCAAGCCCATTCTGAATCCACCTAGCCAAACTTCCCTGGTTCCCATGCCTTCTGACTTTCTGAATAAGCCTACTGTGTGGAACCTTGTCAAATGCCTTACTAAAATCCATGTAGATCACATCCACAGCACTACCCTCATCTTTGTAATCCTTGTAATGCTTTAATGCACTCTTTCCAGTTTAATAATGCCTTTCCTATAGCAAGGAACCAAAGGTAAAAACAATACAAGTGTGGCCTCACTAGTATTTTATACAATGCACCATGACCTTCTAACTTTTATACTCAATACCTTGATGAATGCCAGCATTGCATAAGCTTTCTTCACCACTGTCAATCTGTGACTCAACTTTCAGGGAACTATGAACACCAAAATCCCAGTGTTTTACAACAACTACAGCACCCTACAGGTTCCCTTGATGTGACTTTCCAAAATGCCACACCTCACACTTAAAATGAACTAAACTCCATTTGCTATTTCTTAACCCATTTACTCAGCTGATCAAGAGGACCAGTAATTTTTAATAACCTTCTCCACCCATTTCAGTGCCATCGGTAGGCTTACTAATCATGCCTTGTACATTCTCATCCAAATCATTGTTATAGATGACAAAGGAGGGCACCAATACAGGGCACCCCACCAGTCACAGGCTCCAGTCAAAAAAACCCAACCTTCCTTCATCATCACTCTGCTTCCTACCATCAAGTCAACCGTGTATGCAGTTGACCAGCACATCCACATCCTGATTTCCATGTAATTTAACCTTTTAGAGCAGCCTATCATGTGGAACCTTATCAAAGGCCTTGCTGAAGTCCACCTTAACAGTGTCTATCACCCTGCCCTCATTGACCTTCTTAGTCACATCCAAACTACAAACCAGTTCTGTCCCTTTCCAAGCTATTTTCAAGCTAATAGAACTACAGTCATTGGTTCCAAAGTGCTGCCCCAGTGTCATCTCAGTCATTTGACTACTCTATTACCCAGGTGCAGGTCAATCTTTGCTGTCTATACATTGCCTGACAAAGTTTTCCCGACTTTAACAAATTCCACCCCATCTAAGCCCTTAGCAGTATGACAGTATCAGTCTATTCCAGTTCAGTTAAATTCTCCGACCACAATGACCCTTTCTTGCATTCCCCACAGCCTCTTCCAATTCCTGTCGAATATTTGGAGACCTATAGTAAAACCCCAACAATGTGATCATACTCTTGCTCCCCATTTCTACCCATGAAACCTCACTGGATGATCCTTCAGTAATTTCATCTCTGCCATAACGCTCCACTTAATTAAAAATACAACTCCCCTTCATCCCTTTCTACCACCTCTATCCCACCTAAAATTTCTATACCTGGAACATTCTGTTCTGTTCCTTCCTTAGCCATGTTTCCATTTTGGCTATAATGTACTATTTCCATAGAGCTTTACACAGCCTGAGTTCACCCACCTTATCTGTCAGACCTCTTGCATTGAAATGCAGTTTAATCCAGTAGACTTTCCACACTCCACTCCCTGTTGTGCTCCTGCCCATCTTTATTCAACTTGCTGTCACTGACTTTTTTCTTAATTCCCAACCATTCATTCGCCTCCATTAATTAGGATCACACCCACTGGCAATCTAATTTAAAACCTGCCTTAGTAGCATTAGCAAATCTGCGTCTGGGATAATGACCCCTCTCCAGTCCTGGTACAACCTGACCCTCTTGTGTAGATCACCCTTGCCCCAGAAGAGATCTCAAAAGTACAAAATTCTGTATTGTTCCACCCCTCAGAGTTGTATAAAATTATGAGTGTGATAAATAGGGTAGATAGCAATATGTTTTTTATTACCCATGACAAACATGTACAAGTTTAAGATGAGGATTAGAGGGGATCTGAAAAAAGGATCTGTTTTTCCATATGGGTGACTGGAGTCTGGAATGTATTGTCTGAAGAG
The DNA here is from genome assembly GCF_030144855.1 of Hypanus sabinus. Classification (NCBI taxonomy): domain Eukaryota; kingdom Metazoa; phylum Chordata; class Chondrichthyes; order Myliobatiformes; family Dasyatidae; genus Hypanus; species Hypanus sabinus. The sequence continues at coordinate 6,114,141 of NC_082738.1, read as the reverse complement.
GTGATGAAGTCAGATACCCTCACAACCTTCATGAAGCATCTAGACAAGTACTTAAAATGCCAAGGCAAAGAAAGACATATACTTAATATGGGCAAGTTAGATTAGTGCTGTTAGGTACAATGGGCAGCATTGATAAAGTGGACCAAAGGACTTGCTTCTGCATTGTACAACTCCATAACTTCATCACCACAAACTTGAACCAACATGCCTGGCATCAATGCTTCATTCTAAGCATCAAAATCTCTTCCTATTACAGTGGTGCTTAGTGTATTAATTTCTGATTCAGGTAGACTTTAATGCCCTACAAGCATACAAGTACATGATGTTATGTGAATACAAGCTTTTATGGATATTAATATAGAAATAGACATTGCAGTAAACCAGACTTCATGCTGGAGTAACAAATAAAAGGTTGCAACATGTAACTACTTCTGGCAATCAGTCTATCAGATTCGAGTTTTGAGCAATCTTCAAATCTTTATTGTAACCAAAGCTTACTTTTAATTAATTACCTTGGCAAATGCATCCCGTCCATAGCTGGCTTCTTGCTCTGTGTGTTGCTTGTCAATCACATCACGTCCTGTAGCTACAGTGCGATACAACAAAGCCTTTTCTACTGCATCAGCTTTTGTTGACAGCAGTCCTGCAATCACTGACACCAACTTAGTGCTTTCGATGAGAATAGAGTCACCATCCATCATAAACTTCAAATTTCCCTAGTTTTAAAAGCAAATAGGTCAAACCATAAGGAATAATGAAAACAAAACAAAAATAAAATACACAACTTGGCTTTAAGCAGAAGGGCAAAACAAAAAGCAAATTTTCATGGTTAATGCACTTTTCCAAGTCCAGAGAGACCAAGATAGAGGAAAATCTGCTGCATGGACAACAGAATCAGCAATAAATTAAACTAGTTAAAATTAGTAGCTTTTTTAAAGTTAAAAATCACACTGCTGAACAACTGAAATTAAAATGAACCCTATAAATACACAGTAAAAACAGCTGAAGTACAGATGAATTACAACATAAACACAAGAGATTCAGCAGATGGAAATCCAGAGGAACACACACAAAATGCTGGAGAAACTCAGCAGTTCAGGCATCAATTATAGAGAGAAATAAACAGCTGATGTTTTATTACAAGACCCTTTACTAAGACTGGAAGGGAAGGGGAGAGAAGCCAGAAAAAGAAAGTGGGGGCAGGGAAGGAATAGAAGTTGGAAGGTGATAGGTGAGGCCATGTGAGGAAGAAAGTGGTGGGTGGGGATGGGGGTGATGAAGTGAGAAACTGGGAGGCGATACGTGGAAGAGGTAAAGGGCTGAAGAAGGAATCTAATAGGAGAGGACAGCAGACCACAGGAGAAATGGAAGGAGGAGGGGCACTAGAGAGAGGTGATGTAAGGCAAGGAGAGGTGCTAAAAGAGAGGCCAGAATGGAGAAAAGAAAGAGAAGGGGGAGGGGGAGAGATTTCCAGAAGTTAGAGAAATCTATGAATTACAATGCTTTGGCTGTGCAATCAGCATGTGAAGAAACATTCAACCTTTGCCTAAAAGTTGTGTCTCGAAGTTTTATTTTCCACAAATGATGCAAACAATTGGAATGGGCATATTGGTTGTAAACCATATTCTGTTCACTTGGAACTAGTAATAGACGCTGTATGTATCAGCTACTGTGACTGACTGAGGATGGATACAAGCAACGTAACTGAATGATATTGGGAGATTTTAGTGATGGTTCAGCCATTGACATGCAAAGTTAAATTCTTGTGAAAGAATGGAAGAATAGCTGGCCCTTTATACCTATTCCATCATTCAAAAATATAATGGGAGATCTTTAACCATAGTGCAAGTTACTGCATATTAACTCCATATTCCCTGATTCCCTCATCGAACACTGCTGTGCCCTTTGCCCTGCAAATTTCTCTTTAACTTATGAAATGTGCTTGGCAAACCATCACATTTCACTTAGCTTCTATTTTTGTCTTAACTTATTCAAGGGCTAAGGACTTTGTGGGCTGAGCCAGCATGCTGCTCTTTCTGTTTGACCTTGAGGTGGTGGTGAGCCTTCTTGGGTCAATACAGTCCTTGAGTGGCTGGTATACCAACAATATTGTTAGGGGGAGTGTTCCAGAATTTTGACCACAGGACAGTGAAGGGATGACAATATATGCCCAAGTCAGGATGGTATGTGACTTGGAGAACAATTTCAAGATGGTGGTATTCCCATGTTGTTGCTGTCCTCATCTTTCTATTAGAGGTGCTGGGCTTGGAAGATGCTATCGAAGGAGTCTTGTAGAGTTGTACTGCAGTGCATCCTATTGACAAGCAGCTGGCTGTCGTAGTGTGTCAGTGGAAGAGCGAGTAAACAGCTGTGTTGGGTGCCTATCAAGAAGACTGCTAAATCCTGTATGGTGTCAAGCTTTTATAGCATCAGTGAAGCTGCATTAATCAGAACATGTAGAGATCATTCCATCACACTCCTATCTTCAGCACTGTAGACAGGCTCTGTAGAGTTAAGTAAGTTATTCACTGCAGGATTCCTGTTCCTAGCTATGTTGTTTATAAGACCAATAAACTGGACTGGTCAAAAAACACTGAAGCTGTCTACAAGAAGGGTCAGAGCCGTCTCTATTTCCTGAGGAGACTGAGGTCCTTTAACATCTGCTGGATGATGCTGAGGATGTTCTATGAGGCTGTGGTGGCCAGTGCTATCATGTTTGCTGTTGTGTGCTGGGGCAGCAGGCTGAGGGTAGCAGACACAAACAGAATCAACAAACTCATTCGTAATGCCAGTGATGTTGTGGGGGTGGAACTGGACTCTCTGACGGTGGTGTCTGAAAAGAGGATGCTGTCCAAGTTGCATGCCATCTTGGACAATGTCTCCCATCCACTCCATAATGTACTGGTTAGGCACAGGAGTACATTCAGCCAGAGACTCGTTCCACCGAGATGTAACACTGAGCATCGTAGGAAGTCAACAACACACACAAAATGCTGGTGGAACACAGCAGGCCAGGCAGCATCTATACGGAGAAGCGCTGTCGACGTTTCGGGCCGAGACCCTTCGTCAGGACTAACTGAAAGGAAAGATAGTAAGAGATTTGAAAGTAGTGGGGGGAGGGGGAAATGCGAAATGATGGAGAAGACCGGAGGGGGTGGGATGAAGCTAAGAGCTGGAAAGGTGATTGGTGAAAGTGATGCAGAGCTGGAGAAGGGAAAGGATCATGGGACGGGAGGCCTCAGGAGAAAGGGGGGGGGAGCACCAGAGGGAGATGGAGAACAGGCAAACAACTAAATACGTCAGGGATGGGGTAAGAAGGGGAGGAGGGGCATTAACAGGAGTTAGAGAAGTCAATGTACATGCCACTAGGTTGGAGGCTACCCAGCCGGTATATAAGGTGTTGTTCCTCCAACCTGAGTTTGGATTCATTTTGACAATAGAGAGGAGGCCATGGATAGACATATCAGAAGGGGAATGGGACGTGGAATTAAAATGTGTGGCCACTGGGAGATCCAGCTTTTTCTGGTGGACCGAGCGTAGGTGTTCAGCGAAACGGTCTCCCAGTCTGCGTCGGGTCTCACAAATATATAAAAGGCCACATCGGGAGCACCGGATGTGGACACATCCACACCAGCCGACTCACAGGTGAAGTGTCGCCTCACCTGGAAGGACTGTCTGGGGCCCTGAATGGTGGTGAGGGAGGAAGTGTAAGGGCAGGTGTAGCACTTGTTCCGCTTACAAGGATAAGTGCCAGGAGGGAGATCGGTGAGAAGGGATGGGGGGGGGGGGGGGGAGGACGAGTGGACAAGGGCGTCACGTAGGGAGCGATCTCTGTGGAAAGCAGAAGGGGGGGGGAGGGAAAGATGTGCTTGGTAGTGGGAATACTTTACAGGTGGCAGAAGTTACGGAGAATTATACGTTGGACCTAGAGGCTGGTGGGGTTGTAGGTAAGGACAAGGGGAACACTATCCTGAGTGGGGTGGCGGGTGGATGGGGTGAGGGCAGATGTGCAGGAAATGGGAGAGATGCGTTTGAGAGCAGAGTTGATGGTGGACGAAGGGAAGCCCCTTTGTTTAAAAAAGGAAGAAATCTCCTTCGTCCTGGAATGAAAAGCCTCATCCTGAGAGCAGATGCGGTGGAGACGGAGGAATTGTGAGAACGGGATAGCCTTTCTGCAAGAGACAGGGTGGGAAGAGGAATAGTCCAGGTAGCTGTGAGAGTCTGAAGGCTTATAGTAGATATCAGTAGATAGACCGTCTCCAGAGATGGCGACAGAAAGATCAAGAAAGGGGAGAGAGATGTCGGAAATGCACCAGGTAAATTTGAGGGCAGGTTGAAAGTTGGAGGCAAAGTTAATGAAGTCAACGAGCTCAGCATGCGTGCAAGAGGCAGCGCCAATGCAGTTGTCGATGTAGCGAAGGAAAAACCGGTATAGACTTGGAACATGGACCCGCCACAAAGCCAACAAAAAGGCAGGCATAACTGGGACCCATACGGGTGCCCATGGCTACACCCTTGGTTTGGAGGAAGTGGGAGGAGTCAAAGGATAAATTATTGAGAGTAAGAACTAATTCCGCTAGACGGAGGAGAGTGGTGGTAGAGGAGAATTGGTTAGGTCTGAAATCCAAAAAAAAGTGAAGAGCTTTGAGACCATCTCGGTGGGGGATGGAGGTATATAGGGAATGGACGCCCATGGTGAAAATAAGACGGTGGGGGCCAGGGAACTTAAAGTCAAAGGAAGTCATTCCTACCTGTGACCATCAAACTTTACAATTCCTCCCTCGGAGTGTCAGACACCCTGAGCCAATAGGCTGGTCCTGGACTTATTTCCACTTGGCATGATTAACTTATTATTATTTAATTATTTATGGTTTTATATTGCTATATTTCTTCACTATTCTTGGTTGGTGTGGCTGTAACAAAATCCAATTTCCCTCGGGATCAATGAAGTATGTCTGTCTGTCTATTTCATTTCAATTTCTGATCAGTGGTAACCCCCAGTATATTGACAGTGGGAGATAATGTCACTGAATACCTGGGGAGAATAGCTGGATTTTCTCTTGCTGGATATTGCCTGGAATTTGTGTGGCATCAATGTTACTTGCCAACTATAAGCACAGACCTGGATGTTGTCCAGGTCCTGCTATGATGGCATTGGGTTTGCTGACTGAAATCCTAAACTGAAACAAAGACCATAAGCCCTATTAGATATAAATAGCCACGAGTACCTTCACTAAAGGGAAATTATACTGTAGCTGCCCAATCTTCAAAGACAAATTTACTTCCCTGTTTATTCTCACCACTATTTGAGCAGTGTGTCACTGCCTTCCCTACCAAGAAGATACTGCTCGCTAACAAAGTAGTTTAAACACCATTCATTTATTTTCAGTGAGATGCATTTAAATCCAAACAATGCTCTTAAGACAGATTTAAAACTCAGAGGATTTCTATCTTAAACATTTTCAAATTACAAACCATTTTCTAAAACTCAATGAATTTCCAAAACAGAGATATTAATTTTATAAAGTAAAAAAAAAGGACATACCAATAATGCAGAATCCATAGCCGGGTGTTTTTTACATATAAGTATTTATTTATATTTGAAATTGCTCATTTTATCGCTTTCTGCACTCTGGTTGATCTTTCACTGATCCTGTTATAGTTACACTTCTATAGATTTGCTGAGTATGCCCACAGAAAAATAAATCTCAGGGTTGTACATGGTGATGTATGTATTTTGATTGTTATGTACCCGTGACACTTGACAGTGGTACCCTTGTCCCATGACTGGGGTTGAAGCTATACTGGACTTGAGGTAATGGTCTTGTGATGGTGGAGTGACGTCATTTTCCTGCCAGTAGAGGTCATGTGACAGGGTTTTTTTTAAAACAGGGTATAAAAGGAGGACCCCTCCCTGTGAGGAGGGGCAGTTCGTGGCTGAATTTGCCATGTTGACTTCATGCCACTGCGTGATTAAATGTTATGACACAGTTTAGTTGAAAGATGAAGTTTTATCTAATGCCTAAAGTTTAAAAGGTCATTGCCAGCAGTTTCTTTATAATACTGCTAGTTGAGAATCAGTGGAGAGTGAAGATCGGAGTTTGGGAGTTAAAAGATCGAGGGAAATCGATTCCGACAGTGAAACAGGTTCAACCTTGTTTGATCCTCATTCGGAAAGAATTTGTTGACTGTTCTCATGTTAATCCCTGTGAAATAGCAGAAAGGATTGGGAACAGTTCTGTAAAGGAAAGGTCAGTGCCTTTAAGCCGTTCCATTTGTCATTCTATGTAAATTCTTTGTGGGAAAAGTTTGATTTGGGAACCGAAGCAACACGACGTGAAAGAGAATTTAAATCGTCTTAAAAAAGTCTCTCCCTTAAATGGACTGTGAGCATTTTGAACTTTTGCACTACTACTTTGAAGAACTGTTTTTGCAACATCGCTTTAAGAACTGTTTAAGCTTCATTGCTTTAAGAACTGTTTAAGCTGCCACACAGCACCTGATTTCCGGTTACGTGAGTGGTTTGCTTACTTTTGGGGGGTTTGTTTTCAGTGTTTAATAAACTTGTTATTTGTTATAAAAACCCCTGCCTAACTCATATATTTATTGTTGCTTGAATCCGTAACATGATAATATGTTTTACTTTGAAGTTTGTTATGCTCTTATCACTATTCTTAATTTTCTTCAACTACTCTCAACAAACCTGAACTACTCTCTACATTTGTACCCTTTTTCTACTACTTGGGTGACTTCACATGCATATATTTCCTCAGATACTCTTTTAACACGAATAGTCCAAAAGCATTTTGAAGACAGAGATCTCACCTTAATGTTCACAGTGCACGATTAAAATTTCAGGTTAACTTCCTTAAGTGCAAAACTCTTTCAACTATAAACATATCAAATATTTGATGTCAAGTTATAACATCCATCTGATTCTACAAGCTTCCTTGATCTAAGCAACTTAGAGTCAAGCTAGTTTGCTTGAAGCAAGCTAAATTAAACAACCCATTGTCTTATGCTGCATTCAAGTAGCAATAAACCATGTGCAGTGAGCTAAATCTTACTTTGCACAGAGCATCTACTATCTAGAGCTTGCTTGCAAAGCTGTTCTACAGATAATTATTTTAACTTCAAGCTGATTACTGCTTGCTATTTACATTTTAAGATCTGTATTTATAGCCAGAAGCCAAACAACTGTTAGTTTCTGTACTTACAATTGTTTGCAAACTTACAAGCGGTAGTTGCTGTGTTTAGAAAGCAAGGGTAGCAAATAATCAAGAGGCCTACTCGCCAGGAGAGAATATTCATCAAACTACGGCAGTTGTTTGTGAATTGCTTCATTATCTGACTCAGCAACTGACATACTTGAAAGAATTTGGCATGCTTTCCTTCATTAGCCATGGTACTGGGTACAAGAAGTGGTATGTAATATTATAATTGAACATCATGGCTTGACTGCAATACTTGGAAGCATTGGGTACAGTTTGAGTTGACATGCTTCATAAAGAATGTGATTAAGCTAGAGAGGGTACAGATAAGCTTCACAAGCTGTTTAAAGTAATAGAGGGCTGGAATTCTAAGGAGACATTGGATAGACTAGGGCTAATCTCTCTAGATTGGAAGAGATTGAAGCAACCATCTTGAGGTTCATTAAATTAGAAGGGGCACAGACAGGGAAGATAGTCACAGTTCCAACTACTATCCCCATTTTTGGGAAATCCAAATCAGGGGGTGTTGGGCACATGGAATGAGCTGCCAGAGGTAGTAGAGGCAGGAATGATTATTACATTTAATAAAACATTTGGACAGGTACATGGAGAGGAAAGAGGTGAGATGGAGATAGGCCAAACACAGGAAACTGAGATTAGCTTAGATAGCCACCTTGGTCATCATAGAGGGGTTGGGCTGTCTTCATACTATATAACTATGAATTGATAATTTGATGCAGACTGTGAGGTGGTCACTCCTACTGCTACCGTCACGGACAGATGCATCTGTGACAGAGACTGGTAAAGACAAGATTATGCAGATTTTCATCACATAGATCATTGGGTCTGCAACAGGAAGCAAAGGAAGCAGTCTAGCAGCAATATCCATAAACAGTCAGCTACCTTGGTCAGTAGTGGTGCTACTGAGAGACTCAGAGATACTGAAGTCCCTAACCAAGGTTATGTTCAACAATCTTGGTCATTCTCAGTGCTTCTTCCAAGTGGCGTTCTATGTGGACTGGCATCGATTGATTGGCTGAAGGGTACAGTATGTTTTCTCGTCTGAATTTAAACCTGATGCCATGCCTTATTAAGACACTAGTAACATTAAACCGTTGGACTATGCATAAATTACGTACAGTATTTTCACTATATAATGAATCAAAGTACAACTTCCCCAAAACTCTGGATATTGTATTCATTTGATACTTCCTTGTATTATTACTGCTTTAACACCAAGTACCTTAATGCTTTTTTCTGAAGTAAATCCACCAACAAGCAACAACTTACTTACAGAATTCAATTTTGAACCTCACTGAAAATCTTATATAGCAAGCCTTGGTTTTTGCATACTCATTATATATTTACAATCCATGGCTTGTTTCTAAAATTAGTTGGTGTGGTGCAACATGATTTAAATAAGCCCATGAGTCAGAAATGAACACGTCCAAATTGTGGCATTGCTTCTGTGTTCAATTTCAAGGCACCAACATCAAAGCTACGTATAATAACTTCTAAATTACATAAGTAAAACAAGCTATTCCTCCTCCTCCTCTAATAACTTGTGCATAGATTTCTGTTAAATTGAAAATATAAACACTTCACTGATAACCCCCACAGCTACTTCATTACCTTTTGCAGATGGACCTAACTGTGTGAAAGACAAAGTAAAGGAAAATATTTATAAAGCATCTTTAAGAAATGAAATATTCCAAATGCACTTTTGAAATGTACACTTGTTTACATTTGAATACACTGTCATGGATAATATATTAATCTGAAGCTCAGTTTACTCTTGAGGATGAACACACAGGCTTAACCACACAGAAGTATTCACAGTTTCTAACTGGTGTTCCAAATAATATTTATTCTTCAATCAATATTACTAAGAGAATTTTAAAACAATCTACATTTCAAATATAATTTATTGTACAAGATACCTTGTAACATGTTATTGAAATAGCTGAAGATCATTGGGCCTAGGGTAATGACCTGAGGAAAAGTTGTGGTAATGTTACGAGGCCAGGATGAGCAACTTTTAAAAACCCAGAAACATCTTCCTTTGTGCAAGGCATGATTCCAACCATTGGGACGTTTTCTTTTTAAGAAAATTTATCAAGACTCCTTGTTGCCACATTTGGTCAAATGCTGCTTTGGTATCAAGGCAGTCCATATACTCTGGATAAAAAGACTTCTTCCAAGTGCTTTTATCTAATATTATTGCCCCAGGATTTGATTCCTCCAAAACCAGAATTATAATCTGTGCTTACACTACCAAACCTCTTTACATATCAAACCTTTATCCAGACTCTTACTTTTTCTGGAAGAAAAATCTCTTCTGTTTTATCTTTCTGCTGTTAGTTTTTCTTTTCTGGTAGCATTCATGTAAATGTTCTATATTTTCTATAAAGTTCTTGCCTATTGATATGCATTTGTGATGCACCATGAATAACTCACTCTGAGACGTAAAGGCAAGATATCGGCTTTTATTGACTGGAAGAAGGAACCAGCAGTGAGTGACCACCATACTACATCCTGGAGACTGAGAGGCTGGGCTCAGGCCTTGATCGCCTTTATACAGGGGCCTGTGGGAGGAGCCACAGGAGCAGTCAGCAGGGGGCGTGTCCAGACAGGCACACGTTGTTCACCACAATTTGCAAACTTACAAAAAAAAGTTTGTCCAGTATTTCAAGTAGATAAGATTAAGATCATAACTCATGGTTTCCTGAGAATTCTTCATAATTATTTTTACAATTCTTCATCTCTGAGAGGTGGAAACCAATTTTAGTCAAAATTATATCAAGCCTTCCTTTTCCTGCAGATATGTAAATATAATTCCTTAGCTACAGAGCAATTCATTATCAAGCATAGTTCCATTCTCCAGCACTATACTTCCCAGAGATCCTCTCCATTTTGCCTTTATGCACTTTTATAAAGCTGATTAAAATTTTCCATAAAACTTTTCCATAAACAAGAAAAATTAATAATGTATTTTAATTGGTTTGTCAGATTTAAAAAGCTACAATGAAGACATTCAGTAGAAGATTAGTTCAACTTAACCAGTAAAATGCGAAGTGGTAAAAATTTTATTTATTGTAGTGGTTTATTAAATACTAAATTTTGAGCAAGTCTTACAAGCTTAAAGTTGTAGAATCTCTGTGACAGCATAAAAACAGGCTCTTCAGCACACTTTGTCAATTCCAATCAATATACAAGTGCCAAATCCGGGGGGGGGGGGGGGCGGGGGGAAAGCAATTGAAAACTACCTGATCGGCAGCTTGAATCAAGCTGAAAAAACTAGATTGAGGTCACTTATTGAGCTATGTACTGCAACTTTTTACTTCTATCAAATTTGCATTAAATGTGAGTGTCTGTCTAGATGCAACCTTTTGGAAGGATTTTTTTTTATTTAAATCATTCTTGATTGCAAATACTGGTAGTTCAGTATTATAATGCTCATCTCAAGTTCCACAAAAATATTAAACATCAAATGCATTCTAGAATCAAATATTGGCAATTAACAGAGGGAATGGCAATGATTCATTCACTTTTTCTGTTGCCATTCTTTCTGTTTCTGGCCCTTTACCACGGTAACCAGAATCATTGAGCTCAACTTGCAGACTGTGATAGATTTTAATCCTACCAAACATTAAGAAACGTAGAATCAAAAGCAGTAAATATAAAGTGGAAACAAATTACGGAATTGAACTCTTGTTACATTATTAATACCATAATTTTGCTAATTTAAGTTAATTTTGGGCTAGATAAGCCTAAGAAAAGCTAATTCAGCAAGTGTGTGGCTGAGGCTTGTTCTGATCTTGTCAAATGATGTGTTTTATGTCCAGAGGTCATTGCACTATGCAACAAGTTTTAAGTCTGCTTCACCAAGAAAGTTGCTACTGGAAGATGTGCCAAATTGAAAAGCACAGTTAGTGAATAGGTGAACAGTGAGCTGCCTAGAAGTTGTCGACTATCAACGCACAGAAATAAACACATACTGGGATCAAGTAAAGCAACAGCTTTGCACTTAAAGGACCTGACAGAATAATGAAATGGAGCTTATGAATGATGTACTGTGCTTAGCTTTTTGACGTTGGCACTGTTTTGCTTTGGGCTTTTCAATGCAATAATATAGGATGGTTACAAAATTTCAGTTTTAAATGTTAGAAATATTCAATATTAGAATTATGGAGTGAAAAGAATTTCTAAAATATTTTTTGTTAGACTTATTACTGAATCAGAAAAGCACACACAAAATGCTGGAGGAACTCAGCAGGCCAGGCAGCATCCATGGAAAAGAATACAGTCGATGTTTCAGACCGAAACCGTTCGGCAGGACTGGAGGAAAAAAAAGTTGAGGAGTAGATTTAAAAGGTTGGGTGAGAAAGAAACACCAGGTGATGGGTGAAACCTGAAGGAGAGGGATGAAGTAAAGAGCTGGGAAGTTGATTGTTGAAAGAGACAGAAGGTCATGGAAGAAAGAAAAAGTGTGTGGGGGGGAGGAGCATCAGAGGGAGGTGATGGGCAGGCAAGGAAATAAAGTGAGGAAGGGAAAAGGGGATGGGAAACGGTGAAGGGCGGGTGGGGGGGAGGGCGTTATCGGAAGACAGACAGACAGACATACTTTATTGATCCCGAGGGAAGTTTGAGCAATCGATGTTCATCCCATCAGGTTTCGAGGCTACCCAAACCAAATACTAGGTTTTGTTCCTCCAGCCTAAGTGTAGCCTCATGAGGACAGTGGAGGAGGCCATGAATGGACATATCAGAACTGGAATGGGAAGTAGAATTAAATTAATTGGGTGGCCACTGGGAAATCCCACTTGTTCTGGTGGACGAAGCGTAGATGCTCAGTGAAGTGGTACCCCAATCTATGTTGGGTCTCACCAATATACAGAAGGCCACACTGGGAGCACCGAACACAGTAAATGACCCCAACAGACTCACAGGTTAGGTGTTGCCTCACCTGGAAGGACTGCTTGGGGCCGTGAATGGTAGTGAGGGAGAAGGTGTAGCACTTGTTCTGCTTGCAAGAATAAGCGCCAGGAGGGAGATCAGTAGGGAGGGACAAATGGAAAAGGGAGTTGTGCAGGGAGCAATCCTTGTGAAAAGCAGAAGGGGGGGCGGGGGAGAACATGTGCTTGGTGGCGGGACCCTGTTGGAGGTGGTGGAAGTTTTGAAGAATTATGTGCTGGACGCGGAGACTGGTGGGGTGGTAGGTGAGGACAAGAGGAACACTTTCCCTGGTAGGGTGGTGAGAGAATGGGGTAATTCTTCTGAGTCATTATTCTGAATCAGAATAACGGTTATTCACACACAAAGCCATTAGATGGCAGTGTATGGTAGATAATGAGCAATTTGAACCTCAATTGCAAAAACAATGCAACCCAAAACCAAAAATTTAGAGCTTCATGTTATTCAAAATACTTATCAAATTCACATGTTTCTTTCTTCAATACTCTTCCTGAAAATGCATGTACTTCTCTTGTATTTTAGAATACCAACACAGAATTACAAAGCACAGAAGCCAGATATTTTAATCTTATCAGTCCATACCAGGTTCATTCTGCTTTCAAATCTGCTCTTATTTTCTTGCCTCAATTATTCCACTCTCTTCCATTCCCTTCCCCTCCTTAATTAATGCTTGTCTTAAATCATAAGAAACTCCATTCACCTTATGATAGCTGATCATGTCATCTTGATAGATGTAAAACTTCAGTTTTGAAATAGAAACATAGAAATGTAGAAAATAGGTACAGGAGTAGGCCATTCGGCCCTTCGAGCCTGCACCACCATTCAGTATGATCATGGCTGATCATCCAATTCGGAACCCTGTACCTGCGTTCTCTCCATACCCCCGATCCCTTTAGCCACAAGGGCCATATCTAACTTCCTCTTAAATAATAGCCAATGAACCGGCCTCAACTGTTTCCTGTGGCAGAGAATTCCACAGATTCACCACTCTCTGTGTGAAGAAGTTTTTCCTCATCTCGGTCCTAAAAGGCTTCCCCTTTATCCTTAAACTGTGACCCCTCGTTCTCGACTTCCCCAACATCGGAAACAATCTTCCTGCATCGAACCTGTCCAATCCCTTTAGAATTTTATACGTTTCAATAAGATCCCCCCTCAATCTTCTAAATTCCAGTGAGTATAAGCCTAGTCGATCCAGTCTTTCTTCATATGAAAGTCCTGTCATCCCAGGAATCAATCTGGTGAACCTTCTCTGTACTCCCTCTATGGCAAGAATGTCTTTCCTCAGATTAGGGGACCAAAACTGCACACAATACTCTAGGTGCGGTCTCACCAAGGCCTTGTACAACTGCAGTAGAACATCCCTGCTCCTGTACTCAAATCCTTTTGCTATGAATGCCAATATACCATTTGCCTTTTTCACTGCCAGCTGTACCTGCATGCCCACCTTCAATGACTGGTGTATAATGACACCCAGGTCTCGTTGCATCTCCCCTTTTCCTAATTGGCCACCGTTCAGATAATAATCTGTTTTCCTGTTCTTGCAACCAAAGTGGATAACCTCGCATTTATCCACATTAAATTGCATCTGCCATGAATAAGTCACCCTGCATCCTCTTAGCATCCTCCTCACAGCTAACACTGCCACCCAGCTTCGTGTTATCCGCAAACTTGGAGATTCTGCATTTAATTCCCTCGTCTAAATCATTAATATATATTGTAAACAACTGGGGTCCCAGCACTGAGCCTTGCGGTATCCCATTAGTCATTGCCTGCCATTCTGAAAAGGTCCCATTTACTCCCACTCTTTGCTTTCTGTCTGCCAACCAATTCTCTATCCACATCAATACCATACCCCCAATACCGTGTGCTTTAAGTTTGCACACTAATCTCCTGTGTGGGACCTTGTCAAAAGCCTTTTGAAAATCTAAATATACCACATCCACTCTACTAGTTACATCTTCAAAAAATTCTATAAGATTCGTCAGACATGATTTTCCTTTCACAAATCCATGCTGACTTTGTCCGATGATTTCACCTCTTTCCAAATGTGCTGTTATCACATCTTTGATAACTGACTCTAGCATTTTCCCCACCACTGATGTCAGACTAACCAGTCTATAATGTTCCGGTTTCTCTCTCCCTCCATTTTTAAAAAGTGGGGTTACATTAGCCACCTTACAATCTTTATTTTTCTTTCAAGTCCCTCATTGCCTTGATCCTTATATCTGCATCTCCCATCTCTTTAATATGCTGAGAGATCTTTGCTCCAATAATTCTGGTCCCTTGCTCCACTACTGGTTACAGTGCTTTCACTCTTCTAGTACCAATATTCTGAAGTTCTCTTCCTAGACTACTTTGAGACATTTTTAATACCTGACACTACTGTGTTGAAATTCATTTACCATAGATATTCTCAATCTGCTAAATTGATCTGCAATCTCCTGTAATTTGTTGCAGTTCTCATCAGTATTAACTAACACATCAATCAGATGTAATCAACAAATTTTATTTTTTATTCCAGACTCAAGTAGTTAAAAGTCATGAACAGCAATGGCCTCAGCATCAATTATTCTGCTTCTTAGAAAAAAAACCAATATCCAAAAACAAAATACCCTAACCCTAACACTCAAATAAAATGCTGAAAATATTTAAGTCAAGCAGACTGTGAGGACAGAAAAGCAAAGTTAACACTTCAGTCTGCTGATCCTTCCTCACAGAAGCAACATGACCAGTTGAGTGCTTCCAACACTTTTGGCTTACTTTAGAATGGTCTGTTATCCATGATTGTTTTTTTGGTCTGCAACAAATCCTGGTCCAACCATTTACTAATGGCACATGAAAAGGTTTCAGAAAATCTTGGTTGATCGGAAACATCTTTTTAGCCACATCTACTCTTAATTATCTTTGCAAAATACTCAGTCAACCAAACAAAGTTTGCATTTAAGATTGATTTAATCTATTTTTCAGTTAGCTGCACTTAATAAAGGAGATTCCATTATTTATCCTAATTGATTATAAATTTTTGAGTTTATATCAATTACCCAAAATGGACCTACCAGGTGCAGAATAGTAGCAAGGATTTTGTAAACTGTCTGAATCTCTTCTGCTGTGAATCCAATCACTTTCATTGCATCTGCAACAGCCTTAAAGTCAGCAGCATCATTTATGGCAGACTGTGTAAAAATAATTTAAAAATTAAACAAATTATTTTCTTTACATAGAAAGTAAAGTTCATTTAATAGATGGCACAGTAGTCTGTATATTGATAAAGTTGGGGAAATTCTTCCAATAGTCTTGCCTATAAGGCCAAATTTGGAATATTGTGTGCAGTTCTGGTCACCGAATTATAGGAAAGATATCAATAAATTAGAGAGAGTGCAGAGACGATTTACTAGGATGTTACCTGGGTTTCAGCACTTAAGTTACAGAGAAAGGTTGAACAAGTTAGGTCTCTATTCATTGGAGCGTAGAAGGTTGAGGGGGGATTTGATCGAGGTATTTAAAATTTTGAGAGGGATAGATAGAGTTGACGTGAATAGGCTGTTTCCATTGAGAGTAGGGGAGATTCAAATGAGAGGACATGATTTGAGAGTTAGGGGTCAGAAGTTTAAGGGAAACACGGGGGGGGGGGGTATTTCTTTACTCAGAGAGTGATAGCTGTGTGGAATGAGCTTCCTGTAGAAGTAGTAGAGGCCAGTTCAGTTGTGTCATTTAAGGTAAAATTGGATAGGTATAAGGACAGGAAAGGAGTGGAGGGTTATGGGCTGAGTGCGGGTAGGTGGGACTAGGTGAGATTAAGAGTTCGGCACGGACTAGGAGGGCCGAGATGGCCTGTTTCCGTGCTGTGATTGTTATATGGTTATATATTAATAAACTATCATTGGTTTCTTCAAACAAAATTAGTTTAGTATGTAAATTATTCAGTAGACAACAAAGGCTTAATTGGCCATTATAAATTGGTGAGCAAAGTGTTGGAATCTGCAGGGAATTGATGGGATTGGGAGGAAAAATGAGATTTATTTGAGTAAGTTCACAATGTTCAGTGCAGACTGTTTCCATGTCTGAGATTCTCACCTCAATTGCCACTCAAATAGAGACTTTTTTACATTCTTCTTTACACATACAAAATGGTTTGCATATTTTTTATTTTCTTGCTGGAAGCTTACCTTGACTACTCCTCCACCGTTGATGAAATTGTAGGCAGTAGGGTTTTTCTCAATATGCAAAGATTGCAGCAACTTTTCAGGTCCTCCCAAGAGTAACTAAAATATAAATACATCACTTTCATATCACTGTACATATGTTAAAACTAGGGGAAAATCCATCCCATGGTAGCACAGTGGCATCAACTGGCACAATGACCCAAGTTCAATCCTTTCCTTGGACATCACTGGTGTACGTTTCCTCACATATCTCAAAGACATTCATTGATAGATTAATAGGCCACTGTATCCTCCCCAGTGTGTAAGTGAGCAGAAAAATCTTGGGGTCAGGGCAGGGAGTGGAGGGATTAGTGCTGGTCAGAATGTGTGGAGACTGAAAATGAGATTAACATGCAATTGATGTAAATTGGTGCCTGATGGTCAATACAGACTTGATGAAACAAAGGACCTCTTTCCACAGCATTCTCTCTCTAAAATTTCCAGTTTGCATTTGGAAATCAGCCTATCCATTTAAACTTTTGTATTTTTCAGCTTTCATTGTTTCATTCTGGGTTAAACACTAAGCTGGTGTTGGTTTCTGCCATTTCTCAAAGTTAATGACAAAATTAAGCTTGGTAAATTCATTAAAGCCTTTTGACAAACCAAGATTATCAGAGGTTAATAACATTTGCATGGATCTCACATAGTATAAGAGCTTTGATATAATTTCTGTGGAACCTTAACCATTGACTGGAGATCTTAAGTTTCATAGCTCTATTTACCACTTGGCCAGTTTGCAAACCAAGCTATCAAAGTAGTAACTGGAGCTATGAAACTGAAGACCTCAGGATTTGCTTTTGAGTCTGTGGTGAATCTTATTCACAGTACAACTGTAATCCAAATGGTTAAAATCACTTTCCAGCAGAGGGATGAGGAATTGAATTGAATTGACCTTATTGCTTATACCCTTCACATGCATGAGTAAAAATCTTTATGTTACATCTCAAATGTGCAATGTGCAATTTATAGTAATTTGTAATAAATAGTATGTACAGCAGGGTCATCAATATAACATAGAAATACAACTGTATCAGCGTGAATTAATCAGGCTGATGGCCTGGTGGAAGAAGCTGTCCCAGAGCCTGCTGGTCCTGGCTCGTATGCTGCTGTACCGTTTCCTGGACGGTAACAGCTGGAACAGTTTGTGGTTGTGATTGGGTGACTTGGGTCCCCAATGGTCCTTCAGATTTTTCTCACATCTGTCTTTGTAAATGTCCTGAATAGTGGGGAGTTCACATCTACAAATACGCTGGGCTGTCCGCACCACTCTCTTCAGTATCCTGTGATTGAGGGAAGTACAGATCCAAAACCAGGCAGTGATGCAGTCAGTCAGGATGCTCTCAATTGTGCCCCTGTAGAAAGTTCTAGTATTTGGGGGCCCATACCAAACTTCTTCAACCATCTGAGGTAAAAGGGGTGCTACTGTGTTTTTTTCACCATACAGCCAGTATGTACAGACCATGTGAGATCCTCGGTAATGTGTATGATGAGGAACTTAAAGTTGTTCACCCTCTTAACCTCAGATCCATTGATATCAATACTGTTTAGCCTGTCTTCATTCCTCCTGTAATCCATAACCTGCTCCTTTGTTTTTGCGACATTGAGGAAGAGTTGCTTTCTTGACACCACTGTGTCAGGGTGATGACTTCTCTGTAGGCTGCCTCGTTATTATTTGAGATTAGGCCAATGTGGGTGGCAACACAGTCATGAGTATACAGAGAGTAAAGGAGGGGGCTTAGGACACAGCCCTGATGGGTGCCTGTTTTGAGGGCTAGAGGGGCTGAGGTGAGGGAGCCCACTCTTACCAGCTGCCAGTGATCTGACAGGAAGTCCAGGATCCAGCTGCACAAGGCAGGGTGAAGGCCAAGGTCTCTGAGCTTCTTGTTGAGACTGGAGAGAATTATGGTGTTGAATGCTGAACTGTAGTCCAAGAACAGCATTCTCACATAAGCATCCTTCTTCTCCAGATGTGTAAGGACAGTACGTAGAGCAGTGGCTATTGCTTCATTTGTCGATCGGTTGTGCTGGTAGGCAAATTGTAGGGGGTCCAGTGTGGGTGGTAGTGTTACGTATCCCGTAACTGGGTCACTTACCAGCAAAGATAGAGAGGTCCATTGAAGTCTGATGGTACTATTTTTAACGGTATTTATTGATAAAAATACACAAAAATAATATCAATGCAAACATACAGATAATATACGTCGTCAATACTAAATCTAAAAGCGCGGGTATAATAATAATCGATAAGGAATAGCTCTATCATTGTCTAGGGGATAATGTATTGTCCAATGGAAATATAAAAGTCACTTTAGTTCATTCAAGCTGCAACTTTTTGGTTGGAGAGAAAGACGGGTTAAAACTTGCCCATTTCTTTTATGATGTCAATCCTTCAAGAGTCGTTGGGAGGTGATTTTCCCGTTGTTAGCTAAAAACCATTCTTCCGTGGTAAAGAACCACCGATTCCGGGGCAAATGGAAACAGACACACATGGCATTCCCACCGGCTTTCGCTATTATGGGATCGCTAGCGTTTCTTCTGGTGCGTCTGAGGGGCTGTTCCCACAGACCCTCTTTTATCCTGACTCACAGGGTCTCAGATGTCAATCAGGTTGGGGGGATGCAATCCCTCCCTCAACCAGCCCACTTTGCCTGAGGGCTTCCACGAAGCACAGTATTTTAATACACAATTCCGTCTCCAAGAGACAATGGCCGTTTCCCGCAGCTTTATATCGCCAGGGGGGGGGGGGGGGGTGTGGTCAAGACATTCCAAATGTCTCTCTCTCTCATTTCCTGGGTCTCCTGACCCAAATCAATAGCGATCCTGCGATTCTCAAAAAGGAGGGGCTGCAGGCGTAACAGTAGCATGCTGCAGATGTAGTCCTTGACCAGCCTTTCAAAGCATTTGCTTATTATTGAGGTGAGTGCGACAGGATGCCAGTCGTTCAGATGTGTTACCTTCGTCTTCTTAGGTACAAGGATAATGGTGGATGTTTTGAAGCAGGAGGGCACTACACTGGAAGAGGGAGAGATTAAAAATGTCTGTAAACACACCTGCCAGTTGTGCCGTGCACATCCTGAGTACCTGCTCTGGGATGCCGTCTGGTCCCACAGCCTTTTGCCTGTCCACTCACTGGAAACATCTGCATAATTCAGTCTCAAAAATGACCAAGGTGCAGGTCGCTTCAGTGGCTCTCCTCAGGAGCTCAGTGTTGGCAATCTCGTGCTAAGCGTAAAAAAGACTTAGCTCATCTGGGAGAGAGGCAGCGATGTTGAAAACACCACTGTGTTTAGCTTTGAAGTCTGCAATGGTGTGTAGACCTTGCCATAAGCTGCGTGTGTTGTTGTTGGAGAGTTGTGTCTGGATTTTCAGATAATTGGCAATCAATTCCTTCTCATGATCATTAATTTGTCCATGCTGAATGTTTTCAATTGATACTATGGACTGAGTTACACTTTACACAGAGCATCTGTTTGGCTTCTTGGGTGAAAGACTCAAAGGCAGTAGAGAAAAGCACCCAAGTTTTTAACCAGTATATGGGGTTGATGTTTATTATTCACCTATTATCAAAAACAAATGAACCAATTACCATCATCTCTGCCACAGAGTTCTCACTGTGAACAAACAATTGCTAGTTCTTTCACTGCAGATATCCCATCACTACATTGAAAGTAAAGTGCCTGGAATTTCCCAATGTTGTGAAAGGTGAAATGCAAATTAAGCTTTGCATTTTTTTTTAGCTGTGGTCTTCTGTGCAAAAAGCACATGTGAAGAGAAAATAAAGATGATCGGACTGAGCTAAGATACCATTTACAATGAAACAAGTAATGGCATAGGAGCAGATTTTTTGTCATGGTATTAAAAGGCTGGCAGGTCTATAAAATACTGTTGCTGTCGTAGTGTATGCATATGTATGTGGTGAGGAGGAGAGAAAGACAGAAAAAAAACAACACATTTTTGGACAAAGGGCTAGAGGGCTTCTTCAAAAATCAATGGTGGACATTACATTGAATATTCCAGCTGACTTATAAAGTTATTTATTCATACTAACCTGGTAAAATGAGTGAAAGCTTCTTTCTCCTCTCTGCTGCACAATAACCCTAGACTGTCAAACAAGAATCATTACTGATTTAGATAAGGCAGTTGAACAGGATTTACTACAACTTGATATTAAATAGGCATCTGCGTTAACTCAATAAAATGACCAAAAAGGCAGTTAAATTAATAATATCTGTATGAAATTCCAAATAAGTTTATTTCAGTGCTTTACAATTAAATTCAAGTATTCAGCATGAGAAATTTCTTTCGATGACCAAATTAAAGCACTCAGTCTGGAGATTGTCGGGTTTGCATGAACCCAAACCTGTTCCCATTTTGCCAGAGTGAAAAAAAACAAGAAACAAAATGGGATTAAGAGAACAGAAATCAGGAGAGAAAATTGTGCCTTGGTGAATGGTACACTTACATTTTCCTTTCAAAGATTCAAAAATAAAAGTTTTAACATTTAACCATCATGTACTTCAATCCAAATAGGTTTAGAAACTTTCAAGAAAGCTCATACTATGGTCTCTCTTCCCGTCATCATGGACATTTACACTACACGCTGCATCCGCAAAGGAAACAGCATTATGAAGGACCCCATGCACGCCTCATACAATCTCTTCTCCCTCCTGCCGTCTGGGAAAAGGCTCTGAAGCATTCGGGCTCTCACGACCAGACTATGGAACAGTTTCTTCTCCCAAGCTATCAGACTCCTCAATACCCAAAGCCTGGACTGACACCTTGCCCTATTGTCCTGTTTATTGTTTATTGTAATGCCTGCATTGTTTTTGTGCACTTTCTGCAGTCCTGTGTAGGTCTGTAGTCTAGTGTAGCTTCTCTGTGTTGTTTTTTTTTACATCGTTCGGTCTAGTTTTTGTACTGGGTCACGTAACACCATGGTCCTAAAAAACATCTCATTTTTACTATGTACTGTACCAGCAGTTATGGTCAAAATGACAATAAAAGTGACTTGACTTGACTCGATAGTCAAGTCTCTGGGTATAATTTTGAAAAAAGAACCACAAAAATAAAATGCAATTTAAAAACTTTGCCTGAAAATTAAATTACAATACTAAAATAATCCCTCCAAACAATTAAGTGGTGGATGAGAACAATGGTGAATCAGATCATGAGGAGTTTCTTAGGTCGAGATTATGACAAATGGTAGAGTTAGTGAACAGATATGGAAGATCAGAATTACTTAGGGGTCCCAAGTCACAAATGCCAACAACGCTGTGATCTTTTAAGGCACTTTAAGCATTCCTGCATTTCTACACAAATACTATACAAATGTTACAGTTGTGAGCCTTGCCTTACAGTTGTGATACAAGAGTTTTTTCTTCAGTCCCTGTTCATTTTGAGTACCCAAGGACCAGACAAAACATTGGTCTCCTTGATTTCCCATTTCTTTTGCCTTTTGAATCAGAGAATTTGGAACATAGAATCATCGAAACAAACAGCATAGAAAATGGCACACTTTGGCCATGTCATTCTTGATGACAATCTGCACTAATTCAATTTGCCAGTAATAAGTAAAAATTCACAATGAAACTATGCATGCAAGTACTCAGCTTACAGAATCTGTGTAAAAAGTGTTAGTTTTCTAGTGTACCCCATATTAGACAGGCAATTGAGTTTATAAACCTTTCTATAGTGTTCATTCAATGTTTAAAATTTTTTTCTACTTATAAAGTAATCAGTACAGTTCAATATAATATAATAATGACCTTGAACGATAAAATACAACAAAAAGCTAAGTGATCAGTAGGGTGTTTGACTTCAAAAATATTAACACAAACTAAGACTGGTAAAAGATTACTGGATGTTATGAACTGTCAGGAAAGCAATGAATATACACAATAAACAGTGTTGGTCAGGAGTTGAAGAGGTTTGGACAGAATTACTGACTGTACATGGACAGTCAATGTAAAATAGGCTTTGGTGTTTCAAGTGATAGATTGTCAGGTTACTTGACCTAAAATCAAAAGCTTTATTTTTTTTTAAACTGCATTAAATATTTATAAATTACAGACAACCACATAACAGAGAACAGTTGAAGCTGAATTATAAAGTTGGAATCATAGAAATATAGCACAGAAACAGGCCTGCTTGACCCACCTGCTTGACATGCTTACCTATGCTAGACCTGTTAACCCACATAAGGCCCATATTCCTCTATGCCTATATTCAAATTCTTAAACAAATACCTTTGAAATATTGTAAATGTATCTGCTTCCATCTCCTCCTCCAGTGGCACATTCCAGATGTTAGAACAGCATGATTCAGCACAGGAACAGACTCTTTGGACCATCATGTTGTGCCAAACTAGATAAACACTAAACAGATTCCATCGACTTACACAATATCCATAATCCCTTCATTTCCTGCACATTCAGGTGTCAAGCTAAGAGCATTTTGAACACATTTATTGTATTTCCCTCAACAACCACCCCTGGCAGAATATTCCAGGCACCCGCCACTCCGTGGATGCATGTTTCCTTTGTACTTAGCTCTTTTCATCATAAATGCATGCCCTCTAATATTAGACTTTTCAATCCTCAGTAAAAGACACTGACTGCTTACTCTATCTATGCCTCTTATAATCTTATAAACTTCTATCAGGTCTGCTCACATCCTCCACCACTCCAGAATAAGCAATTTTGTACAATCTCTCCTTACAGCATATGCCTACCAATACAGGCAGCATCCTAGCAAACTATTTCTGCACTCTCTCCAAAGTCTCACATCTTTCCGAGAAGATGCAACCAGAATTGAATGCAATAGTCCAGATGCCGCTTAACCAGCTAAAACATAGCATCCAGATTCTTGAACTCAATATTCACCATGTTCTGTGTAGGGAAAACTTACCCCTCAGTTCTTTAAATTTCTCCACTCGCACCTGTGCTTTCCAATACATGGTTCCCCTGCCTTCAGAGAAGTATTTTGACCACCTATTCTATCTGTGCCTCTCAATGTTATAAACCACTCTAAAATAACAACCTAGCCTTCAATGTTCAAGTAAGGATAAACCCAACCTATCTAATCTCCATTTAT
The DNA here is from genome assembly GCF_030144855.1 of Hypanus sabinus. NCBI lineage: Eukaryota > Metazoa > Chordata > Chondrichthyes > Myliobatiformes > Dasyatidae > Hypanus > Hypanus sabinus. The sequence continues at coordinate 6,090,662 of NC_082738.1, read as the reverse complement.
AAATACTACCCTCCATTCCAGGCAACCTTCCGATGAATCTCTTCTACATTCTTCTTGTAATATGGTGATCATGGCTGTATACAATACTCCAAGTGCATTTTAATTGACTTTTTGTGCAGTCACAAAAAGTCACATTCAAATTCATACAAGTTATGATAAAATAAGGGCCACAATATGCTCTTCTTTACTGGATGGATCCCAATGCATCCATATTGACTTTCAGTATCAGAATTATTAAATTATTAATTATTAAGTGAAGCCATGAAGCTCTGGAATAAAAACAAAAGATGTGGGAAACACACAGATTGGGTAACATCTGCAGAAAGAGAATGAGTTAAAATTTCAGATTGAAGACTAGGTTAGAACAATTCAACCCAAAGGTCTTAGACCTGAAGTATTAATTCCATTTTCCTTTCCACAATATCTGCATTTTGCCTTAATACCAATTGAGCAATGGGATGATCTTGTAAAATGTGACACAGCCTGATAACACAAAGAGCACAAGGCTCACTTTACTTATTCCTCTTTCCTGGTTGTTCCAAATTAAAGGTCAGTTAAAAACATAATCAAATGTTTATAATGATTCTTACTTTTTCCAGCAGATAGTTATTGATGTGACCTCCTATAGGATCACCTTTAAAATCAAAGTTAATATCCATGTACTTTCCAAATCGACTAGAATTATCATTGCGGTTTGTCTTAGCATTTCCAAAGGCTTCCAAAACACAATTTGATTTTAAAAGCATGTTCTTAACCCTGCAACAGGAATAGAAAAAGAAACAGGTTATGGTACGGTAAACACCTATGTCAGGATGCTGTTCATCAACTCTAGCTCAGCATTTAACACCATCATTCCCACAATTCTGACTGAGAAGTTACAGAACCTGTGCCTCTGTACCTCCCTCTGCAATTGGATCCTCGACTTCCTAACCGAAAGACCATAATCTGTGTGGATTGGTGATGCTATCTCCTCCTCACCGACAATCAACACTGGTGCAACTCGGGGGAGTGTGCTAGGCCCATTGCTCTACTCTTGATATACCCATGACTGTGTGGCTAGGTACAACTCAAATGCCATCGATAAATTTGCTGATGATGCAACCATTGTTGGTAGAATTTCAGATGGAAACGAGAGGGCGGACAGGAGTGAGATAGGCCAACTAGTGAAGTAGTGTCACAGCAACAACTTTGCACTCAACGTCAGTAAGATGAAAGAGCTGATTGTGGATTTCAGGAAGGGAAAGATGAAGGAACACATACCAATCCTCATAGATGGATCAGAAGTGGAGAAAGTGAGCAGCTTCAATTTCCTGAGTATCAAGATCTCTGAGGATCTAACCTGGCCCCAACATCCTGATGCAGCTACAAGGAAGGCAAAACAGCGACTATACTTCATTAGGAGTTTGAAGAGATTTGGTATGGCAAAAAAACACTCAAAAACCTCTATAGATGTACCACGGAGAGCATTCTGCCAGACTGCATCACTGTCTGGTATGGGGGTTGGGGGCTACTGCACAGGACTGAAAGAAGCTGCAGAGGGTTGTAAATCTAGTCAGCTCCATCTTGGGCACTAGCCTACAAAGTACCCAGGACATCTTCAGGAAGCAGTGTCTCAGAAAGGCAGCATCCATTATTAGGACTTCCTGCACCCAGGACATGCCCTTTTCTCACTGTTACCATTGGGAAAGAGGTACAGAAGCATGAAGGCACACACTCAGTATTATTTTTAAATTCAGTTTGAAGTGTTGAGATATTAAGGATTAAATTAAGAAATTACCCTTTAATACTACTGATCAAGTTGATCCAATGTTTTTTCACTTACCTTATAATAGAAGTCATAGTTTAAAAATTAGGCATTGGAAGGAGCTACTAAAAAACTCTAGTTATTAGAGTAAAATAAAGAAAACAGGCTCCAAGAATACTTTGCTTCAGTATTCACCAGAGAAAAGAACCTTGGCAAGAGTGGGGATGATTTACAGTGGACTGAAACACTTGAGTATATACACTTTAAGAAAGAGGGTGTGCTGGACCTTTTGAAATAAATTAAGTTAGATAAGTCACCGGGACTGGACAAGATATATTCTAGGCTACTGTGGGAGTGAGGGAGGAGATTGCTGAGCCTCTGGCAATGATCTTTCCATTATCAATTGGGATGGGAGAAGTACCAGAGGATTGGAAGGTCGCAAACATTGTTCCCTTGTTCAAGAAAGGGAGGAGATAACCCAGGAAATTATAGACCACTGAGTGTTACTTCAGTGGTGAGCAAGTTCTTGGAGAAGATCCTGAGAGGCAGGATTTATAAGCATTTGGAGAGACATAATCTGATTAGGGATAGTCATCATGGCTTTGTCAAGGGCACATTATACCCTACAAACTTGAATGAATTCTTTGAGGATGTAACACAACACATTGATGAGGGTAGAGCAGTGGATGTAGTGTATATAGATTTCAGTAAGAATTTGATAAAGTTCCTCATGCAAGGCTCATTCAGAAAGTAAGGAAACCTTGTTTGTGGATCCAGAATTGGCTTGACCACAGATGGCAAAGGGTGGTTGCGAATGATTTGCATTCTGCATGGAGGATGGTGACCACTGGTGTTCTGCAGAGATCTGTTCTGGGACCCCTCCTCTTAGTGATTTTTATAAATGACCTAGATGAGGAAATAGAAGGGTGAGTTTGCTGATGACACAAAAGTTCGGGGTGTTGTGGATAGTCTGGAGGGTTGTCATAGGTTACAGCATGACATCGATAGGATACAGAACTGGGCTGAGAAGTGGCAGATGGAGTTCAACCCAGATAAGTGTGAAGTGGTTCAATTTGGTGGGTCAAATTTGAAGACAGAATATAATATTAATGGTAAGACTCTTGGCAGTGTGGAGGATCAGTGAGGTCATGGGGTCCGTATTCATAGGACACTCATAACTGCTGTGCATGGTGCATTGGCCTGCATCAACCGTGGGACTGAGTTTAAGAGCCATGAGGTAATGCTGGACCCACTTGGAGTAGTGTATTCAGTTCTGGTCACCTCATTACAGGAAGGATGTGGATACTATAGAGAGAGAGCAGAGGAGATTTACAAGGATGTTGCCTGGATTGGAGAGCATACTTTATGAGAATAGGCTGAGTGAATTTGGCCTTTTCTCCTTGAAGCAATGGAGGATGAGAGGTGACCTGATAGAAGTGTATAAGATGATGAGAGGCATTGATCATATGGACAGCCAGAGGTGTTTTCCAAGGGCTGAAATGGCTAACATGACGGGGCATATTTTTAAGGTGCTTGTAAGTAGGTACAAGTGGGATGTCAGAGGCAAGTTTTTCCACACAGAGTGGTGGGTGCCTGGAATGCACTGCCAGCATCAGTGGTATAGGTGGATACAATAGGTCTTTTAAGAGACTCTTGGATAGGTACAGGTGCCCCCCACTTTACAAAGGTAGAGCGTTCCTATGAAACCTTTCTTAAGCTGAAATGGCATAAAGCGAAGAACCATTTATTTATGTGGGAAAAATTTGCGTTAAAGTGAAAATCCTCTTTGTCATACGAAAACAGGTTACTAATGTAGGTCTTTTGTAAAAGCGAAGCGGCGTAAAGCGAACATTCATAAAGTGGGGGACACCTGTACATGAAGCTTAGAAAAATAGAGGGGTATGTGGTAGGGAAATTCTAGGCAGTTTCTGGATTAGGTTGCATGGGCAGCCCAACATTGTGGGCCGAAGGACCTGTAATGTACTGTAGATTTACTGTGTTTCTATGTTTTCTAAGTACAATCAGTTGTCAAATTAAGAGGCATCTTGTCAAGGCACTGGACCACCTTATCTACAGCTAACATTGTCAATATGCAAGCATTAGGTACAAATATTTCATCCATGGAAAACCCTTTCTGAATAGTGCTATCAAATAGTAATTAAATGCACTGAGAAAAAGGCACCTCTGCATTATGTAAAAAAAAGTTGCACAATTCTGCTCTGAGCAATGCCTCATAATTATGTTCACAGCATTTACATACATAATTTTAGACAAGGGAAACCCCTGAATTTCATGGAATCTAAATGGAATTCATTCACTTTAGTCCAGATCCGTCAGGAAGGATTACATTGAATAGAAGCTTAGGTAAAAATTACAATTATCAACTGTTCTGTATGGAATATATTGTATGGAACAGCTTTGATATTAATTGTAAGACTTGTTAAGCTACTCTCATGCACTGAGTCCTCAGGGTGGTTAAGAATGCCAATGAAGCTGGGGAATTTTTCATCAAACTCAGAATAGCTGCGATTTATTACATAGTTTTGCTTGTTCATGGGATGGCAATCTGAACAACTTTGGGAGTGGTGGTGCCTGCAAGTGTTTCACATTTCCAAAGGTGAAAGAACAGCTTCTGGACCTTACTGTATTTAACTACCTTTTAACATCAACCTTGGGTATTCTTGACATGATTGTCATGGAATTATACAGTCCATCCCATGTCAGAAATAGATTTATAATACCTTTGCAGTATTGTAATGAAAGGTATCAAAAGTACTTAAGACTGAGAACAATTACTAAAAGTGGAGAGAGAGAGAGAGGGAAAACTGTTCTGCCACTTGTGCAAATGAGCATGGGCACATCAGAATCTTATGTTTAATTATGTGATTTTTGTTGTTCCTCTCCACACCATGCGGCACATTGGGTGGCATCTTTGCCATTTCTCTAGTGTCTGCTTTTTTTCAGGGTGTCAAGTTGCTAGGTCAATATTCAACCAGCACGGATGGAAAGTGTGCATGGCATCAGCCAGATTTGAACCCAGGACCACTCGTATTGAAGTCTGGTGCAAATGCCACTACATCACCAGCTGGCTTTAATTATGTGTGCTCGCATGTTAAGGTGCTAGGTGTTCACTGTCTGCAGACGGCCTGTAATAAAGTTCAACCCAATAAATGCAACAAGTAGCAGAATGCATGAAAATCTTCAGAAGCCAGCATTGAGAGTGCTTCTCTTCATACAGAATTAACAAAAAAATATTGAAAGGAAACAATTCTTCAAATTCTATATTAAGCATTTACAACCTTTCCACTTCCTGCCTTTGGCTGGGATTTGTAATAGCTGCAATGTACTGCATGATATATTTGCTTGCTTCTGTTTTACCAGCACCACTTTCGCCTGAAATTCAGAAAGAAAAATAATAACTAACAATTTCAAACATCAAAACTTAAAAAAATTATCTAGCTAATAAGCAAAGATGCTAAAATATATAAATGGTTACGTACTAAAGTCATACTTTTCAAAATCATGCTCTCTTTATAGTCAGAACACATTTCTCTTTTAAAGGCTATCATGAAGGAGTTTGAAAAGCACAATCACAAAAAGATCATTCCCCCACTCACCCTCCCTCTCCCCCCGCCCCCCACCACACACATAACACATTGACAGTTCCCTTTTCTTTCAACATTAGGTAGGCTCATTTCTGTCCATTTCACAATTAATTAGACAGCTGAATAACCCAGCTCCTCAGCATAGATACAAGGGATTCTACAGATGCTGGATATCTTGAGTAGCACACACAAAATACTGGAGGAACTCAGCAAGTCAGGCAGCATCTATGCAAAGAAATAGCTAGTCAATGTTTCTGGCTGAGACCCTTCATCAGGACTAGAAAGGAAGGGGGAAGAAGCCAGAATAAGGTGGGGGGGAAGGCAGTGTGGAAGAAGGTCCAGAAGGAATCCAATCTGAGTGGACAGTGAACCAAAGAATGATGGGGAGGTGGTGGAGAACCAGAGGGAGGTGATGGGCAGGTCATGAAGGCAGTGGAGAAGATGATTAGAGGTGAAAAGGTAGCCAGAATGGATAATAGAAAAGAGAGGGAGGAGTGATAACCAGAAGTTGGAGAAATCAATGTGCTTGCCATTAGGTTAGAAGGCATCCAGAATGAATCTGGCTGCTTACTTCCTCCATAGATGCTGCAGACTTGCTGCATTCCTTCAGCATTTTGTGTGTGCTAATCAAATCTATATGGTTGTAGGTTATCCAGATGGAATGAGGAGTTGCTCCTCCAACCTGAGTTTGGCATCAATAGCAGTAGAGGCAGCCATGGGCAGACATGTCAGACTAGGATGGGAAGTTACATTGAAATGGGTGGCCACTGGACAATCCTGCCTTTTGCAGCATACAGGGCAAACATGCTCAAAAAAGTGGTTCAACAATCTACATCAGGTCTCAGCGATGTAGAGGAGGCTGCAGGAGCATCAAATACAATTGATGAATCCAACAGACTGATACATGAGACACTGCTTCACCTGGAAGGACTCTTTGGAGTCATGAATAGTGATGAGGGAGGTGATGTGTGGGTAGGTGTAGCACTTCTAATGGCGACAGGGTTAAGTACCAGGAGGGAAATCAGTGGGTGGGTGGATAAGGGAACTGGGATGAGTGGACAAGAAAATCACACACAGAGCAATCTCTGCAGAGAGCAGAAGGGCGATGGGATGGGGAAAAGATGTGCGATTAGTAAGGAGCCGTTGGAAATGGCAGCAGTTGCAGAGAATGACTTTAAACCATTCCACCAGCCTCTGCATTTAGTACATCAATCTCAGTGACTTCCACCACCTCCAACAGGATACTACCACTTTGCACAATTGTGACAAGTGCTACACCTGCCCCACACCACCTCCCTTCATCACCATTCATGGCCACAAACAGTCCTTACAGGTGAGGAAATGCTTCTCCTGTGAATCTTAGAGTCAGTCATTTTTTTTTTATCTTGTGCTCTCGGTGTGGTCTCCTCTGAAACCTCAGGTGTGAAACCTGATGCAGATTGGGGGAGCACCTTGTTGACCACTTTTGCTCCATTAGCTGAAAAAGGCACCGTCTCCCAGAGGCCGCCCAGTTCAATTTGACTTCCATTTCCCATACTTATGTCTGTCCATGGCTTCCTTTACTGCCACGATGATGCCAAAATCCGGTTGGAAGAGCAACACCTCATATTGTATCTGGGCAGCCTCCAATCTGATGGCAGAAACATCAATTTCTTCAACTTGCAGTAATTTCTTCCATACTCCATCTCCCACCCAGCCATCTCAAAGTCAAAAGTCAAAATAAACTTCTCAAAGTATGTATATGTCAACATATACAACCTTGAAGTTCATTTTCTTGCAAGTATTTATAGAAAAATAAATAAATACAATAGAACTTAAAAATGATACACAAAGAATGACAAACAACCCATATGCAAAAGATGACAAATTGTGCAAAAACATTGGATATACACATAATAAATATATATGCACACACACACACACACACACACACACACACACACACACACACACACTGTATAATACTGCATATAAATAATACTGAGAGCATGATTTGTAGAGTCCTTTAAAATGTGTCTGTTGATTATGGACTCAGAATTGTGATAAGTGAAGTTATCCATGCAGTTCAGAAGCCTGATGTTTGTAGGGTAATAACTGATCCTGAACCTGATGTCCCTTTGCCTCCTACCCAATGGCAGTAACAAGAAGACAGCTGGCTTGGATGGTGGGGTCCTTGATGATGGATGCTGCTGTCTTGTGACACTGCCCTTTGTAAATGTGCTCAGTGGTGGGGAAGACTTTGCTTGTGTTGGTCTGAGTTGTATCCACTGCTCTGTGCAGACTTACCAGTTCCTGGGAATTGGTATTGCATACCACCTTCCCCCTTACTTGATCTGCCTCTCACCTGCCAGCTTGTATTCCCCCTGCCTTCCCTATATTCTTATTCTGGCTCTGGCTCTGCCTTTTCCTTTCTTGTCCTGTTGAAGTGTCTCAGCCTAAAACGTTGACTATTTCTCTCCAAAGATGTTGCCTGACCTGCTGAATTCCTCCAGCATTTTGTGTTTTCCTCAGCATGGAGACCATCATTGTAATTAAAAGTGTTTCTGCTGTACTGCTCATCTTTACAGAACAAACAACAACTGATGACCAAAACAATACTATCCTCCATATTAGGGAAGTTCAAAATTCATTGGTTAACATGAGAAAATTCAAGTATCACAACATTGGTAAGTTTCTCGGTTTCTATAATGCTCTCATTTAAAACGTGCTGACCTGAACATTCACACTGTTAAACAGAGGAAATTTTCCACTTGTTGACAAGGAGTATAGTTGGACTGAAACTGTGATTCTTCTGGTTGAACCAGAGGAGACTACACTGGCTCAAACATTCTACTACACAGAACACCCAGGGGTATCATGCACATGAGAATCTTCTCTGCAACATATGACCAATACAAAGAATGAAGTACTGCCTGGTAGCAAATCACAGAGGGCAGTAAGTGAATTAAAGTTGGTGATGGGAAAGGGAGAAGGGGCACCTACGTATCAGGTTCATTAGAATTCTTTTCTGCAATTTCCTGTCAATACAAAGATGGAGATAATGAAGAACCTGTTGTATAGAAAATCAAGAATGAAGAGGGCAATTAAATGGTGACACTAGGGAATAGGGAAGGTGAAAGTTTGGTGGCGTGGTTAGTGCTTTAAGCTCATGTCATGACTAGGTTGCTGAGATGGGATTAGGAAGTGCATAAACAAAACCAGACGGTAGTCTGCAGACGCTGGTATGAGAAACAACAAAATTTGCTGGAGGAAATCTGCGGGTCGAGGAACATCTGAGAGGTATAGAAAAGAATGGTCAACACTTCATGTCATAACTGTGCATTCCAACCACAATCAGAGTTCCTTCAGCAGATGGTTTGCTGAAATGATCAGGCAGACTGGTTTGGCAAGACATCTAAATGGGGACAGGAAGCTCAGTAGCAAGTATATGAATGGGGGGACAGGGGATAGTACAAGTGAGAGTGTTTTCTGAAAGGGAAATGATTCTGAAGACACCCAATTTCAGGAAAAGAGGCATATCTAATTTTCAGCACCTATGCCAAAGTTAGCCCTTTAAATTATCGCTTCAATGCTCTTGTTCAGATCTACTATATTATTTGGAGACTTTGTCTGCATTATAGAACTTTGTACAAGTCACAGCAAATGATGACATGACTTTATGAAACAAACATGCTTAACCCAGGTTAATTAAACCCAAAGATGCAATGTCAGAAAGCTTCACCCATGGAGGGATGAAGACAAGGTTTACAGATTTAAAAAAAGAGAACTTGGAAAATAGCTATGCGAGAATGAGGTGAGGCTGTCGCAGGTGTGGACAAGCGAGAGCGAAACACAGCAAACTATTAGAAACTAAAGATATAAGCTGTTAGAAGTGTAATTAATAGTGAGCACCTCTACCCTACTTGAAAACCTCAGGGTGAACTCCTGGAGGAGAGGCGATATAAAAGGTTTATTGAAGCTATGGCTATAACAAACAGCAGCTATAGCGAGACAATATTGCTAAAGTATTCCAAGATTTCTACTGTGTAACCGGAAATTAGTTCTGTTAAATTATACCAAGGAAATTGGTATTTTTTGTGAAATTTTTTGTGCAAGTATTGTGAATTGACTTTCTCTGGATGACCCATTATTTCAACCTATGAACCAAAAAACAAGATGGTGAGCTACTCAAGATAAAATAATCAACATGGAAACAAAATGTTTCAAGATATAGAGGATTTAATACAGTTGGATGTACAAGTTTACTTCTCATTTAAGGGAGCTAAATTTGATTTTCTGGAAGAATTGTGTATTGTTGCAAGGACTTTGATAAGTTACTGAATGAGCTTTACTTTGTTTAAAAGTTGTGATGTTGGAGAATTGTGAAAGGAGTTAAGCTCTGTATGTATATTCATTTATTTTTTGGTATTGAATTTGAATTTGTAGACATACTGACATGAACTGAAACTGAAGTTAACCATAATACTTAAGAACAGAAATTCAATTACTTTTCTAATGAACTAGGGATAAATAGAAAGGCAAACACGAGGAAATCTGCAGATGCTGGAAATTCAAACAACAACACACACAGAATGCGAAGGGTCTCGGCCCGAAACGTCGACATCACTTCTCCCTATAGATGTTGCCTAGCCTGCTGTGTTCTACCAGCATTTTGTGTGTGTTGTATAAATAGAAAGGCAATTGTTAGTCTCTAAACCTTTAAATAGGGAATAACACTAGATCTAACTAGCTTGAGAAATTGAAGTAATAAAGGTTATCCTCATGAATCTCTCTGATTCCAACTAAAAAGAGATTTGGTTTTTGATATCTGAGATTTGGAACCTAAGCTATAATGTTGGAATTTTGCATTGTTCTTACTCATAAATATTTTGTTTTTTATATATATAAATAAAACTTACCTTTAGAAGTGTGGGATTTCTATTCACTGCCTCCTTGCTATACCTAGAGTTTCTGATGGCCCACTAGCACCTAGTGTCAGTATATAATTTGAATTTTTCATAAAGAGTGTGGTGACAAGTAACACGAGATAAGACGAGCACAACACAGGTGTTACACATGCCTTGAAGCTTCTATCTACGCATTAGATAGTCGTAACAACCTTTACCAGCAGCTTGACACAATTTTGTTCCAAGTTACTTAACATTTTTCTCTACACAACAACATAGATTAAAATTCCAAAGCACATTTACTGTAAAATGCTTTGTGCTATCTTAAGTTCGTGCTAAGAGTCTGTAGATGCAAGCTTACATTGAACCATTTCAGAACAATCTCATGTTACAGGACCATTCTCATGCGCAGCAACACAAAAAAAACCGAATCATAAAAATCAATGCAATGAAGCTCAATTTGCAGCAAACCGGACTCTCAACCATCTAAAAAAGTTCAATGCAAGTATTCTGAGCAGTAAATACAACAGTTTCCAACCTTAAGTTTGCAATCTGATTTGGAATCATAAATGGAAAAAAGGTTGAAAAGGGACAGATGGCAAGACTAATTTCTTTTTTTAAGCAAGATAATGAATTATTAGCATTATTCTAGGGTCATAAAATGTTTCCAGTGTTTAAATTGGATCACACTAATGAAAAAGGTTGAGAAGCACTGTCCCACAGTTTGCATAATTTGAAGAAATATACATGGTCAGATCATTGAAGCAAAAAAAAAGGCAGAAGTTGCAAGCCTGACTAAATCACAATATTAATACCTAAAATGCTGTACAAAGCATGAATGGCAAGTTATTTAAAGTAACAACAGACAAACTTTCAGTCTTCTACTTTAATTAAGCAATTACTACCTGATATGACAATGCAGGTGTCTTTTGACCTCCTCTTCATGGCTTTGTAAGTTGCATCAGCAATGGCAAAGAGGTGAGGTGGTCTCTCATACAGTTCCCGTCCTTTATACTGCTCAATGGTTTCTTTCCCATAGATATTCATGGAACGGTATGGATTAACAGAAACCACCACTTCACCAATGTACGTGTAAATTCGGCCTTTCTCAAACCTGTCAAAAAAATTTAAATAATTGCTAGACATCAATAATACAAATATTGTACTGTGCGATATAAACAACTGAAAGGACACCAACACCAAGTTATATGTGCAGGAAATAGGTAAGATTTTTATTCTATAGAATCAGATGTATACCTGGTACAATACTAAGATTAGTATTCTGATTTGACACACTTATTTTTACCTTCAGAATATTATGTAAATATAAGAGTTAGCACATTACATAAAACTCAAGATAAAAATGAATTGTTTATAATATTGCTGGGACTGATTTTGAACTTTGGATAGACAACTCCCTACTTTTTAGTATTATTTATAGAAACATAGAAACAGAAAAGCTACAGCACAATACAGGCCCTTTGGCCCACAAAGTTGTGCCGAACACGTCCCTACCTTAGAAATTACTAGGCTTACCCATAGCCCTCTATTTTACTAAACTCCATGTACCTATCTAAAAGCCTTTTAAAAGACCCTATCATATCCGCCGCCTCCATCATTGCCGGTAGCCCATTCCATGCCCTCACCACTCTGAGTAAAAAACTTACCCCTGATGTCTCCTCTGTACCTAGTCCCAAGCACCTTAAACCTGTGTCCTCTTGTGGCAACCATTTCAGCCATGGGAAAAAGCCTCTGACGATCCACACAATCAATGCATCTCATCATCTTATACACCTCTATCAGGTCACCTCTCATCCTCCGTCACTCCAAGGAGAAAGGGCTGAGTTCACTCAACCTATTCTCATAAGGCATGTTGCCCAATCCAGGCAACATCTTTGTAAATCTCCTCTGCACCCTTTCTATAGTTTCCACATCCTTCCTGTAGTGAGGCGACCAGAACTGAGCACAGTACTCCAAGTGGGGTCTGACCAGGGTCCTATATAGCTGCAACATTACCTCTCGGTTCCTCAGTGCAATTCCACAACTGATGAAGGCCAATGCACCGTATGCCTTCTTAACCACAGAGTCAACCTGCACAGCTGCTTTGAACATCCTATCGACTCGGACCCCAAGATCCCTTTGATCCTCCACTCTGCCAAGAATTTATCTTCAAATCAACTCTTGAACCTTACATGCATTCAGTGTGGACTACTCGTATCCCTTTACCCCACTTGGACACTAAATTCAAATGATTACTCAGCGTCATTCTTCCTGCCAAAAATCATCACCTTTATTTCAAAAATTGAAGTTTAATGATTAAATATTCAGTGTGCAATTTATTAATGTATTTATCTTTCTAAGGATGCTGCCTAATAAGTGTTTCCAGTGTTTTCTCTTTTTATCCCATCCAGGCCATGCCCTCATCCCAATGTTGTAATTAAGCAGGAGGTACAGGAGTCTGACGAGCTGCATCTTAAGTTCAAAGACCACTTTGTCCCCCATCACCAGGTTCTTAAAATGACCTGAAAAACCCAGACACTACCTCAGACTACATCTCTTTCCCTCGCTCTTAACTTTTACTAGAGTCATCTAGAGTTTACTAGAGTTGAATTTGTCTTTAAGTTGTGCATAATTTGTTAATTTATGGGTTTATCATGTTTGTAATGTACAGTGCTGCTGCAAAAAGCTAATTTACATGGTGTTTGTATCCCCATGTATTCATAAGCTTGAATTGTAATACAAAGTTCTGAAACTTGGCTTGTCTTAATGTACACAAAGCTTGTTGACTATCATTTCTGTTAGTTTTAATCTCCTAGTAATAAGTTTTTTTTAATCTTTAAAGTAGAAGCGAGAATCCCTGTGATAAACTGGGTTTCCCCTGGATGTTTCAGCTTCCTTCTGTACCCAAAGGTAAGATGGTTATTAACTGTCAACTGTAAATCCCCTTTCAGTGTAGATGATTATTGGTGGAATCACAAACAGGAGATTGTCCACCCTCACCATTGCCCATTCCCATTTCCCCCTCAAACCTCATCTCCTTACCTGCCCACTACCTCCCTCTGGTGCTCTCCCTCTTCCCTTTCTTCTATGGCCTTCTATCCTCTCCTCTCAAATTTCTCCTCCCCCAGACCTTTATTTCTTTCATCAATTTCCCTGCTCTTTACTTCAGCTCTCCCCCTCTCCTGGTTTTACCTATCACCTACCACCTTCCTCCTCCCCCCCCCCCCAAAGGGTGGATGGGGGAGTGCAATTATCAGAAGGTCGAGAAATTGATGCAGTCAAGTTGAAGGCTACCCAGATGGAATATAAGGTGTTGCTCCTCCAACCTGAGTGTGGCCTTATCACGGCAGTAGAGAAGGCCATGGAATAATAGGTTGGAATGGGAATGGGAAGTGGAATTGAAACAGGTGGCTACAGGGATATCCCGCTTTTCCTGGCGCACAGAGTGTAGGTGCTCGGTGAAGCAGTCTCCCACTCTACGTCAGGTCTCAATGACATACAGGAGGCCACACCAGGAGCACCGGATAGAGTAGATGACCCCAACAGACCCACAGGTGAAGGGTTGTGTCATCTGGAAGAAATGTTTGGGGCCCTGAATGGTAGTGAGTGAGGAGGTGTAGGGGCAGGTGTTGTACTTGTTCTGCTTGCAAGGTTAACTACCAGGAGGGAGATCAGTGGGAGGGGTGAGTGGACAAGGGAGTCACATAGGGCTCCCCTTCCCCCACTTTCTTACTCTGACTGGGAGGGGGCAGCCAAGAAGATCACAGTGAAACTCCTGGACAGCTACAGCCGATTCAGCTATAGAATTATTCTTATTTGAGACACTGTACTTGGAAATACTACATGTATTTCCCTGTGACACCCAATTACACCTGTGTAACCAATTAACACTAACTGAATAAGGTAGATCTCTGTGCGGACTTGGAGCTTACTCTGACTTCTCCCCTTCATTTCCAGTCCCAAAGAAGGGTCTTGGCCCGAAACATCAACTGTTCACTCTTTTCCATAGACGCCGCCAGACTTGCTGGGTTCCTTCTGCATTTTGTGTATTGCTACCATTGTAAATATACAATTCTGCAAAGTTACCAGCCCACATCCAAACTGGTAAAGTAGGTGATTAAAGCCATTGAACTGTAATTAATCATTTACTCCTGCATGAGAAGTGACCTGGATTTGCTCTAATTTGCCTACCGTCATAACATGTCAACAGCAGATGCTGTTTAATTGGTCCTTCACTCAGCTCTGGAAATCCTGGACAATGAAGATGCATACACAAGGATGCTCTTCATCGACTACAACTCAGCATTCAACACCATCATCCCCTCAAAACTAATCAATACGCTCCAAGATCTGGGACTCAATACTTCTTTGTGTATCTGGATCTTCTAATTTTCTCACTTGCAGACCCGTCAGTTCGGCAATGACATTTTCTCCACAATCACCCATCAGCGCAGGTGCATCACAGGGCACCATGATAGCAACACTGTTACACTTTGGAGTGTCAGAGTTCAATTCCAGTGTCTTCTGTAAGCAAGTTTGCACACTCCTTCCTATGTGCGCATAGGTTTCTTCTGGGTGCTCTGGGTTCCTTCCACAGTCCAAAGACGCAGTGGTTAGTAAACTAATTGGCCATTGTAAATTGTCCCATGATTGGGCTCAGGTTAAATCGGTGGATTGCTGGGCAGTGCAGCTCAACTCAAAGGGCTGGAAGGGCCTGTTCCATGCTGAATCTCTGATTAAAATAACTAAAGCAGTATTCTTAATTTTCTGCTTGTGTGGCTAAGTACAGCTCTGATACCGTAATTAAGTTTGCTGCCAATATCACTGTTGTTGGCCGAATCAAAGGTGGTGACGAAGCTGCATATAGGAGGGACATTGAATATCTGGTTGAATGGTGCCACAGCAACCACCACTCACTCAAAGTCAGCAAAACCAAATAGCTGGTTATCGACTAAAAGAGGAAGTAGTCAGAGGCCCATAAGCCAGTCTTCATTAGGGGATCTGAGTTGCAGAGGGTTAGTAATTTTAAATTCCTTGGTGTTACCATTTCAGAGAATCTGTCCTTGGACTAGCATGCAAGTGTCATCAAAAAGAGGGCACAACTACCAGCACCTCTACCTTCTTATAAGTTTGCATAGATTTGACATGTCACCGAAAAATTTGACCAACTTCTACAGATACACAGTGGAATGTATTGTAACGGTTTGCATTGCAGCCTGGTATACCAATGCTCAGGAATAGGAAAGCCTATAGAAAGGTGGATACAGCTCAGTTCCTCACAGGCAAAGTTATCCCCATTATTGAGCACACTTAAATGACCGCTGCCACAAGAAAGCAGCATCCATCAAGGATCTCCATAATCCAGTCCATGCTCTCTTCTCACAACTACCTTGTGCAGGAGGTTTAGAAGCCTTAGGTCCCACACCACCAGGTTCAGAAACAGGAAATACCCTACAATCATTAAGCTCCTGAACCAGCATGAATAAATTCACTCACCACAACTCTGAATTCATTCTGCAATCTACAGCCTCACTTTCCAAGATTCTACAACTCAATTTCTCAGTATCATTTTTTTCTAATTTGCATTATTTTTCTTTTGCATGTTAGTTGTCAGTTTTTATGTAGAATTTTTCATAAATTCTATTGTATTCATTTTCCTGTTAACGCCAACAAGAAATTGCATTTCAATACATCTCCCATTTACAGCTTCAACGTGGCTCAGTTATCGGAGTCCCAAAGAGAATGGGCTTGATAGATTTCTGGGAGCCTGAATGTAATTGATTGATTCAAAATGCTAAAGAAATGTACGTCTTACATTTATCCATTAGAGGGCAGTATAACCTCTTAGTTTCCAGTCAACAGTAGCATTCTGTCTAGTTCAAAGCATCAGAACCATGTTTAGTCTGACTCAGTCTTCAGTGAAGACATCCAATATTAAGTTTAATTTAATTTTCCACAAATGTTTTTCAAGGTATTGTTTTCAATTCAGAAACTGAGCTGCAGCATACATTCAACATATTATACTGAGTAACCACAAATAATTTATTTGAAGTTACCACTTCTCAGATTTTCTGATATTTTTATTTGAATATTATATATTTGAAGCCAAAAACCTTAACACTTGATATTTTCTTTATGATCTGAAAATAGTAATAGTTTTCCCCACAGCAGTTCAAAATGATGAAACCCATTGACTACTCATGCGGGTGAAGAACAAAAGAAAGTTAAAAGGAGTTTGGAGATGAATGTCATTTACAAAAAGAAAGAAATATTGGAAGGAAGAACAATTGCCTGTAAAAAAAATCTAGAAATTCAATTCAACAGTTGAGTCATGCTTCTTTCTCTCAATCTCAATGATCTAAACCCCAAGACCAATTAAGATTAGAGAAATTCTATATTGCTTGAAATACTTTGATTAGAACAATCTAAGTAATCAATTTGTAAATATCTGCATTAATAGCACAAGTACAAAGAAACATTAAACAACTTGTAGTCATAACTAGTAAAGTGGCCAAAAGCTTGTTTGAAAAGATAAATATTAAAAGGCTCTTTAAAAGGTAAAAACAAAAGCAAATGAAACCAGAATCCCAGAAAATATTTTAGCTTAAAAGTTCCAGTAAGCTCATGCCCCATACTAAGGACACATTTAAGATTCTTTGAAATAGATCCTGACAGAAGCTTAGTGGTTGCAGAAACAAAGACTATGCTGTTAGCACTTTCCAGTCAAAGCAAATGAGGATGCATGTGTTTGATCAATATGTTTCTTCTACTTAGGAACAGCTATCCATGACTCAAATGCAAGAGCTTAAGTACAAGTTGGCATAACCTAGGCTTAAAGATCTATCACAGTCCACAGTTATAATCTGCTCACCTCATCACAAAGCAATTATTATGGATGTTAAAGCTTTAAGTATTTTATGATATCGAATCTGAAGGAAAGTGATAGCATAGGTAGAAAACAAATGTTGAACAGTTGGGCTCCCAAAATGAGGCAAACTGCCTCATATTCTTCTTTTCCATTTATAATTGAGGAGCAAATTCTTGAGACTCTGTTCGGCTATTGCTTGAAAGTCCATACCAACGACTTTGGTTCTGGCAGGCTTATTGTATGCCAGATGGCCCTTTCTAATACCACTGCAGCAGCAAGCAGCCCCTTTTGCGCTGGAGCCCTTCCCCCCACCCCCTGCAGCTCCTTGCACTTTATACCACAAAAGACTATACAGGGTGAAACTAAAGGGGTCCAAAGCTTGAAATCTAATTCCATCACCTTCAGTCTGGAACAGAGAAAACAAAGAGATAGCATCCACACTTTAAAATCTGGAGCTTAATAGCAATCTACACTAAAGTTAAACCAGAAGAATAAGTGCATCGTTATTTTTGTTATATCAGTAAAATCAATGACAAGGGAGTAAACATTAGTTCAAGGCATTGGTTTTCCAAACCAGACCCCAAGATGGTTCCTGTCTATTCATGATAGCAGAGCTACAATTCAGTCCAACACCCTCAGCTATTTCCTTCCTTCACTCCATCTTCACCAGCTGCAATTAAAACATTGTTCCTTCTCCAGATAAAGCATCTTTTCAGCTCTGACTCATACTGTAACTGTGCCAAAACTACCATCCAAAAATACTTTTTAAAGTTAGTTTATCAAATAAGTATAAATTAGAATAAAGTACAATAAAATGTGAATAAGTCAGCTTTGACTCCAGCCACTGCAGCATATTTACAGAACAGATTGAACCTTCATGACCTACAAAAGTCACCTAGAAATACATAATAACAATGCATAACCATAATCAAATGTATGAGAAAGCCATCATATATTATGGCTAGGGTAACATTCTGGCTGCTGTTGATCTGAGACTAAAGTCTGCCTAGTTCTGCGATGGCAATTCCAATGTATTCAATTTGAAAAATGCAGGGAAAAAGAATGAAATTACGGATCAGTGTGGTCAAATACAGTCAAAACACAGCTGTCCAATTATTTTTCCTCCACAGGATGTCAGCCAGACCAGTTTTTTCTCATATCAGAAGTGCTTGACATTTTTTCACTAAATTTTAATCAGACCAGAAGCAAAAAAAAACATACCCCCATTTAATTTTCATGACATTTATTATTTTCTTACTTCCTTTAGTTTTGATTATCAACAAAACACAAACTTAGTGGACCCAAAATTGTTTTGCCTAAATCTGAATTCCGAACAAGTCTTGTTCACCTTTTAACCCTCGGCTCACTCATGTTAACTCACTCTCGATCCAGCAACACTGATAGTTAACTTTATTTTGAAATCCCTGACATTTCTCATCCCTTGGTGGCAGGTGGAGATACATCTCTACCAAAGGAGGTGTAAGGTGCTCCTTCCCTCTGCTAGCCTGCAGGTCACCCTTGGACAAGGTGTAGCACCTGCTTAGTTCCCCCACCCAATCAGGATGATGCGAAGTCATAGGAGCAGCAGGTGGATGGTCGTATGTACAGCTGGTGTCTATCACAAGTCCTGGCTATGCAACCACTGACACCAGGCAGACAATCTCTGAAGAGTATTGATAATCATTGGGGGTCACCGTCTTGTAAAGACACTGCCCAGAAGGCAGCAATGGCAAACCACTTCTGTAGAAGAATTTGCCAAGATCAATTGTGGTCATAAGACCATAATCACCTACTTCAGCTGACACAGCACATAACGATGATGAATGATCTCTGTAGCTTCTTCCAGCATGACATCCTTGAGGTCTCTATTCCTCCAGGTGCAGCCTCTTGTAGAATCTCTACCTTCATTGTTCAGTCTACAGCTGTCAAGTACCAGGCAATTCTCAAGCAAAACCACTCAACTTCTTTCTGGTCTACAAAGTCTTGTCCATTAATTTGATAGAGCTTTTGGTCACATATTAGCTGAAATTGCACTGTGCCACAGAAACCTACATTAATACTTCAAAGTCCGACCTGTTTCAAGAGTGCATCATTGTTAGAGATGTAATTCTTTAATGTCAAACTGGTGCGCCCATTTCTCCTTCAGGTTGACGTAAACCTTTAAATGATATAATGACATAGTATTCTTTTAGTGGTTCACTTTGATATATTCCTAAACAATGAAGTTCATTCTTGTTGTTTTTAAGCCATTCCAGTATAGCTTTGGATTTATGCTTGGGGTCACTGTCTGCTTGAAAACAAATCTTCTTCCAAATCAGTTCTCTTGCAGGCTGCATCAGGTTTTCCTCCAGGATTTCCCTGTATTTTGCTGCATTCATTTTACCCTCTACCTTCATAAGCCTTTCAAGGCCTGCTGTAGTGAAGCATCCCCACAGCATGATGCAGCCACTGCCATGCCTCATGGTAGGGATGCCGTGTTTTTGATGATGTGCAGTGTTTGGCTTATGCTAAACATAGCATTTAGTCTGATGGCCGAAAGGCTCAAATTTGATTTCAGCAGACCATAGATTCTTCTTCTGACTTCAGAGTTTCCCACTTGCCTTCTGGCAAACTCTAGCCAAGATTTCATGTGAGGTTTCTCCCCCTCCCAACAGTGGCCTTCTCTTTGCCATTCTCCCATAAAGCTGTGACTGGTGAAGCACCCAGGCAACAGTTGTTGTATGCACATTTCCTTGCACCTCAGCCACTGCTGCTTGCAACTCTTCCAGAGCCGTCATAGGACTCTTGGTTGCCTCCCTCACTAGTCCCTTTCTTGCACGGTCACTCAATTTTTAAGGAGAGCCTGCTTTTAGGCAGATTTACAGCTGTGCCATATTCTTTCCATTTCTTGATGAATAACTTAACTGTACTCCAAAGGATATTCAGTGACTTGGAAATTTTTTTTTGTATTAATCTCCTGACTTGTGCTTTTCAATAACCTTTTTGCATAGTTGCTTGGAGTGTTTTTTCATCTTCATTGTGTATTGGCTACCAGCAGGTGAACCTTCCAGATACAGGTGTATTTTTACTACAATCAACTGAAACACCTGGACTGCACACAGGTCTCCAAAAAAGCAGGTCTGTATTTAACTAATTATGTGACTTCTAAAACCAATTGGCTGCAACAGTGATGATTTGGTGGTGTCATATTAAAAGGAAGGGGGTGAATACTTATGCAATCAATTACTTGGTGTTCTATATTTGTAATTAATTTAGATCACTTTGTAGAGATGTTTTCACTTGGACATGGAAGTCTTTTTCTGGTGATCAGTGTCAAAAAATTCAAATTAAATCCATTGCAATTCACTGTTGTAAAATGATAAAACATGAAAACTTTCAATGGGGGGGGGGTAGGGATGAATACTTCTATAATCACTATGTTATACTTCTTAAAAAGTACACAGGTAAGTGCCTGGAATACACTGCCATGGAAAGTGGTAGAGCCAGATACAATAAGCACATTTAAGAGACATTTAAACAGACACATAAACTGGTGTGGAATATAGGGATATGGACCATATGCAGGCAGATAGGGTTACTTCAGTTCAGTATAATCACCTACAGAGATATCATTGGCCTAAGTGCCCATTTCCTGTGCTCTACTGTTCTGTAATCTACAGCAATGAAAATGATGTGAATTTACATAAGATATTAATTATTTGGATAGTGAAAACAAATGAATATACTACTGTACCACATTTACAGAAGAAAGGCATTTGGAAACCACAAAGAATTGGCAAGGTCTTCAATACAATGTGCTTCCAGCACGTGTCATGAATATTAAAGGTAGCTGCTGACATAGGATGCTGCTTTCGACTTTACAGATCACCAAAAACCTTGGCAGAAATCTGTACACCTATTTACATCCTGGAAAAATGTACTATGATTACCATTCCAGTGTTGGAATTAGGGAACGTTGCATTGCAAGAAGACCCCATCTTTTAAAAGGTAGGAATGCAGACACTAAAGTACACTTATCCAGATCCCAAAAATCAATAGTGAGATGATAAACAAATAACCTTGGTTTATTTGCAAGAATGATGCAAGGACAAATATTTTCAGGTAGCAATATCTAACTGTTTTTGTAAGAAACAGATGGAGGCAATTTTTATGTCCACCTGAAAATGCCAATAGCCTCAATTTATTACCTCAACCAAAAGATGATATTGTAGCGGTGTGCTACAAGCAGCGCTAAAATTACGACACGGAGTCGGTAACTGCAGTCGAAGGAAAAAACTTTATTCGAAAACTTCAGCCTCACTTTTAAGCCTCTGTCAACCGGCCCCCCATGGCGAAGAGGCTCCAAAGCTCTGTGCTCGCAAACCCCCGTAGGCTATCTAATTGTGAGTCGGTTCGCATACGCTAGGAAATGAGCCGCCACATAACCCCCCCCCAGAACCGGCGATACACCCCCCAATGTCCACAGCCTGGGCCAGAACCTGCTTGGGAGGTCGGCCTCTGCGCCGAGGCGCCGGAAACTCGGCCGGTTGCGCCAGGTCCACATGGGCCGGCTTGAGGCGGTCCACCGTGAAAACCTCCTCCTTCCCCCCAACGTCCAGCACGAACGTGGACCCGTTGTTCCGGAGCACCGTAAACGGCCCCTCGTATGGCCGCTGCAGCGGTGGCCGATGCCCGCCCCTTCGTACAAACACAAACTTACAGTTCCGTAGGTCTTTGGGTACGCAGGTCGGGTGCCGCCCATGCTGTGAAGTGGGTATGGGGGCCAGGTTACCGAGCTTCTCGCGAAGTCTGCCCAGGACTGCAGCGGGTTCTTCCTCTTGCCCCCTCGGGGCTGGTAGGAACTCCCCGGGGACGGCCAGGGGCGCGCCGTATACCAACTCGGCCGACGAGGCGTGCAGGTCGTCCTTGGGCGCTGTGCGGATGCCGAGAAGGACCCAGGGAAGCTCGTCCGCCCAGTTGGCTCCTCGCAGGCGGGCCATGAGGGCCGACTTCAGGTGACGGTGGAAACGCTCCACTAGCCCGTTCGACTGTGGGTGGTAGGCAGTTGTGTGGTGCAGCTGAGTCCCCAAAAGGCTGGCCATAGCTGACCACAGGCTGGAGGTGAACTGGGCGCCTCTGTCGGAGGTAATGTGGGCTGGTACACCAAAGCGGGATATCCAGGTGGTGATCAGGGCTCGGGCGCAAGATTCGGAGGTGGTGTCGGTGAGCGGGACCGCCTCTGGCCATCTTGTGAACCGGTCCACGATAGTCAGGAGGTAACGCGCTCCGCGCGACACTGGCAGGGGACCCACGATATCCACATGAATGTGGTCGAAACGCCGGTGGGCGGGATGGAACTGCTGCGGTGGGGCTTTGGTGTGCCGCTGAACCTTGGCCGTCTGGCAGTGCATGCACGTCCTGGCCCATTCACTGACCTGTTTGCGGAGTCCGTGCCAAACGAACCTGCTGGAAACCAGCCGGACAGTTGTCCGGATGGAGGGATGCGCCAAGTTATGAATGGAGTCGAAAACACGTCGCCGCCAGGCTGCGGGGACGACCGGACGGGGCTGGCTGGTGGCGACGTCACAGAGTAGGGTCCTCTCACCCGGGCCTACAGGGAGGTCCTGGAGCTGCAAACCAGAGACTGCAGTCCTGTAACTCGGAATCTCCTCATCTACCTGCTGTGCCTCTGCCAGTGCCTCAAAGTCTACCCCTTGGGAAAGGGCATGAACGGTAGGGCGAGAGAGCGCATCCGCCACGACATTGTCCTTACCCGAGACGTGCCGGACATCCGTTGTGTATTCAGAGATGTAGGACAGGTGGCGTTGCTGGCGGGATGACCAGGGGTCGGATGCTTTCGTAAACGCAAAGGTAAGCGGTTTGTGGTCCGTGAACGCGGTGAAGGGCCGACCTTCTAGGAAGTACCTGAAATGCCGGATTGCCAGGTAGAGCGCCAACAGTTCCCGGTCAAAAGCACTGTACTTGAGCTCGGGTGGCCGCAGGTGTTTGCTGAAAAACGCCAGGGGTTGCCAGCGACCTGCGATGAGCTGCTCCAGCACCCCACCGACTGCCGTGTTTGATGCGTCCACTGTAGGGGTGTCCATTCTGGGATGTACTAGCATTGCGGCGTCAGCCAAAGCTTCCTTCGTTTGAACGAAAGCGGCGGCGGACTCCTCGTCCCAGGTAATGTCCTTGCTCGGACCTGACATCAGGGCGAACAGGGGGCGCATGATCCGGGCAGCTGAAGGGAGGAAGCGGCGGTAGAAATTGACCATACCTACGAATTCCTGAAGGCCTTTGATCGTGATGGGTCGGGGGAAGTGGCGGACCGCATCCACCTTAGCGGGCAGAGGGGTTGCCCCGTCTTTAGTAATCCTGTGGCCCAGGAAGTCAATGGTATCAAGTCCGAACTGGCATTTGGCAGGGTTGATTGTAAGACCGTACTCACTCAGTCGGGCGCAGAGTTGACGGAGGTGGGACAGATGCTCCTGACGACTGCCGCTGGCTATGAGGATGTCATCCAAATAGATGAACGCGAAGTCCAGGTCCCGTCCCACCGCGTCCATTAACCGCTGGAACGTCTGTGCGGCATTCTTCAGGCCGAACGGCATGCGGAGGAACTCGAAGAGGCCAAACGGGGTGATGAGAGCCGTCTTGGGGACGTCGTCAGGATGCATCGGGATTTGATGGTACCCTCGGACAAGGTCGACCTTGGAGAAGATCCGGGCGCCGTGCAGGTTTGCCGCAAAGTCCTGAATGTGCGGCACAGGGTAGCGGTCCGGTGTGGTAGCCTCGTTCAGCCTGCGGTAGTCGCCGCACGGTCTCCAGCCCCCCGTCGCTTTGGGCACCATGTGCAGGGGGGAAGCCCAGGGGCTGTCGGACCGCCGGATGATCCCCAATTCCTCCATTCTCTGGAACTCCTCCTTCGCCAGTCGGAGCTTGTCCGGGGGAAGCCGCCGAGCACGGGCATGGAGGGGTGGTCCCTGTGTCGGGATGTGGTGCTGTACGCCGTGCCTGGGCATGGCTGCTGTGAACTGCGGTGCCAGAACCGATGGGAACTCCGCCAGGACCCTGGTGAAGTCGTTGTCGGACAGCGTGATGGAGCCGAGGTGAGGGGCTGGCAACTGGGCCGCGCCCAGGGAGAACGTCTGAAAGGTCTCGGCGTGTACCAGTCTCTTCCTGGGCAGGTCAACCAGTAGGCTGTGAGCTCGCAAAAAATCCGCACCCAGAAGCGGTTGGGCTACGGCGGCCAGTGTGAAGTCCCACGTGAACTGGCTGGGGCCGAACAGTAGCTGCACCTGACGGGTGCCATAGGTCCTTACTGTGCTGCCATTCACGGCCCTCGGGGGGGGACCCGGTGCCCTGCTGCGGGTGTCGTAACTTGTCGGAGGTAAAACGCTGACCTCAGCCCCAGTATCGACCAAAAACCGGCGTCCCGACCTTCTATCCCACACATACAGGAGGCTATCCCGATGGCCAGCCGCCGTAGCCATCACCGGCGGCTGGCCCTGGCGTTTCCCGGGAACTTGCAGGGCGGGCGGCAACGGCGGGCTTCTGCGCCCCACCGCTGGTGGTAGAAGCACCAGTGGTCATTGGGCCGGGGGTTAGTGGGCTCTGCGGCCGGGCCTGGACTGGTTTGCTGTCGGGAGCGTGGCTGGGAGATCTGTGCGATGGACGCCCCGCTCACCTTTTTGGTGTTCCACAGCAAGTCCGCCCGGGCTGCCACCTTCCGGGGGTCACTGAAATCCGCGTCGGATAGCAGCAGGCGTATGTCTTCGGGCAGCTGCTCCAGGAATGCCTGCTCAAACATGAGGCCTGTGTGTCCCTCGGCTAGAGACAACATCTCATTCATTAAAGCCGATGGAGGTCTGTCGCCCAAGCCATCCAGGTGCAGTAAACGGGCAGCCCGCTCGCGCCGTGAGAGTCCGAAAGTCCTGAGGAGCAGGGCTTTGAATTCTGTGTACTTGCCGTCTGCCGGGGGCGACTGTACGAACTCCGCGACCTGGGCAGCTGTGTCCTGGTCGAGGGAGCTCACCACGTAGTAGTAGCAGGTGTCTTCTGAGGTGATCCGGCGAACGTGGAATCGGGCTTCGGCTTGCTGGAACCATAGGTCCGGGCGCTGTGTCCAGAAACCCGGCAGTTTCAACGAAACCGCATGAACAGAGGCGGCGTCGGTCATTTCTGGTCCAAAAATCGTTTGGACCGTCGGGGTCACCAATTGTAGCGGTGTGCTACAAGCAGCGCTAAAATTACGACACGGAGTCGGTAACTGCAGTCGAAGGAAAAACTTTATTCGAAAACTTCAGCCTCACTTTTAAGCCTCTGTCAACCGGCCCCCCATGGCGAAGAGGCTCCAAAGCTCTGTGCTCGCAAACCCCCGTAGGCTATCTAATTGTGAGTCGGTTCGCATACGCTAGGAAATGAGCCGCCACAATATGACCATCAATCCAGTTTTCCTCAAGTACCAAAATGGAGGTTTCAATATAATCAAAACACTGAAAAAGTATTCATCTTCATCTGCATTGTTGTAAGATAATGTCAAAGTTAAAATGGATTCTTGCAAACGATTACACTACAAAGTAATTTATTTTGAAATACTTTGATACATATGCTTGATGTTCCAATTACCAAGCATGAAATTCAGAAAGCTATTTTATTAATGCAATCAGGTAAAGCTCCTGGACTGATGGTTATTCGGTAGGATTTTACAAAAAATTTGAAAGATTACTTTCTCTGTATCTTTTGGAAATATTTCATGAATCCTTTGAGAAGAGTAGTTTACCTTCTTCATTCTATGAAACATCTATTTCCTTAATTCTTAAGAAAGATAAAGATCCTACCGAATGTTCATTATATAGACCTTTTTCACTATTATACATGCATGCAAAAATTCTCTCTAAGATAATGGCTAACCACCTGGAAAATATATTAACTAAAATCATCTCTATGGATCAAACGGGCTTTATTAAAGGCCGTTACTCTTTCTCTAATGTTCGGAGATTGATGAATATTATATATATATTATATATATTCATCAATATCTAAGCAACCTCAAGGTGTTATCTCTCTCGACGCAGAAAAGGCATTTGATAGAGTTGAGTGGCCATATTTGTTTAAAGTATTAGAAAAATTTGGTTTTGGAAATAAATTTAATAGGTGGATTCAAATGATTTATAAGAATCCTACTGCAACGATTATTACTAATAATTTCAGGTCCTCTTTTTTTTCCACTTTCTTGTGGTACTAGACAGGGATGTCCATTGAGCCCTTTATTATTTAATCTTGTATTGGAGCTTTTGGCTATAACACTACGTGAAGCCAAAAATATTCATGGTATCTCTATGAATGGAACCATGCATAAGATTTCTCTTTCTGCAGGTGATCTTTCGGTGTTTATTTTGAATCCTGATGAATCAATTCCTAATCTTTTGGAAACACGAAAAAACTTTGGTAAATTTTCAGGATACAAACTTAACTTGAATAAAAGTGAATTGTTCCCATTAAATGCCCCTGTTTTTATATATAATAATATTCCTTTTAGAATTATTAATACTTTTAAATATTTTGGTATTATAATTACTAAAAAATATAAAGAGCTTTATAAAGCTAATATAGTTCCTTTAATGGACTCCATGAAACAATTATTTTCTAGATGGAATCCACTGACTCTCTCTTTAATAGGTCATATCCATGCTGTGAAAGTGATGATTTTACCTAGATTTTTATACATTTTCCAAAATTACCTATCTTTTTAACAAAATTTTTTTTTGATCAAACTGACTCTCTTATTTCTTCCTTTATTTGGAACAATAAGAGACCAAGAATTAATAAGTATCAATTACAAAATTCTAAAAAAGATGGTGGACTTGCACTTCCTAATTTAAGTTTGTATTATCGGGCTGTTAATATTATACAATTATGTTTTTGGCTATATTGGCTCGACAAGAGCCAAAAACCACTATGGGTTGATTTGGAACTAAAAGCTGTTAAACAATTTCATATAACTTCAATATTAGGAGCTCCATTACCTCTACAACTCTCTAAAATGCCAAATTTAAATCTTTACCCTGTTAGTAAACAGTCCTTACGGATTTGGTTTCAGTTTCGCAATATTTTTAATTTTAAACACTTTAAGTTGCCTAGCTTTTTATATCGAAACTTTTTATTTAATCCTTCAATAACCGATCCCATTCTTCTCCTATGGAGAAATAAAGGGAATTGTTCTTTTACAGATTTATTTTGTGATGGTCGACTGATGACTTTTGAAGAGTTAATTAACAAATATTTTCTCGTTCATACACATTTTCTACAATATCTTCAGGTTAGACATTTTTTACAATAATATTTATCTAAGCTTCCATATTTGCAAGAATCTGATTTGTTGGATACCATTTTAAAGTTGAATCCTTTAGTGAGAGGTTCTATTAGCAGAATTTATAAATTACTTTTGTTACAAAAAGAGAACCTCTCACTAAAGATTAAACAAGATTGGGAGAGAGAAAATACGACCTTTGTTAATGAAGATTGACTGCGAGTTTTGAAAAACGTAAATTCTTCTTCTATATGTGCCAATTACTGTTTAATTCAGTTTTAAATTGTTCACTGTTATGATTTAACAAAGGAAAGACTATCTAAAATATTTCCATGTATAGATGACCACTGCGATAGGTGTAAAACTGAAGTAGCTACTTTGTCACATATTTTCTGGTCATGTTCTTTATTAAAACTGTTTTGGAAATCTTTATTTTCTACAATTTCTAAAGCTCTGAAAATTAATTTACAACCGAACAGACTGACTGTTCTATTTGGAATAGTTCTGCAACATATTCAGGGTATTTCATCTTCGGATCAACATGTAATTGCATTTGCTACATTATTGGCAAGAAGGGCTATTTTATTAAAATGAAAAGATACTTCTGTCCTTACTTTAATTGAATGGTTTTCTCAAGTAATGCTATGTCTCAGTTTGGAAAAAATTAGAAGTAGATCTTTTGATCCCCAATTCGATTTTGAGAGAAGATGGGGCTCTTTTCACAAATATTATCATTTAATTTTAATTATTTTATATGGTTTCCTTCCAATCTTATTTTATATAAATATGAATTGGTGGTTGATGAATCTACCTATATATATATATAAAAGACTCATCAATGAAACCATTAGGAATCAAGCCGCAGAGCAATACGTCTTACCATCCTCATATATAGGAGGATGTTGTTTTTTTCCCCTTTTTTTGTAGTATGGTTTTTTTTTCTTAGTTAGATGGGTTTTTTTTTCTTTCTTTTATTTACATATAATTTTTTTTCATTTTTATATATTATGATCAGTTTTTTATTTTCTTCAGCTTTATTAATTGTATATATATTAATTTGTTGAAGTTTTGTATCATCTTATAGCTGCAGAAGATTATGTACCAATAAAAATATTCTAAAAATGAAATTTAAAATACTTAGATCCTCTTTTCCTCAAACCTGTGGTTTGTCTATTTCAGTTATTTTCAACATTCCCTATTTTAGTTAGAACTGGAAGCCATTACTTCAGAATCAGGTTTATTATTACTGGCATGTGTTGTGAAATTTGTTAACTTAGCAGCAGCAATAGAACAATGTAATACATGATAAATATAAAAGAAAAAATAAAATTAATAAATCCATTACAGTTAATTATACATGTATATTAAATAGATTAAAATCAGTGCAAAAATAAAGGTTCAAAGGTTCATTTTATTATCAAAGTATACAATTCTGAAATTTGTCAATTCTCCTGGTAGCCATGAAACCGAGAAAGAAAGACCCCCCCCCCCCAAATCCCACCTCCCCACAAAAAACTGAGCAAAAACAGATCAGGCACGTCAACCCCCAAAATCTCTCTTCTTGCACAAAAAAACTGAAATAATACATTTTAAAAATGTGGCGTAGTGTTCATAGGTTCGATGTCCATTTAGGAATCATATGGCAGTGGGGAAGAAGCTGTTCCTGAATCGCTGACGATGAGCCTTCAGGTTTCTGCATCTCCTTCCTATCAGTAACTTCAGCTTAAGACATTTTACATCTCCCTCCCCATAAAAAGTACTTAAAAGTTGATTGCTTTAGCCAAACTCCGTCAAGCTCTCTGAAGTGCTCCAATTATTTGTTTGAAATAATGCTTCTGTAAAGCATCTTGGAACATGTTACCTCATTACTGTAGAAACAAGAGTGAAGAGCTTTGTGGCAGATCAGCTTTGATCACATTGAATAGCAAAACAGGCTCAAGGAGCCTGCTCCAGTATCTAATGATCTTACCTAAATGATATTACCTGAAAAATATAGTGAAGTGAACATTAGAACATAGAAAACATACAGCACAATACAGGCCCTTCAGCCCACAAAGCTGTGCTGAACATATCCCTACCTTAGAACTACCTAGGCTTTACCCATAGCCCTCTATCTTTCTAAGCTCCATGTAGCCAGCCAGGAGTCTCTTAGAAGACACTATCGTTTCCGCCTCCACTACCGCCGCTGGCAGCCCATTCCACATACTCATCACTCTTTGCATAAAAAAAAAACTTATCCCTGGCATCTCCTCTGTACCTACATCCAAGCACCTTAAAACTGCACCCTTTTCTATGGTTTCCACATCCTTTCTGTAGTGAGGCGACCAGAATTGAGCACAGTACTCCAAGTGGGATTTGACATTGATTAAGTCATAAACAGAAAAACATGTCAGCTCCCTGCAAAAGCTCCAACCCCAATATTATTGGCATTATTCGCTAACATCAAGCTGGCCCACAA
This sequence comes from Hypanus sabinus, assembly GCF_030144855.1. Taxonomy (NCBI): domain Eukaryota; kingdom Metazoa; phylum Chordata; class Chondrichthyes; order Myliobatiformes; family Dasyatidae; genus Hypanus; species Hypanus sabinus. Next base: position 6,060,810 of record NC_082738.1, on the reverse strand, counting down.
TTCACTTCAAGGTGAAATATACTGAAATACCAAACTAAAACTGCGAAAAATAATATTGGTGTATAATGTTCTCAAAAACATTTTAATCATTTACAACTAAGAGCAATTGCTTACAATTTAAAATTCACTCATCTGATGACTTTCATCATTCATGTCTTTAACGAACCCACCAAATATATCTCCCCCGCCCACCCACTTTCCACAGGAACCACTCCCTACATGATTCCCTTATCATTTGTCCCTCCCCACTGATCTCCCTCCTAGTACTTATCCTTGCAAACAGAACAGGTGCCACACCTGCCCCTCACCTGCATTCAGGGTCCCAAACAGTCCTTTCAGGTGAGGTGATGCTTCGCCTGCGAGTCTGTTGGAGTCATCTACTGTATCCAGCCCTCCTGGTATGGCCTCCAGTATATCAGTTAGACCTGATGTAGATTAGGAGACTGCTTCAGTGAGCACTTATGCTCCATCGACCAGAAAAAGGCAGGATCTCCCAGTGGCCACCCGTTTCAATTCTGCTTCCCATTCTGACATGTCAGTTCCTTTCCTCCTCTACTGCCACAAATTATTGAATTGAATTGACTTGACTTTATTTCTTACATCCTTCAACTTCTTTCATCCTAAACTTTCTTACATCGTAAAACTTATGTTACATCTACAGCTAAATGTGCAATTGTAGTAATTTATAATAATTTGTAATAAATAGAACAGTCAATGTAATATAGAGTACACTCAAATCAGCGTGAGTTAATCAGTCTGATGGCCCAGTGGAAGAAGCTGTCCCAGAGCCTGTTGGCCCTGGCTTTTATGCTGCAGTACTATTTCCTGGATGGTAGCAGCTGGAATAGATCGTGGTTGGGGTGATTCGGATCCCCAATGATCCTTCGGACCCTTTTTGCACATCTGTCTTTGTAAATGTCCTGAATCATGGAAAATTTACAACTACAGATGCACTGGGCTGTCCGCAAGACTCTGCAGAATCCTGCGATTAAGGGAGTTACAGTTCCCATACTAGGCAGTGATCAGTGATGCAGCCAGTCAAGATGCTCTCAATTGTGCCCCTGTAGAAAGTTCTTGGGATTTGGGGGCCCATACCAAACTTCCTCAACCATTTGAGGTGAAAGAGGTGTGCTTGTGCCTTTTTCACCACACAGCTGATGTGTACAGACCAAGCGAAGTCTTCGGTGATGTGGATGCCGAGGAACTTAAAGTTGTTAACCCTCTCAGCCCCAGATCCATTGATGTCAATAGGGGTTAGCACACCTAATGAGGCCACACTGAGGTTGGTGGAGCAACATCTTGTATTCCATATGGGTAGTCTCCAACCTGATGACATGAACATCAATTTCTCAAACTTCCGGTAATTGTCCCCGCCCCTCCTTCAGCATTGCCCATTCCCGTTTCCTCCTCTCACCTTATCTCCTTACCTGCCCATTATCTCCCTCTGGTGCTCCTCTCCCTTCCCTTTCTTTCATAGTCTTCCACCCTCTCCTATCATAGTCCCCTTTCTCCAGCCCTTAAATTCTTTCACTAGCCAACTTCCCAGCTCTTTACTTCACCCCTCCCCCTCCAGAAGTGGGCAAATGAATGGCAGATGAAATTTAATGTCAGTAAATTTAACATTACCTACAGGAAGTAGAAATATTAGATATAAATATACAAATGAGGGGTCTTGAGTTAGAAAGTGCAATGTATCAACATCTAGATAATGCATAGAAGCAATTAGGAAGGCTAATAGAATGTTGGGCTATATAATAACACAGTGGAGTTCATGTCTAGAGACGTTCTCCTTAAGCAATACAAAGCACTTGTGAGGCCACACCTCGAGTACTGTGTCCAATTTTGGTCTCCATATCTAGTGAGGGATGTGAAGGCACTGTTGAGAGTTCAGAGAAGGGTGACCAGACTTATTCCAGGTCTGCAAGGTGTGAGCTATGAAGGAAGATTGAAAGAATTAAATATTTTTAGCCTAATTAGACATACAGTAAGGGGAGACATTATAGAAGTATTCAAAATTATTAAGGGAATAAGTTAGGTGGATGCCAGCTGTTACTTCAAAATTAATCCATCAACAAGGACAAAAGGCCATAGGTGGAGACTGGTTAAAGGGAGATTTCAGACTACATCTTTAGGGAGCGATGTCTCAGAAAGACAGTGTCCATTATTAAGGACCTCCAGCACCCAGGGCATGCCCTTTTCTCACTGTTACCATCAGATAAGAGATACAGAAGCCTGAAGGCACACACTCAGCGATTCAGGAACAGCTTCTTCCCCTCTGCATCTGATTCCTAAATGCTCACTGAAGCTTTGGACATTACCTCACTTTTTTTTATAAATATACAGTATTTCTGATTTTGCACATTTTTTAAAATCTATTCAATACAAGTAATTGATTTACTTGTTTAATTATTTATTATGTTTTTTTTTCCTCTCTCTTGGCTAGATTAGGTATTGCATTGAACTTCTGCTGCTCAGTTAATAAATTTCACGTCACATACCAGTGATAATAAGCCCGATTCTGATTCTGACATCAGGAAGCATTTCTTTACACAGTGAGTTACGGCCACATGGAATAAACATGGAATTGTGCAGTTGATAGTACCACCTTAGGGACTTCAAATTGAAACTCGATAGTTATTCCAACACACTATGTGAATAGGAATTTGGCAAGTTTTATTGGGCCAAATGGCCTGTTCTTGTCAAAAACTTTCTAATGTTCTAAATTGCCATGATGCCAGATGAAAGCTTTACTGCTCATGGTACAGGAATAATATGAACTGAAAAGAGTCACGGTCATTTCTAAGCTGACTGATCCATATGTACCAGTGGTCGGGCCTCAATTATTTACAGATCTGAATTAACAATCAATATACAGGTACTGAATATACTGTAGCTAAATTTGCTCATGATGCAAAAATGTCTGGAAAAATAAGTTCTTTTGGCAGCCACAGACACTAAAATCTATAAACAATTTCAGCAGGTGTACAAAATGTTGGCAGATGAAATATGACAGATACAAGAGATGGCAGAGTCTGGAATCTGTAGCAACATAGGAGATGCTGGATAATCTTTCCTATGTCCAATCAATGGCACACCAGCAGCTTGATATGGTTAGGTGCTTGATAAGATTTGTTATGTCTCCAAGAACCTTGCAATTTTTTTTATATAGACATACAGTGGAGGACTTTGCTTGCTCAGACATGATAATTGAATGACATAGCAGGTTGAAGAACCATGTGGCCTACTCTTGTTCTTATGCTTTTTCAAAAGAACAAATTGAAGTTGTGTGGAAGAGATGAATTTTGAATTCTGGATTATGATGAGCGAAGTATATTGAATCATCAGATAGGATTAGTTAATTTCTCAGCAAACAGCCAATTGAACTTCCCAGTTTCACATTTTGTGCACTTGTATAGCATTTTTAATGTAAAGTATCCCGAGGCCTAATACAAACAAGTAGAATTAAAGGAAATCTCTAGGCAGATGACCCAGCTGGTTATAAGAAAGACCTTAAAGGAGATGTGGAAGCAGCTAATAAGGAAGTTTCTGAGCTTTGAACAAAGAACATAGAAAACTACAGTACATTACAGGCCCTTTGGCCCACAATGTTGTGCCGAACATGTAACCTACTCCAGAAAATACCTAGAATTACCCTATTGCATAGCCCTCTATTTTTCTCAGCTCCATGTACCTATCTAAGAGTCTCTTAAAAGACCCTATTGTATCTGCTTTCACCAACATCACTGGCACTGCATTTCATGCATCCACCACTGAAAAACTTACCCCTAACATCCCCTCAACACCTTGTTCGAAGCACCTTAGAACTATGACTCCTCGTGTTAGCTATTTCAGCTCTGAGAAAAAGCCTCATTGGCTATCCACATGATCAATACCTCTCATTATCTTATACACCTCTATCCAGTCACCTCTCATCCTCTGTCGCTCCGAGGAGAACAGACCAAGTTCAGTCAACCCATTCTCATAAGGCATACTCTGAAATCCAGGCAACATCTCTTAAATCTCCTCTGCACTCTCTCTTTAGTATCCACACTCTTCCTATAGTGAGGTGACCAGAACTGAACACAGTACTCCAAGTAGGGTCTGACCAAAGTCTTATATAGCTGAAACATTAGCTCACTGCTCTTCAACTCAATCCTATGGTTGATGAATGGCAACAAACAGTATGCCTTCTTAATCACAGGGTCAACTTGTGCAGTAGTTTGGAGTGTCCTATGGACATGGACTCCAAGATCTCTCTGATCCTCCACACTGCCAAGAGTCTTACCTTTAATATTATATTCTGCCTTTCAAATTTGACCTACCAAAATGAACCACTTCACACTTATCTGGGTTGAACTCCATCTGCTACTTCTCAGCCCAGTTCTGCATCCTATCAATGTCCCGCTGTAACCTCTGACAACCCTCCAGACTATCCACAACACCCCCAACCTTTGTGTCTTCAGCAAACATTCGAACTCACCCTTCTGCTTCCTCATCCAGGTCATTTATAAAAATCACAAAGAGGAGGGGTCCCAGAACAGATCCCTGCAGAACACCACTGGTCACCAACCTCCATGCAAAATATGAACCATCCGCAATCACCATTTGCCTCCTGTGGGCAAGCCAATTCTGGATCCACAAAGCAATGTCTCCTTTGATCCCATGCCTCCTTACTTTTGGAATGAGCCTTGCATAAGGAACTTTATCAAACACCTCCACTGGTCTACCTTCATCAATGTGTTGTTACATCCTTAAAATAATTTAATCAGGCTCGTAAAGCACAACATGCCGTTGAGAAAGCTATGCTGACCATCCTTAATCAAATTATGTCTCTCTCCAAATGCTCATAAATCCTGCTATCAGGATTTCTCTAACAATTTGCCCACCATTGAAGCAAGACTCACTGGTCTATTATTTTCTGGGTTATCGCCACTCCCTTTTTTGAACAAGGAAACAGCATTTGCAACCCTCTAATCTTCCAGTAATTTTCCCAACCCCATTAATGATGTAAAGATCATCACCAAAGGATCAGCAATCCCCACCCTCATTTCCCACAATAGCCTGGAGTATATCTCATTCGGTCCCGGCGACTTATCTAACTTAATGCTTTTTAAAGCTCCAGCACATCCTTTTTCCTAATGTCTATATGTTCAAGCGTTTCAGTCCACTGCAAATCATCCCCACAATTGCCAAGGTCCTTTAGCTAGGTGAATACTAAAGCATTACTTTGCCTTCAAACTTTAAAACCATTATTACCAATGGAACAGGAGAGGAACAGTGGGCTGTATCAATGAAAACAACTGAAGGAAGCTAGGATTCTTTAAAGGATGTGGGCTGTAAAATAGGTCTTATAAATAGAAGATTAGCCATAAAAGTGACTTGAAAACTAGGATAGAAATGGACTGGATACTAAACCTAGTGAAGATGGTAATACAAGATGATGTGACAGAAATAAACTTCAGTGAAGATGACAGCTGGAAAGCATACAAAAATTTTAATATATATTAAAAATATATATCACAACATATCTGTAGGACTCCTCATTTCTGATGAATAATCCACTTGAGAGCCAAGGTAGTGAGGTGCTCAACTCTGGTTGGTGTTTATCTCTGAACTGAAGTTGGCCAAATTAAAATGTGGCAGCGTTATGACAAGGGATCTGGAATATATTTTTTAAGCCTTCATAATTGGACTACTAACTTCTTTTTAAAAAAAACAAAACTCAATCACAAACCAAACAAAAAGTTTTACAAAACTCAGCATAAACCAGAAACAACCTAGATGTGAATGCATTATCTTGGATGACACATGCAGGGCCAAGAAGGCATTACACTGTGAAGGATGCCATCTTAAGTATTACATCCATCTGCCTTCAACTGGTTCTGTTTGATACATCAATTTATATAAACATGGTTTAATCTTGATTAAAGCAGATTTCAACATTCGGCAGCTTAATTCCAGGAAGAAATTTTGAGTTGTACTTTATTGACCAACTGCAAAGTTAATATTAAAAACGGAAGCAAAATGGTTAAATGTTTTTGCTTTAGGTGTATGATCATAATTGTTTTAATTGATATTCCACTCTTTCACTTCTTCAGCACCTATGTTGATGTAACCTGTCTGTAAGCAGAAAACAGGAAATGCATACATCCATAATCTTATTGCATCCATATAGGGATGTGGGTCACAAAATAGGTCTTATAAATAGAAGGATAGCCATAAAAGTGACTTGAAAGCTAGGATGGAAGTGGATTAGAAACTAAACCGAGTGAAGATTAGAGGTATTGCCTAGAAACATATTCTTATAAATAAGCAAAAAGAGTAATTCAGATTATTTTCTCTTTGAGTTGCACAATCAGGTGCAAATAAAGTTTTATCTGGTTACTAATAGTACTCAAAAACTGTGCCATTACAGCATAAGAATTCTTGAACTAACCATGTGTACAAAATCATTTTAAATGGAATACACAGCAGTGACAGCTAAAAATAGTGTAACAGTTCATCCAGAGTTGGTACCTTGGACAATGAAGCACCTCCTGTGTCACACTGAAGTTGCAGTCTCGATCATGTAACTGAGTCCCTGAAGTGGGGCAAATGTTTATGATTCAATTATTTTTAAAATTGATTTGGAGAATTTCAACCAATGAAATTAAATCACACAAAAGACAATATATTAAAAAAAAACAAAGACTTGTAGGTGCTAGAAATCTAGAGCAACACACAAGATGGTGGAACTCAGGTTAGGCAGCATCGATGGAGAGAAATTGATAGCCAACATTTCTGGTCAAGACCCTTCATTAAGACTCAGTGTGAATGAGTCTTGATAAAGGGTCTCAAGCCAAAACATCCATTTCCCTTCCTTGATGCTGCCTGGCCTGGTGTGCTCCTCCAGCTTTTTGTGTGTTGCTTGTGTATATAAGCAAAGTATATCTCAGTTACAATATTAATGCAACTAACGAGATGCCAAGAAAAGTTCATCTTGATCCACTAGTCTTCAGGTAAGGAGACCATTCTTATCATTGCTAGGCAAGCCTATGAGCAATTGCAGACAATGAAAATAACTCTGAACTGCCTCAGTTCAGGGGCATTTAGGGCAATAAATGCTGTTATTGTCAGCAACATTCACATCCCCTGAATGAACAAGTCTGTTGGATTTTGCTCAGCCAGCCAGCAACGTTTTATTGTGTAATGCCACAATGTTTGTGGATGGAATGTTACAAACAATGAATCATTCTATTTTGCAGTTTGAGGGTAACTGTTAACAAGCAACAGTTGTTTTAATGCCCTTTAACACTACAATTAAAATGCAATGAAAAAGTGGTGCTGATAGTCAATTCACATTTTACTGCACATTTCTTTTCAGTAATGTTCAATTTTCCACTACATTATATTAAAATAACCTGATGTCAATAGGGTTACTTTAGTATAATAACTTGCACTAGCACAAAAGTCATAAAATTTATTCAAGGCAGACGACTTCAACAGTAAAGATTCCTTTCATGGTTTTGATGCAATATCCAGATCACCAGTGTTTTGTACCATTTTGCAGTGTTGCACTGCCCAATCTCTACACTCATTTATTAGCGCACGCAGTTCATTAGTCAATTCAAAAAATAAGCACATCCATTGTTAGCAATTAGTGTCACATTGTTAGATGATTCCTGGCAGTCTAATAATCTTTCTTGCCCCATCTTCAACAAGTTTATGAGTAATAAACAGTACAGTAATGTTTTTTAAAAATGTCTAGTGATATACTTTCCCCTCCCAGTTTCCAAAACAATCATGCTGGAATGGCAATCTGAAAACAGATGCTGCATTGGTGTACACACACACACACACAAAGAGTGCCTATCCTGCAATCAATAATATGAGAGAAGATCCCAATGCACTTTTGCAAATGAAAACAAAATGCTAAAAATCCTTTGAAAAATTCTGAAGATGCCAAGAGGCACTGAGATTGCTTTACAAATGCATTGATATTTAGCACTAGTGCTAAATACCCTCCATCCATTGGAACTAAAACCATTGGCAGCAATGGGAGAGGAAATACATAAATGTACATATGATATAATGCAGAATGGCTAGAAGCTTAAAAGGTATTTATACCATCATTTGGAATTTACAAATAATGAAAACCAGTATAACTGCCAATAATAGAACCAAGTAATATTTCAAAATTGCTAGAGCAAAATTGTTAATCACAGTATGAGAATATCAAATTTGTTAGGAACTTAGAGACTAATGGAGGACAATATTCTGAAGATACATTGTTACATCCTTCCAATATATTGTGATGACTCAGTTGAAAGATTTCTATTTCAATTTAGCAGTGGATTTCTGGTCTTTCAGGCTCTGCATTTCATGTGTACTGGCAACTTGTTACATTCTTATTTCAGTTTAATGATTAGATATTCCAGATTAATAACACAATTCTGATGATGCTGAAACTTGTAACACACCAAAAACTAATCTCATTACTTTATGTGCTCTATTTTTAAATAATAAAATATTTATCAATTAATCACTGAAATCATAGTCTGTCTCAGCTCATTTCAAAGTCAGGCAACCTTCACTCTGATAATACACACACATTTCTCCCTGCTCCACTCCTCAGCCAGAGAAGAAAAAAAATCACCAAATTTTAACTTCTCATCCAACAGCAATAGTTCCACTATTATTCTTATAAATAAGAGATCCCTTCATTATCGTTATTTTGCTGAATCAAATAGTTGAAGCCTTGTCTGTTATATATAACATTTTCCAATATGCTTACAGCAACATAAAGGACATACCCATCTGCTCTTGATATCACATATTTTACAAGCAATTTTGCCTTTCATCTTTTCCGAATTGTACCCCAATTACCTACAGATAAACTTAATTTAATAAACAGTTTGAAGTATCATTTCTCGCAACTCCTAATACCAATTAAACAACTTCACAATATTAATAGAACATTTTATCTGTCCATGCATTTTCACCAGATTTTGTCTTTGTGAATTTTATTCATATTCTTAACAGTCAACCATTTTTTAAAAATAAACTTTTGGGAAATGTTCAACTATTTGAACTCCCTTCCCCATTCCCATACCAACATGTCAAACTGATCAATAAGCTCCAGGGCCTAGGCCTCGATACTGTAACTTGTTCTAAATAAAGACAAGCTTGGGGTGGGTAAACACGAGAACATTTTACTCTGAACTGCTCCAGCTAGCTCAACACTGAATGCGTGTGACCAGGTCACCATCAAAGTTTCCAGTTCTTTACAGATACATCCTTGTGCAACTGCATCCATAATTTCCTCACCTGCAAACCCTAGTCAGTTCAGATTATAAATATCTCCTCACCACAGGGCTGTGTTTAGCCCATTGCACCACTCGCTTGATGCTTATGACTGAGGCTAAGAGGAGCCCCAATGCCATACTTAAGTTTGCTGATAACACCATTGTCGTAGGCTGAATCAAAGGTGGTGACAAATATAGGAAAGAAACTGAAAAATATGGCGAGTGGTGCCATAACAACAAACTTTCACTCAATGTCAGCAAGTCCAAGGAGCTGATTATTGACTTCAGGAGGAGGAAACCAGAGGACCATGAGCCAGTCCTCATTGGCAATGCCTCTACTTTCTTAGAAATTTGTGAAGATTGGCATATCATCTAAAACTTTGACAAATGGCTACAGATGTGCAGTGGAGAGTATACTGACTAGTTGCATCACAGCTTGGTATGGAAACACTAAAGCCCTTAAACAGAAAAGCCTTCAAAACAGTCCAGAACATCATGGTTAAAACCATCCCCACCACTGAGCACATCTATGTACAAGGAGCGGTGATACAGGAATACAGGAAAGCAGCATCCATCAAGGACAACCCCCTCCCAAATCCAGGATACACAATCTTCTTGTTGCTGCCATCAAGGAGGTGGCATAGGAGCTTCAGGACCTACACCACCAGGCTCAGGAACAGTTATTACCCTTCAACTATCAGGGTCTTGAGCCAAAGGGGATAATTTCACTCACCCCAAGATTGAACTGTTCCCATAACCCATGGACTCTTCATCTGTGACATATATGTATTTTGATAATAAATTTACTCTGAAATTTGGAAGTATTCTCAGCCTCTTCTACTGCCAAGGGGAAGCTAAACACAAACTATTGGAAAAGCACTTCATATTCCGTTGGGCAGTTTACATCCCGGCAGCATGAACATTGAATTCTCTGTCTTCCCATCCCCCTCTGTCCCATTTCTCTCGTGATCTATCCAGCCCCATTACCTCTCCTCCAAGTGCCTATCCTCTCAATGGTTCCCCTCCTTAACCTCAACTGCACAGTCCCCAAATCCTTCTCCTTAATTCCATATACTTCTTCCACTCCTATCTAGATCCCACCATCAGTCCTTTATCATTTCCACCTATAACATCCTAACTTCTAGCACTATTCCCATTCTCCTCTCCCCTACTTCCATCCACCCTTTCTATACAGGCAATCTCACCATCTTCAGTCCAGATAAACAGCTTAATTCTGAATGTCAGCTCTTTAGTTATAAACTGAGGCCAGAGTCTCAGATTTGAAACGTGAATTGTTTCTTTCCACAAATGCTGCCTTGACCTACTGAGTTTTACCAGGATTTTCTCTTTTTATTTTAGCAGAGACAGACCTTGATGTTGGCATAGACATAGTGGGCTGAACATTTCTGTATTGTTTGACACCATGACCACCTGCAGGTTCGCTTCCAAGCTATACACTGTCTTGATTTGGAAATCTATTGTCAGTTTCACATTACTTATCAAATCTTATTCGTGGAACTCCCTCCTAAACCACACTAGAAATATTGCAGTGGTTCAAGAAGGCAGCTTATCATCCCTTCACAAGTGCATTTCGGAAATGACCAAAATGCTGCATCTACATCTTGAAAATTAGTTGAAAAACTATCGAATTAGCTTAAAACTGCCAAATCACATAGATAATTAGACCAATATCACTAGAGTCTTTTTTTCAAAGCTGTTTCTTCATTCTTTAATACAATGCTCAAAGACAGAGTAATGTGGCTGAATACCTCACACTAAATGCAACAAGCTATGTGTGCATGCAACTTATAGTTTTAATTGCACTTATTTTATGGGCTTTAAGGTTCAATTTGCTTCAGTTTTCACTTTCTTTTCCTCCCACCTCTTCCTAAATATTTCTGGAGATGGAATAAAACCAAAAGGTGCCATTAACAACTAATCCCTTCATTAAACAAAATCAGCAGATTAATGTTCTCATTTATAGGAAACATGTGAAACTCTTTTGGCAGACATGAGCTTCTGACAGCTTGTTCAACAAGTAGTTCCAAAATTGGTACTTTTGTCTTTGCAGCTTGAGTCCTGCATTTTTTAATTCTTTCCCTCATTATTTAAAGAGATTTTTTTAATATAAAAGCTACTCTTTAACCATCTACCCACATACCTCTTGCGCTGAATGTCAAATTTTGTCTGGTAGCTTTCAACAGGGGATCTCAAATTATTTCATTTATTAAAGACATGAGATGCATGATGCTGCTTTTCTTACAATTTGCTATCTTTACACAGAATCAAATTTAAGACGTTTGCAAATATATTATTTGCTGTAGAAGAATGATAATGTCCTCAATTAGCACAGGATGCCAATCCTGGATCTTCTTTCCCAACAACTCTGAGAGAGTATCAGCAGGATTGCAACTGCTCAAGGCAGCATCTCAACTTTTCAAGAGCAATTAGTGATGAGCAATATATGCTGACCTTGCCAGCAGCATACAGATGTCAAAATATTAACAAACTGTCAATAGTTCAGACACTATCCAGATATCTGAAAAAGAGCAGTGCTACTTTACAAGAACTGCACATGAGTTTAAAGTCCCCACTGCCAAGTGCATATGACAAAACTACTGAAGCATCAGAGCACTGGCTCACCTTCCCCTTGCATTATGAACAGCCATGTTGCATATCTCAGTAATATGTAAAGAAACGTTAATATGAGTAGTAGAAAAGGAATAGATCATCAGACAATGTCTACTCCCTTTTGGCTTAAGACAGCAATTTTCAGTAAAAGCTTCAAATAACCATAAATGACAATGTAACTGTAGAACAATTATTCCCCAAGGTGAAATTTAAGATGGCTACAACATGAGTCAAGTTGGATTCATCCTTTGAGGCTTGAACATTAAAGTAACGTATTCAGTTATGTTTTGCTTCCAACATTTAGCTTATCTTACAACATAGCACCACACATTGGAAAATGTACTTTTATTTCTGTTCTGCATTGACCTTTAAGTATTTTTCTGGAAAACAAAATAGTATGAGCAACGTGACCTCTACATTGTTTTACAGCTATGCGGACCAACCATTGCTCTGAGCGGGAAATTTATTTACTTTTACACAGCCTGAAAATTCATGGCACCTCAATAAAAAAAAATTATATAAAAGAAAATTCCAGTTACATGGCTACAAAGGATACGTGCATGGAAACATTTCAGTTACCTTGGACCTGCGCACGCACACAGCTTAGAGGGAACAGTGGTAATGTTGTTAGTTGGTGTAGCAATACTGTGGGTAGAACAGAGAAAGCTCAGTGCAATAATTGCTCACAGCAGAGCTTTACCTGCTTATATTTCACACATTGAATTGTTGCCCACCATCATTTCACCATCTGAACTTTACTTTTATGGATCACATTGTAGTGCAAAATATATTAGTATTCTTCAACAACATATTTAACTTTTCTCAAGTATTACAGGGGATCAAGAAAAGCCAGTTTTTGCATCACACCAAACTTGATTTGTTTCATTTAAAGAAGTGTGAACATTAAGCTACTGCAGATTTTGAGATGTCTCATCTAGGAAAGATGCCATAAACACAAAAAAAAAAATCTGCAGATGCTGGAAATCCAAAGCAACATACACTAAATGCTGGAGGAACTCAGCAGGCCAGGCAGCATCTAGGAAAACAAATCAACAGTCATGAAGGGTCTCCGCCAGACACATTGATTATTTACTCTTTTGTGCATTGGTTTAGAAGATGACATAGCAAGTGCTTGATGTACAATTAGACATGCTTAATCCACATTGCATAGAAACATACATGGTCTTTATGAGATGCTTCCTGTGCAAATAAATAAGCAATCACATTTTCTAATTACAACAGTAACTACTTGCCTGTAAGCCACTTTGGGATATCCAGCGATTCAATAAAGTCATAAAGGACATCATATTCAAGCATGTCCTTCAACTTAGATCAAATACTTCTCAATATTTCTATACACATTTCAGTCCATCATAGTGAACATTTTCCAGGACATTGTATTCTTACCCATTAGTGGAAATAGTTCCCTGGAGAATAAATTCTGTTCTTATATTGATTGAGAGTAAAAAAAATTGCACAGGTTCAAATTGGCAAATGATTTAAGAAACAGAGTCAGGAACCTTTTCTTCATAGTAACACTTTTTTAAATAATATATTTCTGGAATGAATATTCAATGCAAAGCAAATATCACTCAAGAAATAACTGGATACTACAAAAGTGAATTTACGAATATTGCCCCCCCCAACAGATGCTGCTTTGCCTACTGAGTTCCGCCTGCAGATCATATATGCTCCAATTTCCAGAATCTTCAATCAGTTCAATCTACTCAATACAGTAGGATGGATTCAGCAGTTTGGGGGGGGGGGGGGAAGAAAAGAGAAAAAATTAGGAAGCAATTTCCAGAAGATTCCCATGCTCATCCATGATCTGAAATGATTAAATTGCTTGGAGCGTAGAGTAAATGCTGAGAACCCCATAACCCATTCACATCTGATTTTATACCATGTCTCATGTGATGTTTGACAGGTGTGACAGAAAATCGCATGGGATAGTTAACAACTGATAGTTCACTGCTTCTATAGATGCACTGTGGAGAGCATTCTGACAGGCTGCGTCACTGTCTGGTATGGGGGGGGGGGAATCAAAAGAAGCTACAGAGGGTTGTAAATTTAGTCAGCTCCATCTTGGGTACTAGCCTACAAAGTACCCAGGACGCCTTCAGGACAGTTTCTTCTTCTCTGGCATCCGATTCCTAAATAGACATTGAACCCGTGAACACTACCTCACTTTTTAAATATATAGTATTTCTGGGTTTTTTGCATGATTTTTAATCTATTCAATATATGTATACAGTACTGTAATCGATTTACTTATTATTCTATTTTTTCACTCCTATATTATGTATTGCATTGAACTGCTGCTAAGATTACAAATGTCACGACACATGCCGGTGATAATAAACCTGGTTCTGATTCTCTAACAAATTATGAGTCACCAGTGATCTAAAGGCCTTTCTCAAACTCAAAAAGAGAACCTTTGAATCAAGAGACAGGGAGGAATTAAAATATGTGCAGAAGGAGCTAAAGGAGAAGATCAAGGTGGGTAAGGAGGAACACAGCAGAGAGCTGGAGAACAAGCTTGGGCAGAGTAGCACATAAGAGATGTGGAGAAGCATGAAGAACATCACTGGCTTCAATCAGCTTAGCTGTAGAGCCTCAAATGCAGCTGTGAATGGGCTGAGTTAAACCAATTCTTCAATTGGTTTGACAATTGCCCTTCTGTTCACACACCCCTCAGCACAGCAGCCCAGGTGCAGAGGCATCGAATGCTCCCTCAACACCAATGCCTCCCCTCCTTGTCCCAGTCTTCACTTCCCCCAGCCCCCACTTTCCATCAACTCCACAGTCATCATGGACTCACCTTCACTACCAAACAGGTGAGAAGGGCTTGGGGAAACTGAGACATGGCAAAGCATTGGAACTGGATGCTGTGAATCCCAAGGTCCTGAAGGAGTGTGCTGAGCAGTTGTGTGGAGTTCTCCAGTGCATTTTCAATCTTAGTCTCAGCCTGGAAAGGGTCCCGATTGCGTGGAAAACATCATGTGTGGTCTCAGCAACCAAGAAGGGCCGACCAAAACTCTTAAATCACTACTGTCCAGTGGCCCTGACCTCACACATCATGAAGACCCTAGACAGCCTGGTCCTGGCTCACCTCCGATCCATGGTCAGATCAGCCCTCGATCTCCTGTAGTTTGTCTACCAGGAGCACATTACAGTCAATGATGCTGTCATCTACCAGCTGAACAGTGCCTACTCCTATTTGGATAAGCAGGGCAGCACTGTGAGGATCATTTCCGTTTTGACTTCTCAAGTGCCTTCAATACAATATGGTCCTCATTGCTAAGGGGAAAGCTCCATTCAATGCAGGTTGACACTTCCATTGTATTCTGGATAATGGACTGCCTGATTGACAAACCACAGTATGAGTGGCTTCAGAGCTGTATGTTAGACATGGCTATAAGCAGCACCGGGGCCTGACAGGGGACTGTATTGACTCCCTTCCCGTTTACCCTGTATACCTTGGACTTTAGATGCAACACTGTGTCATGACTTCTACAGAAATTCTCTGATGACTCAGCAATAGTTGATTGTATAAAGGGATGATGGAAAGATGAATACTGGACCCTGGTGGAGGGCCTTATCTAATGGTGCAAGCTGAATCATCTGCAGCTCAACATCAATAAGACAAAGGAGATGGTGATCGACTTTAGAAAGACTAAGTCTTCCTTAGTGGATGTGGTGAGGACCTACAAGTACCTGGGGGTGCATCTGAATAACAGACTTGAGTGGAGCACCAACACAAAGTCTGTGTACAAGAAGGGCCAGAGTCACCTCTGCTTCTTGTGGAAACTGTGGTCCTTTGGAGTATCAGGCCTCTCCTTCAAATGTTCTACCAGTCTCTTGTTACCAGTTCAATCTTCTATGTGGTGGTGTGCTGGGGCAATGGCATCAAAACAGGTGACGCCAACAGGTTCAATAAACTGATTATAGGAGTTAAACTGAATGCACTGGAGGCTGAGATAGAACAAAGGACACTACAGAAAAGCTTGGACAATGCTTCTCACCCTCTGCATGCCACCTTGGCTGAACAGAGGAGCACTTCAAGTAATAGACTGAGACAAATGCCCTGCTCCAAAGAGCACTATATGTGGTCATTCTTACCCTTGGCAATTAGATTCTATAATGAGTCAACCTCTAGGCAGTGAAATGATGAGCCCCTCCTGTTGGACTGTTTGTGGTAACTTTTTTTTATTTTTTCTACTACTCTTCTAATATGTATATCTGAGAACTTGTAATGCTACTGTGACACTGTGATTTGCTTTGGGATCAATAAAGGAACTGTCTATCTATTAACAAATAGGAAAGACTCAACATTATGACTAGCATTTTCTTAACCGGTTTCTTCACACACAGGTTACTGACTTTTGTGAAGGAATGACTATTTTCCCAGCCAACTAATTGTACTTTGTTATTCATTATGTACAAGATATACATTGTCAATAATCCACATATACAAGAAAGCAGATATTAAAAAGCAACAAAATCCATAACTTAATCATGTCTAGAGTCATAGAACATCACAGCACAGAAATAGGCCCTTCAGCCTGTCTAGCCCATGCTGAATATTCTGCCTTATTCCATTGACCTGCACCACAAACCCCTCCTATCCATTTACCTATCCAAATTTCTCTCAAATGCTGAAATCAAATCAAACCCACCACTTCCTCTGGCAGCTCATTCCATACTCTCATCATCCTCTGAGTGAAGAAGTTTCCCGTCATAATCCCCCTTAAACATTTCACCTTTCCCTATTAACCCATGACCTCTACTTCCCATCTGACCCAACCTCAGTGCATTTACCCTATTGATACCCCTCAATTTTGTACACCTCTATTAAATATACCCTCACTCTCCTTTGCTCTAGAGAATAAAATCCTAACCTATTCAAATTTTCTGATTAATTCAGGTCCTCAAGTCCAGGCAACATCCTTGTAAATTTTCTTTCCACTCTTTCAATCTTATTTACATCTTTCCTATAGGTAGGTGACCAGAATGACACAAAATACTTCCAATTAGGCCTCACGAACATCTTATACAACTTCAACATAAGATCGCAACTCCTGTATTCAATGCTGATTTATAAAGGCCAATGCTCTCTTTACAACTCTATCTACCTGTGATGCCACTTTCAAGGAATTATGGATTTGCATTCCCAGATCCCTCTGTTCTACTGCACCTCTCAGTGCCCTACTGCTCACTGTCTGTCCAACCCTGGTTTGCCCTCCCAAAGTGCAACATCTCGCACTTGTCTGTATTAACTTTTAATCTGCCATTTATTAGCCAATGATCCTATCTGGTCCAAATCCCACTGCAAGCTTTGATAGTATTCCACACTGTCAGCTACCCCACTCCCCACCCCAATCTTGGTGTCATCCACAAATTGTTGATATAGACGATAAACAATAATGGACCCAACACTGATCCCTGTAGCACATCAGTAGTCACAGGCCTCCAGCCAGACCACTGGTTAATCCTTTACCAACTCGTTATGAATGCCAAGCAACCGACCTCCCATGTGGGACCTTGCTAAAGTCTATGTAGACAACATACACAGCCTTGCCTTCATCGACTTTCTGGTGAGTTCCTCAAAATGCTCTACAAGATTGGTTAGGCAAGATCGACCATGCACAAAGCCACATGGACTATCTCTAATCAGCCTGCCTATCCAATTACTAACATACCAAGTACCTTAGAATACCTTCCAATGACTTACCCACTATGGATGCCAGACTCACCAGGCTTTAATTTACTGGCTTATTTTTAGAAATGTTCTTAAACAACAGAACATTCACTATCCGCCAATTCCACAGCACCTCACCTGTGGCTAAGGACATTTTAATTATCTCTGCTAGGGCCCCTGCAAATTCTGCACTAGCCTCCCACAAGGTCCATGGGAACACCTTGTTAGTCCCTGGGAATCTTTCCACCCTAATTTGTCTCAAGACAGCAACCACCTCCTCTGTAATCTGTACCTGACCTCACTACCGTTTTGCCTTACTTCTACAGACTGTTTCCTGAGTAAATACAAATGCAAAACAAAAACTAATTTAAGATCTCCCAATCTCCCACACCTCTTTCAGCTCCATGTATAGATTGCCACTCAAGAGAACCAATTTTGTCCCTTGCCATTGTTTTGCTCTTAAAATATCAGAGAAGCCCTTGGGATCCTCCTTCACCTGGTCTGCTAAGGCAACCTCATGTCTTTTTTAGCCCTCCTTATTCACTTCTTAAGTGTTCTCTTGTCTTTTTGCCCTCCTGATTTCCTTCTCAAGAGTTCCTTTGTGGGTTAAGTGTTCTCCTAACCACATGCTTGTTTCTTGGGCAACTCTTGCAATAGGGACATAATGAGAATTGCAAATCAACCACCTGCAATAAGTATCATCACACAATTTTTCATTCTGCCCCAAGGGTTGGTGTTTAATTTTAGCTCCACAAGAACCCACAGCAAGCATTCAGCCCAGATGGGGTCCCTGGCTAAGTACTAAAGACCTGTGCTGATTACCTGGCTGGATTGTTCACCAATATATCTAACTGCTTGCTTTGGCAATCTGAGGTACCCACCTACTTCAAGCAGGCCTCAACCATACCAGTGCCTAAGAACAACATGACTACTGTTCAGTTGCACATACATCCACTGCGATGAAGTGTTTTGAGATTGTTGATAAAACATGTCAACTCCAGCCTCAGAAGTGACTTGGAACCGTTCCAATTTGCCAACTGGCACAACAGTTCCACGGCAAATTTTATTTCATTGGCTCTTCACTCCATTAGGAGTGCATACATCAGGATGCTCTTTATCAACTACAGTTTGGCATTCAATAATATCGTGTAGTGGCTGGCACAACATTTTACAGTGCAGGTGACCTGGGTTCAATTCCTGCCACTGCCTGCAAGGAGTTTGTATGTTTTCCTCGTGACTGTATGGGTTTCCTCTGGGTGCTCCAGTTTCCTCCCACAGTCCAAAGACCTACCAATTGGTAGGTTAACTGGCCATTGTAAATTGTCCCATAATTAAGCTAGGGTTAAATAGGTGGGTTGTTGGGCAGCATGGTTCAAAGGGCCAGAAGGGCCTATTCCACGCTGTATCTCTAAATAAAATAAATAAAAACTAATCAATAAGCTTCAAAACTTCGGCTTCAATACCCCTTGTGCAATTGGATCCTCCATTTCCTCACTTGCAGACCCCAGTCAATTCAGATTGATAACATCTCCTCCATTACTTCCATCAGCACAGGCACACCACAAGGCCACGTGCTTAGCCCCCATTCTTTTCGCTTTACATTTATGACTGTGTGGCTAAGCACTACTCTAACGATTAAGTTTGATGATGACACCACTATTGTAAGCCGAATCAAAGGTGGTAACAAATCGTGATATAGGAGGGAGATGGAAAATCTTGCTCAGTAGTGCCACAACAAAAAAACTCTCACTCAATGTCAGCAAGACCAGGGACTTGATTATTGACTTCAGGAGAAGGAAACAGAGGTCCACGAGCCAGTCCTCATCAGGTGATCAGAGTGAAGAGGGCCAGCAACTTTAAATTTCTCAGTGTTATTATTTCAAGGAACCTGCCCAGGACCCAGCTCCTAAGCACAATTATGAAGAAAGCATGGCAACACCTCCATTTTCTTATAAGTTTGCAAATATTTGTCACAATATCTGAAACATTGTCAAACTTCTGTAGATGTGTGGAGAGTATACTGACTGGTTGAATCACAGCCTGGTATGGAAACACCAATGCCCTTGAATGGAAAAGCCTTCTAAAAGTAACGCAGATGACTCAGTCCTTCACGGGTAAAGCTCAGCCCTCCATTGAGCACAGTACAAATGAGCGCTGTCACAGGATAGCAGCATCCATTATCAGGGACCCCTACCACCCAGGTCTTGTCGTGGCTGTCATCAGGAAAGGCAGTACAGGAGCTTGAGGATTCACACTACCAGATTCACGAACAGTTACTACCCCTCAATCATCAGAAACAATTATCAACCCCCCGCCCCGACCATCACACTCTAGAATCAGTGGGGATAATTTCACTTGTCCCATCATTGAATTGTTCTCACTACCTATGGACTCACTTTCAAAGACTCTTCATCTTATGTTCTTGGTACTTATTGCTTATTTATTTATATATTATTCTCTTCTCTTTTGTATTTGCAGTTTGTTGTCTTTTGCACATTAGTTGTTTGTCCACCCTGCTGGGTGCGGTCTTACATTGAATCTATTATGGTTTTTGGATTTACTGAGTATGTCCACAAGTATACGATTTGGCCGTGGACTCAGTTCCATCTTCTTGCCCCCTCCCCGCCCCCTGCCAAATCTCTTCATTCAATTTTCTATGCAAAAATCTGTCTGTGTCTCAAATGTATGTAATGAAGTAGCCTCTACTACTTCCCTAGGTAGAGAATTCTGCAGATACACTGTAATCTGGGAAAAGCAGTTTTTTCTCATCCGTCCTAAAACTATTTGGCCAAATCTTGCAGCTATATCCCCTCGTTTCAGTCTCACTCAACGGAAATAACTTTTTTGCTTCTGTTTTATTGATCCATTTCATAATTCTATATTTCTATAAGATCCCCTCTAATTCTTCTGTATTCCATTGAATATAGTCCCAAATGGCTTATTCTCTCTTCATAGACAAACTTCCTAATCTCCAGAATCAACCCGGGGAACCCTTTTCTGCACCACTTCCCCATCATTCCTCAAGGAGACCAGAAATGTACACAGTACTCCAGGTATGGCCTCACCAGTACCCTGTACAGTTTCAGCATAAATTCCCTGCTCCTCAATGTAATTTAGCAATGAAAGCCAATATTCCATTTAGAAACATAGAAACATAGAAAATCTACAGTGCAATACAGGCCCTTCGGCCCACAAAGCTGTGTCGAACATATCCTTACCTTAGAACTACCTAGGCTTACCCATAGCCCTCTACCTTTCTAAACTCCATCTATCCATCCTGGAGTCTCTTAAAAGACTCTATTGTTTCTGCATCTAACACTGCCACTGGCAGCCCATTCCACGCACTCACCACTCTCTACATTAAAAAAGTACTTACCCCTGACATCTTCTCTGTACCTACTTCCAAGCACCTTAAAAATATGCCCTCTCATGGTAGCCCTTTCAGCCCTGGGAAAAAGCCTCTGACTACCCACACGATCAATTTATGTTCTTGATAACCTGTTGCACCTGCATATCAACAAGTTCCCTTGTTTTATCTTTCCTAAATTTTGTGCTACACTAAAAACAAGATTTTTATTTACAAGGCTCTTGCACCAGATGATTATACAGAGTAGGGCAAAAAACAAAAAATGTTGTGTAGCCCTTTTTTAAGGTCAGGCAAGGATCAGCCTCCAGACAAATTTTGAGAAATCTGTGGCACTGAGGCTATTTTCACACCAAAGCATGGAATTGTTTAGAACCAAAATCCTTGTACTGGAAGTCAATCTATTTTTAAAATACTCAGGAAACATTCTTTTTAACAGCTGCTCTCATATTACACATTATTTCCTTTACTGCTGCATTAGTGCACTGACAAATGCTACCGCACTTTCACAGTATAATCTGGCTTTAATTTTCTCACAGAGGTCAGGTCCAGCAGAGTGTTTTCTTTTTATATTTCAACTGTGCTGTCCTATCAGGATACATTCACTTAATTGAGCATTACAAATTATACACAAGTACAAGACTAACAGGAAAAACTAGAAATCTGAAGTTTTCTCCTTCTGTGAAACAAAAGCACAAGATGAACTAGTAGTCAAAACTCAGTCAGTTTCTTGCCACCATTGTCATGATATATTAACAGCTGCACTCACAAAGAATGCCTGCGGCGATACAAATTCAATTCTTACAGGCCAGCTGCCAGTATTATTTTAAGGCCCAAGTCTATAATGCTATTTGGTCTAAATTGGTAAATTTGTTTGTTATTGTTGCATGTTGATGATTATGAAATGTATGCAAGACTTTGACTGCCCCCACATTTGAAACCAATGGCAAAGCAATCTCCATCACTTAAAATTGATCTTGTACAAGTGTCAAGCTTATTTTTATTCTGATCTTTGATTTTCCAATTTTTAGCTCAAATAATAGTTATTATTTTAACCATAAATTAAAGTACAAATTTTCCCTTATTCCCAAGATAAAATACTTCTGAAACATTTATGACCTGAAGATAACAACTTGGTGGAGAAAGTATTATGAAAATATAACTTTAATGCAATTTATTTTTTCTCTCCAATGGGTTGTTTAGTCACCAAGGTTCAATGTAAATTTATTATCAATGTATATGTCACCATATTCATTGAGATTCATTTTCTTCTGTCCATTCACAGTAAATCCATAATAGAAACAATAAAAGACTGGACCCAATAAGGTGGACAAACAACCAATGTGCAAATACAAGAGAGAGAAAAATAAATAATTAAGCAATGAATATTGAGAACCTAAGTTGAAGAGTTTTTAAAAGTGAGTCCATAGGTTGTGGAAACAGTTGAGTTATGGGGCGAGTAAAGTTTTTGTGGGGGGGGGGGGAGAGATAGAGTAATAACTATTACTGAACCTGGTGATGTGAGTCCTGAGGTTCCTGTATCTTCTTCCTGATGGCAACAGCAAGAAAAAAACATGGCCTGGGTGGTGGTGGGGCCCCTGATGATGGATGCTGTTTTTCTCTGACAACGATCCATGTTGATGTGCTGGTTGGTGGATAGGACTTTACCCATGATGGCCATATCCACTACATTTTGTAGGATTTCCCATTCAAGGGCATTGATGTTTCCATACAAGGCTGTGTCACAGCCAGTCAATACACTCTCCACCACACGTCTATAGAAGTTAGTCAAAGTTATTAATGTCACGGTCTGATGGAAGTAGAGGCACTGCTGTGCTTCCTTCGTAATTGCACTTAAGTGTTGGGCCTAGGACAAATCCTCTGAAATGATAACAAGGAATTTAAAGTTACTGACCCTCTCCACTCTGATCCCCCGAGGACTGGCTCACGGATCTCTGGTTTCCTCTTCTGAAGGCAATAATCAGCTCCTTGCTCTTGCTGACTTTGAGTAAAAGGTGTCATGGCATGACAACCAGATTTTCATTCTCCCTCCAATATGCTGATTTGTCACCATCTTTGATTCAGCCAACGACACTGGTGTCATCAGCAAACTTAAATATGGCATTGGAACTGTGCTCAGCTTCACAGTCACAAGGATGAAGCCAATAGAGGAGGGGACTAAGTACACAGCCACGTGGTGCACCTGTGTTGAGGGAGATTAAGCAGGAGATGTTGCCAATCCGAACTGATTGGGGTCTGCAAGTATGGAAATAGGGGATCCAATTGCACAGGGAGGTATTGAAGCCTATTGATTAGTTTTGAGGGGATGATAGTATTGAATGTCAAGCTGTAGTTGATAATGAGCATTCTAATGTGTGTATCTTTGCTGTACAGATGTTCCCAGGTTGAGCAAAGGGCCAATCAGCTAATATTATATCAAATAAAAAGCGAGGACAACAAGATCAGCTTCTTGGCATTCTACACTGACAATGCTTTTGCTGAGGTTTCAATGAGATCCCCCCACATTCTCCTAAATTCCAGTGAGTACAGGTCCAAAGTAGCCAAACGCTCCTCATATAAATAACCCCCTCATTCCTGGAATCATCCTCGTGAATCTCCTCTGGACTGTCTCCAATGCCAACACATCCTGAGATATGGGGCCCCAAAACTGTTGACAAGACTCCAGTATGGCCTAACTAGTGTCTTATAAAGCCTCAGCATTATCTCCTTGCTTTTATATTCGAGTCCCCTTGAAATAAATGCCAACATTGCATTTGCCTTCTTTACCACAGATACAATCTGTAAATTAACCCTCTAGGAGTTCTGCAGAATGACTCCCAAGACCCTCTGCACCTCTGATGTTTCAATGTTCTCCCCATTTAGATAATAGCCCACACTATTGTTCCTTTTTCCCAAAATGCATTATTATACATTTCCAAAAACTTTATTCCATCTGCTGCTTTTTTGCCTATTCTTCCAATTTGTCTAAGTACTGCTGCAATCACATTACTTCCTCAGCACTACCTACCCCTCCACCCATCTTCATATCATCTGCAAATTTTGCCACAAAGCCATTAAGCTCCTCTCTCATGCTTCCATAATTCCTTTTATTCCATTGTGATACTTGTGCTTCTCCCTCTCAAACTGCAGTATGAGTTCATTCATACTGTTCTACCCAGTAATATCTGGGTTATTACACAGCACCCAGTCTAAGATAGCCTTTCCCCGAGTAGGCTCAAACACAAGCTGCTCTAAAAAGAATTCTCGTAGGCATTCAACAAATTCCCCTCTTGCATTTCAACACCAACTTGCTTTTCCCAATTCCCTTTCATATTGAAGTCCTCAATTACAATCGTAAACATGAGGAAATCTGCAGATGCTGGAAATTCAGTCCTGACGAAGGGTCTTGACCCGAAATGTCAACTGTACTTCTTCCTATAGATGCTGCCTAGCCTTTGTGTGTGTTCCTCCATTATAATTGTGTCATTACCCTTATTACATGCTTTTTATTACATTGCTCCCTTTGGAATCTCAACTCCACATCTTGGCTACTATTTGGAGGCTTATACATGATTCCCATGATGTTTTTTTTCCACTCTTGCAGTTTCTTAACTCCACCCACATTCAACATTCTCTGACCCTACGTCACCTCCTTCAGAGCCACACTACCGCTCATGCCTTCTTGCCTGTCCTTTTGATACAAAGTATAACCTTTGATATTAAGCTCCTAACTATGGCCTTCTTTCAGTCATGGCTCAGTGGCCATTTATGGCCACAACGTCATACCAACCAATCTCTAATTTGGTTACAAGTTTGTCCACCTTATTCCAAATGCTATGCACATTTAAATACAGCACCTTTAGTCCTGTATACTTAGTCATTTTGAATTTTGCCTCTATGGCACAATTTAACTCTTTGCTCTGTCTGCATTTGTACCCAATCATTCATTAACTTGTCTTCCTTACATTCATGATACAATCCATCATCTACTTGTAAACCTGCTGGCTCATCCTCAGCTCTATTATACTGGTTCCTGCACCCCTGCCATATTAGTTTAAATCACTCCCAAGAGCTTCAGCAAAACTGTCCGCAAGGATATTGGTTCCCCCTTGGATTTAAGTACAACCTGTTCCTTTTGTACTGATCGCACCTGTCTCAGTAGAGGTCCCAATGATCCAAAAATCTGAACCACTGCCCCCGCTCCAATTTTTCAGCCATGCATTTTATCTGTCACCTCATTCTATTCCTATCCTTACTGTCACGTGGCTCAGCCAGCAATCCCTTGAGGTTCTGCTTCTCAGTTTCCTTCTCAACTCTCTGCATTCTGTTTTTTTTTACGACTTCCTCCCTTTCTCTACCCATGTTGTTGGTACCACTATGTACCACGGCTTCTGGCTGCTCACCCTCCCTTTTCAGGATATTGTGGATATGTTCAGAAACATCATCATGTTTATAATGTACTACATTGCTACAGCAAAAAAATATTTTTATGACGTTAATACCTTAGGCATGTCTGCCATGACAGAAAAATCTTGAATTTCTGCCTATTTAAGAAACTCATAAGAGCAGATTTCACATCAGGTCACCAATCATTTCCTTTTGATTGTTTTCACTGGTAATATGTCTGCATTTAATGGCACTGAGTGTCCACACAATACACAGCAGTTAAATACATGACAAGCTAATCAAATCATGCAGTTCCTAGAAAGTTGAAATTAATTATAACGATTACCAAGCAAAAATAATCTGAAGGAAGAAATAAATCAAATACATTAATAAAAAAGGAAATCAAATACATTTTAAATTGCAGAGATGGGGAAGGGATAGAGAGGACAAAGTGATCATACACAGAATGATATACACCTAAGGAAATTGAATGGCAAGTGATGGTAGAGCAATACTAAAAGCTTTTTCAAGTATATAAAGAATAAAAGACAGGCGAGTGTAGATATAGGACCGATGGAAAGTGAGGCTGGAGAAATTGTAATGGGAGATAGGGAGATAAGGAGATGGCAGAGGAACTGAATGTGTATTTTGCATCAGTCTTCACTAAGGAAGACATCAACAGTATACCAGACACTCAAGGGTGTCAGGGAAGAGAAGCATGCACAGTCACAATTACGACATAGAAAGTACTCAGGAAGCTGAATAGTCTAAGGGTAGATAAATCTCCCGGACCAGATGGAATGCACCCTCGTGTTCTGAAGGAACTAGCTGTGGAGATTGCGGAGGCATTAGCAATGATCTTTCAAAAGTCAATAGATTCTGGCATGGTTCCAGACGACTGGAAGATTGCAAATATCACTCTGCTATTTAAAAAGGGGGCGAGGGAGCAAAAAGGAAATTATAGACCTGTTAGCTTGATATCAGTGGTTGGGAAGTTGTTGGAGTCGATTGTCAAGGATGAGGTTAGAGAGTACCTGGAGGCATATGACAAGATAGGCAGAACTCAGCATGGTTTCCTTAAAGGAAAATCTGATGCAGTGGATGTTGTGTATTTGGATTTTCAGAAAGCCTTTGACAAGGTGCCACACATGAGGCTACTAAACAAGATAAGAGTCCATGGAATTACAGGAAAATTACATACTTGAATACAGCATTGGCTGACTGGCAGAAAACAGAGAGTGGGAATAAAGGGATTCCATTCTGGTTGGCTGCCGGTTACCAGTGGTGTTCCACAAGGGTCTGTGTTGGGGCTGCTTCTTTTTATGTTGTATATCAAAGATTTGGATTATGGAATAGATGGCTTTGTGGCTAAGTTTGCTGATGATACAAAGATAAATGGAGGGGCCGGTAGTGCTGAGGAAAGAGTCTGCAGAGAGACTTGGATAGATTGGGAGAATGGGCAAAGAAGTGGCAAATGAAATACAACGTTGGAAAGTGTATGGTCATGCACTTTGGTAGGAGAAATAAACAGGCAGAGGATTATTTAAATAGGGAGAGAATTCAAAGTTCTGAGACACAATGGGACTTGGGAGTCCTCTTGCAGAATACCCTTAAGGTTAACCTCCAGGTTGAGTCGGTGGTGAAGAAAGCGAATGCAATGTTGGCATTCATTTCTAGAGAAATGGAGTATAGGAGCAGGGATGTGATGTTGAGGCTCTATAAGGCACTGGTAAGACCTCACTTGAATACTGTGTGCAGTTTTGGGCTCCTTATTTAAGAAGGGATGTGCTGATGTTGGAGAGGGTTCAGAGAAGATTCACTAGAATGATTCCAGGAATGAGAGGGTTAACATATAAGGAACATTTGACCGCTCTTTGACTCTACCCCTTGGAGCTTAGAAGAATGAGGGGGGCCTCATAGAAACATTTTGAATGTTGAAAGGCATGGACAGAGTGGATGTGGCAAAGTTGTTTCCCATGGTGGGGGAATCTAGCATGACTTAAGGAATGAAGGGCGCCCATTCAGAACCGAGATGAGAAGACATTTTTTTAGCCAGAGGGTGGTGAATCTGTGGAATTTGTTGCCACAGGCGGCAATGGAGGCCAAGTCATTGGGTGTATTTAAGGCAAAGATTGATAGATAGCTGAGCAGCCAAGGCATCAAAGGTTATGGTGAGAAGGCGGGGGAGTGGGACTAAATGGAAGAATGGATCAGCTCATGATAAAATGGCGGAGCAGACTCAATGGGTCGAATGTCTGACTTCTGCTCCTTTGTCTTATGGTCCAATACCAGAAATTACATCAGTTTCTTCCTCTCTGCTCCTTTCCCATAGCCTTTCAATACCTTTGCACTTCAGGTATAATATTAAAACTTCATGGAGCAACTGCACCTTTCAGATCAAAATAGATCACTGTGGGACATTTCTCAACTTCACACCTGATCCTCATTAATTTTCTTAAAGCTATTACCTTTGGATACTTGCTGGAAACATCATAAAATAATTATCAAAATACTTGTTTGCTCTGCTCGGAGGAGAGAAACCTCAGTTTAACAAATTAGAATATAAGAAGGCAATTTTGCTGCAAAATCAGGACTATATTTGAAAAGTCCAACAAAAAAGACAACATCCCACATTGTCAAAGAAATCACTTTTTTAAACATGTTAGTTTACATCTGTCCAAGGTCAAGCACTAAAGACAGTTGAACACTGCACTGTAAAGGAGCCCATATGGTTGCTATTTTGTCTTTGCTTCTGCAGGCATACGAAATATTTGGACTGTGGTTATTTAGGCAACTGGAGTTCAAGAAAGCAACACAAGAGTTTGAGACTGTTCTGAAATAGGTGCCAAGAAGCAGATGCCTTCTAATTAGCTGATGGTTCCTGATCTGTGAGATACTGATAACTTGTCAGGGCACCTAGTGGGTAGGCTTAAAGATACAACTATTTTAACCATTGAAATTTAAAAGTACAATTTGATCAGACTTTGCCATAATTGCCTATGTCTCAAGTTGATATTATGCCCACAATTATCCTAACAATTCCATGAATGTGGAGCAGTGGGAGTACAAAAGGATATTGTACACACCACAAAACCTATGGAAATAGCCCACAAATACCAACATCAACATCCACACACTTTCCAAAAAGACTCGTTAGAAAGGGCCTCCACCCAGTCCAAAAACTTCAAGTCTACAATTTACATTCCCAGAAATGATGATTTCTGCCCCATGAGCACGAGTTAAAAATACTTCCCATTTCCTCTCTGGGGAAGGCATACCATCTCCACCCTTCACAATACACTCCCTCAACTCAACACTTTTATAAACATCATTAGTAAAAATTATGGCAAATTAATGATTTCCTTCACCCAGAACATGTCTTTCAACAATCCTCATGGAAGCTATAGCTATACAAACCTAACTATTATAACCCAAAGTAATGGCACTGCACACCACAGTATGACCAATGATCACTTTACTGCAGTTTTTCCACCAGCCAAGAAAAAGAATCTCTTGGGAATAATGAATTTAAACCACGCCTTTCATAGCAACCAAACTTTCTCAGATACTTTAGTCAATTAATTTCTTCAATCTGGGAAATATTACAGCTAAACTGCTGATTTAAAGCCTCAAAGCATAACCAGACATTGGATAAGTGGCTAGGAAAGTAGGATACAGAGATGTAGTACATCAGAGGAAATTAGGAAGACAAAAAGAGGCAGATAAGATAAAGAATCTTAAAAGATCCTATGAGTACTGTATATTACACAACAAAGGGCTAAGGAGAGTAGGCCCTCAAGGATTAGTGTGTCCACAGGAGACAGGAAGGTGTAAAATAAATACTTGTCCATATTAACTCTGAGAAAAGCTAGTAAATTCAGGGAAGACAACAATGATGCCCTGAAACACATCAATGTTATTAAAAAGGTTGTATTACTGGTCTTGAAGTGCAAAGCTGAATGAATACAGGGCCTAACTAGGTGTATCCTAGGTTGATGAACAGCATGGGAAGGAATTTCTATGAGCAGAATTAAGGTTTTTAAACTGTTAGCCACAGGCTGGTACCAGATTATTTTTAATTAAGAAGCATTGCAGGGACAAACTAGGGAACCAGGTCAGTGAGCCTAAGATCAGGAAGGTTACAGAAGAGGATTCTAAGATTCAGTTGGTGCTTCTATCATTGTAAAGGTAAGCAGTGATTAGAGATATTCAGCATGAATTTATGCATGGGAAATTTTGTTTCCTGAATTTGATAGAGGTTTTTTTTGATAGGGTATTGGCAAGGTCAGGCAGTAGATCTTAGAGTCAGGGCACTACAGCACAGAAACCGGTTCCTTGGCCCATCTAGTCCATGCCAGACTATTATTCACCTAGTTCCATCCTGACAATGCCACCCCTCCCTCTCAATCATTTCTAAAACATTGGAACCACAAAATATTGAGCTACCAGTAGTGCCCTCTTGCAACCAAGTCTTACTAATGGTTACGATGCCATAATTCTATGCTGATCCATTGCCCTAAACCCATCTGCTTTAACTATAATACTCATTGCATTGAAATAGATGCAACTCAGAATATTATTCCCACAACACTCAACCTTTTGAGTCTTGTCTTTGTATGTTGGCTAAGCAACATCTTTCTACATGTTTCATCATCTTAGCCAGGTGTTAAACTGTATAGAAAACACAAAGTACACTGCAGATGCTGTGGTCAAATCAACACGTACAAACAAGCTGGAGGAACTCAGCAGGTTGGGCAGCATCCGTGGAAACGAGCAGTCAACGTTTCGGGCTGAGACCCTTCGTCAGGACTGAAGGAGGAGGGGGCAGAAGCCCTTTAAAGAAGGTGGGGGGAGGGTGGAAGGTGCCAGGTGAAAAACCAATCAGAGGAAAGATCATGGGGTGGGGGAGGGGAAGTGGGGGGGGATAGGCAGGAAAGGTGAAGAAGGAATGTAAGGGGAAAGCACTGTGGGTAGTAGAAGAAGGCAGAATCATGAGAGAGGTGACAGGCAGCTGGAAGAGGAGGCAGGATGAAAGTGGGATGGGGGAAGGGAGAGGGAGGGAATTACCGGAAGTTGGAGAATTTGATGTTCATACCAAGGGGCTGGAGACTACCCAGACGGTATATGAGGTGTTGCTCCTCCAACCTGAGTTTGGTCTCATCGTGGCAGTAGAGGAGGCCATGAATG
The DNA here is from genome assembly GCF_030144855.1 of Hypanus sabinus. Classification (NCBI taxonomy): domain Eukaryota; kingdom Metazoa; phylum Chordata; class Chondrichthyes; order Myliobatiformes; family Dasyatidae; genus Hypanus; species Hypanus sabinus. The sequence goes on along the minus strand of NC_082738.1, from coordinate 6,030,257 downwards.
GACATATCCGATTGGGAATATGAAGCAGAGATGAATTGGGTGGCAACCAGGAGAAGCTGTCTGTTGTGGCGGACGGCGTGGAGGTGCTCAACGAAGCGGTCCCCCAATCTGTGTCAGGTGTCGTTGATGTAAAGGAAGCCGCACCGGGAGCACCGGATGCAATAGATGACCCCAACAAACTCAAAAGTGAAGTGTTGCCTCACCTGGAAGGAATGTTTGGGGCCCTGAATGGTGGTAAGAGAGGAGGTGTAGGGACAGGCGTAGCACTTACGCTTGCAGGGATAAACTGTATGATCTTTTTATTTCTGGCCTCACTAGCAATCCTGAGATCACAACCCTGGAGGTCCAGTCCTTTAATTTAGCACCAACTCCCTGTATTTCAGATCTAGTCATCCTTCCTGCCTTTGTCATTTGTATCGGCTTGGACCACAATCTTTGGCTGTTCACCTACTTACTAAAGAATACTATGGACTCAATCCAAGATGTCACTGACCCTGGCACCTGGGAGGCAACATGCCATCCAGGAAACTTGTTCTCGTCTACAAAACCTCTTTTCTGTCCCCCTAATGAATCCCCTATCACTCCAGCTCGCCTCTTCTTCCCCACTTCCCTTCTGAGCCACAGAAACCTGACAACTATGGCTTTACTATGCCAGGTTGTCTCCCCCATAGTAGTATCTGAAGCAGTATACTTTTTATTGAGGAGAACATTCACAGGGGTCCTCTGCACTGGCTGCCTGTCCCTTTTCTCTCTCCTAGAGGTCACCCAGTTAATTGTGTCCTGCAACTTAGTATAACTACCTCTCTGTATCCCCTGTTAATCAATCTCTCAGCCTTCCGAATGATATGGAGTTCATCCAGCTCCAGTTCCCTAACACAGTCTGTATGAAGCTGCAGCTAGATGCAACTCTTGCAGGTCTGTCTTCCCACATCCTGCAAGAAGAGCATTCCACTAACCTGCCTGGCATTCCCAATGCTCTAATAATACAATAATTAAAGACAGCTGATCCCAAACCCTCTGAATGTCCCAACTGGCCCCGCTTGCTTTTTCCAAACTCTTGCTCAAAATCCACAAGACCATGGTGGATGATGTACTTTGTGTACTTTAGATCCAGTATGATAGACTGGTTCATGTGGTTAGATCACGTGATCTAGGTTAATTGTATGAGGCAAGATGCAAAACTGGCTTGGTGGTAGGAGTTAAAAAGTGTTTTTTTTTGACATTGTAGATTTGTGACCAATGGTATATACCGCAGGGATTGGTGCTGGGTCCCCTATTGTTTGTCATATAAATTATTTGCTTCAGAATGAAGGTGGCAATATTAGCAAGTTTATGGATAACACCAAAATTAGTGATGTACTAGACAGTGAAGAAGGTTGTCCAAGATTACAGAAAGATTTTCATCAACTGGATAAGTGAGCATAGGGAATGACAGATGGAATTTAACACAAGTGTACAAAGTGATTGATTTTGGGGAGTTAACCCAGGCCAAAACATACAGAGTGATTGGCAAAGCTTTGGGAAGTGTTGTTGAACAGAGAAACCTAGTGATACATAGCTCCCTGAAAGTGGTGATATCTTTTGAAAAGGAGAAGGGGGTTCAAAGCCTTAATCAGTGCATGGAATACAGGAGCTGGGTCAGTATGATGCAGGTTGATCAACAGACAATAGACAGTAGATGCAGGAGTAGCCCATTTGGCCCTTCTAGCCAGCACCACCGTTCACTGTGATCATGGCTAATCATACACAATCAGTACCCCGTTCCTGCCCTGTCCCCATATCCCTTGACCCCGCTATCTATAAGAGCTCTATCTAACTCTCTCTTGAATGCATCAGAGACTTGGCCTCCATTGCCTTCTGGGGCAGAGCATTCCACATATTCACCACTCTCTGGGTGAAAAAGTTTTTCCGCATCTCTGTTCTAAATGGCCTACCCCTTATTCTTAAACTGTGGCCTCTAGTTCTGGACTCACCCATCAGCGGGAACATGCTTCCTGCCTCCAGTGTGTCCAATCCCTTAATAATCTTATTTGTTTCAATCAGCTCCCCTCTCATCCTTCTAAATTCCAGTGTATACAAGCCCAGTCGCTCCAATCTTTCAACATATGACAGTTCTGCCATTCCGGGAATTAACCTTGTGAACCTATGCTGCACTCCCTCAATACCAAGAATGTCCTTCCTCAAATTTGGAGACCAAAACTGCACACAATACGCCAGGTGGGGTCTCACCAGGGCCCTGTACAGCTGTAGAAGGACCTCTTTACTCCTATACTCAATTCCTCTTGTTATAAAGGCCAGCATGCCATTAGCTTTCTTCACTGCCTGCTGTACCTGCGTGCTTGCTTTCATTGACTGATGTACAAGAACACCTAGATCTCGTTGTACTTCCCCTTTTCCTAACTTGACTCCATTTAGATAGTAATCTGCTTTCCTGTTCTTGCCACCAAAGTGGGTAACCTCACATTTATCCACATTAAACTGCATCTGCCATACATTTGCCCACTCACCCAACCTGTCCAAGTCACCCTGCATTCTCATAACATCCTCCTGACATTTCACACTGCCACCCAGCTTTGTGTCATCAGCAAATTTGCTAATGTTACTTTTAATCCCTTCATCTAAATCATTAATGTATATTGCAAACAGCTGCGGTCCCAGCACCAAACCCTGCGGTACCCCATTGGTCACAGCCTGCCATTCTGAAAGGGACCCGTTAATCACTGCTCTTTGTTTCCTGTCAGCCAGCCAATTTTCAATCCATGTCAGTACTCTGCCCCAATACCATGTGCCCTAATTTTGCCCACTAATTTCCTATGTGGGACTTTATCAAAAGCTTTCTGGAAGTCTAGGTACACTACATCCACTGGCTCTCCCTTGTCCATTTTCATAGTTACATCCTCAAAAAACTCCAGAATATTAGTCAAGCATGATTTTCCCTTCATAAATCCATGCTGACTCAGACTCATCCTTCTACTGCTATCCAATTGAGATATTAAGATTTAGATTTATCCCATGTACATGTAAACACAGTGAAATGTGCCATTTGTGTTAACAACCAACACACCCAAGGATGCAATGGGGGAGCCCACAAGTGTTAGCACATATTCCCATACCAACATAGCATGCCCACAATGCTTAGCAGAATAGAACAGAACCTAAAACACGACAGCAACAAACCAACAACAGCAAAACAAGCACCTTTCCTCCCTCCCACCCACACGGACTATCCTCCAAATCCAGGACAGGCTCCCCAGTCTCCAGGCTTCGGGCTTTCACTTTCTGATTGACCTTCAGACTTCCATCTTTGGTATCAATCTATACACTAGCTGATGACAGGACCCCAAACTCCATGCTCGAGCTCACTGCCTCTTCATGTCTCCTGCTCACACGGACATCAGAGCTACTTAATGAATACTTTGTTTCAGTATTGATTACAGAAGAGGACCTTGGTGATTGCAGGGATGACTTACAGTGGACTGAAAAGCTTGAGCATATAGATATTAAGAAAGAAGATGTGCTGGAGCTTTTGGAAAGCATCAAGTTGGATAAGTCACCAGGACTGGACAAGATATAACCCAAGCTACTGTGGGAGGCGAGGAAGGAGATTGCTGAGCCCCTGGCACTGATTTTTACATCATCAATGAGGATAGGAGAGGTTCTGGAGGATTGGAGGGTTGCAGATGTTGTTCTCTTATTCAAGAAAGGGAGAAGAGATAGCCCAGGAAATTATAGACCAATGAGTCTTACTTCAGTGATTGGTAAGTTGATGGAGAAGATCCTGAGAGGCAGGATTTAAGAACATTTGGAGAGGTGTAACATGATTAGGAATAGTTAGCACGGCTTTGTCAAAGGCAGGTTGTGCCTTACTAGCCTGATTGAATTTTGAATGATGAAGGTAGAGCAGTAGATGTAGTGTATATGGATTTGGGCAAGGCATTTGATAAGGTACCCAACACAAGGATTATTGAGAAAGTAAAAAGACATGGGATCCAAGGGGACATTGCTTTGTGGATCTAGAACTGGCTTGCCCACAGAAGGCAAAGAGTGGTTGCAGACAAGTCATACTCTGCATGGAGGTCGGTGACCAGTGGTGTGCTAGGACCCCTTCTTTTTGTGATTTTTATAAATGACCTGGATGAGGAAGTGGAGGGATGGGTTAGTAAATATGCTGATGACAAAGGTTGGGGGTGTTGTGGATAGTGTGGAGGGTTGTCAGAGGTTACAGCGGGACATTGATAGGATGCAAAACTGAGCTGAGAAGTAGCAGATGGAGTTCAACCCAGATAAGTGCGAGGTAGTTCATTTTGATAGGTCAAATATGATTGCAGAAAGTAGTATTAATGGTAAGACTCTTGGAAGTGTGAAGGATCAGAGGGATCTTGGGGTCCAAGTCCATAGGATACTCAAAGCTGCTGCGCAGGTTGACTCTGTGGTTAAGGCGGCATACGGTCATTGACCTTCATCAACTGTGCAATTGAGTTCAGGAGCCGAGAGGTAATGTTACAGCTGTATAAAACCCAAGACAGACCCCACTTGGAGTACTGCGCTCAGTTCTGGTCACCTCACCACAGGAAGGATGTGAAAACTATAGAAAGGGCGCAGAGGATGTTGCCTGGATTGTGGAGCATGCCTTACAAGAATAGGTTGAGTGAATGGCCTTTTGTCCTTGGAGCAACGGAGGATCAGAGATGACCTGATAAAGGTATATGATGAGAGGTATTGATCATGTGGATAGTCAGAGGCTTTTTCCTAGGGCTGAAATGGCTAACACGAGAGGGCACAGCTTTATAGTGCTTGGAAGTAAGTACAGAGGAGATGTCAGGTGTGAGTTTTTTATTAAATACGCAGAGAGTGGTGAGTACATGGAATGGGCTGCCGGCGATGATGGTGGAGGCAGATAAAACAGGGTCTTTTAAGAGACTCCTGGATAGGTACATGGAGCTTATAAAAATAGAGGGCTATGGGTAATCCTAGGTAATTTCTAATGTACATGTTCAGCACAGCATTGTGGGCCGAAGGGCCTGTATTGTGCTGTAGAATTTCTATGTTTCTATCCAATCTCAGGACCCACTGACCTGGGACTGCCCGACATCCACAGATAGTATTTTAGGAATGACACTAGCATGGCAGACCATTGACTGACTGGCAGGAGATAGAGAGTGGAATAAAGCAGGCCTTTTCTGATTGGCTGCAGGCGACTAGTGGTGTTCTGTAGAGGTTGGTGTTCAGACTGACCCTTTTTGCGTTACTTATCAGTGATCTGGATGACAGAATTGAAGTTGGATTTTGAAGCTGGAGTAGAGGCCTGACCTCGCTCTCCTCCATCTCTGTCCCTAAACCCTATCCTGGCCCCTAAAATTCCTCTGTCTGCAAAACCATCCTTACAAGCTTAAAAATACAATGAAGTCTGAGACAATCCCAATGGAGACCACAGCTCGATGCCATCTTGACATGCTGTTGACAAGATTGCACTTGGAATACTGTATGCAATTCTGGTTGCTACACTGTCGGAAATACACGATTAAATGAAGATACGCAGAAGATTCACAAGGAAGGTGCCAGAACTAAAGTGTTTGAATTATAAGAAAAAAAGATAGGCTAGGACTGTTTTCCCTGAAGTAAAGGGGCTGAGAGGTGAAATTTTTGATGCATATTAAATCATGAAGAGCATAAATAAGATACATTCCAATGTCTTTTTCCCCCAGGGCAGTATAGTCTAAAAGTAATGGGAAAAGGTTTAAAGTGAGGGGGAAAAGATTTAAAGGGGATCTGAGGGGCAAGTCTTTTTCCCCCAGAGAGGGTGATGGGTATGTGGAACAAGCTACCAACAGTAATAATTGAGGCAGATACATTAACAATAGTTAAAAGGTTTCTGGGCAGGTACATGGATGACGAAAATTTTGGAGGGAGATTGCCAAAAGCAGGTAAATGGAGCTACCTCAAGTATCTTGATTGGCATAAACAAGTGGGACCAAAAGGCGGGTTTCCATGCTGTAGAACTATGGCTACATCTGTCTATCTTCAAATGGCACCTATTTTTACTGAAAAGAGGCCTTTTCACCCTTAAGTGCCCAACCTAAAGATTGGCAAGGTCTCAACATTACAACCAAAAGAAGCTACCTTGAATTTTCCTGTATTTCAACTATTTGTTCGTGTTCCTAGATTTTTCATTCAAAACCAAAAACAGATCTATTTTGTTTGAAGAAATTGCATCCAACATCACAGACATCCAAACTATAAATTTCCAATACTTTCAACCCTTTACTGAACTTCACATTTTCGCTTTAAAAATAAGGCAATAGGCAGAAATCAGAGAATTATAGACCAATCAGCATAAATCTGCTTGCAGTATGTCACCAAAGTCCATAATTAAGGATTGAATGCCTGAATGCAAGTTTGTTAGAGAGTCAGAATACAAAAGAATTTATCTAACAAACCTAAATGGGAAAATGACAAGATTGACAATATCTACAGCTTTCTTTCATTGAGGACTTCTGGAAAAAAGGCTCATAACAAATGTGAAAGCTCACTGAACAAGGCGAAGTATTGACCGGAATAGGAAACTGGTTGTGTGCCAGGAACCAGAAAATGGATTATTGGCAGGGATTAAATTACACCACAAGTACTGTGAACAATTGTAGATACCACACTTTAGGAATGATAGATTTTACCTTGGGACAGTGCACCTTTGATTCATCACTTGGATTTTAAGTTCAAGTTACTTGCATAGTTTATAAGATTTAGAAAGTTAAAAGTCAGTTTTTGTGCCATTTCAAGGGAAAAACACAAAATTGTAGTTCTGTTGAGTGTGCAGGACTGGACAGCATGGTTTAAAACTCAAAGCCACATCATCAGTCATTAAATTTCTGACGTAACCAACATTTACAAAATGGTTCCCAGGCAACAACTAGGCATACAACTTATTCCTCCCCCTTAAAGCCCCTGACCCCCTTCACCCCATACCTTCAACCCTTTGTTTCCCTGAACTCAGAAATTGGAATCAGGAAATCTGATATTAAATTTTGGAAAACTGAAGTGGTTATTTAGCTTTCCCAAGGACAGGAAACCCCTGGGCGATCTTGTAAAGTCAATGAAGAGTCACCTTTGCTTACACTGCAAAAAATTATACAATGTACTTTTGAAATTGCTGTGAAATGTATTACATGAGGCAGTAAAGTTATCTCACAACTATTCAAAGAGATATACTAATATAACTCATGGTTCAACAAAATTCAGTACAATGGCAAAAAAGCTTGCATCTGATACGTTAAATGATCGATCTCTTTACTGATATACGGTACACAAGGATTCAGCAGAAAGAATACCTACATGTTTCTAAATTTACATGCACTTCAAACATAGCATGCCAGTGTTAATTCAGTACAATGAAATTTTTCTCAGACTCAATATTATTGGACTAAGTATAGGAATTAGTTGCTGCTGACAGAAGAGTGTGATATGCATACTTATGACAGTAAATTTCTTTTGTCATGTCACCTGGAAGCACAAGAGAATGAAGGTTCCCAAATGAATGATATCCTGATAAACAATTTGCAGTTTTTTTTTTACTTTTTCCCTTCTAAACCAGATACTTTTTAAAACAGTCATCCCTCAGATCTTTGTTAAACATAAAACTGAAGATTTAATACAAACTTCCTGGAAGTTATAAGCAAAATATTTCAAATTAATGTTTACAATCATCTTCAAAACAAGCAATGGTGAAGGGACTTGGCATCCTTTGAACATTTCCTCCTCCACTTAGGTCTATACAGCTGCCTCATTTCTCTTCCCCTCCAGTCATCAAGAAAACAACTGCATACCACATCTAGTCAAGAATGTTGGGAAACTTATGAATTGTTTTAAAATTATCCACATTAACACCAACTTAAACTTCACATTGGAAAGAAAACCTGTAAGACAGTTATTAGGTTTTAGATTTTGTGAGATATTTGATTCAACAATAAAAATGAGCTGCAGATGCTGAAAGCTTGAAAAAAAAACACCAAAATTCTGCAAATGCTCAGCAGCTCAGTACCAACTGTGTTAAGAGAAACAGCGTTGATGATTCAGGCCCAGCTGACAAGTGATCAGGACCAGGAAATTGGATAAACTTTTTATTCCTTTAGTCCTGGAAGCAGCAATTGTGGGAGTGGCCATTGGTGGGTAGCACCAAAATTAGTATGGAACTGTGACTTCAGCGAGGAGTGGCAGAATCTAAGGTAAGTTTCTTTCTTTTTTCTTATTTTACAGATAGAGCAGCGGGAATGACAGTCAGGGACAGTGAAGAGCTCCTCTTGCAGGGTGTGGGAAAACAGGGAGATTGCTGGTGTCCCTGATGACTACACCTGTAAGAAGTGCATCCAGATACAGTTTCTTACAGCTGGTATTAAAGAAATGGAGCTGTGCTGGATGACCTTCAAATCATTCAGAAGATCAAGGGGTTAATTGGCAGGAGATACAGTGAGGTAACTGACCTCAGGTGCAAGATATGGGTATCTCTTTGACCATCAGTAGAAGGAAAGGAACAGCCAGTGCAGAGCATCTCTGTGACCCTTCCCCTCAAAAACAGGAATACCACTTTTGATACTGTTGGGGGGCAGGAATGACCTAGCAGTGGAAAGCAACTGCAGTCAAGTCTCTGGCACTGTCTAACTCTCTGGCTCAGAATGGGGGATCAAAGGTAAGCTGCAACAAGTGATTTATTGATAAAGGGATAGACAGGAGGCTCTGTGGACGAGAAGAAGGTTCCTGGTTGGTAAGTCACCTCCCAGGTGCCAGAGTCAGGGTCATCTTAGGGTCCGTAGCACTCATGAGTGGGAGAGGGAGCAGCCAGGGGCCATGGTGCATGTTAATGGCAAGACATATGAAGGAAGGGTGATGAGGTCCTGCAAGGTGAGTTCAGAGATTTAGGTGCCAAGTTAAAAGACAGGAACGCTGGGATGTTCATCTCAGGATTGCCTGACTGACACATTGCCATGTGTCAATGAGGCCAGAAATAGGAAGATAATACCCCTCCCACTTATAAAATGTCACGGCAGTGTTTACAGGACAGACTGGAAGACTCAACCACTGGGGCTATTTGTGTGGAACTGAGGAATAAGAAAGGGATGACCATGTTAATGGGGTAATATTATAGACCTCCTAATAGCAGGATTTAGAGGAGCAAATTTGTAGAGTTAGCAGAGGGATGCAAGAAAAATAGTTGTGACTGAAGGTGATTTTAACATTCTATACTGTATATTGACTGGGACAAAGATACAGTAAAAGGACTAGATGGTATAGAGTTTGTCAAGTGTGTTCAGGAAAGTTTCCTTAAACAATATATTGAGGTTCCATTTAGAGAGAACACAATATTGGATCTCTTATTAAGGAATGAGGCAGGGCAGAACACTCAAGTCTATGTAGAGGAACACATTAGACATAGTGACCATGATTCCAATAGAAGGACAGGTCTCGTCTTCAGGATAGAATCCTAAATCAGAGAAAGAGCAATTTTGAAGGCATCAGAAAGGATCTGGCGTGTGTGGATTGGGATAAATTGTTTTCTGGCAACGGCATGCTTGGTATATGGGAGGGCTTCAAAAGTGAAACTCAGAGTAAAGTTTGTATGTTCCTGCTAGAATAAAGGCAAGACTAACAGGTTTAGGGAATCTTGGTTTTTAAGAGATATTGAAGCCCAGATTAAGAAGAAGAAAGAGGTGCATAGTAAGTATGAGCAGCAAGGAACAAAAGAGGCACTTCAAGTTTTTACATTAGATAAAGAAATGTCTGTGATTAACACTGTCAGTTAAACTGTTTCATGTAAAATCAACCTCTATGTACACAGTTCTGTTTGTGCTGGAAACATTTCACAGTAAACATGACACTGCTGGTATTTTGCTTACAGTGACCTAGAACAACTCCAATTTTCTTAGGCTTCCAAGTCCAATGTCCTCCTGTCCTACAGTTTTCATTGATTTATTTGATTATTGTAGGGTCTTAAATATTGAGCATGTCTGCATTCAGTATTGATATGAACTTATTTCAAAATGGACCACGTGAAAAAGTAGTGAAACATCCATAAATTAGTTCAGGTCAGAACATCATTACACTTTTGACAGCAAAATGAAAATTGGAGGATCATTTCTTGCATCATGTCATAGAATAAGCATCCTATAGTTTTGATCGAAAATCTCCGGAACCTGGGCCTCTGTACCTCCTTCTACAACTGGATCCTTGACTTCCCACTAGGAGACCACAATCTGTGTGGATCGGAAATAAACCCTCTATCCTCACTGACATTCAACACTGGCGCACTTCAGGGATGTATGCTTAGCCTACTGCTCTACTCTCTACACCCATAACTATGAGGCTAGGCACAGCTCAAATGCAGTCAATTAATTTTGGGATGATACAACTATTGTTGACAGAATTTCAGATGGTGACGAAAGGGTACACAAGAGTAAGCTACATCAGGTAGTTGACTGGTGTCGCAGCAAAATCCTTGTACTCAATGTCAGTAAGACCAAAGAACTGATTGTTGACTTCAGAAAGGATAAGACGAAGGAACAAACACCAATCCTCAGAGGGATCAGAAGTGGAAAGAGTGAGCAATTTCAAGTTCCTGAAGTATCTTCAAAGCCCAATATATTGATGCAGCTACACAGAAGGCGTGACAGCAACTATATTTCATTAGAAGTTTGAGGAGATTTGGTATGGCACCAAAGATACTTGCAGGACACAAGGAAGGCTGCAACATCCAAGTACTTCCAAAGAGTGAGACCAGACCCAAAAAGCCAGCTAAATAAGAAGAGCGAGATCAGACCATCCAGGTCTGATATAATGATGTATCAAGTTTTTTCTTCTTGCCACCCTCATTTAACTTAACTGATACCCTTTAAAAATAAAGCACCCCAAATTATCTCCTCACTTAATATCATTAATTATTTACAATTATTCAGGCATATAGCTGGAAAATTTGTTCTTCACACTGAGGACACCATATGGAGTAGTTTTACAAGTTGGACAGACTCAGAAAATCTGGTTCATACAGGACATACTGGAGAGAAGGCCTGTGACAAGGTCCCGCAAGGCAGGTTGGTCAAGAAGGTTCAGTCTCTCAGCATTCTGGATGAGGTAACAAATTGGATTAGACTTTAGCTCCACAGGAGAAGCCAGAGAGTGGCAGCAGAGGGTTGCCTCTGATTGGAGGCCTGTGGTTATCGGTATGCTGCAGGAATCAGGACTAGGTCTGTTGTTGTTTCTCATCTATATCAAGGAACTGGATGATAATATGGTAAACTGGATCAGCAAATTTGCAGATGACACCAAGACTGAGGGCACAGTGGATGGTGAGGAAGGCCATCAAAGCTTGCAATTGAAAAATGGGCTGTAATTGGCATATGGAATTTAATGCTGACAAGAGTGACATGACACACTTTTGAAGAACATACAAGGAAGGGCTTACATGGTCACAGTGTGTGGGGAGCGTCAGGGGAGTGTGGTAGAACAGAGGAATCTGGAAAAACACATTCATATTCTTTGAAAGTGGTGTCACAAGTAGATGGGACTGTAACGAGTTTTTGGCACTCTGGCCTTCATAAATGGAAGCACTGAGTGCAGCAGTTGGAATGTTTTGTTGAAGTAGTGTCAGATGTTGGCAAGGCCTAATTTGGAGTATTGTGTGCAGTTCTGGTCACCTACCTACAGAAAAACATCATTAAGGGTGAGAAAGTGCAGAGAAATTTACAAGGATCTTGCCAGGAGTTGTGAACCTGAGTTACAGGGAATGGTTGAATAGATTAGGACTTTATTCCTTCAGGCATCGGAGAACAAGGATAGATTTGAAAGAGGCACACAAGATTATGCAGTGTATACATAGGGCAAGTACAAGTAGGCTTTTTCCACTGAGTTTGAGTGAGATTAGAGTTAGAGGTACAAAACACAAAATGCTGGCAGAACTCAGCAGGTTTCGGCCCGAAACGTCGTCACTACCTCCTCCCATAGATGCTGTCTGGCCTGCTGAGTTCTGCCAGCATTGTGTTTTGTATTTATTTCCAGCATCTGCAGATTCACTCATGTTGCCTTAGAATTAGAGGTCATGGGTTAAGGGTGAAAGGTGAACTGTTAGAGGAAAATGAGGGGGAACTGCTTCACTCACAGGGTGGTGAGAGTGTGAAAGAAGCTGCTAGCAGAAGTGGTGGATTTGGGTTTGATCTTAACACTTAAGAGAAAGTTGGATAGGTACATACATGGATGAGAGGGTTAAGACAGGCTATGGTCTGGTTGCAAATCAATAGGACTAGGCAGATTAATAGTTTGGCATGGACTAGATGGGCTGAAGGGCCTGTTTTTGTGCTGTCTTCTATGACTATCAGACAGCTCAAATTGGAAAATGTGGAGAACTAAAATGCCTAATTGGAGGAGGCAAGTCCAGAAGCAATCCCAACCACATTTAGCTGGAAGTGATGAATAGATGATCCATGTAAGCTTCCTTCTGATAAACTTAATATCCCAGAAGCCAACCTCTATTAATTTGACTAACTCAACCTGACATCACAATAAAGAGCTGAAAGCAGTGGATAAGTTAGAGAGTGAGGCCAAGCAACATTGTCACTGCAGTACGAAAGATCTATACTCCAGAATGACCTGCACCTCTCGCCAAACTGATTCAGCAAATTTACAATACTGGTGTTTATCCAACAATATTGAAAACCCGACTACCATCCTCCTCACAAAAAGTGGCTTACCATCACCCTGCCTATTCTTAATCAAAGTAATGGTCATTGACATCGATAGTGCCATCAACATGTAGCTACTCACTAATACCCAATTTTCAGTACACCATGACTACACAGTTCCAGACCTCATCACAGCATTGTCTAGCAAAATTCTAAAGATCAGATGGGAATAACTGCCCTTGAAATCAAAGTATGATTTGATTTAATGCAACTTAATGTGACATCAAGACATCTTAACAAAATGGAAATAAATGAACAGAATAAAAATTCTAGTGATTAGTCATAACAGAACACAAGGTAAATAGTTGCAGTTGTTGGAGGAATGGGACTTGGTTGCTGTTGCTTGTGTTGTTCTGAACGTGTTAGGCATGCTATGTTGGCACCAGAACGTGGGGTGATACTTGCAGGCTGCCGCCAACACATCTTTAGGTTGCATAACACATTTCTCTGTATGTTTTGATATATATGTGAGAAATGTGAATGTCTTAGAGATAATTAAACAGGTATATGAATAGAAAAAAAAAAGATTTGGAGGGGTATGAGACAAAAGCAAGCAAATAGGATTAGTTAAGAAAGGTATCTTTATTGGCATGGACAAGTTGGGCCATAGGGCATGTTTCTATATTGCTTAACCAGAATGCTTTTCTAATCCTGGTACTAAGAGTAGATCAACTTAATTTTTCACAATTTGTACTCCCCTTGCCAATTTTTTTAACCATTTACTTAGCTATACTCCTTTACTGATTACACATCTTCCCGAGATCAGTTTGCTATCTACCTTTAAATCATTAATTTTTTAAAAGAGATCATTAATATAAATTGCAAATTGCTATTGGCCTTGGGCTGATCTGTAAAAATATGCCAGTCTGAAAATTGCCCATTTATTACTTTTATATTCTTTGAGTTCTTTGGAACTCAATGGGTCAGGTAGCATCTACGAAGGCAAACAGATACTCAACATTATTGTTCAAGATCCTGCAATAGGAATTAAGCACATGCACATTTCCTGATATTTAGGGTTATTGGATAAATTGCTTCTAAGATATTTAGGGGAACTGATAAATTGGGTAGCTAGGGAATCTAATTCTACCTGGAGTTTAAGGGGACAATCTGAATTCTAGTGCAATCCTTTAAAGAATGGAATTTGGAATGGGGTAGAGGAAGTAGATTCCACCTTGGCATTTGTTGACTGCAATATATTTCTGCAATTTTCACTACATTAATCTTCAAGTAATTAATACTGCTCCAAGGAGCAAACTTTTTGCCATCATGGAATAAAGTGTTCAACTACTGGAGTTTAGCTCAGAAACCTGTTGATTATTCACCTCTTCACAATATGAAAACAATTGAGTTGACAAATTTAGTCACTGCAAGATATATTACACACAACAAAATGGATTATATTAAGAGCATATTTCTTAAGTGCACTTTCCTTGAAAATATCACAGATAAAATGCTGGAGGAACTCAGCGGGCCAGGGAGCATTGACAGAAAAGAGTACAGTCAATGTTTTGGGCCGAGATGTCGACTGTATTCTTTTCAATAGATGCTGCATGGCCTGCTGAGTTCCGCATTTTGTGTGTTACTTGGATTTCCAGTATCTGCAGATTTTCTCTTGTTCCATGAAAATATTCTTACTTTGCAGAAAAGAGCAATATTCTTGCTGCAGATGGAATTTGAGATTACTCTCAGAAATAAGTGGATCCTGTTATTAAGCATGGCATCTCTGCTGTATGTGGTGTTCACATATCTGATAGTGTGGCTTGGATTAATCTTGTAGATTCAGATCACTTATTTTAAAATTCCGTTCATGTTCTCATTCATTTCATCATCTAACCCAGCCAAGAAATGCAATGACTAGACTATATACCCAAAGCTATATTAAGAAATAACAGCAATCTCTAGAATAGATTAGACAGAACAAAGAACTGTTTCTATAAATCTGGCTAAGGTTTCTTTATCCTGAAAACAATGTTCAAAGCAAAATGAAAAACTGGATTCTGGATTATTTCTCACTTTTCTCTGTTCCCCTGAAACCCTCAAGCTCTGCTAATTCAAGATTCCCAACTGAGGGGCAGTCCTCCAATACCTTACCTACGTGGCTGCTATTATTGGCTTGCATAGGTGGTGTCTGCATGCCATTTGACTTTAAAACAAACTGAAGGAAAATCTAATCCTGTCTTCCTTTACGCACAAAATGTTTTGTAGTTGGCACTAAGTTGCAATCAGAAATTGGAATACACAAGTCTCTCCCCCTTCCAGCTACCTTCCCCAGCCCATATACTGAGCACAATTGCAGCACTTGTCTTGTATCCTAGCTCAGAAACCTGGGAACAAACTATTCCTATATGCAAAGCTTATAATCTTCATAAGGCAAAGTATTAACCAAACCGAAACAAGAGCAAAATTAAGTGATTCAAACAAATCTTTATTGCTACAAGAACTCTACAAGACTAAATCAATTATTTTGCAATATTTGCCACTTACTCATCAGTTTACATTCATTTTTCTTTCCATTCATCTCTGTAAATACAATGTTCAACAAATGGGACCTACTGGTTGACTAGGTCACTAGGATATTTACAAAAATCAGGCAGGTGGATCAAAGTAGAATTATTTTAGTTTACCTTCAAAGAATGATGCTAATTACACTGTAAATAATGTCCATTGAAATTCTTTCAGATATTGCAACCAAAACAATGAAACTTCTGCTAAATTAGAGTTTGCTCACAAAATTCAAAGTAAGACCATGGATGCAACAGCCTAGTCCAATGTGATGAAATACTTTAGTAGGATAAGGACTTCAAAAAGAAGTATGTTTTTATACCTTGAATTGATCCTTCCTTATCACTCATCCTCCTTTGGTCAACAATGGCTCATATTCTGTAATTTCTTTCAAATTGATATTAATTAAACATTTCAAAATCTAGGACATTTGATTTTAGCTTTTGTTTCTGTTAATTGTAATATTTTCATTTGAATTAAATTACTATCCTCTTTATGCTCAGTGAAGCCAAGCCAATGACTTTGATTTCCTTTCCAGGAGATACTTCGCACATTGAAATATTATACAGGAAACTCAGAGAACAGAGGAGTACAGGAAAAAACTTGTTTCCAAGGATAGTCTGGCCAAGTATTTTGATGATAAATGTTTAAAGGAAATCATTCAGACTTGCAAATTCAGCATCCCATGATGTAAGCTAATCATGGAGCTAAGTCAAACAATTTTTGTTTTTAGTAATTAAAAAATAAAACCATAAAAATTGATGCCTGAGTAGACTTGGTTATCACAAGTTTCAGGAGTCTAACACTGGTTGGTAGATTTGCAAACATAGTGCTAGTTTCACGACAGGCATTATGTGGCTCTCCCGTTAAACTGCTCACCAATGTTTGCTCCCTGGAAAACAAGCTGGATTGCCTTCATCTACAGCTGACTCAGTGTAAGATGAGGAACTGATGTGTGCTTATTCTTGCAGAAACATGGCTTCAGGACAATATCTCACACACAGCCATTCAGCTAGAGGGTTTAACCTCTTTGTGCAGAAAGGAATGCCACACTTCCAATAAGACCCACAGTGGAGGGTTAAAATGGTTGCGTTAATGCTACTGATCACCACTACTAGAGTTTTCAGCAGGCTTGTTCAAAAACAGACGCAGGCTAGAATTAACCTTGAGAAGTTAAAAGTATAAGAATTGTTGGTAGGATGGTAGTTAGGGTGGTGGATTGCTCCTCCTGTGAGATGTGGAATTTTGGCATACCTAAACGTCTCCTTGATGACTACATCTGCAGGAAGTACACCCAACTTCAACTTCTGACTGACAAGGTCAAAGAACTGGAACTGAAGCAGTGGGTACTCAGGACTAATTATTATGCTGAAAACCTCAACAGATGGAACAGTTACTGAGGTAGTCACACCCATAGTGCAGCCTTCAGACAGTAGATGGGTGACCACCAGAAGTAAGGTTCTCCTGTGGTCATTCCTCTCAGTAACTGACATATCAGAAGAGAGTGACCCATCAGGGCACAGCAGCCGCAGCCAGGCCAGTGGCACTGTGGCCAGCTCTGAGCCTCAGCAAGGAAGGATAAAGACAGCCAGAGCGAAAGTGATAGGAGACTCAGTAGTTATGGGGACGGACGGAGATCCTGTGGCCACAAAAGGGATGATAGGAATGTATGTTGCCTCTCACTTGCTAGGGTCCAGATGGCTCAGAGTGGCTGAAGATTTTCAAGAGGGAGGATGACCAGCCAGGGGTCTTGGTGCAGATTGGCACCAATGACATAAGTAGAATGAGACAAGCCCTACGCAGTGAGTATACGAAGTTAGAGAAGAGGCTGAAGAGCAGGACCTCCAAGGTAGTAATCCCTAGATTACTCACAGTACTACATACTTGTCAGGGCAGGAATAGGATGATAGAACAGATGAATGGGTGGCAGAGGAACTAGTGCACAGTTTCAGATTTATGGTTTATTGGGACCTCTTCTGAGGAAGTATAACCTGAACAAAAAGGATGGGTTACACCTGAACCCAAGGGGGACCGATATCCTTGTGGATAGGTTTGTTAATTTAGCAGGTGAATGGGAACCAGAGTGATAGGACTGCAAATGGGGCAGTTGGTATACAAGTTGAGAATGTGAGGAAAGACAAATAAGATTTCAATATGCAGATAGATTGGGAAAATCAGGTTGTTGCTGGATACCAAGAGAAAGAATTTCTATAATACCTACGAGATGGCTTTTTAGACCAACTTGTGGTTGAGCCTACTGGGGGAAAGACAATTCTGGATTGGGTGCTGTTCACTGAACCAGATTTGAAGAGGAAGCTTAAGGTGAAGGAACCCTTAAGGAGACAGTGATCATAATATGATAGAATTCACCATGTAGTTTGAGAGGGAGAAGATAAAGTCAGATATATCAGTATTACAATGGAATAAAGGGAATTACAGAGGCATGAGTAAGGAGCTGGCCAAAGTTGATTGACAGGGTACATTACCTGGGATGATGGCAGACTAGCAATCTCTAGTTTCTGGAGACAATTCATAAGGCACAGGATAGATACGTCCCAAAGATGAAGAAGCATTCAAAGGGAGAAGCTGTGGCTGACAAGGGAAGTCAAAGACAGCATAAAGGGAAACAAAAGGGCATAAAATAGAGCAAAAATTAGTGGGAAGGTAGAGGTTTGGGAAGCTTTTAAAAATAACAGAAGGCAACTAAAAAGACCATAAGGAGAGTGTGAAGGCAAGCTAGCCAATAATAATGGCTGATTTTTCAGAGTGAAGGGAGTTTTTTACAACTCGGATAAAAGAGAGGCAAGACTGTGCAGGTGCGTGACGTCAGCCAGTAGAGCGCGGAAGGTTTAAAAGGAAGTCCGCCATATCCAGCGGGCAGTGGAGTGAGAGGCAGAGAGTGGTAGGGCTTTGACTCAATGGGTTTAGGCGGTATCGGGACGAGGCAAGGTAGGTTTAACTGTGTTGATTGCGGGAAGGAGGTAGTACGTGTGTGAGGCCAGTTTTCTGTGCTCATTGTCAGATGTGGGGGTTCCTGGAGTCTCCCAGCCTCCAGGATGGCCATATCTGCACCAGGTGTATCGAGCTGTAGTTCTGAAGGGACAGAGTAAGGGAATTGGAGATGCAGCTCGATGACCTTTGCCTGGTCAGGGAGAGCAAGGAGGTGATAGAAAGGAGTTATAGGCAAGTGGCCACACCAGGGCCATGGGAGACATACAGGTGGGTCACAGTCAGGAGGGGGAAAGGAGAACAGTCAGGTACTAGAGAGTACCCCTGTGGCTGTACCCCTTGACAATAAGTACTCTTATTTGACTTTGAGTACTGTCGGGGGTGGGGGGGGGGGAGAGGAGAGAAACAGCCTGCCTGGGGGAAGCGGCAGTGGCCGTGCCTCTGGCACAGAGTCTGGCCCTGTGGCTCAGAAGGGAAGGGAAAGAGGAAGGCAGTGGTGATAGGGGCCTCTAGAGTTAGGGGGTCAGACAGGTGATTCTGTGGACACAGGAGAGAAACTTGGATGGTAATTTGTCTCCCAGGTGCCAGGGTCCGGAATGTTTCGGATCGTGTCCAAGATATCCTGTGGTGGGAGGGAGAACAGTTAGAGGTCGTGGTACATATTGGTACCAATGACACAGGTAGGAAAAGGGAAGAGGTCCTGAAAACAGACTACAGGGAGTTAGGAAGGAAGTTGAGAAGCAGGACCTCAAAGGTAGTAATCTCAGGATTACTGCCTGTGCCAAGCAACAGTGAGAATAGGAATAAGATGAGGTGGAGGATAAATGTGTGGCTGAGGGATTGGAGCAGGGGGCAGGGATTCAGATTTCTGGATCATTGGGACCTCTTTTGGGGCAGGTGTGACCTGTACAAAAAGGATGGGTTGCACTTGAATCCCAGGGGGACCAATATTCTGGCGGGGAGGTTTGCTAAGGCTACTGGGGAGAGTTTAAACTAGAATTGTTCGGGGGTGGGAACCAAACTGAAGAGACTGGGGAAGAGGAGGTCAGCTCACAAATAGAGAAAGCTTGTAGACAGTGCGAGGAGGAGGATAGGCAGGTGATAGAGAAGGGACGCGCTCAGACCAAAGGTTTGAGATGTGTATTTTAACGCAAGCAGATGAGCTTGCGAACAAAGCGGATGAGCTTAGAGCGTGGATCAGTACTCGGAGATATGATGTGGTGGCCATTACAGAGAATTGATGGCTCAGGGACAGGAATGGTTACTTCAAGTGCTGGGTTTTAGATGTTTCAGAAAGGACAGGGAGGGAGGCAAAAGAAGTGGGGACGTTGCACTGATCAGAGACAGTGTCACGGCTGCAGAAAAGGTGGATGCCATGAAGGGATTGTCTACGGAGTCTCTGTGGCTGGAGGTTAGGAACAGGAAGGGGTCAATAACTTTACTGGGTGTTTTTTATAGGCTGCCCAATAGTAACAGTGATCTTGAGGAGCAGATAGGAAAACAGATCCTGGAAAGGTGGAATAATAACAGAGTTGTCATGATGGGAGATTTTAATTTCCTAAATATCGATTGGCATCTCCCTCGAGCAAGGGGTTTGGATGGGGTGGAGTTTGTTAGGTGTGTTCAGGAAATTTTCTTGACACAATATGTAGATAAGCCTCCAAGAGGAGAGGCTGTACTTGATTTGGTACTGAACCTGGATTTGGAAATGAACCTGGTCAGGTGTCAGATCTCTCAGTGGGAGAGCATTTTGGAGATAGTGATCATAATTCTGTCTCCTTTACAATAGCATTGGAGAGAGATAGGAACAGACAAGTTAGAAAAGCATTTAATTGGAGTAAGGGGAATTATGAGGCTATCAGGCAGGAAATTGGAGACTTAAATTGGAAATAGATGTTCTCAGAGAAAAGTACGGAAGAAATGTGGCAAATATTCAGGGGCTATTTCTGTGGAGCTCTGTATAGGTACATTCCAATGAGACAGTGAAGTTATGGTAGCGTACAGGAACTGTGGTGTACAAAGGCTGTAATAAATCCAGTCAAGAAGAAAAGAAAAGCTTACAAAAGGTTCAGAGAGCTATGTAATGTTAGAGATCTAGAAAATTATAAGGCTAATAGGAAGGAGCTTAAGGAAATTAGGAGAACCAGAAGGGGTCATGAGAAGGCCTTGGCAGGCAGGATTAAGGAAAACCCCAAGGCATTCTACAAGTATGTGAAGAGCTAGAGGATAAAACGTGAAAGAATAGGACCTATCAAGTGTGGCAGTGGGAAAGTGTGTTTGGAACCAGAGGAAATAGCAGAGGTATTTAATGAATACGTTACTTCAGTATTCACTCTGGAAAAGGATCTTTGTGATTGTAGTGATGACTTGCAGCAGACTGAAAAGCTTGAGCATGTAGATATTAAAAAAAAGGAGGTGCTGGAGCTTTTGGAAAGCATCAAGTTGGATAAGTCATCAGGACTGGATGAGATGTACCTCAGGCTACTGTGGGAGGCAAGGAAGGAGATTGCTGAGCCTCTGGTGATGATCTTTGCATCATCAATGGGGATGGGAGAGGTTCCGGAGGATTGGAGGGTTGCGGATATTGTTCCTTTATTCACAAAAGGGAGTAGAGATAGCCCACAAAATTATAGACCAGTGAGTCTTATGTCAGTGGTTGGTAAGCTGATGGAAAAGATCCTGAGAGGCAGGATTTATGAACATTTGGAGAGGTATAATATTATTAGAAGTAGTTGGCATGGCTTTGTCAAGGGCAGGTCATGCCTTACGAGGGTGATTGGATTTTTTGAGGATGTGACTAAACACATCGATGAAGGTTGAGCAGTCGATGCAGTGTATATGGATTTCAGCAAGACATTTGATAAGGTACCCCATGCAAGGCTTATTGAGAAAGTAAAGAGGCATGGGATCCAAAGGGACATTGCTTTGTGGATCCAGAACTGGCTTGCCCACAGAAAGCAAAGAGTGGTTGTAGACAGGTCATATTCTGCATGGAGGTCGGTGACCAGTGGGGTGCCTCAGGGATCTGTTCTGGGACCCTTACTCTTCGTGATTTTTATAAATGAGCTGGATAAGGAATTGGAGGGATGGGTTAATAAGTTTTCTGATGACACAAAGGTTGTGGGTGTTGTGGATAGTGTGGAGGGCTATCAGAGGTTACAGCAGGACACTGATAGGATGCAAAACTGGGCTGAGAAGCGGCAGATGAAGTTCAACCCAGATATGTGTGAAGTGGTTCATTTTGATGAAATATGATGGCAGAATATAGCGTTAATAGTAAGACTGTTGACAGTGTGGAGGATCGGAGGGATCTTGGGGTCCGAATCCATAGGACACTCAAAGCAGCTGCGCAAGTTGACTCTATGGCTCAGGTGGTGTAGGGTGTATTGGCCTTCATCAATTGTGGAATTGAATTTAGGAGCCGAGAGGTGATTTTCCATCTATATAGGACCCTGGTAAGCCACCATTTGGAGTACTGTGCTCAGTTCTGGTCGCCTCACTACAGGAAGCCATAGAAAGGGTGCAGAGGAGATTTACAAGGATGTTGCCTAGATTGGGGAGCATGCCTTATGAGAATAGGTTGAGTGAACTCGGCCTTTTCTCCTTGGAGCGACGGAGGATGAGAGGTGACTTGATAGAGGTGTATAAGATGATGAGAGGCATTGATCACATGGATAGTCAGAGGCCTTTTCCCAGGGCCGAAATGGGTGCCACAAGAGAACACATGTTTAAGGTGCTGGGGATTAGGCACAGAGGAGATGTCACGTCGTCGTCTACATCTGAACGCTTAGTGCCTAGGTGGCACATGTCAAGTTTCTTGCAAATGTCTTTCATCATCTTCCAACATTCACCTCCATAAAGTAGCACGCTTAGGATGTTGCTTTTAAAAATTCTGATTTTGGTGTTAAGTTTGAGTTGAGTGGATTTCCAAACTGCATTACTCATTAGATAGTCTTGCTGGTCAGAGGCTTTTTCCTAGGGCTGAAATGGCTGCCGCAAGAGGGCACAGGTTTCAGGTGCTTGGGAGAAGGTACAGAGGAGATGTCAGGGGTAAGTTGTTTTTTAAATTGTTTATGCAGAGAGTGGTGAGTGCATGGAATGGGCTGCTGGCAATGGTGGTGGAGGCGGATATGATAGGGTCTTTTAAGAGACTTTTAGCTAGGTACATGGAGCTTAGTAAAATAGAGGGCTATAGGTAAGCCTAGTAATTTCTAAGGTAGGGACATGTTCGGCACAACTTTGTGGGCCGAAGGGCCTGTATTGTGCTGTAGGTTTTCTATGTTTCCATATAAGAGGTTACCAAAAGTTTTTTCAGACACAAAGGGTAAATGAGACGAAAATGGATATCGGATCATTCTAATATCACTAGATCCTGGAATGGTTCCTGAGGACTGGAAAATTGCAAATGTCATTCCACTCTTCAAGAAGGGAGAGAGGCAGAAGGAAGAAAATTATAGGCCAGGTAGCCTGACCTCAGTGGTTGGGAATATGTTGGAGTCCATTATTACGGCTAAGCTTTTGAGGTATTTAAAGGCACATGGTGAAAGCTGCCAAAGTCAGCATGGTTTTTTTTAAAAAGAGGGAATCTTACCTGACAAATCTGTTGGGAGTTCTTTGAAGAAATAACAGACAGGATATATACAAAGGAGAGTCAGTGAATGGTGTTTATTTGGATTTTCAGAAGGCCTTTGACAAGGTGTTGCTTAACAAGGTAAGAGCCCATGATATGACAGAAACAATACTAACATGGATAGAAGAGTGACTGACTGGCAGGAGGCAAAGAAGGAAAATAAAGAGGGCCATTTCTGGTTGGCCATCAGTAACTACAGTAGTGTATAGAGTGGTCGCCTCTTTTCATATATCAATGATTTGGATGATGAACTTGATGACTTTGTGAATGTTATAAAGATAGGTGGAGGGGTAGGCAGCTGGAAGTCTGCAGAGGACTTAAGACTGGGACAATGGGCAAAAACGCAGATGGAATATACCGTAGGCAAGTGTACGGTCATGCTCTTTAATGCAAGGAATAAGGCGCAAACTCTTTTCTAAATGGTGAAAAGTCAGAGGTACAAAGGGACCTCTTCATGCAGGAATCACTAAAGGTTAACTTGCAGGCTGAATCGGTGGCAAGGAAGGCAAATGCAATGTTAACATTCATTTCAAGTGGTCAACAATATCAGACCAAGGCTTTACCAGGCATTGGTTAGACTGCACTGAAGAGTATAGTGAGCAGTTTTTGACACTTATCCAAGAAGAGATGTACTGGCGTCGAAGAGGGTCCAGAGGAGATCATGAGAATAATTCTGGGAATGTCAGGATTAAAGACTGAGGAATGTTAGATGGTTCAAAGCTTGTACTCACTAGAGTTTAGAATAATGCGGGGGGGGGGGGGGAGAGAGAGAAGAGTGGTGGAAATATCATTGAAACCTATTGAATATTGAAGGCCTAGATGACGTGGATGTAGAGAAGATGTTTCATATCATGCTGGAATTTAGGACCAGAAGGTATGGTCTCCTGATAGAGGAACATAGATTTAGAACAGAGATGAGGAGGAATTTCTTTAGCCAGAGGGTGGTGAATCTGTGGAATTCATTTGTACCAGATAGCTGTAGAAGCCAAGTCACCTACTATGGATAAAATAGAGGTTGATAGGTTCTTGATTAAGTCACGTAGGTTACGGGAGAAGGTTGGAGAATGAGGTTGACAGGGATAATAAGTCAGCCATGATGGATTGGCGGGAGGCCATAAGGCCTAATTCTGTTCCTATGTCTTAACAAGAGAGCTCATTGCCACTGTAATTGTGGCAACATACAGTCTATCACACCCCGCTCCCCCATTAATGTTGGGGAAGCACTACATGAGTTCCATGGCACCAGGAGTGACCTTTAAATCACACTACCTGAAAGATTTTTTTTATTGGAGACTTCAACCACGCAAACCTAAAAACAGTTGTAATGCCCTGGTGAAGATTTTTACTGCTATGCTGCAGGTATTTCATTTTAGCAGTTCTGTAAAAACATAGGATATTTTGGTTAAAAGATAAGGGGTTATGCTGTTCCAATTAGGAATGCTGTGTCAGCCAATCAGGATGGCAGAATCAGGAGAAAGCTCAAGAGAGCAGGGTGGAGAGAGATTTGTGATGGACAGTGTGGTTTGTGGGTATCTTTTTGGGCAGGAGCTGTGGAGAGGTCAGGAGAGAGTGCCGTGGGAAGGAGCGTCCCTGTTGTATGAAGTGATTTGTGGAGATGAATGGTTCTAGGGAAGAAAGGCCAATGCTCCTGAGAGAGAACCCGTTGGTTTGATATGGATTTTTATCATCGTTCAGAATGTGGTGTGCACTTTTATACAGACCGTGGGCCCAGCGTGAGTAAAAGGACAACTTCAAGATGAGCTCCAACTTTATCTGCATATTTGGAGAGGGTTAACTGTGATGGGCTCTTTTCCTACTAACTGGTCCACAAAGCCGAAATATGTAAATATACTTCCTTTAAAAACTTGTGCTGTGTACAATCTGTTATTCGTGCTGACTAGCAATTGTGCATGAGCAGTATTTACACAGCATTAGCTCAAATTGAGGTTTCTTTAATCGGAACAGCACGATGCCCCTGTTTGGCTGAGTCCCAAATCTTATTGACCGAAGACGTATATTGTTTATGAAAGGTGACTTTCTCACTGAATCCCGTAACTGTTAGCAGAGCCAGCTAACGTGCCAAGTTTGCATACAGGTCCGGTACAGTCCTACCTAAATTTTAATCAAAATGTTGACGTTGCTACCAGAGAGAACACACTGAACATAGCTTACACCAAAATACATGAGGCATACAACGCTACCCCCTCCACCCCACCTTGGATACTCTGACCACCTATCTTTTATGCCAATCCCTGCATACAAACTCACTGTTGAAATACACCAAACACCTCCCTTCCTGACAGGCTAAATGTCTTCTATGCACATTTTGATACACTAAAAGATGTGCCAGTGAGAAAGGCCCATCTCTCTCCCCCTAGGAGCAGGCACTCTGTCTGGCTGACAACATACCTGGCCATGTGCTCAGAGACTGTGCAGCCCAGCCAGCAGATGTTCTCACTGACATCTTCAACATTTCCCTGCATTAGATCATCATTCTTGCAAGCTCTGAGGCCACCACCATCATCCCAGTGCCCAAGAAGCAAACTGTATCCTGCCTCAGTGATTACCGCCCTCTGGCACTGACCTCAGTAATAACCAAGTGCTTCAAACACTGGTCCTGAACTGGATTAAATCCAGCCTTCCAACCACATTGAATCCTTATTAGTTTGCATCTCACCCAAATTAGTCCAACGATGCTATCGTTCCGCCCTTTATGGAATCCTGTCACACTTGGGCAATGATGTGTCAGAATGCTGTTCACTGGCTTCAGTTCTGCTCTCAATTCAACCATTCCCCAGAAGCTGGTGGGAAAACTGTCTAACACCACCTTCTGTAACTAGACTTCCTGATGAAGTTCACAGACAGTCCATTTTGGCAGCAATATCTGGCTCCATCATACTTAGCACCAACCCCACCTCCCCTAGGTCTACATGATCAGCCTGCTGTTGTTCACACTGCTAATGCATGACTATTGCCAACAACTCCTCCATGGTGAGAGTCAGGAGCACCAAGTTATTGCTGTGCACATTACTGACTACCTCACCTGGTCAACTACATCTTTAGCTAAGAGGGCACAACTGCACCTGCACTTCCCAAGGAGACTGAGGCAAGCAAGGTTCCTCTTCAACTTCCACCTCCACCCCCACCACCATTCCTACCATATTCTATCGGAGTATCATCGAGAGTGTCCATACAAGCTGTATCATCTCCTGGTGTGTGAATTACAATGCATCAGATCACAAGACCCTGCAATAGATAGTAAGGACTGCTGAAAACATTGTGGTCTCTCCTTCCTCCATTCAGGGCATATATCAGAAGGGACGCAGACACAGTGCTTCCAGCATTGGCATAGACCCCTCCTATCCTTTCCCCAATCTCTTTGACCTCCTGCCATCAGGCAGAAGATACCACAGCATAAGAACCAAAACTGTCAGGCTGGGTAACAGCTTATTCCCTCAGACTGTTAGATTTAATACCTTGCTGCCATCCAGCACACATGCAGCCCATCTGAATGCCCTCTTGCCGCACCTCCCCCAACTCACATACACACTCACATCCTGTACTGGTCACTTTTCATCCTTTATTGCTGCTGTTTCACGTATTTATATCACTGCTTGCTTCATTATAATAGTGCCAGTAACAGTATACTGCCTTACATAAACATGCACCTCAATTTATGTCAACCTGTCAATCTTCAGGTCATGCCACTCAGGGGCTTGTGCTGACGTAGGTTTTTGCAAATAAAATGGCATTAAGCATTTTATATTTAAGAAAAGCCATAGCAACTCATTTATTGGTGCTAGGTGAAAAGCTTAAGGGGAACATGAGGGGAAACTCCTTCACTCAGAGGGCTGTGAGTGCAGAACAGCCTTCCAGCACAAATGGTCGATAAGGACTCAATTTCAAAGTTTAAGAGAAGTTTGGATAGTTCATGGATAGTAGGGATATGGAGGGCTATGGTCTAGGCCCAGGTAATTCAGAATAGGCCATCTAAATGATTTTGGCATGGACTAGATGAGTCGAAGGGCTTGTTTGTGCTGTACTTCTCTATGTTTATCAGTAGCTAATGATTTTCCATTGTTTTCATTAACTACTAATTTCTATCCTAAATGTTATTCCAAGGTTCAAGATTCCAACAGCTGACTTACACAATTGCTTAAAATAGATTATATTTAAGATTATACATTGAAATACAAGAAAAAACCGATAAACAAAATGCAAAAGAACACAAACTGTGTAAATACAACAAAAATAATAATAAATAAAACTAAACGACGAGTTGTAGAGGCCTTGAAAATGAGTCCATAGGTTGTGGAATCAGTTCAGTGTTGAAGTCAGTGAAGTTATACATGCTGATTCAGGAACCTGATGATTGAAGAGGAATAGCTGTTCCTGAACTTGGTGATGTGGGACCTAATAAGACTCCTGTACTTCCTTTCCAGTGGCAGCTATGAAAGGAGAGCATGGCCTGGAAGGCAAGGGTCCTTGATGATGAATGGTGCTTTCTTGTGGCAGCAATCTTCATAGATGTGCTCAATGGTGGGGAGAGATTTTCCTATGATGGACTGGACAACATCCACAACTGTTTGTTGGCTTTTTCGTTCTTGGACATTGGCGATCTTCATACAGATTCCAGCGCCAGGCATATCTTCCTCTCCTCTCCCTTTAGCATTCACTTCCTAACTCTCAGGTACACCCTTCCATCTTAATCTACCATTCTCCTTCTCTCAGCACTCTCCCATGAAATTACATGGGAGTGGAAATACAAACATTTGTATAACAGGAAGTGGAATGCCTGTTTATTTTAAGCCACTTATCCCAAAGACACAAATTGTTCATCTTAATGAAGGATTAATTCACTTCAACTTCATCCAATGAAATAAGAAGCATAAGAAATACACTGGATGATCTTGAAATTCAGCTACAGGTTGGCAAGTATAACACTGTGGCCATCTCTGAAACTTAGCTAAAGAATGGCTGCCATTAGCAGCTGAACGTCCAATGATATATGGTGTATTGGAAAGACAGGTTAGTAGGCAGAGGGGGTGGTGTGGCCCTGTGTATAAGAAATAATATTAAATCATTGGAAAGGGATGACATAGGATTGGAAGGTGTAGAGACTCTATGGGTTGAGTTAAGAAATGGCAAGGGTAAAAAGACCGAATGGCAGTTGTATACAAGCCTCCAAAAAGCAGCCGGGATGTGGATTACAAATTACAGCAGGAGATAGAAAAGGTGTGTCAGAAAGGCAATGTCAGGGTAATTGCTGGGGATTTTAACATGAAAGTGGATTGGGGAAAACCAGGCCTGTACTGGACCTCAAGAAAGAGAATTTGTAGAATGTCTAAAGGATGGCTTTTTAGAACAGCTTGTTGTTGAGTCCACTAGGGGATCAGCTGTGCTGGATTGGGTGTTGTGCAATGATCCAGAGGTGATAAGAGAGCTTAAGGTTCAGGAACCCTTAGGGAACAGTGATCACAATATGACTGAGTTCACATTGAAATTTGAGAAGGAGAAACTAAATTCCAATGTGTTGATATTTCAGTGGAATAAAGGAAATTACAATGACATGAGAGGGGAACTGGCCAAGGTTGACTGAAAAGAGACACCAGCAGGAAGGACAGCAGAGCAGCAATGGCTGGAGTTTCTGCGAAAAATGAGGGAAGTGCAAGACAGATATATTCCAGATAAGAAGAAAATGCCAAATGGATGAAGGACACTACCATGGCTGACAAGTGAAGTCAGAGCCAAAGTAAAAGCAAAATAGAAGGCATATAAGGAAGCCAAAGCTAGTGGGAAGATAGAGAACTGGGAAGCTTATAAAAACGTACAGAAGGAAAATAAGAAGGTCATTAGGAAGTAAAAGCTGAATTATGAAAGGAAGCTAGCAACTAATATCAAAGAAGATACTAAAAGCTTTTTTAAGTATATAAAGGGCAAAAGAGAGCTGAGGGTAGATATAGGACCAGTAAAAAAATGATGCTGGATATATTGTAAGAGACGCAGAGATGGCAGAGGAACTGAATGCGTATTTTGCATCCGTCTTCACAGTGGAAGACGTCTGAGGTATACCAGACATTCAAGAGTGTCAGGGAAGTAAAGCATGTGCAGTGAAAATTATGACTGAGAAGGTGCTCAGGAAGCTTAATGGCCTGAGGGTGGATAAATCTCCTGGACCTGATGGAATACACCTTTGGGTTCTGAAGGAAGTAGCTGGAGGGATTGCAGAGGCAGTAACAATGATCTTCCAAGAATTGATAGATTCTGGCATTGTACCAGATGACTGTAAAACTGCAAATGTTACTCCGCTATTTAAGAAGGGTGGGAGGCAGCAGAAAGGAAACTATAGATCTGTTAGCCTGACATCAGTGGTTGGGAAGTTGTTGGAATTGATTGTTAGGGATGAGATTACGGGCAAGATAGGCGAAAGCCAGCATGGTTTCCTGAAGGGAAGAGTAGTGTACTTGGATTTTCAGAAGGCCTTTGACAAGGTGCTGTGAGGCTGCTTAGCAAGATAAAAGCCCATGGAATTACAGGGAAGTTACTAGCATGGGTGGAACATTGGCTGATTGGCAGAAAACAGAATGGGAATGAAGGGATCCTATTCTGGCTATTCAATGGAGTTCCACAGGGTCAGGGGTCAGTGTTGGGACCGCTGCTTTTTACGATGTATGTCAATGATTTGGATGATGGGATTAATGGCTTTGTGGCTAACTTTGCTGATGATACAAAGATAGGTGGAGGAGCGGGTAGTGTTGAGGAAACAGAGAGCCCGCAGAAAGACTTAGATAGTTTAGCAGAATGGGCAAAGAAGAGGCAAATGAAATACAATGTTGGAAAGTATATGGTCATGCATTTTAATGGAAGAAATAAGTGGGCAGACCATTATTTAGATGGGGAGAGAATTCAAAATGCAGAGATGCAAAGGGATTTGGGAGTCCTTGTGGAGGATACCCTAAAGGTTAACCTCCAGGTTCAGTCAGTAGTGAAGAAGGTGAATGCAATGTTGGCATTCATTTCTAGAGGTACAGAATATAAGAGCAGGGATGTGATGTTGAGGCTCTATAAGGCACGTGCAAGACCACACTTGGAGTATTGTGTGCAGTTCTGAGCTCTTTATTTTGGAAAGGATATACTGACATTGGAGAAGGTTCAAAGATGATTCACGAGAATGATTCCAGGAATGAAAGGGTTACCATATAAAGGAACATCTGGCAGTTCTTGGGCTGTATTCCCTGGAGTTCAGAAGAATGAGAGGGATCTCATAGAAATATTCCAAATGTTAAAAGGCCTGAACAGATCAGATATGGAAAAGTTATTTCCCATGGTAGGGGAGTCCAGCACAAGAGGGCACAACTTCAGGATTGAAGGACTTCCATTTAGAAAACAGATGCGGAGAAATTACTTTAGTCAGAGGTTGGCAAATCTGTAGAATTTGTTACTATGAGCAGCTGTGGAGGCCAAGTCAATGGGTGCATTTAAGGCAGAGATGGATCGGCTCTTGATTAGCCATGGGCATCAAAGAGTATAGGGAGAAGGCAGGGGAGTGGGATAACGAAGAATTGGATCAGCCCATGATTGAATGGCAGAGCAGGCTCGATGGGCCGAATGGCCTACTTCGGCTCCTATACCTTATGGTCTTATGATATTGTGTTCACAATGTGGTCTCCTCTGCAGAGGTGAAATCAAAGGCAGATGTAATGATCACAGAGAAGTACCTGCATTCAGTCTCAAGGGCAAACCTGAGTTTCCTGATACACACCACTGCAATTTTCCATCCCAATCTCCCTGTGTCCTGTGGCATTTAGTGTTGTTGTAACAAATTCAAATTGTGACAGAACCATCCAATTCCGCTGTAGTCACCCATCTATAAAACAAGCTCATCTTTAGTCCCCTCTGCAAGCATAGCCGAAGTTTCTGACTACTTCCATAGCTCTGCATTTTCCAATTTATTCTCCATCTCTAATTGCCTTCATTTCATATATCTGAACTTGTTTTTTATGCTCTCTCCACCTCTAACACCCATCCTTCTTTTCTCCACTCTATCTCAGTTAAAACTTATCTCCCCTCTGGAAAAGGATACAAGAGCATCTCAAAGGCACTGAACGTACCTCAGAGCTTAGTACTGTCCATCATGAAAAAGTGGAACAAAATATGAAACGACAACCACACTACCAAGGTCAGGCCGTCCCTCTAAACATAGTTGCTGGAGAAGAATTGTACTTCTAAGAGAAGCTACTGTGACGCCAACAGTCACTCTAAGTGAGCTGCAGAAGTCAGTGGTTATAACTGGAGATGAAGTTCGTGGCTCCACAATCTCCAAGACCTTGCACAAAAAGGGTTTTTAATGGAAGAGTGGCAAGGAAGAAGCCCTAGCTTAAAAAAAAACACATCTTTGCCTGTAAAGAATTTGCAAAGCGACACTTAGAAGATGCTGAAGAAGGTCGTGTGGGCGGCTGGGACTACAGTGGAACTTTGTGGCCTCAACACTAAGCAGTACATGCACATCAGTCAGATAACACCATCCCTACTGTCAAGTGTGGTGGAGGTAGCATCATGTTATGGGGATGTTTTTCAGCAGCAGGAGCTGGAAATCTGGTCAGGATTGATGGGAAGATGAATGCTGCTAAATACAGAGAGATCCAGAATAAAACCAGCTATCCTCTGTCAGAAAACTTATACTGGGGAGGAAGTTCATCCTTCAGTTGGACAATGACCCAAAGCACACTACCAGAGTAACCATGGAGTGGCTTTAAAAGCAGAAAATTGATGTCTTTGAATGGCTCAGTCAGAGTACTGACTTTAACACAACTGAACATCTCTGGCAAGACCTCAAGACTGCTGTCCACTGCTGCTCCTCAAATAACCTGGCAAAAGTGAGTAATTTTGAAAGGAGGAATAGGCAAATGTTGCTCCATCACATTATACAAAGCTAATAAATACTTATCCAAAAAGACTGCTGGCTGTAAGCTGCAAGAGGTGTTACAACTAAGTACTAAGCAAAGGGAATTGAATACTTCTGAACTGCTGACATTTCAGTTTTTGAATTTTAGTTTTCCATGTTTTACAATTTTCCCTGTTTTTTGGGATCTACTGAAAAAAAAAGCACCTGATTCGCAAATCAACATTCTCATTTAAATTAATCAAAATCCCTGGCTGTAATACTCATTTATTTGAGCAAAGGGCTGGGGGTTGAATACTTTTTCAAGTCACTGTACATCAGGCTGTTATTTATCCATTACATCTTAGCATTCAATATCATCATCCGCTCAGGATTAAACACCGGCCTTCTTATTCAGGGCCTCTGTGCCTCTCTGCAATTGGATCCTTGACTTCCTCATTAGGAGACTACAATCAGTACAGAATGGTAATAGCATCTTCCTCTTGCTTCATGAAGACAACATCCATTAGTAAGGACCCTCACCATATGGGACATGCCCTTTTCTTCTTCTTGTCATCAATGAGATGGTACAGGAGCCTGAAGACCAGCACTCAATGATTCAGGAACAGTTTCTTCTCCTCCAGATTTCTGAATGGTTCATGAATACTACCTCTATCTCTTTTTTTGTACTATTATGTAATTTACAGAAGTTTCAGCTTTGCACTGTACTACTGCTGCTAAACAACATATTTAATGTCACACAAGATTGATAATAAAAGTGATTCTGACTCCCCAGTTCAGAAAAAGGCTCTTTGACCTGAAGTATTAATTCTTTTTCTCCTTCCATAAGTGGTCCCTGGCCTGCTGAGTATTTCAGAATTCTAGAACTTGAAGGGTTTTTTTTCTTGTATTCCATCAGCTTTTTGTGTGATGGGAGAATTGAGAGTTTATTTGCAGTGGCATGCAAAAGTTTGGGCACCCCTGGTCAACATTTCTGTTACTGTGAATAGCTAAGTGAGTAAAAGATGACCTGATTTCCAAAAGTCATAAAGTTAAAGATGAAACATTCTTTTCAACATTTTAAGCAAGATTAGTGTATTCTTTTTGTTTTGTACAATTTTAGAGTGAAAAAAAGGAAAGGAGCACCATGCAAAAGTTTGGGCACCCCAAGAGATTTGAGCTGTCAGATAACTTTTACCAAGGTCTCAGATCTTAATTAGCTTGTTAGGGCTATGGCTTGTTCACAGTCATCGTTAGGAAAGGCCAGGTGATGCAAATTTCAAAGCTTTATAAACACCCTGACTCCTCAAACCTTGTCCCAACAATCAGCAGCCATGGGCTCCTCTAAGCAGCTGCCAAGCACTCTGAAAATTAAAACAAATGATGCCCACAATGCAGGAGAAGGCTATAAGAAGATAGCAAAGTGTTTTCAGGTCGCCATTTCCTCAGTTCATAATGTAATTAAGAAATGGCAGTTAACAGGAACGGTGGAAGTCCAGTTGAGTCTGGAAGACCAAGAAAACTTCCCGAGAGAACTGCTCATAGGATTGCTAGAAAGGTGAATCAAAACCCTCATTTGACTGCAAAAGACCTTCAAGGAAGATTTAGCAGACTCTGGAGTGGTGGTGCACTGTTCTACCGTGCAGCGACACCTGCATAAATATGACCTTCATGGAAGAGTCATCAGAAGAAAACCTTTCCTGCGTCCTCACCACAAAATTCAACGTCAGAAGTTTGCAAAGGAACATCTAAACAAGCCTGATGCATTTTGGAAATAAGTCCTGTGGACTGATGAAGTTAAAATAGAACTTTTTGGCCACAATGAGCAAAGGTATGGTTGGAGAAAAAAGGGTGCAGAATTTCATGAAAAGAACACCACTCCAATTATTAAGCACAGGGGTGGATCAATCATGCTTTGGGCTTGTGTTGCAGCCTGTGGCACGGGAAACATTTCAATGGTAGAGGGAAGAATTAATTCAATTAAATACCAGAAAATTCTGGAAGCAAACATCATTGCATCTGTAAAAAAGCTGAAGATGAAAAGAGGATGGCTTCTACAACAGGATAATGATCCTAAACACACTTCAAAATCCACAATAGTCTACCTCAAGAGGCGCAAGCTGAAATTTTTGCCATGGCCCTCACAGTCCTCTGACCTAAATTTCATCGAAGATCTGTGGGTAGACCTCAAAAGTGCAGTGCATGCAAGATGGCCCAAGAATCTCACAGAACTAGAAGCCTTTTCCAAGGAAGAATGAGTGAAAATCCCCCAAACAAGAATTGAAAGACTCTTAGCTGGCTACAGAAAGCATTTACAAGCTGTGATACTTGCCAAACGGTGTGTTACTAAGTACCAACCATGCAGGGTGCCCAAACTTTTGCTTCGGGCCCTTTTCCTTTTTTATTTTGAAACTGTAAAAGATGGAAATAAAAAAGTAATCTTGCTTAAGATGTTAAAGAAATGTGTCATCTTTAACTTTATGCCTTTGGAAATCAGGTCATCTTTTATTTGCTTAGCTATTCACAGAAACAGAAATTTTGACCGGGGTGCCCAAACTCTTTGCGTGCCACTGTATATCAGATGGTTGGACAAGTCTACAATTCAAACTTCTTATGCAAGACACTTCTTAAATACAATTTACCTTCAGCAAAATTAAATCTAATTACAGTACATTAAAATATGGGAACTAAGTAAAATGTATTGTGTACCAATATTTTACAAACTTATAAAATATACAGAAGCAAGATGTATAATAAAATACATATAAAAGGAAGTGTGAAGCCTAGAGTATGTTTAATCACTGCCAAGCTTGAGGAATAAATATTTGCTGGGGTGGGGAGAAGAATCTTAGAGCAAGTTTAAGACTGAGAGGAGGTTGAACACTGAGAGTTTGAAATACATGATAGTAATATTGCGAATGCTGATGGAACGGGTACAGAGACTGGAGAACAAAAGCTTGATTTAAAAGGCTATTGCAGCTTACTGAATTATCAACTTACTTTCAATGTAAATGTTTATATAGTTCAATTTGTTCCCCATGTTTCTTTTTGAACAAAGGAATACTTTCTTATTTCAATAAGGGATGACATGGATGAACTATGTGAAACTAAAAATAGGACAAATTGTGCCTTAAAGGCATCCCTCAGCATTACATATCAGAAAAATAAGTCATTAAATAGAGAATAGACGACCACATGATTGGGACTGAAGAAAGTAATACTGCAGCAAATTCAAGTAAAAGACACTCCAACATACATAAGCTAGAGAACAACATCTGAATAGCTTATTTCAGAAGGCTGAATGCATGGCTGGAAGTAATGTGTGGGAAATGAGAGATTAACTATCACTGAATTTCAGCACTGAGACTAAAGGGCTACACTGCTGGAGCACACTGTCTGAACCAAGAGAACCAACTATCTAACACAATGGATATATGGGAGGCTTGGGTGGAAGTTGGAGGGTGACAAATTCTTTAGTCAGGGCGTTGAAGGTTAAGGGAGAAAGCAGAACAATAGGATTGCGAGGGCTAATAAAGTAGCATTGATGGAATGATGGGCCAAGTGGCCTAATTGTGCTCAAGGGATTTGGCAAAGTGATAAACTAGATTAAAAAACATGGTAATATATTTAAAAAAACACCTACATAAGTCAGCACAATAAGTAAAAAAAAACCTTTGGGATAGGTGGAATCAATTACCAGGTAAAATTTTCATACACATAAATGGATGGAATAAGGAAAAATTAGCAGATTATTGAGAATAGCTCAGCAGTAAGAGTACATTGCAGTGGCCATTTCAGAAATTTGACCAAAATGTTGCAATTGAGCTAAATATCCCAGATTATAAAATCTTCAGTTATCAGAGAAATTGACAATGAAGCAAAAACACTGTAACAATGGAAAGGAAGATTGGGGAGATGGAAAAATTAGAAATGAATTGAGGAATAGCTAAGAATTCAAGATTCTTGTGGCAACTGCCTGCATATCTCCTGACAAAACACTTAATAGGTTAATTTGTAAATAACAAAACACAATTCCACTAGCTGTAACAGATCCCACCTCAAACCACATGTTCCCATCTCCACGCCTTTCCTCCTTCCACAGGGACCACTCTCTGCAAGACTCCTTGTTCCACTCATCCATCCCCAAACATCCTTCTCTGACGCTAACTAATGTATGTTCCCAGCACACCATAGGAGGTGCACCACTTGTTCCTGCACCTCCCACCCCCCAATCACAATCCAGGGTCCTAAATAGATCTTCCAGGTGAATCTAAGGCTACATCCACACTACACCGGATAAATCCGTAACTGAAGCTTTTTCTCTTCGTTTTGACCCTCCGTCCACATTAAAACAGCGTTTTC
The DNA here is from genome assembly GCF_030144855.1 of Hypanus sabinus. Classification (NCBI taxonomy): domain Eukaryota; kingdom Metazoa; phylum Chordata; class Chondrichthyes; order Myliobatiformes; family Dasyatidae; genus Hypanus; species Hypanus sabinus. The sequence continues at coordinate 5,994,211 of NC_082738.1, read as the reverse complement.
GTCCCCCAAAAACAGAGATTTTGAGAAACGCTCTCCAGAGTGTGTAATTTTGAAAACACCAGATTGGCCGGAGCAGTGTGGATGGGGTAACTGGAGAAATCTAAAAACGCTGCCATGACGTGCCGGAACAGATGGTGACAGCAGCGCGCCATTTCATTGTTTTCTTGAATGCAACCCAACAATTTCAGAACAGATGGCAACAAGACTAAAGCCAGAAGAGTTAGAAATGTACTTACCAAATACTTTGACCCATAACTTACTGAATAAATAAGTATACTCACTTTGCCCTGTTTTCTGTCCTTGCTCATATGAAGGTGGTTTACCTATTTATACAAGTACTTCCCTGACAATAGATGTGTAACAGCCTAATATAACATTGTATGGAAATACAAGATAATACTGATGCAGACATGTTTTATTCATTTAACAAGGGGCTTTATTAATGCAACAGAGTTAGTCAGTTTTTCAATGTTCCTCGTCAGCCGGGTCAATCTATACGTGAACTCGCTGACGGTTGCCTTCATACACTCCAGTATTTGTTTTTTTTTTTAGTTTTAAGTCCTCCTGCGCGAGACCCAACAGCTGTCCGTTGTTTCAAGTTTTTCTAGTCTGTAACTAAACCAACATGCACCAAGTCTTTCACGGCGAGATTCGACACCAAACATGTCGCTTGTTTTTGGTAGATGTGTCCTGCGCATGCACAGTAGGAGGAGATTCGCTGAAATATCCGTTCTAATATGGACAGAGATATTTTTTAAATGCTTAATGTGGATGCCTATCGTTTTTACGCAAAACCAGCGTTTTCAAAATTATCCGGTCTAGTGTCGACATTGCTGAAGATTCACATGCACCTCTTCTAACTTAGTCTACTGCACCTGGTGGCCCCAACATAGCCTCTTCGACAGCAGATTACGCAAGCAACATGTGGAACACCTGCACTCTGCCCATAATGGCCATCCTGAGCTATCGGTTGCATGACATTTCAACTCCCCATCCAAAAATTGACCTGTTCACCCTGATGTTAAGCACAAACTAGAAGTCTACCACCTCTTATTCCACCTGACAGTAGCCGATAACCAAATAACATCAACAGTAAGTTTTCCATTTTCAGGTCATGCTAACCTCCTGTATTGCCACATTAACCCCCACAATTTTTTCCCTCTTTCCATATGCACCCCCACACCACATTACCTATTTTCAGATCCCTCTCCTTTCTATCCACTCAAACACCAACATATTTTCACCCACTGTATCCCCTCCAATACTTAGCTAAATCTTCTTTTTATCTATTCCTTATTGGCTCTTATTATCAAGTTCATACACATTGTCTTTGTGCTCCTCCAGCCTCCATCTCCATTTTCATCCTTTCCCACCTGGCTCCATCTGCCTCTTCTCTTTACTACCCCCACCACCCACACCCTTTGTCTGCTTCCATCTATCACTTACCCACCCTGTTGCTACTTAATATTTTATGTTTTATTTTGGTCAATTAACTTCAACAGTGAATTTCACAAACACATTTTGATGACTTCAAAATTGTCAACTTTGGGGCCAAAAAATGCACTGCAAGGAGAGTGGGAAATTTGGAATAATTTCACTACAGTTTTCAACTAACGCTGGGGGATTGTTAGGGAAAACGATCTATTTCTCAGTGGCAAACTTTGCAGTAAACATGCAAGATGGGGTAATATATTCCAGAATATAGCATCATATACCAGAAAAAGCCTCAAAAACATTTATGTCTTGCCAATTAAGGAGCATTTCAAACATCTTCCAAACAATGAAAAATAAGCAAGTTATTCCAGCAAGATTTTCACAATTTAAGAAATGTAAAGGCACAAGAAAAAAAATCTGAGATATGCCCATTTCTGTGAGATTCTTTTTGTAACTAGATGGAGATCACAGATAAAGACCTTTAAATCTTACTGAAGAATATTGCAATGTGATTATGTTTCAAATAATAGTAAAAAAAATGCAGATTTCTATGATAGAAATTTCAAATCAAATTGTTTAACTACCAAACATGATGAACCACTCATCCTTGCATAATGAAATGTATGCAATACTAAAACAAGCAACAGACCTGTCATAGAATAGATGAAATAGAGATTGTGAGGACTCTGGTTATTAAAATAATAAGTTCATTGATGTTAATGCAGATATTGCCATGAAGTCTATGCTCATCTTCCTGAAGAAAGAGTATGGCAAGATCCTGCAAGTTAGCATTTTGTCGGGAGGCTCCTACTGGGATTAGCTTTCACTGCTTTTTCCTCATTGAGGTTCAAATACCTGGAGAACAACTTCTGTCATAAATTCACAACTTCATCTCCATGTCTTGAAAGAGCAGCACATGTCAGGGGACACCTGAGGCATTTTAATCATGACCACCATCGTGAAAGGAGACAAGTCTAATTGTGTTAACTGCAGAGAGCTATCCTTGCTGCCTTAAAAAACAAAAAGTCATTTCCAAAGACCTCCTAAACTGTCTCCACATACTGGGCGAAGAACTTCCCAAATTCTACTGTTAATTTTATTCATCTAAAGGCACAATGGACATACCATGCATCAACTCTAACAGAAATACAGGAAGCATGATTATTGATGTTGGATGTAAGTATATTTCTCACATTTACTACTCACAGGAATTCACCTCCATCTTGAATCCGCTGCTTGATTGCTTACAAGCTGTGATCTCGTCCAATGTGAGCCAACAAATGAAATTTCAAAACAGACAGGTGAAAACAAACTACAACATTGCCCCAATGAATGCTGCACTTCACTTCAAGCAAGCCTCACAGTACAATGTACAAAACAAACATGAAACTGCTCAACCCATGATGTCTCCATTCGGGTCAAAATCACCCCAACCTCAGTAATTGAGCTAAAAAAATAATAATACACTAATAAGGTCCGCTAAACAGCCATTAGTCAATGTGGAACACTTCTATGATCTTGTTTTTATTGCACTGGAATACAAGTTAATGAAACATTTATTTTAAATTTCATGGTTTGCTACATGTGGGAAACACTCTTACTTTTGATCCTACTTCCAGAGAATAACATGCTTTCACTTCAGTTCTGTAGGTTGAGGTGCCTGATTAAGTTAATGTGGGATCTGCTTAAGTCATGAATTTACAAGAGCCAAGCACCTAGACACCAATGAGCTCTCTGACAGTGTCTGCAAAATCCTCCAGATCAACTGGCAGCAAAGCATACAAACATCAACATCCTCTCCAAAGCCAATACTGCCAGCTTTGAAGTTTAATTATACTCAGTCAGTTCCCATGGGCAGTCTACCTCAGTAACATACGCAAAACCAACATCCTTCAAGTTACTCCATGCCAAGAGGAAACCAAGTGGGCAGAGTAAGTGATCCAAGACTGCTTATATTGCTTCCCCACTTAGTCAGAAGCATTTAGGATTGGTCCTAAGAACTTCAGTTTCATTCATTGTAAGCACAGAAAAGACAAGTGTAAATTGTGAAAGAGCATGCAGCCCTCCAACCTGTATACCTGGACTATCAAAAGAACCTAATGGCATTTCAAGACTCTAAGTCAAAGTAAAATTTATTATCAGAATACATACATATCATCATGTATGTGTGCATACTTAGCAATTCTATGGAACAGTCACTGTATACAGGATCAATGGACACACTGTGCAAATGCAGATATAAGTAGCAATAAATAATGAGCATGAAATAACAAGATAAAAGAGCCCTTAAATGAGTGTAGCTATCCCCTTTTGTACAAGGGCCTGATGGTTGAGGGACAGTAACTGTTCTTAAACCTGCTGGTGTGAGTCTCGAGGCACTTGTACCTTCTACCTGATGGCAGCAGTAAGAAAAGTGCATAGTCTGGGTGGTGAGGATCTTTGATAATAGATGCTACTTTCCTTTGACAGTGTTTCTTGTAGATGTGCTCAATGTTTGGAAGGGTTTTACCCATGATGTGCTGGCCCAAATCCATTACCTTCTGTAGGATTTTCCACTCAAAGCATTGGTGTTCTCATACCAGGCTGTAATGCAGCCAGTCAGCACACTTTACACCACACATCTATAGAATTTTGCCAAGGTTTTTGATGACATGCTGAAGCTCTGCAGACTCCAGCGGAAGTCGAGGCGCTGTCATGCTTTCTTCGCAATTATATTTATATGATGTGTCCAGGACAGGTCCTCTGAAATAATGACACCCAGAAATTTAAAGATACTGATCCTCTCCACTTCTGATCCTCTGACGATTTCTGGCTCCTGGACCTCTGGTTTCCCGCTCCTGAAGTCTACAATAGTTCCTGGGTCTTATTGATATTGAGTGAGAGGTTGTTGTATACCTGGACATTTGGGCACCACTCTGCCCAAATCTCCCTCCTGTACACAGATTCATCACCATCTTTAATATAGCCAAAACAGTGCTGTCATCAACAAACTTGCATATGGCCTTGGAGCTGTACTTAGTCACACAGTTATAGGTGTAAAGCATGTTGAGTAGCAGGTTAAGTCCAGTCCCTGCAGTGTACCTGTGCTGATGAAGACTGTGGAGATGTTTTTGCAAATCCGAACTGACTGAGGTCTACAAGTGAGAAAATCTGGGATCCAATTGCACAAGAGGGTATTGAGGCCCACGTCTTGGAGTTTATTGCTTAGTTTTGAGGGGGTGATGGTGTTAAATGACAAGCTATAATTGATAAAGAGCATCCTGATGTATGCATCTTTGCTGTCCAGATATTCCAGGGTTGTGTGAAGACCATGGAGATAGGATCTGCTGTAGACCTGTTACTCTGGTAGGTGAGTTGGAGCTGATCCAAGTTGCCATTCAGCCTCTCAAAACACTTCATCACTATGGATGCAAGTGCCACTGGGCAATAATCATTTCGACAGGTTACCGGTACAGTTGAAGCCTGCTTGAAGAAGGTGGGTACCATACACTGCCAGTGAGAGGTTGAAGTCACCCGAGTATATACCAGCCAGGTGGTCAGCACAGGTCTTCAAAACTTGGTCAGGTACTCTGTCCAGACTGGATGTTTTCTTTGGATTTAGTCTCTTGAAGGCAGCCCACACATCATCTTCAGATATTGAGACTAAACGATCATCGGGAGACATGAGGGTGTGTGATGGTTCCTCCCCATCCTGGAGATCAAAGTGAGCATAGAAGGCATTGAACTCATCTGGAAGCAAAGCTCTGCTATCCCCTATTTGCAGGATTTAGCTTTGTAGGAGGTTATGGCATTCAAACCCAGCCACAGCTGTCGTGCATCCCTTATTGATTCCAATCTGGTCTGGAATCTCCACCACCCAAGAGATGGCTTTCCAAAGATCAGACCTGCACCTCTTATAAAATTCCTGATCTCTAGACCTGAATGTCTCTGATCTAACTCTCAGCAGGTTCTGGATTTCATTGTTCATCCAGGGCTTCTGAGTGAGGCAAACCCTGAACAATGTCGTGGGGCACACTCATCCATAGCTGTTTTAATAAAGTCTGTAATGACCCTGGTGTAGTCATTCAGGACCTCAAATGAGTTCTTGAACACCGTCCAGTCCACTGACTCAAGGCAATCCTGTAACTGTTCCTCCACCACCCAACCACCTCTTAGTTGTCTTGATCTCTGGAGCCTTGCTTTTGAGGGCAATGATCCAACTTGCCAAAATGTGGTTTTGGGAATGAATGACGTATGGATATTTGCCCCATGGCCCTCATCAGCAAATTAAAACTTGCAGTACCGGAGTAGAAACAGGTCATCCTTGACTTTGAAAAGCTAGTGCAAGAATAAAATTCTCCTCACAGGCTGTAAATCAAAGAAGAAATTTTACTTCTCAAACATTTTACTGTACAAAAATAAAAATGTTTAAAGTTGTAGAATGTTTTAAAACTGCACAAAGTATTGAAACAAAATGTAAGAGGAAACTTGTTTAAATTTCCTTAACTATTGGAGGGTGGAGCAATAAGCATGGTTCAGGATGCTTGAAGTGTACAATGCCTAATTTCACAGTAAAAATTGTTCTCAAACATGCTCTTTAAATAACTGCTATTTGACAATCACGCTGGAGATGTCAGCAGAAAAGCATACCTATATCCACCTATGATACCGTAATTTGATTACAGTACACTATATTTGTACTTTACATTTTATAAGTTTTATGTAAGGTATAAAAACAATCAGCATCATAGACTTGTTCTGGTGCTAGATTTTTGTGATTAGCAGATGCTTCAAAAATTTAATTCCGTGCCTTTTCTTAAATTTCTGCAACCGGTCTGCTGAATATTCACAATTATCTTCAATTTTCAGTTCGCCTTGATAGATCTTTGCTTGTTTCATGATCAGCAGACTGTTATGTAGCACATGTTCACTCTGATGCTGCTGAATCCACTCTTTCAATACATCTTTTTCTTTTTTTCATTAAACTTCTGTTTATTACATATGCGAGGGCATTTCTCAGAACTATCTATGATGCACAGAAATCTCCACATTGCCTGGGAACCTTCCCAGCACTCTGAGGAATTTTTCATTTGTAATGTCATGTCACTGCTGAAAAACAATTTGGATTTTGGAATTTAGGATAAGGAGTACTCAACCTGTATAAAGCATTGGTCAGACCACAATGGAATATGGTGATCAGTTCAGGAGGGACATACTGGCATAGAAGAGGGTCCAAGGGAGGTTTACAAGAATAATCCTGGGAATGAAAGGGTTAACTTGTGTACTCACTGAAGTGTAGAAGAATGAGGGGATTTTCAATTAAACCTATCAAATATTGAAAGGCCGAGATATAGTGGATATGGAGAAGATGCTTCATACTATAGTGGGAAAGTCTAGGACCATAGAGCACAACCTCAGAAGAGAAGGATGTCCCTTTAGAACAGAGATGAGGAGCAAGTTCGTTAGCAAGAAGGTGGTGAATCCATAGAATTCATTTCCACAAACTGCTGTGGAGGCTAAGTCATTGGATATCAGTCTTTAAAGCGAAGGTTGATAAGCTTTTGATTAGTCTGGATGTCAAAGATTATGGAGAGAAGGCATGAGGATGGGATCAAAAGGGATCATAAATCACCCATGATGGAACAGACTCAATGGGCCGAATGCCTTAATTCTCCTCCTATGTCTTATGGTCTTCAATAGTACAGTTTTTCCTAATAAAAATAAATGGCTCCCAAACTGAGAGTGCTTTGGAAGATAATTAGGGCAATTGCTCAAGGGCAGAAATGATCTGAAACATTGTTCTCATTACTGTTCCAAAAGACAGGGCAGGTCCATTATTAGACATACTGGGGGGGGGGGGGTGGAAATTACAGGTAAAGAACAAAGAATTGAAATACCATTATTTAAGTATTTTCTTTACGTCAGATCTATTTCATTGTTCAACCATCAGGATAGGTTTCCTACCATTGCACTAAGAGTTCAGTCATCTTTTTATTTTCAACTGAACCTTAAGATTACTAAACACTAAAGAAAAGCTTGGAGCTCTAATGCAATTTCAGAAAGCATATTTCATCACCCAATATCCTATAAAAGGGAATTAGATTTCATATACCCTAAACAACAAATACACACCCTGGGCAGAAAATTTGTGATTAAGAAAAAGGAAGTGTTATTCCACAAACAATCCAGTCTGTTTCTCTACAAATTGCCCATTTCCCATTCCTATTATAAAATTTTCCAAAGGAGAATGTTCAGTTCAGTTCAAAATGTTCAGTTTCTCTCTAATAACATAGAGAACATATTTTCCTAATTGATGTGTATAGATACCGGGTACCAATGTACAGCCTGGTCCTCTGCCTTCCAACATCGTTATTCCAATGAAAACTATAGCCATCATTTCTGTGAAAAGCAAATTTGATGACAATTGTTAATACTGTGTATATCATTCAACAACTTAGAGTTTGCCCATCAATTTTGAATCTTCACTAATCATGTCAGCACCATGAGAACAACTGCTCCTCCTCAACCTTAATTTTATGTAATTTATATATTAATAATGACATTCTCCACAGAAAATTAGAACTGCTAGTTTATAACTTTGTAATGAAAGAATTTATGTTCCTGCTTTTCTATTTAACCTCTAGGAAGAGAATCAAAACCGAAGTCTCATTGAGGCAGATAGTAAATTGTTCACAAATTTCTTTTTGAAAAGATATTTCAATAATTCCTCCTCACTAAAGTTAGGCAGCTGACTGTTCAATAATGCATTGCAAAGGGAATCCTTGTGCATCTGGATCCTTGGTTTCCTCACTTACAGACTCCCATTAATTTGGATTTGCAACATCTCCTCCACAATCACCATCAGCACAGGTATACCACAAGACTGTGTGCTTAGGCCCCTGCTCAACACACTTTATACTTATAAAGTCACACACAAGAGAAAATCTGCAGATGCTGGAAATCCAAGCAACACACGCAAAATGCTGGAGGAACTCAGCAGACCAGGCAGCATCTATGGAAAAAAAGTACAGTCAATATTTTGGGCTGAGTCTCTTTGGCAGGACGGAGGAAAGAAAAGATGAGGAGTAGATTTAAAAAGGTGGGGGGGGGGGTGGAGAAGAGAGAAACACAAGGTGATAGGTGAAACCTGGAGGGGGTGGGATGAAGTAAGAAGCTGGGAAGTTGATTGGTGAAAGAGGTACAGGGCTAGAGAAGGTAGAGTCTGATAGGTGAGGATAGAAGCCCATGGAGGAAAGAAAAGGGAGGAGCACCACCAGAGGGAGTTAATGACAGGCAAGGAGAAAAGGTGAGAGGTAAAAGGGGATGGGGAATGGTAAAGGGGTGGGGGGGGGTGAAGGGGGTGGCGACATTACTGGAAGTTTGAGAAATTGATGTTCATGCCATCAGATTGGAAGATAACCAGATGGTATTCTGCTTGCAAGGATAAGTGTCAGGAGGGAGATCAGTGGGGAAGGACAAATGGACAAGGGAATTGCATAGAGAGCGATCCCTGTGGAAAGCAGAAAGTGTGGGGGGGGGGGGGGGGAAGATGTGTTTGCAAGTGGAACAAGTGCTACACCTGCACCTACACCACCTCCCTCACTACCATTCAGGGCCCCAAACAGTTCTTCCAGGTGAGACAACACTTCACCTGTGAGTCTGCTGGGGTCATGTACTGTGTCTAGTGCTCCTGGTGTGATATCTGACATAGATTGGAAGACTATTTTGGCGAGCACCTACGCTCCGTCTGTCAGAAGAAGCAAGATTTCCCAGAGGCCACTCATTTTAATTCCACTTCCCAATCCCATTCTGATATGTCAATCCATGGCCTCCTCTACTGTTGTAACAAGGCCATACTCAGGTTGGAGGAACAACTCCTTATTTTCTATCTAGGTGGCCTTCAACCTGATGGCATGAGCATCGATTTCTTGAACTTCCAGTAATGGGCCCCCCCACCCTCTCCTTCATCAGTCCCTATTCCCTTTTCCCTCTCACCTCATCTCCTTGCCTGCCTGTCACCTCCCTCTGGTACTCCTCTCCCTCTTTCTTTCTTCCATTGCCTTCTTTCCTCACCTATTAGTCTCCACCTTCTCCAGTCCTGTATCTCTTTCACCAACTTCCCAGCTATTTACTTCATCCCTCCCCCTTCAGGTTTCACCTATCACCTCATGTTTCCCTCTTCCCTCCCCCATCTTTTTTAAATTTACTCATCTTTTTCTTTCCAGTCCTGCCAAAGGGTCTTGGCCCAAAACTTTGACTGTACTTTTCTTCCCCACAGATGCTGCTTAGCCTGCTGCGTTCTTCCAGCATTTTGTGTGTTATAGAGGCCAAGTACAGCTCCAATGCTATATCTAAGTTTGCTAATGACACCACATAAGCCAAATCAAAGGTGGTGATGTATCAGCATACAGGAGGGAGATTAAAATCTGTCTGAGTGGCACCACAACAACAACCATTCACCCAATACCAGCAGAACCGAAGAACTGATCATTGACTACATACGGAGGAAACCAAAGGTTCATAAGAGAGTCCTCATCAAGGATCAGAGGTACAGAGGGTCAGTAACCTTAAATTCTTTGGTGTTATCATTTCAGAGGATCTGTCCTGGGACCAGCACATAAGGGTCATTACAAAGATAACAGTGCAGCCCCTCATCGTTCTTCACAGTTTGTGAAGATTCAGCATCTCATCTGAAACTCTGGCAAACTTCTATACACAGTGGAGAGTATATTGACTGGTTGTAGCATGACCTAGTATGGAAACACCATTGCCCTGGAATAGAAAATCCTGCAAAAGTAGTGAATACAGCAGTCCAGCACAAGAAAAGCCCTCCCTACCATTGAGCACATCTCCAAGGAGCGCTGCCACAAGAAAGCAGTATCCATCATCTAGGCCAGGCTCTCTTCTCGCTGCTACCATGGGAAAAGGGGTATAGGAGCCTCAAGTCCCACGTCACCTGGTTCAAGAGTAGTCATTATCTTAAAACCATCAAGCTTCTGAACCAGTGTAGACAACTTCACTCACCTCAACATTGAACAAATTCTGCTACCTATGGACTCACTTTCAAGGAGTCTATAACTCCTGTTCTCAATAATTATTTTTTTGTATTTGCACAGTTTGCCTTATTTTACACATTGGCTGTTTGTCTTTGTGTATAGTTTTTCATTGATTCTAATATGTTTCTTCGTATCTACTGATAAGCCTGTAATAAAATGAATTTCAAGGTGGTAAATGGTGACATAGGTACTTTAATAATAAATTTATTTTGAACTTTGAATCCTACTAGTTGCAAAATGCTTCAAAACACCTGAAAGTTTTCTTGGTAGGATTCAATGCTTATTTAACCTAGTGAAACAAGCAGTAACAATTGTGTACAACAGTGAACACAAACAAGGGCCATGTTTAAACATTTTATAACCTTATAAATCTGAAGATCAAATATTAGCTTCAATTGTCTTTAAGTATTTCCTACTTGTGAGATAAGTTGTTGCTCTTAGGCAGGCCAAGTCTCTTTCACTATCTTCCAGTGATTCAAACAAACTTATAACAATTAGTCTAAATTAGAGATGAAAATTGACAGAAACAGTCATTTAAAGACAAATGACAGCCCTTCAAGCCCAAGAGGGATGGATCAACAAGAAACACAATGTTGAATGATTTCAGATGCTAGATTTCAGTTATTTTAAAAGCTCTAGCAGGTGTGTTTTTAAACCTAAAAATATTTTTCCTCTCTGATGCATTCGATATTTGCATTAAAGCCTGAGAGCCATTATGATTTATTTCCATAACTTCAGTGGAAATACAATTCAAACTTTGTCACAATTTTCACTAAAATCTCCAGCTTTCTGAACAAACTGGATGTGCAGCAGTTACTTATTATTGATAAGACATGCTTGGTCCCCATAAGTACCAACTTGGGGTATTCACTTCTATAAACAGAGCAATTTAGGTGCTCAGTCTATAATGCATTGTAAGACAGTCCAACTACATTTTGCAAGTGTTCAGTTTCAGTATATAATGATTATAACTTCTATATTCCTTCAGTTCAGCTTAAAGATACAAAGTGCTCTAATTAGTTTCTTTTAATAGTTATCACAAAAAGTATTTTGTTGTACGATTTCCACAATGATCAATTCTTATGACAACTATTTTTCCAATAACTTTGAAAGATTTCAATGCAAGCCATACAGACTGACCACTAATATAGCACATTATTCACCACACACTCTTCAAAAGTTTCTTAAATTATTAAACAAGACTAAATGTCCATTTCAATTATTCTTTCTAGTAATATCCTCAGTTTAATTTCAATACAAATTTCAATAGTAGTTTGACCATGAATATTCTTAAATGTTTTACCATACGACTTGCAAATTGTTCACAAGACACTCCTCAAACATTATGCTTTAGCATGGGTAAATTGACTCTAATCAATTTACAAAGGTAATGTCACAATACTCTACAGGTCAAATTCCATATAGTCCAATAAAACAATTCAACTCATCCACCAAGAACTACGTCGCATATTGCATTTGTAGCTTTGCTCCACCCACTAATCTAGCACTATGTGCATTAATTTTTTGCTTACCATATCTTTCCAATGCCCCATGTGTGTAAAGGAAAAATAAGCTACACATACTCAAGCTTTCATAAACAGAAGTCAACATTCAAATTTTTTTGTCTTTAATTTTCATTCATTATGTGCCATGTCATATGACATGGGTGATCAGAGTCTTTGATCATGATTGTTTTTGGTAAATTTTTCTACAGAAGTGGTTTGTCATTGCCTTCTTCTGGGCAGTGTCTTTACAAGACGGGTGACCCCAGCCATTATCAATACTCTTCAGAGACTGTTTACCAGGTGTCAGTGGTCACATAACAAGGACTTGGGATATGCCTCAGCTGCTCATACAACCATCCACACCTTGCCAAAGGGTGACCTGCAAGCTAGCAGAGGGAAGGAATACCTTACACCTCCTTTAGTAGGGACTCATCCACCCTACCACCAAAGTCTTTAATATATAATCAAAAGCAATATCTGACTTTTTAATATGACTTCTATTTTCACTTCTCTGATTTGACAAAAATCTCAACCATGGAAGTGTACAGCAATACCACATTGCTAGCTTTGCAACATCTTGCTTAAAATCAATACGGTCTTGTAGTTTTATATTTCTATATCAACATGTATTTGTGAACTAAAAGTAGCTTCTGGGCTTCCTGATCTCTTCATTTGCTAAGCTTTAACCCAACAAACTCAATATGGAAATGAATTATTCACACCAGGAACAGTGTGAGGATCTCTATCCATAGGTCAAGTGCTGGAAAATATTAGCATTGAAAGATTTTTGATTGATAGCATGTACTCAGTAGGTTAACTGGTTCATTTCTGTGCTATATGACTAGTTTGTCTCGAGTTTGGCAATATCATTGATGGCAGAGAATGCAAACACTGCTGTCAAGAGCTGAAGACATTCAATGAAGGGATTTAATTGTCTCTGTTCATTAGTTTCTAGAATTCTGATTTCTGCTGCACCAGCATTCAGTCAAGGATAGCATTACAAGTTGTCAATATTCACAACAAATCACAAAAAGTCTCATTTGAAACAAACTGGGGCAAAAAACCCTCCAGAATCATTGTCTACCAATCACAACTCTCTCAAACACAGTTAAGAAAGCTAATCATTCCTCCCTGAAAGAAACAAATGTGATTCAAAATCATCGCATGCACATAGAAACATACAGTAAAATGCATTGTTTGCATCCAAAGATGTCCTGAGGGCAGCTCCAGTGTCGCAATACTTTCCAGCGGCAACGTAGCATGTTCCACAATAACAACACAACACAGAACACCAGTACAACAAAACAAGACAGCAACAGGAAAACAAACCAGTTTCCTACCTGCCCGTCCACCACCCCCTCTCTCTCTCTAACCACACACACACACACACACACACACCCCCCCACCCCCAAACCCAGGACAAGCTGCCTCTGGGCCTCCAGTTCTCGAGCTCTGTACTCCCAGACATCAGGGCTCCAACCTTCCTCAGGTCTCTGGTCTGGACTCAGCCTTTACCTCCGGATTCGCCAAGCTCTGAACTTCAACTATGTCCTTGACCCCAAGACTTAACAATGATAGGTTTGATCTTTGGACTCTGAACAACCTAACCTTCAGGATCATCAACCTTCAACCACAGAGCACCTCAGACCTTGACTTCTGCACTTGCACAGACCTCCAATCCTGGTGGCAGGGGGTTGTAGGAGGGTTACCAGCTCTCAGGACTCCTGTCTGCACAGATCTCCAACTCGGTATTTGGCGACCTGAGAATCAATCGTCTCCTCAGCGCCTATTGATCTGACCCAATTTCCAGATTGCTGACTTTGGACTGTAGAACATACCAACCTAGACTCCAAGACAGGTTCCTGCTCCTGATTCTTTATCCTCACTCATCCATCGTAAATCCTAACCTGACTCCTAACAATCTACACTGTTCCCCTAAACCGGGGGTCGGCAACCCGTGGCTCCGGAGCCACATGTGGCTCTTTTACGTCTGTGCTGCGGCTCCCTGTTGCTTTGGGAAATAATTGGTCAGTATTTAATTAAAATGTATTTTATGTTAGTTTGTTAGTTTTTGAAATGTAATTCTAAATTTGAAGATTATGGTGATCTTGTACAATCTAAATAAGATGTTGTGGCGACCCATTTCCTGACACATCCGAACCGGCTCACAATTAGCCAGCGTTCAGGCTAAGGGAGATAGCCTACGGGGGTTTGTGAGTACGTGTCTTTTGCAGCATCCGCGCCCATGGGTGGCGGGATGAGGGAGGCTTAAAAGCAAGGCTGTTTAGTTTGAATAAAGCTATCTTTGACTGCAGTTTACTGACTGCATGTAGCACACCGCTACAACGTGTTTTTATTGCTGGCTGTCCAGAGGGGAGGTGCTGAAACGCTTTGTCGCGTGTCTGGAAGAAGTGAAAACTTTCCTGGGCAGCAAAGGGCTCACCTTTCCTGAGCTGGAACAGCCAGAGTGGCTGGAAAAGCTACACTTCATGGTAGACATGACAGCGCACCTGAACACGCTGAACACAGCTCTTCAGGGCTAAGGACGTACAGCCCTGCATATGTTGGAGGATGTTTTGGCATTCGAGCGCAAGTTGACAGTGCTTGCCAGAGATTTACAGAAAGGCACATTGTCTCACTTCCCCAATTTGAGAGAGTTCAAACAAGGCCACGACATGATAAATTCGGAGTATTTACATTCTGCAATCATCGCAATGCAAACATCGTTTGGGAAATGCTTCTGTGAGTTCAGAGAGGAAAAAAACACATTATCCTTCATGGTCACTCCCCTAAGCATCGATCCATCCCTACTGAATACGACTGCATTGTCAGGTGTGACTCAACCTGACCAAGTATGATAAATATTTTAATTGCCTATTATTTTACGTATATTCATATGTTTTCATTGTTCAGTGAAATAGTCCTTTTATTTTTCAGGTTGACAGCTGGCTGACGTTATTTTTGGTTTGCTGCTGGCTGTAAATTTAAGTTTGGCGTTTTTCATAAATACAAGAAGGACTCAAATAGACGTTGAGTATTTTACTTAAAAGTAACCTTCAACCCAACGTCTTTTTTTCGGAGTTCAAAATGTTTTTGTGGCATGCAGAAATGTAATTTCGTTTTCTCTGCAGGAATTCATCAATTTCATAAATGCAACACATTATAGTTTGTTTATACATAGCATAAAGGCAAAACAAAACGTTGTATGCAGTGTTATTTCATTTTAAATGTCAAACGGGTTTTGCGGCTCCCAGTGTTTTCTTTTCTGTGGGAAACGGGTCCAAGTGGCTCTTTCAGTGGTAAAGGTTGCTGACCCCTGCCCTAAACCATCCTGACGAACCTGGAAGAAAACACAAGGAAATCTGCAAATGCTGGACATTCAAGCAACACACACAAAATGCTGGTGGAACGCAGCAGGCCAGGATGTTTCAGGCTGAGATCCTTCATCAGGACAAACTGAAAGTGAAGATAGTAAGAGATTTGAAAGTAGGAGGGGGAGGGGAAAATGCAA
This sequence comes from Hypanus sabinus, assembly GCF_030144855.1. NCBI lineage: Eukaryota > Metazoa > Chordata > Chondrichthyes > Myliobatiformes > Dasyatidae > Hypanus > Hypanus sabinus. The sequence goes on along the minus strand of NC_082738.1, from coordinate 5,978,726 downwards.
AATGATAGAAGACCGGAGGGGGTGGGGTGAAGCTGAAAGGTGATTGGCAAAGGGGATACAGAGCTGGAGAAGGGAAAGGATCTTGAGACAGGAGGCCTCAGGCGAAAGAAAGGGGGGGGGGAAGCACCAGAGCAAGATGGAGAACAAGCAGAGTGATGGGCAGAAAGAGAAGAAAAAAAAAAGGAGAGGTAAAAACTAAATATATCAGGGATGGGGTAAGAAGGGGAGGAGGGGTATTAATGGAAGTTAGAGAAGTCAATGTTCATGCCATCAGATTGAAGGCTACCCAACCGGTATATAAGGTATTGTTCCTCCAACCTGAGTGTGGCTTCATCTTGGAATTAAAATGTGTGGCCACTGGGAGATCTTGCTTTCTCTGGCGAACTGAACGTAGGCGTTCAGCGGAACAGTCTCCCAGTCTGTGTCGGGTCCCACCAATATATAAAAGGCCACACTGGGAGCACCAGAAGCAGTATACCACACCAGCCGACTCACAGGTGAAGTGTCGCCTCACCTGGAAGGACTGTCTGGGGCCCTGAATGGTGGTAAGGGAGGAAGTGTAAGGGCAGGTGTAGCACTTGTTCCGCTTACAAGGATAAGTGCCAGGAGGGAGATCGGTGGGAAGGGATGGGGGGACGAATAGACAAGGGAGCCCCTTAAATAGCTCTAAGTACTTTTGATTATTACAAAAGGCAGCAAAAGTGTTATTTAACAAAACAGCTCAAAGATTTCTGACAGTTACATGTTACATCCTACACAAAAGGTTTTGAAGTTTATCACCAGTAACAAATCACAACCTCACCCACATTACTCAAGTTTAAACAACTGTCTACTAGATTCTCACATGGGATTAGCACTGATGGCTCAAACTTCCTGGAAGCAAATCAAAACAAACCAGTGATGTTGACCAAGCATTCAGATGATGTAGTCTTTTTTAAATTTGTGCAATTTAGAGATTCAGAACAGCAATCAACCCAAATTAAAGTACACAATTCAAAAGCAAATGCAAAGCAAGTTCTAGAATTCTTTCCACAAACACTTCTCTTTCAACTTTGTCAATTTCTCTTAACAACTTTGGTTCTACAATATTAATCTCTATTAGCATGGAACAGATGTCAGATGAGGATGCAGTAGAGAACAATGAAGGAAATAAGAGCAGTTCATGCCAAATGAACAAAATAATCAGACCTCGAATGTAGATGTGGAAGGCATCAACAATAGGTTTACAAATGACATGAAGATTGGTAATGTTAACAGCACAGAGGCAAGGCTTAGGCTACATTTCTTGCTGAAATGGGTGAGAAATGGCAGATGGAGTTTAATCCAGATAAAGATGAGGGGAAGCAATTTGGGAATAAGGGTTTAGGATGTGCAACAGGAATAAATGTTAAGAACATGGGGAATATCAAGGAACAGAGTGTTTCTGGTGTACAAACTCAAAACTTTTGAAGGTGCTAGCAAGGGGGGAATAATATGGTTAAAATGGCTCGTGACATACTGCCCCTTATTTAATTAGATATTAAAACAAGAGCAAAGAGATTGTGCTCCAATTTTATGAAACAATGGTCAGACCTGAGCTAGAGTACTGTGCAGTTCTGATCACTATATCATAAGAAGAATGGGATAGCATTAAAAAGGATGTGGAACAGATTCACCAGGAGGTCACTTGAGATAGAGCATTTCAATTACAAGAAGATTCTTGGTATGATTTCACCCAAGATTAAGAGGGGACATAATTATGAAGATTCAGAGGGGACATATTTTATATAAAATTCTGAGGGGAATAGAAAAGGCAGGCAGCAGCAAACTTTTCCCCAGAAGTAGATAAAACTATAGGTCACAGTGTTAGAGATATAAAAGGATATGAGAGGAAGCTTTCTCACCCAGAGAATGACAAATACCTAGAATACACTGTCGGAGAAAATGATGGAAGCAAAGGCATTGTTAGTATTTAAGAAGTTTCTAGCTCAGAATTTTATTACTTAGAAGGTATAGAAGGCCACAGACAAAGTACTAGAAGATGGCATTAATACAGATGAGTGACAACTGGTCAATGTGGACAATGTGATCCAAATAGCCTGTATCTATGCTGTCTGAATCTTTGAAGTAGCTGGACCAATAATACCCATCGATCATGAACCATAAAAATGTGAGCCTCCTGGTTTCATCCAACATCGTTGCTGATTTCACACATTATCCAAGGCATACGATAAAATTACTCAATTGCCCCAGAACTAGAGGAAAAACCAACTAGGACTCCTACTCAGTACTGGCGAGTGGCTCCATCTGATTAAATAAACATATATGAAAAATAGGTATCAATGAAATTAAGCACAGCTAAGATCTCTCTCCCCCCCCCCCCCCCCACCAAAAGCACAGGACGATTAGCTAAATATTTTCAATTCACAAAAGCATTTTTTCTCGAAACCAATAAAACTGAAAACATAACTTGCCTTTGAACAAGTACCAGTGACATAAGACCACAAGACACAGGAGAAGAATTGGGCCATTCGGCCCATCAAGTCTGCTCTGCCATTTCATCATGGCTGATCCATTTCCCTCTCAACCTCATCCTCGTGCCTACTCCACGTAACTTTTTACACCGACTGATCAAAAACCTTTCAACTTCCGTCTTAAATACACCCAATGACCTGGCCTCCACAGCCGCATGTGGCAATGAATTCCACAGACACACCACCCTCTGGCAAAAGAAATCCCCCCTCATCTCCATTCTAAATGGATGCCTCTCCATTCTGAGGCTGTGCCCTGTAGTCTTCGACTACCCCACCATAGGAACAATCCTCTTCACATCCACTCCATCTAGGCCTTTCAACATTCGATAGGTTTCAATGAGGTCTTCCCTGCCTTCCCCGCCACTCTTCTAAATTGCAGTGAGATAATTCCCAGAGCCATTAATCACTCCACATGATAAGCTTTTCATTCCCGGAACCTCCCCTGAGCCCTCCTCAATGCCAGCATATCCTTTCTTAAATAAGGGGCCCAAAACTGCTCACAATACTCCAAGTGAGGCCTCACCCGTGCCTTATAAAGCCTCAGCATTACATCCTTGCTCTTATATTCTTGTACTCTTGAAATGAATGTTAACATTAAATTTGCCTTCCTTACCACTGACTCAACCTTTAGGAAATTCTGCAGGAGGATTCCCTAATCCCTTTGCACCTCAGATTTTTGAATTTTTTCCCCCATTCAGAAAATAGTCCCATGCTTTTATTACTTCTACAAAACTGCACGACCATACATTTCTCAACACTGTATTCCATCTGCCACTTCGACCATTCTCCTAGTCCAGGGGTCGGCAACGTTTACCACTGAAAGAGCCAATATGGACCCATTTCCCACAGAAAAGAAAACACTGGGAGCCACAAAACCCGTTTGACATTTAAAATGAAATAACACTGCATACAACGGTTTTTTTTGCCTTTATGCTATGCATAAACAAACTATAATGTGTTGCATTTATGAAATTGATGAACTCCTGCAGAGAAAACAAAATTACATTTCTGCATGCAACAAAAACATTTTGAACTCCAAAAAAAAAGACGTTGGGTTGAAGGTTACTCCATAGGTAGCCTACCTTGGATCGAAGAATTAAAAGAAAGCGCGCACTGGCGGGTGTCAGGCATTGGCAGTGGTGATGTATATTAATAGCGATAAAAAAACACGTTGTAGCGGTGTGCTACACGCAGCGCTAAAATAATGACACTGCAGTCAAAGATAACTTTATTCGAACTAAACAGCCTTGCTTTAAAGCCTCCCTCAACCTGTCCCCGTGGGCGCGGATGCTCCAAAAGACACATACTCACAAACCCCCATAGGTTATCTCCCTTAGCCGGAACGGTGGCTAATTGTGAGCCGGTTCGGATGTGCCAGGAAATGGGGTCTCCACAACATTTTATTTAGATTGTACAAGTCACCATGATCTTCAAATTTCGAATTACATTTCAAAAACTAACAAACCACGGGGAGCCGCAGCACAGAGGTGAAAGAGACGCATGCGGCTCCGGAGCCGCGGGTTGCCGACCCCTGTCCTAGTCTGTCTAGGTCCTTCTACAGCATCCCTGCTTCCTCACCACCTATCCTTGTACTGCCTGCAAACTTGGCCATAAAACCATCAATTCAGTCATCCAAATCCTTGACATACAATGTAGAAAGAAGCGGTCCCAACACTGACCCCTGTGGAACACCACTAGTCACTGACAGCCAATCAGAAAAATCTCCCTTTATTCCCACTCTTTGCCTCCTGCCAATCAGCCAATGTTCTATCCATGTAAGCATCTTTCCTGTAATACCATGGGCTCTTATCTTGTTAAGCAACCTCATGTGTGGCGTATTGTCAAAGGCCTTCTGAAAATTCAGATACACAACATCCACAGATTCTGTTTTGTCTATCCTGCTTGCTATTTCATCAAAGAAATCCATCAGGTTTGTCAGACAAGATTTTCCCTTGAGGAAATGATGACGACTTTGGCCTATTTTATCATGTGCCTCCAAGTACCTCAAAACCACATTCTTAACACTGAGTCCAACATCTTTCCAACCACTTGGTCAGGTTAACTGGCCTATAATTTCCCTTCTTTTGTCCCTCTCACTTCTTGAAGAGTGGAGTAAAATTTGCAATTTACCAGTCCTCTGGAACCATTCCAAAATCTAGTGATTTTTGAAAGATCTTTACTAATATACCCCTCCAAATTTCAGAACTTTCAAAAAACTAGGCAATGACAGAGATCTAGAAAATTATAAGGCTAACAGGAAGGAGCTTAAGAATGAAATTAGGAGTGCCAGAAGGGTCACGAGAAGGCCTTGGCGGAGATTATTAAGGAAAACCCCAAGGCATTCTACAAGTATGTGAAGAGCAAGAGGATAAGATGTGAGAGAATAGGACCAATCAAGTGTGACAGTGGAAAAGTATGTATTGAACCAGAGATTCTTAATGAATACTTTGCTTCAGTATTCACTATGGAAAAGGACCTTAGCAATTGTAGGGATGATTTTCAGTGGAGGGTTGCAGATGTTGTTCCCTTATTTAAGTAACGGAGTAGAAATAGCTCAGGAACTTATAGACCAGTTAGTATTACTTCAGTGGTTGGTAAGTTGGTGGACAAGATCTTGAGAAGCAAGATATATGATCATTTGGAGAAGCACAGTATGATTAAGAATAGTCAGCATGGCTTTGTCAAAGCCCATGAGCCTGATTGAATTTTTTGAGGGTGTGACTAAACACATTGATGAAGATAGAGCAGTAGGTGTAGTGTATATGGACTTCAGCAAGGCATTTGATAATGAACCCCATGCAAGGCTTATTGAGAAAGTAAGGAGGCATGGGAACCAAGGGAAGATTGCTTTGTGGATCCAGAATTGGCTTGCCCACAGAAGGCAAAGAGTGGCTGTAGATGGGTCATATTCTGTATGGAGGTTGGTGACCAGTAGTGTGCCTCAGGAAGCTGTTCTGGGACCCCTTCTCTTCATGATTTTTATAAATGACCTGGATGAGGAAGTGGAGGGATGGGTTAGTAAATTTGCTGATGACACAAAGGTTGGGGTGTTGTGGATAGAATGGAAGGCTGTCAGAGGTTACAGCGGGACATCAATAGAATGTAAAACTGGGCTGAGAAGTGGCAGATGGAGTTCAACCCAGACAAATGTGAAGTGGTTCATTCTGGTAGGTCAAGTATGATGGCAGAATTAATAGTAAGGCTCTTAGCAGTGTGGAGGATCAGAAAGATTTTGGGGTCCTTCTCCATAGGACACTCAAAGCTGCTGGGCAGGTTGACTCTGTGGTTAAGAAGGCATATGGGGCATTGGCCTTCATCAACCATGGGTTTGAGTTCAAGAGCCAAGAAGTAACGTTACAGCTGTATGGAACCCTGGTCAGACACCACTTGGAGTACTGTGCTCAGTTTTGGTCACCTCACTATAGGAAGGATATGAAAACCATAGAAAGGGTGCAGAGGAGATTTACAAGGATGTTGCCTGGATTGTGGAGCATGTCTTACGAGAATAGGTTGAGTGAACTTGGCCTTTTCTCCTTGGAATGACGGAGGATAAGAGGTGACCTGATATAGGTGTATAAGATGATGAGAGGCATTGATCGTGTGGATAGTCAGAGGCTTTTTCCAAGGGCTGAAATGGCTAACATGAGAGGGCACAGTTTTAAGGTGCTTGGAAATAGGTACAGAGGTAAGATTTTTTTTTATATAAACGCAGAGAGTGGTGAGTGCATGGAATGGGCTGCTGGCGACTGTGGTGGAGGCAGATACAATAGGATCTTTTAAGAGGCTCCTGGATATGGAGCTTAGAAAAATAGAAGGTCATGTGTAACCCCCAGGTAATTTCTAAAGTAAGTACAGGTTCAGCAGAGCATTGTGTGCTGAAGGGCCTGTATGGTGCTGTAGGTTTTCTATGTTTCTAACCATGGGGTGCATCTGGTCCAGGTAATGGATCTACCTTCAAACCTTTCAGTTTCCCAAGCAGCTTCTCCATTGTAATAGCATCTGCATTCACTTCTGCCTCACTGACACTCTCAAACTTCCAGCATACTATTAGTGTGGATTATGATCCGTCTCCCAATCTGAGACCCATCTACTTCTGCAGCAGACTTTAGTGGATAAACGGAAGGTAAATATTACTTTTAGCAATTTTGTCCATCTTGCCACAATTTAGCTATAAACTTGAGATTCATTCTGCCATTAAGGTAGGGGCATTTTTCAAAATATGCATTTGGAATGCTAATAAAGGCTTACAAACAACCAGCTGTTATACAATGTACCAAATTCAGACAAATTCTTCCCTCCAAGCCACTTCACACAAAACCACACAGAAGCATGTGACTACCAGAATAGATATGATCAAACTTGTGTGGCAACAAGATGATCAGTATGTCTGCAAAGAAAATTAAACGTCATAATCTGTGCCACCACTCTAAGTCAAATTTGAACCAGAACCACTTCTCAATCATCACAGCCTTACAATACATTCTGATTTATCCCCATTACCCTCATTATTAAGTATTAATATTTGATCTTGTGTTTCAAGAGCCAAGGCTGTCGCACAAAACACTTTGTATAAAATCATATAACTTGCCATTCAATGCAAGGAAGACTGTCCTGGTTCTCCAAAATAGCCACTGGTTAGTTCCACTCCCTATGGCCCTGAAAATGTTTAATTTCCATTTGAATCCACCTCCCTCACACTTCCAAAATCGTTAAACCCTTAAAGCTTTTTTTACCTATAAAGAAAAAACTTGCAATCCACCCCTCCCCCCAAAAACATACGAGGGGTATAGAGGAGCCTCAAGACCCACACCACCAGGTTCAGGAACAGTTATTAACCTTCAGCCATTAGGTTCTTGAACCAAATGGGATAACTTCACTCACTCCATCACTGAACTGTTCCCAAACCCAAGGATTCTTCATCTCATTTTCTTGATATTTATTGTTTATTATTCTTTTTTCTTCTTTCTTTTTGTATTTGCACAGATTGTTGTTTTTGTGCATTCGTTGTTTGCCCATCCCGTTGGGTGCAGTCTATCATTGATTCCGCTGTGTTTCTTGTATTTACTGTGAATGCCCACGAGAAAATGACACAAGTACTTTAATAATAAATGTACTTTGAACTTTGAAACATATATGGAAGGAGCTTAGGGTGATCAGATATCACACAAATGCTTTGGGTCTTGTGAATATAAAACATAAATCCCGCATGCAGGTATCTTTTAGAGAACAGTTTGGGAAAACTTGAAACACATTCAGCTAATTGTAGCAATACCGATCAACTTTTCCTGTTAAAATTGAGGGCGCGATCTATCGTAGAATTAATGACACGTTTATTACAGCAATATTTGTATCATTGTAGGACACAAAACACCCTTGTTAGGAATGCAATCGAAAGCAACGTAGCAAAATTTTAATCCCTGTTATCTTAACCAAAGGATATCGCCAACAGCATGAATTACCTGCAGTGTATTAAGTTTTACTTCACTTACTTGTAAATCTTTTCTTGTATTTTCCTCCTTTATCCAGGTCCTCAGACCATCCCCATCCTTTTACTATTAGTGCGTGTTTGAAACACAAACATCCTTAAATCGCTCATAATGGTTAGAAATTTTCATTTAGTCACTTGGACTTTATCACATGCATCCCTCCACCTCCTAGTACCTCTATTAAGTTCTCACCTCAGTTTCAGGTTTGCCATGAACTCTGACATATTGATCGTATCCATCAGAACAAAGTCTGCTTTGCCGAACTCCAAGCTCTCTTGCTCCGCCATGGTTCTTCTATCTGTCGGCACACAGCCGGACGGGCAAAGGGGAGAGAGTGAAAGAGACTTTCTTTACCCTGGACAGCCGCTCTGCTCCTTGGACTTTAAAGTCCCCTCACAGGTTTCCCAAAACTCCACGTAGTCTTTTTCCCCCTTCCTTCTCACAATATAAAATAACAAAACTAGAACGTTCGCCAAAAAAAAAATCCCGTCCCCACCGATTTCCGTTCCTCTCTTCTTGCAGATTCCTTCCTCGGGCGAACTCTCCAGAGCCGCACCTCACCTGAGCTAGACGAAACGTCACACGCGCACACGACACTGGCGGTTGGGCGGACCAGCGCGCGCGCTCACGTTTGGAAGGGAGCGCGCGCGCCCTCACGATCCTGGCTGCTGAGATGGGCAGGCACGCGTACGCGCAGGAAGGGGAGGGGGAACGGGACCTTGGCACGCACCCATGGAACTGTCAACTGCAGCAGACGCAGATACGGTGGGTTTTCCTTGCCTTGAAAGCCCGCCCAAAGCTCCTCGTGTAAGTGAAAAGAGGTTTGGAGTAATGTGATGTTGGTTGTTATGAATGAGAGGGAGTTACATCCTATATGCCCATAATGCCAAGGGATTAGATGAGGCTGTGTTCTGTGTTCCAGCCACTCTTAGGAAATGAAGGTGGGAAAGTAGCTAATACTATACCCACTGGGGATACTTTGGGACAAATGATATGATTTTCTATTGGTTTTCAAAATAGTGATAGAGAATAGGACTGGTGCACAGATTAAAGTCCTAAATTGGGGCATGGCAAATTTTGGTGCCATTAGATAGGAATTTACAAAGACTGACTGAATGTGGCTGTTTACAGGTAAAGGTACACCTGACACTTGAGAAGCTTTTGAAAAATGAAAGAGTTCAGAACTGCGAGTTCCTGTTAGAATGAAGGGCAAGATTGACAGTTTTCAAGAACCCTGGTGGATGAAGAATCTTAAGGACCTGCTTAGGTAAAAGAAAGAGGTGTATGTTTGGGAAAGGCAACTGAGATAATGTGAGTCCATTGAGGAGTATAAGGCATGTAAATTAAAGGGCAAAGATGGTCATGTGAAATCCTTGGGAGATTAGATAAAGATAATCCTAAAAACATTCTAATAGTATATAAGAGCAAGAGAGTAAGAAGAAAGAGAGGAGATCCCCATTAGGATCAGAGTCATAATCTATAGATGGGTGAAGTCTAAAATAACTACTTAACTTTTGAATTTACCTTTGAGAGGACATGAAAGCTAGTGGGTTCAGGAAAAAGAACAAAGATGGCGAAGGAGGAGATATTGATTGTCTTGAAAGTCATAAAGATGGATAAGATCCCAGGACATGACTGGGTATTTCCCTGGATATAATGGAAAGCAAGGGAGGAGATTTGTGTACCTTGTTAACCATGGACAAGGTACTGAGAGATAGTAGGGTGGCTAGTGGTTTAAGAAGAGCCGGGGAACTAAAAGACCAGTCAGCATTACATGGAGTGGGAAAGTGATTGGAAGGGATTCTGAATGACAGGATTTATTTGCATTTGGAAAGGCAAGGACTGGTCAATGATAGTCAACATGGTTTTGTGGGAGATCATATCTCTCAAATGTGATTGAGTTTTTTGAGGAGGTTATCAAGAGGATTAGCAAGGATAGGTCAATAAACTTTATCTGTGTGGCCTCTAGCAAGGCCTTTAATGAGGTTCTGTATGGTAGGCTGGCCCATAAAATTATGCTACATGGGATCCTGAATGAGATAGCAAAATTAGCTTGGTGGTAAGAGGCAAAGGGTGCTAATGGAGGATTGCTTTTCAGATTGGAGGCAATGATATGCTGCAGGCACTGGTGCAGGGTCCTTTATTGTCTGTTATCTGTATAAATAATTTGGAAGAGAATATATGTACATGACATGATTAGAAAGATTGTACCAACTTCAAAGTGGATGGTATAATGGACAATGAAGAAAGTTGTCTAAGGTTACAACTAGGAAAGTGGACAAGGGAATGACTGATGGAATTTAACTTGGACAAGTGTGAATTGATGCATTTTGGGGGTTGGGACATTCTGTTCCAGTTGTACAAATCTTCAGTTAAGATGCACTTGGAGTATTGCATGCAATTTTGCTTGCCATACAGTAGGAAGGATGTGCTAAAGCAGAAAAGATTTCCAGGAATGTTGCCTGGACTGGAGGGCTTGAGTGAACAATAAGGTTGTGGATTTGTAACTGAAGTCTCTGAATGCATAATTTAAAAACTTCACTACAAATATTGTCTGCTCCTATAGCCTTGTTTTTCAGTTAGCATATGATTTTACAACTTTGCATTTATGCAGTGTCTTTTACTTCCCTTTCTGAAGATCCCAAATCAACTTACAGACAATTAAGTACTTTGCAACTGTGACAACATCAGAATATAGAAATTACAGCAGGCAAAGAAATGTAATGATGACAAGATAGTTCATTTCCATATAAATATTAGCCATAGCTTTGGAAATACTAAGATTCTCATAATGGTTATGGCACAGAAGGAGGTCATTTGACACATTATGGCTACACTAGCTCCATGTCATACCAGTCCAGCTAGTCTCTCTCCTCAGTCTAGCTAGTCATTCCTTCCATCTTCTTTTTGAATACTACAGTTGAAACTATCATCATTACTACCCTTAGCCAGTGTGCTCCTGACCATGACCACACGCATGTAATTTTTCCCCTCATATTACTTTGGGTTCTTTTAAGAATTGCATTCATTCTGTATCTTCTATTTCATGGCCCTCTGGCAATGAGGACATTTTCTCTCCATCTCCTTTATCAGATTTCCTTGGAACCCTCCCTCCCCCAGTAACTCAAAAGTGACCTGTCCAATAATGCAGCATTCCCATAGTATTGCAATAGTATGTCAGTTTGCATTTTAATTTGGGTACAGAAAATGTTTCACTTGGGAGCTTGCATTTTTGGAATTCTAAACATGACATGCATTAAATAATAATTTATATTATTCCAAAACTCATCATAAGATTCAGATTCTAAGTATGTATACTGAATACAATTTGTAGATTCATCCACCAACAGACAGAAACAAAGAAGCAGCATGGAACTCATTCAAGAAAAAATCAAACTCCCAATGTGTGAAACAGGAACAAATTGCACGAACGGTAAACAGCAAGTGGACTACACATAGAATATCAAACATCAAGCCAGGAGTCCAGCAGTAAGTATTCAGTTTAGTTCAGTTCACATCGCGCTGCTAGCCCACTGCAGGCTGCAGGGCAAAGCCTCCGTCGCTGAAGCACCCTGGACCACATCGATTACCCCAATCAAAATGCTCAATAACAGCAATAAAAAAGAGCAACTGTAATCCAGGAATACATACAACAGGAACCCCAAAGTCCCCCATATTGAGGCCCACAGCCTCTCTGATCAATCCTTGTAATGTGGATCCCAAGATTCGTGCACTTTCAATCAGTCAGAGAGATCATGGGTTTGTGCCCTTGATGTCTCAATCGGAAAGAAGCAATGCAGTTGATCAAGGGCTCACGTCCCACCTCCAGGCCTGCAGGCTGCACACTCCACTGAAAACCTCACTTAATTCCCTTCGAGACAGCAAAGCACCAGATCGGTCAATCGATTCAAAAACACACAATCAAAATGTAAATTTGAGGTTCCAATCTTAGTAAAATCATACTTGAAGGACTGCATTTATTGTTAGTTGTTTTCTCTATTGTTGACGATTTCAGCAATGCAACCAATTATTTTATTGTGTTTCCCCAGCTGCATTACCTTCCTTTTTTCTATACTGATTCTATACTGTTTCAATCCCATCTATTAATTTTGCCAATTCCTTCTATATGACACATTTATTTTTATTATTTGAAAAGTTCCGGTTAACGGTATGGTATCAGCAAAATTTACTCAGCTTGTGGCCCGAACATTGATCCACATTTATGCCACTGTCTACCCCTTTCTTTACAAATGGAATTATTTTTATTTACATTGATTTACTGATTTTTCTTCCCTTTTCTGAAATTTCATTCATATGTTATACCATACCATCTAATGTTGCTATCAAGAGATTTCATTAAAATCTAAATATATAATGTTCTGTGAGTACATTTTTTCTACCAAGTCTTTTAATTCTTAAAGAACTGCAATAGATTTGACCCCATGATTTCTTCTTATTGGTCAATGTTTATTCTCCTGCTTCTTCCTTCAGGGTATCCTCAAGTGTTTTGCCTATTATAGACAGTATAGAGTAGTTTACTGTTTTGCTTATCTCTTGTCTATAAATTATTAGTGTATTTGTTCTTATGAATTCCAAAGGATGTAAGATCTAGGGGCAGGAAAATTGTGTCAGAAGTGTTTAAATCAAATTATACCAAGCCCCAGCCAGAGTAGACTAATGTTTTAATCAGCAGTTTACGAAAAGGATGTCATGGAATTAAAGCGAGTTCAGTGGAGATTTACAAGAACTTTGCCAGAGCCCTAGAATTTTAATTTAGGAGGAGAAGTTGTCTGTTCTGGGTTATTTTCTTTGTAGCAGAGGAAGCTGAGGAATGATTTAATTTGGCAATATAAAATTATGTAAGTCTGAGGCAGAGTGAACAGGAAATATTGTTTACCCTTTGCTGAGATGTCTATAATGAGATGGTATCTGGTAGGACAGTAAAAAGAAGTTAAGGAAAAATGTGTTCATCCAAAGAAGCAATGAACACAATAGATTCTGCTGGAAGTCTAGAGCAACACACACAAAATGCTAGAGGAAGTCAGCAAGTCAGGCAGCATCTATGGAGGGGAATAATGGCTTCTGTCCCCTTCCTTTCCAATCCTGATGAAGGATAACGGCCTGAAGCATCAACTGTTTATTCCCCTCCATAGATGCTGCCTGACTTACTGAGTTCCTCCAGCATTTTATGTGTGTTATCCAAAGAAGGTTGAGACTGGGACTTAAATGCCAGTAAGGGTAACAAAGACAAAGATGTCCATGGTTTGGCTACAGTATTTCACTACTTTAACTTGATTACTGCATTCCACTGTTCTTAATTAAATATAAGTAATTTGTGATAGGTTATAAAAACATACTTCCTTCTCTTAAACGAGAGATTCTGCAGATGCTGGAAATCTAGACCAGCACACACGAAATGCTAAAGGGAACACAGCAAGTCAGGCAACATATATGGAAATGAATAAACAGTCTACCCTTCATCAGGACTCTGAAGCAGGGTCTTGCCCTGAAACATTGACTGTTTATTCATTTTCATAGCTGCTGTCTGACCAAATTAGTTCCTCCAGCATTTCATGTACTCTTACTTCTTTCAAGTTCCCAAGTTGTTTGGCATCTTTCTTCAACTGTAATTTCTGTTATTCTAGATATTTCTTTGCTGAGCCCAGAAAATTAATATGTATCTCTCCTTTTGGAAGACAGACTATGGCAACTTTCCATTTATGTAACTATTCAGGCTATTGCTATCTTTTAGTTATTCAATACTATGACACTCAGGATTCTTCAATGATCTTGCTGCTTCTTTAAATACAAATTTTACTGGTGTTTATTTAGATTAACCATAAATATTTTGTGTGGTATTCTATGCAATCTTACTACATTTTTAATTTTAACTCCTCTGTCCTTCTTAGTACCGTATATTGTTTTATTGATGTCTGTCTTCAAATCTGCTTGATTGTAGTTCAACTATTTAGTTTTCATTGCCAACACAAGTTTCAGTTTTGTTCTCCTGCATTCATTCTTTGTGGAATATGGTTACTTTCTTTCTTACTCCTTAAACAATTCCTTTGAATGTTTAACTAGCGTTATCAACTTTTTTAGCTTTCTCCTCAATCATCCTTTCTACATTATAAGATTAAAAATTAATTTAAAACGGTTTCTAACATGCCTAACATGGTCGATTCCCAGCCTCCCAAACGGCCACATCTGCACCAGGTGTGTCCAGCTGCAGCTCCTTAGGGACCGGGTTAGGAAACTGGAGATGCAGCACGATGACCTTCATCTGGTCAGGGAGAGTTGAGGAGGTGATAGAGAGGAGCTATAGCCGAATAGTCACACCGGGGACTTGAGACAGTTAAGTGGGTAACGGTCAGGAGAGGGAAGGGCAAGAAGCAGGTGCGAGAGAATACCCGAGTGGCTGTCCCCTTTAACAATAAGTACTCCTGTTTGAGTACTGTTGGGGGAGACGGCCTATCTGGGGGAAGCAACAGTGGCCGCGCCTCTGGCACAGAGTCTGGCCCTGTGGATCAGAAGGGTAGGGGAAGAAAGAGGATGGCAGCAGTGATAGGGGACTCTATAGTGAGGGGGTCAGACAGGCGATTCTGTGGATGCAGGAAAGAAACACAGATAGTAGTCTGCCTCCCAGATGCCAGCGTCTGGGATGTTTCTGATCGCGTCTACAACATCCTGAAGTGGGAAGGAGAACAGCCAGAGGTTGTGGTACATACTGGTACCAACGACATAGGTCGGAAAACGGAGGAGGTCCTGAAAGCAGACTACAGGGAGTTAGGAAGGAAGTTGAGAAGCAGGATCTCAAAGGTAATACTCTCGGGATTACTGCCTATGCCACTTGACAGTGAGTATAGGAATAGAATGAGGTGGAAGTCAAATGTGTGGCTGAGGGATTGGAACAGGGGACAAGGATTCAGATTTCTGGATCATTAGGACCTCTTCTGGGGCAGGTGTGACCTGTACAAAAAGGATGGGTTGCACTTGAATCTGAGGGGGACCAATATCCTGGCAGGGAGGTTTGCAAAGACTGTTGGGGAGAGTTTAAACTAGAATTGCTGGCATGCGGGAACCAAACTGAAGTGCTGGAGGAAAGGGAGGTTGGCTCACAAATAGAAAAAGCTTGGAGAGGGTGCAGAAGGGAGGATAGGCAGGGATAGAGAAGGGATGCATTCAGACCAATGGTTTGAGATGTGTCTATTTTAATGCAAGAAGCATCATGAATAAAGCAGATGAGCTTAGAGCATGGATCAGCACTTGGAGTTATGATGTTGTGGCTGTTACAGAGACTTGGATGGTGCAGGGGCAGGAATGGCTACTTCAAGTGCCAGGCTTTAGATGTTTCAGAAAGGACAGGGGGGGAGGCAAAAGAGGTGGGGACGTGGTACTGTTAATCAGAGATAGTGTCAAGGCTACAGAAAAGGAGGAAGTCATGGAGGGTTTGTCTACAGATTCTCTGTGGGTGGAAGTTAGAAATAGGAATGGGTCAATAACTCTACTGGGTGTTTTTTATAGACCATCCAATAGTATCAGGGACATCGAAGAGCAGATAGGGAGAAAGGAGTAATAAGAACAGGGATGTTGTGGTGGGAGATTTTAATTTCCCAAATATTGATCGGCATTTCCTTAGAGTGAGGGGTTCAGATGGGGTGGAGTTTGTTAGGTGTGTTCAGGAAGGTTTCTTGACACAATATGTAGATAAGCCTACAAGAGGAGAGGCTGTACTTGATCTGGTATTGGGAAATGAACCTGGTCAGGTGTCAGATCTCTCAGTGGGAGAGCATCTTGGAGATAGTGATCACAATTCTATCTCCTTTACCATAGCATTGGGGAGGGATAGGAACAGACAAGTTAGGGAAATGTTTAATTGGAGTAAGGGGAACTATGAGGCCATCAGGCAGGAACTTGGAAGCATAAATTGGAACCAGATGTTCTCAGGGAAACATACTGAAGAAATGTGGCAAATGTTGCATGGGGTTCTGCATAGGTACATTCCAATAATACAGGGAAAGGATGGTAGGGTACAGAAACCATGGTGTACAAAGGCTGTTGTAAATCTAGTCAAGAAGAAAAGAAGAGCCTAAAAAGGTTCAAAAAGCCAGGTAATGATAGAGATCTAGAAGATTATAAGGCTAGCAGGAAGGAGCTGAAGAATGAAATTAGGAGAGCCGGAAGGGGCCATAAGAAAGCCTTGGTGGACAGGATTAAGGGAAACCCCAAGGCATTCTACAAGTATGTGAAGAGCAAGAAGATAAGACGTGAGAGAATAGGGCCAATCAAGTGTGACAGTGGAAAAGTCTGTATGGAACCGGAGGAGATGGCAGAGGTACTGAATGAATATTTTGCTTCAGTATTCACTACAGAAAAGGACCTTGGCGATTGTAGGGATGACTTGCAGTAGACTGAAAAGCTTGAGCTTGTAGATATTAAGAAAGAGGATGTGCTGGAGCTTTTGGAAAGCATCAAATTGGATAAGTCACTGGGACTGGACTGGATGTACCCCAGGTTACTGTGGGAAGTGAGGGAGGAAATTTCTAAGACCCTGGCGATGTTCTTTGTATCATCAATGAGGACGGGAGAGGTTCCGGAGTATTGGAGGGTTGCGGATGTTGTTCCCTTATTCAAGAAAGGAAGTAGGGATAGCCCAGGAAATTATAGACACATGAGTCTTCAGTGATTTGTAAGTTGATGGAGAGGATCCTGACAGGCAGGATTTATGAACATTTGGAAGTGCATAATATGATTAGGAATAGTCAGCATGGCTTTGTCAAAGGCAGGTCGTGCCTTACGAGCCTCATTGAATTTTTTGAGGACGTAACTAAACACATTGTTGAAGGTGGAGCCATAGATGTAGTGTATATGGATTTCAGCAAGGCATTTGATGATGTAGCCCATGCAAGGCTTATTGAGAAAGTAAGGAGGCATGGGATCCAAGGGAACATTGCTTTGTGTATCCAGAACTGGCTTGCCCACAGAAGGCAAAGAGTGGTTGCAGACGGGTCATATTCTGCATGGAGGTCGATGACCAGTGGTGTGCCTCAGGAATCTGTTCTGGGACCCCTACTCTTGGTGATTTTTATAAATGACCTGGATGAAGAAGTGGAGGGATAGTTTAGTAAATTTGCTGATGCCGCAAAGGTTGGGGGTGTTGTGGATAGTGTGGAGGGCTGTCAGAGGTAACAACGGAACATTGATAGGATGCAAAACTGGGCTGAGAAGTGGCAGACGAGTTCAACCCAGATAAGTGTGAGGTGGTTCATTTTGGGAGGTCAAATTTGATGGCAGAATGTAGTATTAATGGTAAGACTCTTGACTGTGTGGAGGATCAGAGGGATCTTGGGGTCCAAGTCCATAGGACACTCAAAGCTGCTACGCAGGTTGACTCTGTGCTTAAGAAGGAATGTGGTGCATTGGCCTTCATCAATCATGAAATTGAGTTTAAGAGCCGAGAGGTAATGTCGCAGCTATATAGGACCCTGGTCAGATCCACCTTGGAGTACTGTGCTCAGTTCTGGTCGCCTCACTACAGGAAGGACGTGTAAACCATAGAAAGGGTGCAGAGGAGATTTATAAGGATGTTGCCTGGATTGGGGAGCATGCCTTATGAGAATAGGTTGAGTGAACTCGGCCTTTTCTCCCTGGAGTGACAGAGGATGAGAGGTGACCTGATAGAGGTGTATAGCATAATGAGAGGCATTGATAATGTGGATAGTCAGAGGCTTTTCCTTAGGGCTGAAGTGGCTAGCATGAGAGGTTTTAAGGTGCTTGGCTGTAGGTACAGAGTAGATGTCAGGGGTACATTTTTTACGCATAGAGTAGTGAGTGCATGGAATTGGCTGTTGGCGGCGGTGGTGGAGGCTAAAATGATAGGGTCTTTTAAGAGACTCATGACAGGTACATAGGTACATGGAGCTTAGAAAAATAGAGGGCTATGGGTAAGCCTAGTTTGTTCTAAGGTAAGAACATATTCGGCACAGCCTTGTGGGCCAAAGTGCCTGTATTGTGTTGTAGGTTTTCTATGTTTCTAAAGTAATTTCAGCTCTGTAAGAGCTGTATGAACTGCTGGAGGAACTCAGGGAGTCAAGCAGCATCTGTGGTGGTAAAAGGATGGTCAGTGTTTCAGGATGGGACCCTGCATCAGAGCTGAGAGTGTAAAGGGAGGGTAGCCTGTGTAGAGAGGAGAGGAGGAGGCTTGAGGCAGGGGTTGGGATAATAGGTCAAACCAGGTAAGGTGGGAGATGATAGGCAGATGGAGTCAGATGGTTGGGGTGGAGGCTGCTGGGTAGAAACAGATGAAATAAAAAAAATGCAAATCAAACCAGATGGGTGAGAGAAGGAAAAGAAAGAGGGCTGGAAGGTAATAAATGGAACTAAAAAAGGGAGGGATGATTAGCAAATGGAACCAGATGAGGGAGGAGATGATAGGAAAAGTTGGTGAAGGGTGAAGAAATCCAGGTGCATAGGCTTGTGGGTGAACGGCAGATGGAACTAGATTTGAGTGGGTATCAAATCTAGGTAAGTGGGCGTAGAGAGGGGAAGGAAGGGAATGGAAAAGGTAAAGAAAGGGAAAGGGAAATAAGGTAGAGCAGTAGGAGTGAAAAATGAATGCTGCATGTGTGAGTTGTCTGAAATTGGGAAATTCCGTTTTCATAGTCTGCAGTCCAATCCATTTCTTATTCCTGTCATCTTCTGGTTCTACTTACCCATTATTCCTCACTACCTGGTTCCACCCATCACCCCTGTCTCACCACTCTTTCTCCCCATCTTTACGCTGGCTATTCTCCCTCGAAACTCAAAATCATGAGGCAGCATCTCAACCCAAAATATTGAATGTCCTTGCATCTCCATAGACGCTGCTTGCTCTGCTGAGTTCCCTCAGCAATTTGTTTTACACTTCAGATTCCAACATCTTGTCATCTTTGTATCAAGTATCTCAGTTAGAAACACCTGAAAAAAATGACACAAAGTATCTCTTGGATGTTGATGCATGTGTGAACTGTTTCACTTCTGTTTTTATGAAGTAGCTAATGCTTTCTTAAAGGCAGGCTGAATTGCTAATTGGTATCATCATGCCTCCCTCTCCTGGCATGCACTCAACATAGCAGGCAGGAGGATGTAGCATGAAAAATACAGTAGTCCAAAACCGATTTTTTTTTAATGCAGTCTGGTGCTATTAAGAAGATTCTGTTGTAAAACAGGACTAGTGATTAACATTGCTTGGAGAGTGGAACCATAACAGCAAAAGAACCATCCTTCCAAATATATTGTTGTCTCTTAATGCAGCTTGGACATATTCCTTGAAGTGCCATCATAGATCTGCTCCCACCAACCTCATCACCTCCACTGCCACCATTGTTTGGTAAGTACACCTGTGCTAATTTGAAATTTCTTCATTCCTACAGCAGGACTGAAGTAAGCTGCAGAGAGTTATAAAATTAGTCAGCTCCATCATGGGTACTAACCTCCATAGTAATCAAGATATCTTCAAGGAGCGATGCCTCAAAGAGGCGGCATCCATCATTAAGGACCCCCACCACCCAGGATATGTCCTTTTCTCATTGTTACCGTCAGGAAGGAGTTCCAGAAGCCGGAAGGCATACACTCATTGATTCAGGAACAGCTTCTTCCCCTCTACCATACGATTTCTAAATGGATGTTGAACCCATGCATACTACCTCGATACTTTTTTATTTCTGTTTTGCACTACTTATTTTAATTGAAATACTTAATATACATACTTAATGTAACTTAGTTTTTTCTCTATTATTAACATATTGTATCATTGCTGCAAAGTTAACAAATTTCACGACATATGCCAGTGATATTAAACCTGATTCTGATGCTGAAGTTGCTGCCATTTGACTTGATTGTCAGGTGCAGTGCATGTATGTGTCCCTGTCCAGGATAGGCAGTTCAATGAACTGAAAAGGAATATAAAAGAACTCAAGCAAAAAGGTGGGATTGAGCCTATTCATTGAAGATGTGACCAATAAAATAGATATGGCAAACCAATGAATACAGCATTTATAGATTTTCAGACTTCCAGCAAGGCCCCTACAGAAGATTGATCAACAAGGATAGAGCACACATAGATTGATAATTGGTTATCAGACAGTGAGCTAAGATGAAAAAGATCTTTCTCAGATTGACAGGCAGTGCCAACAGAAAATTTCATTGGAAGTTGTCAAACAGATAGAGTTTCAAGATGAAGTTGTATCCTTCTCAGTAAAGGCTGAATGTCTGTCAGGATAAATAATTTCTGGTACCAAGCACAGAAGTTTACAACTAAAGTTTTTGTATTATGAATCCAATGTCACTTGCAACTCAAACACCTATGTAAATCCAAAAGTAAACACAAAGTACACTGCAGATGCTGTGGTCAAATCAACATGTACAAACAAGCTAGATGAACTCAGCAGGTCGGGCAGCATCCGTTGAAATGAGCAATTAATGTTTCAGGCTGAGACCCTTAATCAGGACTGAAGAAAGAGGGGGCAGGGGCCCTATAAAGAAGGTGTGGAGGGAGGGTGGAAGGTGCCAGGTGAAAAACTAATCAGAGGAAAGATCAAGGGGTAGGGGAGGGGAAGCAGGGAGGGGACAGGCAGGAAAGGTGAAGAAGGAATGTAAGGGGAAAGCACTATGGGTAGTAGAAGAAGGCAGAATCATGAGAGAGGTGACAGGCAGCTGGAAGAGGAGGCAGAGTGAAAGGGGAAGGGAGAGGGAGGGAATTACCGGAAGTTGGAGAATTCGATGTTCATACCAAGGAGCTGGAGACTACCCAGACGGTATATGAAGTGTTGCTCCTCCAGCCTGAGTTTGGCAAAGTAGTATGAGTACCTGAGTATGTAAATCTATTCTTTTCTAGTGAGAAAAAGCCAGAGAGCCAACTGCGATGGCTTTCACTTCTCATTACAGTCCCAGTATTTCTGTGATCCTCCATAGAGTTTTCCTTTCAGCCCTTCTATTCACTTTTAATAATAGAACATAGAAATCCTACAGCACAATACAGGCCCTTCGATCCACAAAGTTGTGCCGAACATGTCCCTACCTTAGAAATTACCTAGAGTTACCCATAGCCCTCTATTTTACTAAGCTCCATGTACCTATCTAAAAGCCTCTGAAAAGACCCTATCGTATCTGCCTCCACCACCGCTGCCCATACCCCATTCCACTCATTCACCACTCTCTGAATAAAAAACTTCTCCCTGACATCTCCTCTGTACCTACTCCCCAGCACCTTAAACCTGTGTTCTCTTATGGCAACCATTTCAGCCCTGGGAAAAAGCCTCTGACTATCCACACGATCAATGCCTCTCATCATCTTATACACCTCTATAAGGTCACCTCTCATCCTCTGTCACTCCAAGGAGAAAAGGCCGAGTACACTCAACATATTCTCATAAAGCATGTTCCCCAATCTAGGCAACATCCTTGTAAATCTCCTCTGCACCCTTTCTATGGCTTCCACATCCTTCCTGTAGTGAGGCGACCAGAACTGAGCACAGTACTCCAAGTGGGGTCTGACCAGGGTCCTAGATAGCTGCAACATTACCTTCAGGCTCTTAAACTCAATTCCACTATTGCTGAAGGTCAATACACTGTACGCCTTCTTAACCACAGAGTCAATTTGCACAGATGCTTTGAGCATCCTATAGACTCAGACCCCAAGATCCCTCTGATCCTCCACACTGCCAAGGGTCTTACAATTAATACTATATTCTGCCATCATATTTGACCTACCAAAATGAACCACCTCACACTTACCTGGGTTGAACTCCATCTGCCACTTCTCAGCCTAGTTTTGCATCCTATCAATGTCCCGCTGTAACCTCCGATAGCCCTCCACACTATCCACAACACCTCCAACCTTTATGTCATCAGCAAGCTTACTATCCCATCCCTCATCCAGGTCATTTATAAAAATCACGAAGAGTAAGGGTCCCAGAACAGATTCCTGAGGCTCCCCACTGGTCACCGACCCTCATGCAGAATATGACCCGTCTACAACCACTCTTTGCCTTCTGTGGGCAAGCCAGTTCTGAATCCACAAAGAGAGGTTCCCTTGGATTCCATGCCTCCTTACTTTCTCAATAAGCCTTGCATGGGCTACCTTATCAAATGTCTTGCTGAAATTCATATACATAACATCTACTGCTCCACCTTTATCAATGTGTTTAGTCACATCTTCAATAAATTCAATCAGGTGTGTAAGGCACGACCTGCCCTTGACAAAGCCATGCTGACTATTCCTACTCATATTATACCTCTCAGGATCTTCTCTTCCTTTCTTTTTCAATATTTTTTATTGATTACTTACAAAAAAAGAATACAGAGTACAGGAGGATATATATCATTTACAATATATGTGAATCACACTTGTAGTCTCATTACCCTATATTCATGTAAATTAAATTGAAATGTAATATTGAAAAGTAATAATTTTATTATACAAAAAAATCGATACCCACTACCAAGAAAAGCTGTTTGGTAAAGAAAGGAAAAAGGGAAAAATCCTTATCATATAGTAAAACATATTATAAGCCAACATCTGTACTTGATAACAAATCAAAGATTTTGAACATAATTCAAAAAAGATCCCCACAATGTTTGAAAGTCTTGTCTTGATTCAGAAATTGAACAATTAATCTTCTCTAAATTTAAGCATGACATAACATCGCTCAGCCATTGAGCATGAATAGGTGGAGAAACATCCTTCCACCTAAGCAACAATGCCCTCCTAGCTATAAGAGAGATAAAACCCAAAATGTGCAAATCAGGTGTCTCCAAGATAATATCTTTTCCTCCAACAATACAGAATAAGGATGTCAAAGAGTTTGGTTTAAAATTTATTTTAAAAAGTACAGAAAAATTTTGAAAATACTTCCTTCGAGTATTTTTCAAGACTCAGACATGTCCAGAACATATAACCATATAACAATTACAGCACGGAAACAGGCCATCTCAGCCCTTCTAGTCCATGCTGAACGCTTACTCTCACCTAGTCCCACCTACCTGCACTTAGCCCATAACCTTCCATTCCTTTCCTGTCCATATACCTATCCAATTTTACTTTAAATGACAATACCGAACCTACCTCTACCACTTCTACTGGAAGCTCATTCCACACAGTTACCACTCTCTGAGTAAAGAAGTTCCCTCTCGTGTGACCCCTAAACTTTTGCCCCTTAACTCTCAACTCATGTCCTCTTGTTCGAATCTCCCCTACTCTCAATGGAAAAAGACTATCCACGTCAACTTTATTTATACCCCTAATAATTTTAAATACCTCTATCAAGTCCCCCTCAACCTTCTTCGCTCCAAAGAATAAAGACCTAACTTGTTCAATCTTTCTCTGTAACTTAGGTGCTGAAGCCCAGGTAACATTCTAGTAAATCTAAGGACACTGGAGTTTTTCCTAACTTCTGACTTCTGATTTCTTTAATTTGCCATTTATCTATAAAGGTTTTTAACTGGTTAGCCAATAATTTACCTGTTTTGTTTCCATGAATATAAAATTGACTTTTTTTCTTTTAGGAGTTGTGTTTCAATTGGATATATTAAAAGAAGATCATATTTAGTTTTAATTTCAACACACCTTTTATATAAAGCAAGTTCTGGAGTAAAGGTATATTTTTGATCTAATTGTTTCAACTGATTAGCTAGTTCAATTCTCTCTTTGTTAGCTTTTTTCTTAACACTCGCAGTATAAGAAATAATTTGACCTCTAATATAAGCCTTGAAGGCATCCCATATACTAAGACTAGAAGTCTCTTCTGGTGTATTCTCTTAAAAAAAAAGAATAATTTGTCTCTCCACAAATTTTAAAAAATTGTTATCTGATAGCAAAGTTGGATTAAAATGCCAAAATCTGTTTATTTGAAGGAAACCTGGGAGATTTAAAGATAAAAACACAGGAGCATGATCTGAAACAGCAATTTCTTTATCTTCACAGGATCGAACTAATGGAATCAATTGTCTGTCAATAAAAAGATAATCAATCCTGGAATACGTATGATGGACATGGGGAAGAAAACGAATACTCCTTACCTATTTGATGTAACAAACGCCAGATATCAACAATATCACATTTCATTAGAAAAGATTGAATAAACAAAGCTGGATTTACTAAGTATTGCTGGCTTAGAAGATGATCGATCTAAAACTGGGTCTAGCCAACAATTAAAATGTCCACCCAAGACCAATGAGTAAAGACTTAGATTAGGTAGAAATGAAAAAAAGCTGCAAAAACCCTGGATCATCTATATTTGGGGCGTACAAATTAGCAAATACCATTAATTTATTATCTAATTCTCCTGATACTATAACAAAACACTCATTGATATCAAACAGTACTTTACATTGAACAAGAGAACTATAAAGTATTATCTATAAAAATCGAAACACTCCTAGACTTAGCCTGAAAGGAGGAATTAAATTGCAGTCCTTTCCAACGACTAACGAGGTGTAAATTATCACATTTATGAACATGAGTTTCTTGTTAAAAAAAATTGGGATCTTAAGTTTTTTAATATATGTAAATATCTTACTCCATTTCACAGGGTGTTTTAATCCTTTAACATTAAAATTTAGTGAATTAATGGTATGATCCATTTTTAATACGATTTAAAAGAAAAGTTAGAATAGTAACCACTGAAATGTATATTTCTACTTCTACTTCTGTTTTCTAAGTCGATAATCTTCTGTCTTAATTTTTCATTAGACTTTGACTATTTTTCACAGTGTTTGCAGATCTTCAATTTTCGCATCCAAAATCGTCAGAGTATCTTCATTCTCCTTTAATCGTTTATCATGTTCACTTAAGGCTTTTCTGAATAGAAACAAATTTTACATCAATTTGTTTAATTTCAGAGCTGAGTTGCTGGAACTTCTGCTGGAATTCCTCAGAAAATTCTTTTTTATGTTTCTGAAGCATCTCCATAATAGATTCCAACGTTACACGAGGGTCATCTTCTTTCTTAGTACCGTTGGCAGCCCTCATAGTAAAACAATATTAAGTTTAAAAGCAAGATTTAAAAACAGGTTGGAAACAGCAAAGTAGGTAATATAGGAGCAGCTACAAAAAGCTGTTATTCCATCAACAACCAGTAGGCATCTCCAGGATCTTCTCCATCAACTTACCAACCACTGAGGTAAGACTTACTGGTCTATAATTTCCTGGGCTATCTCTACTCCCTTTCTTGACTAAAGGAACAACATTTGCAACCCTCCAATCCTCTGGAACCTCTCCCATCCCCATTGATGATGCAAAGATCATCGCCAGAGGCTCAGCAATCTCCTCCCTCGCCTTCCACAGTAGCCTGGGGTACATCTTGTCCAGTCCCGGTGACTTATCCAACTTGATGCTTTCCAAAAACTGCAGCACATCCTCTTTCTTAATATCTACATGCTCAAGCTTTTCAGTCTGTTACAAGTCATCACTACAATCACCAAGATCCTTTTCCATAGTGAATACTGAAGTAAAGTATTAAAAAATTCATTTGAAAATTCAATGCCTGTTTTCACATGTCTGCAGATTAAAACTAGCTCAGTTA
Organism: Hypanus sabinus; assembly: GCF_030144855.1. NCBI lineage: Eukaryota > Metazoa > Chordata > Chondrichthyes > Myliobatiformes > Dasyatidae > Hypanus > Hypanus sabinus. Next base: position 5,953,169 of record NC_082738.1, on the reverse strand, counting down.
CCATCAGCCTATTTGGCTTCTGTGTCTAAGATGTCAGGCTGTATGTTTAACATCAAATACTGAATGACCTCCAACTGTTTAGTAGGAGCCATTGTCTTTGATTCCCACTACATATGCTCTACCCTATGATCCTAGACTATGATTCTGTCCCTCTCCTTGGCAACCATGAAAGACTGAAATAGTTAGTAAATTTACATTTTGGTTTTAGGAATAACATCTTTTTTTAACTTTATAATATGACCCAGTTTCACCTTTTCCTCAGCTCATCTGTTTTTGATAGCTTCATGCAGTCTTTGTTATTTCAAGACCTATGTCTTGAAGCATCTGGGCAAATCTCTTTTGTTCAACGTTAAAGACCTTGAGATCAACCAAATCTCTGCTGCTTTGTCCTACTTTGCACGTATTCTAAAACCACCATTACCCTGTTAGCTGACTTCTGGTTAAACAACACTTCAATCTGAAAATTCTCACCTTATTTCCAAACCTTCCATTCTCTTCTCTCTGTAGCTCTGTAGCTTCCACAATTTTGCAAGATACGTGTACTTTTTAAATTTAGATTGGCTCAAACGGGCAGAATTAAATCATTCCTTTAGTTATGAAAGCCTTAAACTCTGTAATTCCCTTCCTACAGTACCCTACCAATATATTTTCCCTTTATGGTACTCCTGATTTTCATTTAATGCAGTCCACTACCAGTGGTAGTGGGGACAGTTAAATCTTGTGTTCACTCATCACAAACAAGCAATTTTTTGCAATATCTCAAACTTACTGAAAAGTTCTGAAAGGCCCCAGTTGCTTTTTAAATCTCACACTAACTCACCACAAACATGCAACTGCTCAGGATATCTTAAGCCCGGCTTTGTAACCCTATTTTCAATTTAGTTTTGAGCATTCCCCTTCATTTTATATATCTCTAAGGGATCTCCCCTATTCTAATTCTCTACATTTGTAATTTTCTTTATCCAGCCCCCTCTCCCTTTGATATCCAGGGTTCCTTGGGTTTGTTGTCCTTGTCTTTCATTCACAAAGGATTAAATTGCTCTATTTTACTTCAGAATGCAAATTCATTGGTTATCAGACAGTGAATAAAGATGAAACAGATCTTTCTCAGATCGACAGGCTGTGCCAACAGAAAATTTAATTGGAAATTGTCAAACAGGTGGAGTTTCAAGCTGAAATTGTATCCTTAATGTCATTATTTTAAACTCACCATTTTATTTCTGAATCCAAACTCATGGGATATAGATGTACTTGCAAACAAGTACTCCCAGTCTGTTTTTGCCAGATCCTGCACTATGATGTTTGAAACTGGCTGGTCCCAATTAAGGACCTTGTTTTCTGTTCCATCCTTATCTTTTTCTATAACTATGTGAAAATTTACAGAGTTACAGTCATGATCTCCAAAATGCTATTACACTAATTCCCCAGTCACTTGTGCAGCTATATTCCATAAGATTAGGTTTCCTAGTGTCCCATCTGGAGAAGGACCATCTATATACTGGCTCATAAAAGACTGTCCAACATAAACTTCCAAACATTTCCACCCTCTCTAAGCTTTTTATGCTAAGGCACTCACAGTTAATATTAGAGAAGGTGAAGTTTTCTACTGTTATAACCTATTGTTTTGCAGCTGTCTGCGATTTGCCTACCAATCTGTTTATCTATTTCCTTTTAACTGCAGGAGGCCTGTGGTATGCCTTCAGCAAAGGGATCACCCCCCCCCCCTTTTTATTTCTAAATTCTGCCAATGTGGCCTCATTTGACATTCCTCCCTCATTATTGGATTCTTTCATTAATGTTGCAGCACCATCTCCTCCTTAAAAATTCTCTTAATAGATTCTTTCTTTTCCTGTATCCATTTAGATTCCCATTTATATATAAAATCTTCTGGTATATTTTCTCCTATTTTGTCTAATTCTATTCTAATCCATGCTGGTTTATCTTCATCAAAAAAAGATGCAATAAATCTAATTTGATTTGCTTTTTAATAATTCTTAAAAATTGGTAATTGTAGCCCTCCTAGGTCAAATTTCCATGTCAATTTTTCCAACGATATTCTTGATATCTTACCTTTCCAAAGGAATTACCTCACACATTTATTTAACTCTTGAAAAAATTTCTGTGGTAATTATATTGGTAATGTTTGGAATAAATATTGTAATCTAGGGTATATATTCATCTTTACAGCATTGACTCTACCTATTAATGTTATTGGTAACATCATTCATTTATCAAGATCCTCTTGAATTTTTTTCAATAATGGCAAATAATTTAATTTATATAAATTCTTAATATCATTATCAACTCTTATATAGATTTTATATATAAATGGGAATCTAAATGGATACGGGAAAAGAAAGAATCTCCTATACTAAAACATTTGATTGATTTATGGAATAAGATAAATGTTGATGATGCGATAAAGAAATCTTGATTAGTAAAGAGACCTTTAATTCAAAATAAACTTATCCCTTTTACAATGGATAATCAACTTTTATATAACTGGTTTCACAAAGGGATTAGATATATAGGAAACTGTTTTGAAGGAGGTATATTAATGCCATTTGACCAATTAAAGAATAATTATAAAATATCAAATAACACTCTTTTCTGTTATTTCCAATTAAGGGCTTATTTAAGAGATAAACTGGGTCAAACAATGTTATTGCCGAAACCTAATGAAATAGAAACTTTAATTCATAAAGGAAAAATTAAAATATTTATTTCTTGTATGTATAATTTGATTCACAAACAGGCAATTAAACAAGGAATTCATAAGTCAAGACAAAAATGGGAAACTGATTTGAATATTAAAATTGATGAAACAAGTTAGTCAAGATTATGTCTTGACAGTATGACAAATACAATAAATGTTCGACTAAGATTAGTACAATATAACTTTTTACATCAAATATATATTACACCACAAAAATCCTCTTAATAGTCAGACACCTTGAACTCAAGGGAGAGCAATATCCTTGCAGGTAGGTTTGCTAATATGGTTCGGGAGGGTTTAAAATAATTTGCCAGGGGGATAGGAAGAAGTGCATGGAGAAAAGCCAAATCTAACATATAGAGAGGCTTTGAGGAAAGAGAAGCAGAATAAAGGATGTAAAGGTAGTAAGGTAGAAGGGCTAAAATGTGTGCACTTCAATGCAAGAAGCATCAGGAACAAAGGTGATACACTGAGAGCTTGGATACATTCATGGAATTATGATGTAGTGGCCATTACAGAGACTTGGCTGGCACCAGGGCAGGAATGGATTCTCAATATTCCTGGATTTCGGTGCTTTGAAAGGGATAGAGGAGGGTGGAAGGGGAGGAGGGGTGGCATTACTGCTCAGGGATACTATTACAACTACAGAAAGTGTGGGTTAAGTAGCAGGATCCTCTTTTGAGTCAGTATGGGTGGAAGTCAGGAACAGGAAGGGAGCAGTTACTCTATTGGGAGTATTCTGTAGGTCCCCTGGTAGCAGCAGAGATACCAAGGAGCAGATTGAGAGGCAGTTTTTGGAAAGGTGCAAAAATAACAGGGTTGTTATCATGGGTGACTTTAACTTCCCTAATATTGATTGGCACCTGATCAGTTCCACAATGGTTTAGACGGGGCAGGGTTTGTTAAGTGTGTCCAGGACAGATTAATGTCACAGTATGTTGACAGGCTGACTAGGGGGAATGCAATACTAGATTGAGTATTAGGTAACGAACCATGTCAGGTTACAGATCTCTCAGTGGGTGAGCATCTGTGGGACAGTGACCACCGCTCCCTGGCCTTTAGCATTATCATGGAAAAGGATAGAATCAGAGAGGACAGGAAAATTTTTAATTAGGGAAGGGCAAATTATGAGGCTATAAGGGTAGAACTTGCGGGTGTGAATTGGGATGATGTTTTTGCAGGGAAATGTACTATGGACATGTGGTCAATGCTTAAGGATCTCTTGCGGGATGTTAGGGATAAATTTGTCCCGGTGAGGAAGATAAAGGATGGTAGGGTGAAGGAACCATGGGTGACAAGTGAGGTGGAAAATCTAGTCAGTTGGAAGAAGGCAGCATACATGAGGTTTAGGAAGCAAGGATCAGATGGGTCTATTGAGGAATATAGGGTAGCAAGAAAGGATCTTCAGAAGGGGCTGAGGAGAGCAAGAAGGAGACATGAGAAGGCCTTGGTGAGTAAGGTAAGGGGAAACCCCAAGGCATTCTTCAATTATGTGAAGAACAGAAGGATAACAGGAGTGAAGGTAGGACCAATTAGAGATAAAGGGGGGAAGATGTGCCTGAAGCCTGTGGAAGTGAGTGAGGTCCTCAATGAATACTTCAGTATTCACCAATGAGAGGGAACTTGATGACAGTGAGGACAATATGAGTGAGGTTGATGCTCTGGAGCATGTTGATATTAAGGGAAAGGAGGTGTTGGAGTTGTTAAAATACATTAGGATGGATAAGTCCCCGGGGCCTGACGGAATATTCCCCAGGCTGCTCCACGAAGTGAGGGAAGAGATTGCTGAGCCTCTGGCTAGGATCTTTATACCCTCGTTGTCCATGGGAATGATACCAAAGGATTGGAGGGAGGCGAATGTTGTCTCCTTGTTCAAAAAAGGTAGTAGGGGTAGTCCGGATAATTATAGACCAGTGAGCCTTACGTCTGTGGTGGGAAAGCTGTTGGAAAAGATTCTTAGAGATAGGATCTATGGGCATTTAGAGAATCATGGTCTGATCAGGGACAGTCAACGTGGCTTTGTGAAGGGCAGATCATGTCTAACAAGCCTGATAGAGTTCTTTGAGGAGGTGACTGGGCATATAGATGAGGGTAGCGCAGTGGATGTGACCTTCATGGATTTTAGTAAAGCTTTTGACAAGGTTCCACATGGTAGGATTATTCAGAAAGTCAGAAGGCATGGGATCCAGGGAAGTTTGGCCAGGAGGATTCAGAATTGGCTTGCCTGCAGAAAGCAGAGGGTTGTGGTGGAGGGAGTACATTCGGATTGGAGGGTTGTGACTAGTGGTGTCCCACAAGGATCAGTTCTGAGACCTCTACTTTTCGTGATTTTTATTAACGACCTGGATGTGCGGGTAGAAGGGTGGGTTGGCAAGTTTGCAGACAACCAAAAGGTTGGTGGTGTTGTAGAGGATTGTCGAAGATTGCAGAGAGACATTAATAGGATGCAGAAGTGGGCTGAGAAGTGGCAGATGGAGTTCAACCCAGAGAAGTGTGAGGTGGTACACTTTGGAAGGACAAACTCCAAGGCAGAGTACAAGGTAAATGGCAGGATACTTGGTAGTGTGGAGGAGCAGAGGGATCTGGGGGTACATATCCACAGATCCCTGAAAGTTACCTCACAGTGTAGTTATGAAAGCTATGAGGTGTTAGTTTTCATAAGTCAAAGGATAGAGTTTAAGAGTCACGATGTAATGATGCAGCTCTATAAAACACTGGTTAGGCCACACTTGGAGCACTGTATCCAGTTTTGGTCGCCTCACTATAGGAAATATGTGGAAGCATTGGAAAGGGTACAGAGGAGATTTACCAGGATGCTGCCTGGTTTAGAGAGTATGCATTATGATCAGAGATTAAGGGAGCTAGGTCTTTACTCTTTGGAGAGAAGGAGGATGAGAGGAGACATGATAGAGGTATACAAGATATTAAGAGGAATAGATAGAGTGGACAGCCAGCACCTCTTCCCCAGGGCACCACTGCTCAATACAAGAGGACATGGCTTTAAGGTAAGGGGTGGGAATTTCAAGGGGAATATTAGAGGAAGGTTTTTTACTCAGAGACTGGTTGGTGCATGGAATGCACTGCCTGAGTCAGTGGTGGAGGCAGATACATTAGTGAAATTTAAGAGACTACTGGACAGGTATATGTAGGAATTTAAGGTGGGGGGTTATATGGGAGACCGGTTTAAGGGTCAGCATAACATTGTGGGCCGAAGGGCCTGTACTGCGCTGTACTATTCTATGTTTCTATTAAAATACAGTAGATACAGTTTGGCCTGGCATTTCTTCTCACATACATTATCACATCTATGTAAATCCTATTGGTTTTGACTTAGTTTTCTTTCCATATTTGAATGTACCGACTCACAAATTCACTTCCAATCTATGCCCCAGTCCCCTACCAAATTAATTTAAACCCTCCCCAAAGGCAGCAACAAATCTCCCAGCAAAGTTACTGCACTATTCCAGTTCAGATGCATGTTGTATAGGTTCCAGCATCCCAGAAATGACCCCAATAATCCTGAAATCCAAATCCTCCTTCCCTACTCCATTTCTTTGGGCACACATTTCTCTGACCTATCCTCTAATTCTTATCCATACTAGCACATGGCACCAGAAGTAATCCAAAGATTACAAATTTAGAGATCCTGGTTTTTAATGTGCTACCTAGCTCTGCATCCAATATGTTGTAAAAGGATACTTAGGCCCTCTGAATATCAACATTGTCGGATCACTCTTCATTTAAAAAATACTCTGCTTTTCTGTTTTGTGGATGAAAGTGAATAACTTTTCATTTTTCTACATTGTATCTGTTAGGTTCTTGCAGACTCTTTCAGCTTGTCAAGAACCCCTTGAAACTTTTTTGCATTCCCAGCCCATTCAAAATACCATCTACTATAGTATCATCAAGAAATTTGAAAATATGATCATTGGTTCCCACAGCCAAATCATTGATCTCAACCATGAATAGCTGGAGTCTGTGTTACCTAGTTCATCTTGTAATTGCTGAATTTGTGAATTTCAGCTACCACCTACCTCAGTTTAATATATCTTTGTTATTATATTCTCCAGGCTATCAGCTTTAACGGATTGCTTCTGAATAATGCACATAACTTTTCTCCCTCAATTCAGTGGTTACCTAAGACCATGGCCATTATTAGGGAAGGGATCTTGCTGTGAATATGTTCAAAATCAACACCACAAATTTCTCTATGCTTACACGGTGCTAATGCAGAAGGAGTGGCACCACTAGTGGAAATAGTGTTTTTTGTCAACACCAGTAAATACATATAAAAGTGGAAGGAAATAATTTCATTATAATAGCTGCCCCACTAGCACCTATGGTATTTTGCATAAAAGGACGATGGATTAACAGAGTGAAGGGCAGAAGGATGTAGCATGAAGGAAATGGAATTCCAGATGGAGCAGCTGCATCAGGCACGAAGGGTATTCCACACTGAGCTCATTAATGTTGATGATGTGATTTATATCTTTAAGTTTGCTCAAGTGTTATTCCAAAATAAACTATCTAGTTTATGATCTTCAGAGGGTAAATGCCTAGGATGACAGAGAGGTAAGAAGGAACTCTGGTGTTATGGAATATGTAAACACTTAAGATTGCTTTTCTGGTATTTGATTTAAGGCACTATATCTTGGCAAACGCAGACACCAGTCTCCTACCTTCAGTAAGTGTGAATTGTATATTTGGAAACTTGTGGATTTGAGTTTTGAAATGCACTATTTCCAATATTTGCTGAAGTGATTGCATCTACGCTCAATGGCCACTTTATTAGGTACCTCCTAATACCTTATGCCTCATGTACCTAGTGAAGTGGCCACTGAATCTTCTGCTGCTGTAGCCCATCCACTTTTAGGTTCAATGTGTTGTGTATTTAGAGATACTATTCTGTATACCACTGTTGTAGCCCACGGTTATTTGAGTTACTGTCGCCTTCCTGTCAGCTTGAACCAGTCTGGCCATTCTCCTCCGACCTCTCTTAGTAACAAGGCAGCTTCACCAACAGAACAGGTGCTCATTGGATGTATTATTTTATTTTCAACACTATTCTCTGTAAACTCCAGAGACTATGTGCGTGAAAATCTCAGGGGATCAACAGTTCTGAGATACTCAAACCACCCAGTCTGGCACCAATAATCAATCATTACACGGTTAAAATACGAACACGAGGAAATCAGCAGATGCTGGAAATTCAAGCAACACATACAAAATGCTGGTGGAACACAGCAGGCCAGGCAGCATCTATAAAGAGAAGCATTGTCAATGTTTCGGGCTGAGACCCTTCGTCAGGACTAACTGAAAGGAGAGATACTAAGAGATTTGAAAGTAGTGGGGGGAGGGGGAAATGCAAAATGATAGGAGAAGACCGGAGGGGGTGGGATGAAGCTAAGAGCTGGAAAGGTGTTTGGCAAAAGTGATACAGAACTGGAGAAGGGAAAGGATCATGGGACGGGAGGCCTCGGGAGAAAGAAAGGGGGAGGGGGGAACCCAGAGGCTATCCGGCTGGTATATAAGGTGTTGTTCCTTCAACCTGATGGCATGAACATTGACTTCTCTAACTTCTGTTAATGCCCCTCCTCCCCTTCTTACCCCATCCCTGACATATTTAGTTGTTTGTTTTTTTTCTCTCTCTCTGCCCATCACCCTGCCTGTTCTCCATCTCCCTCTGGTGCTCCCCCTCCCCCTTTCTTTCTCCCGAGGCCTCCCGACCCATGATCCTTTCCCTTCTTCAGCTCTGTATCACTTTCGCCAATCACCTTTCCAGCTCTTAGCTTCACCCCACCCCCTCCGGTCTTCTATCATTTCGCAATTCCACCTCCACCTCCTACTTTCAAATCTCTTACTATCTTTTCTTTCAGTTAGTCCTGACGAAGGGTCTCGGCCCGAAACGTCGACAGTGCTTCTCCCTATAGATGCTGCCTGGCCTGCTGTGTTCCACCAGCCTTTTGTGTGACGGTTAAAGAAACTTGGATTACATTTTTTCCCATTGGATCCTTGGTCTGAACAATAATTGAACCTTTTGACCATGTCTGCATGCTTTTATGTATTGAGTTGCTGCCACATGATTGGCTGATTAGATATTTGCATTAAAGAGCAGGTGTACAGGTGTGCCTAATAAGATAGCCACTGAGTATATGTCATCAGTGTTCAAGTGTAATAAAACAGTGACAACACTGATTCCTGAGGGAAGCTATTGATTTTTTTTCAAGCATCTCCACAGATTGGTTAGTTGAAATGTACAACATTGACCAATTCATTTCACTGTGTAACCCAATGCGGCAGGATTTTTTAAATCTGATAGCCAAATGCTGCTATTAAGTCAAGGAACTCAACAACAATCTTCAGGAGTCATTGCTGGATTGTAATGATGTAAAAGGTACAGTAACAAAATAGTTGGTTAGTCTGATATCATAATCTTGAAAGATGCAGTTCTAGAGTGTTCCTATCAAAAACAAGAGGAAATCTGCAGAAGCAACACTCAAAAATTGCTGGAGGAACTCAGCATTTCTGGTAAAGCCTCTGGTAATACCCACCTTCCTCCCATTCTCCCTCTCTCACCTTATCTCCTTGCCTGCCCATCACCTCTGTTTGGTGCTCCTCCCCCTTTTTTCTTTCTTCTATGGCCTTCTGTCCTCTCCTATCAGATTCCCCTTTCTCCAGCCCTGTATCTCTTTCACCAATCAACTTCCCAGCTCTTTACTCACCCTTCCCCCTCCCAGTTTCATCTATCATGTTGTGTTTCTCTCTCCCATCTCCCCACCTTCTAACCATCTTTTACTCTCCACTCCAGCTGGAGGGTCTTGGCCTAAAATGTTAACTGTTCACTCTTTTCCATAGATGCTGCCTGGCCTGCTGAGTTCCTCCAGCATTTTGTGTGTGTTGCTAGAGTATTTCTGCTGTGAGCAACATTCCAACAGGCCTGTATTTAGATGGTCTTTCAATTTTATTGTTACTGTCGTCAACTATGTCATTTAAAAAAGCCAGGATGAAGCTAAGTGCTTGACAGAACTGTTCCATTTAACACTAAAAGGAATTTTAAGCCTTGCTAATTGTGTACCTATTTTGTAGGGAGAGCTTTGCCAAGGTTAGTAAGTAATGTGGCATCATTGCATTAAACAATTCCACATATATAGCAGGAATCTAAAGTCACTGATTGTTAGATATCACATTTTCATGGTCTTGTTCCCCCATAATGTTCACTGTGCATTGTGGGTATTAAGTGTTGGATAAACAGGAGTTCTACAACATGGAAACAGGCTTTTCTCAATAACCATCAAGTACCTTTATTCTTTGCACATTCCCATGAACTCATACCCCCCCCAAACCACAACCCATTGCTCAAAATTCAAGCATTCATCTGCATACTAGGCACAATTTACAGTGATCAATTAACCAGCAACTTGCTAATCGATCTAATCTATTGGGAAATGGGAAGATACCAGAATGGGAAACCAAAGAGAGAAGGTGTAACTTCCACTCAAGTGGTGCTGAAAGTCACAATTGAATCCAGGTTGCTGGAGGTCCACTGGCTGAGGACTGCAGCCTCTCAGTGACATCTGTAATACTTGAAATTAAGTATTTCAGTCAGATACTGAAGAGACACCATGCAGTTTGTTTAACCAATTTGAAATAAATTGTTAAGACCCAGTTGTTACACCCCTGCCTAGCAGTCAAGCCATTGAAGTGGGGCCTTCAAGATCATTTCTCAGCTATGATGCATAATGTACCCTAACATTACATTCACAGAGTTTCTCCTTTTGTTACTGTCTATCCATAAGTTGCTCCTTTGGAATTTCCTTTTTCTCCTCTCCCTGCTGAGGAGCTTCAGGCCAAGGATGAACTCTCATAATAGCTGGATTTTCGGTGTATAGCAGACAATAATTCAACCCTTAATGGAAAGTACAGCAGGACATCTTTGAATCAGTTAAGACACAAACTTAAAGACTCTGATGTCACACCGCCACTCTGCTTCTGATGGTTACTTGCTCTGGTTGTAAGAATGCTTATCTGTCAAAAGTTCCCTGAGATGGGTGAGGGGTGAAGTAGGAAGGAAAATAACTCTTTTCTGTAAAACTAGCCTAAATAGCCAAAATATACCAATGTGAACTGTCTGAGAATGAAGAAGGCTTGCGACCTGCTCTAGACATTGTTGTCAGAGGTGCAGCAATTAGTGCTGCTGCCACATAGCTCCAATAAGCCAGATTCAATCATGACATCCAATGATGTCTGTATGAAGTTTGCATGTTATCATTGTGAACATGTGGGATACCCTGTGCTCCACTTTCCCACACATCTCAAAAGCATGCTGGCAATTTAATTGACAATTGTATTACCCTAAGTGACAAGAAAATCAGAAAATGAGAGGGAGAATAAGTTGCAGGGAGATATTGAGGAAGGGGTTTAAAGGTGTGTTCTAAGAGCTGGTATGGATTTGATGGACAGAATGGTCTCTTTCTGTGTTGTAAGGTAATATGAGAAATATGGTTGCAGATCTGTGGCACAATTATGGAATGAAAACCTTTATGATCCACATAGTTTGTCTCACATAGGCAACACTCTCTATGAACTATCAAAAGTTCCTCAATCCCATAAACCTTCATGCTCATGATGATTGATGATCACTCCTCAAGTAACTCAAACAAAGTCTCCATCCCTTGAGTTAGAGACATTAGTGATACAGCGGTAAGCTGCAGAGTATAAGTCATAGTAAAGTCACTGGTGTCTGAAATGCTCCAGAGTCTAAGACATCCATGGTGACAATGAGCTTCACCTCTATCGATAGAGCTGTCCAGATACATGGGTCTGATATAACCTCTATCTGCAGAGGTTACCAATCTTCAAATTCCCTTTTTCTTAATCAACCAAAAGCTAAAGCGTGGCTGTTCATTTACATTGGGAAAAAAGGAGAATGGGGTTGAGAGGGATGGGCTTGAGTACTCTAATTCTGCTCCTATGTCTTATGGTCTTATAAAATAGAATAATATATTGGTAAGTGATAGAATGCCTAGACCTGTTTCCTAATCTTCCTGGTAAGTGATAAAACTTCTCAAACTGTGTTACAATCTACCTTAAGTTTTTTTTTGTTGCTAATTTCACTAAATTTGTCATGGGCTTACTGAATTAATGTCAGTGGAATCAGTTTCTTCTTAGTTACTTTATAAAATCTGTACCATTTTGAACATTTTCAAAGTTCAAAGTAAAAATAAATGTATTATCAAAGTACATATGTACATGTCACCATATACAACTTCAAGATTTCTTCTTCCTGAAGTCAATAATTAGCTCCTTGGTTTTGCTGACATCGAGTAAGAGTTTGTTGTTATGGCACCACTCAGCCAGATTTTCGGTCCCTTCCCTTATTCGTTACCACCTTTGATTCGGTCAACAACAGTGGTGTTGTCTGCAAACTTAAATATGGCATTGGAGCTATGCTTAGCCTCACAGTCATAAGTGTAAACATGTAGAGCGGGGGCTAAGAACACAGCCTGGTGGTGTACCTATGCTGATGGAGATTGTGGAGGAGATGTTGCCAATATGAACTGATTGGGATCTGCAAGTGAGGAAATCAAGGATCCAGTTGCACAAGGAGGTATGGAGACCAAGGTCTTGAAGCTTGCTGATTTGTTTTGAGGGGATGATGATATTGATTACCAAGCCATAAATTGATAAAGAACATCTTGCCATATGCATCTTCGCAGTCCAGCTGTTCCAGGGTTGAGTGAAGAGCCAATGGATCACCCAATTTATCTAAACTCTTCATATATCTGCCTGTGAAATGTTGTGAGTTTTGGGGCTACTGGTATGTAGCTGCCAACATGAAATTCCCAGTTTCTTTGCTGCCATTGAATGGATGTTATTATGTAGGTTCCCAATAAGAACTTTACAATGTGAGGTTGCCAGCAATCGCTAAACATGATCCTTGGATGCAATAAATATCGGGGAAAAAATAGAAATAAAGAGAAAATAATGTATTCTCTATATTTTCCATCAGAACATATGCAATTTTAGCAGCTTTTCACCACAACAGGAATGCTGAATGCTATGTGGCAATTCCCAGAGAACACATGGTAACAGCACCCTCTGTTGGTCTCGTAGGTGACCAACTCCATTAACAATTAAACACCAGTGATCAAATTTCCATTGCAATACATGAAGTTTCCATGATATATTTTGCTACTTTTCGTGTTATATGTTAATAATCTGAATAATGAAATTGATGACTTTGTGGCCAAGTGAACAGATAATACAAAGATGGGTGGAAGAGTAGGTAGAGTTGAGGAAGCAGAGAGTTTGCAGAAGGTCTTAGATAGATTAGGGAAATGGGCAAAGAAATGGCAAATGAAATATGTAGTGAAGTGCATGGTCATGTAATTTGGTGGAAGGAATAAAGGCATAGATGATTTTCTAAACACGGAGTGAATTCAAAACCCAGATGTGTAAAGGGACATGGGAGTCCTAGAACTGAATACCTTAAAGGTTGAGTTGGTGGCAAGGAAGGCAAATGCAATGTTAGCATTCACTTCCAGAGGACTAGAATATAAAAGCAAGGATTTATAAGGCATTCGCTAGACCACATTTGGAGTATTGTGAGCAATTTTGGAAAGGATGCGCTGGCATTGGAGAGGGTCCAGAAGAGATTTACGAGAATGTATGATGAACATTTGATAGGTCTGGGCAAGAGTTTAGAAGAGTATACCCAACCTTTCTGATCTAGCCTGGAGTTTAAGTCAGTCAAACATTGGCTCATTCCTTGCTCTTGGGCCCAGGCCATACCCCCTCACCTTGAATCTGCTGCATCAAGTTGGCTCCAAGTCCACTCCAGCAGCAGCCAGACATTTGCTCATTCCCCACTCTTGGGCCCGGGCTTCTCCACCTAAGTCCAGCATGCACATGCCACGCTCCAAAAGTCCTGTACCTTCAAGATTTCAGTACACACCTCAAAAATGCCAAGTCGTATGGGTTTGTCAATGGTTTAGATGTCATGCTGAATCTTCTGCAAACTCCTGAAGAAGTAGAAGCACTGCCATGCTTTCATTGTAATTGCACTTATGTGCTGGGCTCAGAACAGATCTTCTGAAATGATAACACCAAAGAATTTAGAGTTGCTGACCCTCTCCACCTCCAATTGCATGATGAGATGTGGCTCATGAACTCCAATTTCCTCCTCCTGAAGGCAATAATCAGCTCCTTGGTCTTTCTGACGTTGAGTGAGAGGTTGTTGTTATGGCACCACTCAGCCTGATTTGCAATCTCCCTCCTATATGCTGATTTGTCACCACCTTTGTTTCGGCCTACAACAGTCATGTCATCAGCAAACTTAAGTATGGCACTGGAGCTGTGCTTAGCCCCACAGTCATAAGTATAAAGCAAGTAGAGCAGGGGACTAAGCACACAGCCGTGTAGTGCACCTGTGCTGATAATCCGAACTGACTAGGGTCTGCAGGCAAGGAAATTGAGGATCCAATTGCACAGAATTATTGAGGCCAAGGTCTTGAAGCCTGTTGATTAGTTTTGAGGGGATGGTAGTATTGAAGATCAAGCTGTAGTTGATAAAGAGCATCCTGATGTATGCGGTTCAGATGTTCCAGTGTTGAGTGAAGAGCCAATGAAATGGTACTGAATAATCTTTGTCATGCTTTCACTATCCCTTCTGATCTGATCAGAAACAACTTGTCCTTAGCACTTTCATTCCCCTACATTCCCTCTCAATGAATTCTTAGCACAATACAATGCTGAACTCTTCCATTGGTTTTGTTTCTTTGCTCCCCCCCACCAAGATCCATAAACATGACCATAATAATTGACCCATAAGCTTGTTCTTGTCCTATAGAACTCTGTTGTTCCCACCTCAACTCTATTTTATACTCTCAGTTCTGAGGCCTTCTCTCTACCCTCTAAACCACTGTCCAAACCTTCCTTCTTCCATTCCCTTTGGCTCACATGGTTACACCTGCCCATCATCCCCTCTTTATCTGGTTCCACATGTCATGTACCAACTTCTGTCTCACTCCTCTGACTCTTAGTTCTATATAGGGGTCTGTTACAAGAATCGCCCCATGTAATAATGATCAGTGAGGCACAGAGAATCTGTATTTACTGACATGTAATTTCTATTGTCTCAACTAAAAATCACCCACGTGCACCCTACTAGAACTCCTGTCACTCCATGAACAGTCAATGAAGAGAAAAGGTACTACCCGGGAAAGGAGTCTACACTGGCCAGGTGGTCCTCATGGTTCTGATCTCCATGTATCCACGGGGTCCTCCTTTTCCACCCTGGTTGGTCTCTGGCTGCTAGAGAGTTATCACCCCTGTGTATTTGGAGCTCCTGAGTCTTAATGTTCTTCATCAATTGAACTGTTGGATCTTCATCCCATTGGCTCAAGGTCACCTTCTTACTGGTCATTGTACAGGGCTACAACCAACATTGTTTCATGGCTCTGTCCACCCCAGCCTTGTGAATTTGTGTCTTTACACCCTGACTGGTCCAAACCAGTTAAATGACGCAACCCAGACAGAGTCTAACGAGATTACAGATTGCTTCTTTGGTAGAATCCACACTCTACATAACTAATTGTTTGAGAATGGTCTCAGGTTTAGCAGATCATTACCTGAAGCTTCCTGAGTCCACATTCAGTTGCTCTGATTAGATTATCCATGAGCAAGAATCAGCTCAGAGTCCACAAAATGGGGGGAAACAAAGAGAACTGGTTTGTCTGTTTCCCCTGTCCTTGATTAGACTGTAGTTTCTTCTGGTCAACAGCTCTCTTCCCTCTACTCTCTCGGTCCTGATTTTGGGTTGCCACCTGAAGCCCTGACTATTCCTTTGCTGCTTCATCCACTGCGTTCTTCCACCTGTTTGTTGTGTTTTTGCTCCAGATTCAAGTATCTGCAGTCTCTTGTGTCTATATTCTTGTTTCCTTTGACTACATTCTTCCAACTTTGTTTCATGACACCTATGATGCATTATGTAACTTTACTAGTTTCCAGCCCCAGCACCCAAATGGACAGACTTGCATCTGCCCCTGCTAGGTCATGCCATACAAGACAACAACTAGTTTCCTGATCACGACCAGCGCACGTGAACCATTTGAGGCAACGCTTATTTAAAAGGAGAGCTTCACAGGCATTCAGGCTTATTTTGGCAGCTCAATCAGTGACAGAAGCAGGTCACAGTGATGAAGTTTCTTGCAGGAAGTTGATACTTCTTCAGAAGGGACATGCAGGGACAGCCATTGTTGGGAATAGGCCAGTGGTGAGGGTAAAAGTGTCAGGTTTTGGCTCAAAGGATGCTTTGGCTCGAAAGAGACATTGGATCTGGGTGAGCTTCTGTTAAGGTTCCCTTTTTTACCCTCTTATTATACCTAACGTATTAAATGGCTGTTGTATGTTCTTCATGCTGTATAATGGAGTCCTGGGAGACCCAGAGTCTCCCAGGGAACTACACCTGCATGAAGAGAATCCAGCTGCAGCTCCTTGAAGACCGGGTTAGGGATCTGGAGCAGCAGCTGAATGACCTTTGGCTTGTATGGGAGAGTGAGGAGATAATCGATCAGAGTTACAGGGAAGTAGTCACTCCTAAGTTGCAGGAAGCAAGTAGTTGGGTGACTGTCAGGAGAAGTGGAAATGTGAATAGGCAGTTAGTGTGGAGCACCCCTGTGGCCATTCACCTCGATAATAGGTGTTATCACAACCACGGATCCGGCAGCGCAGCTGATACGGCAATTGTGCTATTGAATATGCATATGTCAGCTGATTATTATTTCATTGTGATGGTATTTAACTCCATTCTTTTTGTCGTAGTGCTTGTCGAGATTTGAGCAAAGCACAGTAACGCTTCACTGTCTGCTTGCATTCCACCTTGCCTGAGAAATTGGACTGTTGAGTCAAATGACTCTGAAGACTAGCAGTATTTGTTTTATATTTAGTTGTTTCTTTCAGCCGCAGTGTCGGCTTTGTTTTCCATTTTAGAGTTTTATTTAACAATCCTGTTTGGTCAAACATTTATTGTTCTCTTTTCCCTCTAACTCTGTTCGCATTAAAGTCTGTGAACTATTGACCCGCTTCAGTCTGTCACTCTCCACACTTGGGCCATATCCAAACATTGTGACAAGTTTACCATTATGGATACTGTTGTGGGAGATGACCTCCCAGGAGAATGCCATGGAGACCGGGTTACTGGCACTGAGCATGGGTCTGTGGTACAGAAGCGAAAGAGGGGAGCGGTAGTGATAGGGACTCAGTAGTCAGAGGAACAGACAGGAGATTCTGTGGACGTGAACATGACACCCAGATGGTATTTTGCTTCCCAGGTGCCAGGGTCAGTGACATCTTGGATCATATCCACAACATTTTGAAGAGGGAGGGAGAGCAGCCAGATGTCTTGATACATATTGGTACCAATGACATAGGAAAAGCAAAGAGGTCCTGAAAAGAGAATTTAGAGAGCTAGGTAGGAAGCTGAAAAGCAGGATCTCCTGGGTAGTAATTCCTGGATTGCTCCCTGTGCCACATGCCAGGGAGGGTAGAAACAGGATGATTTGGCAAATTAATGTGTGGCTATATAGCTGGTGTAGGGGGCAGCTCTTCAGGTCCTTGGATCATTGGGATCTCTTCTGTGGGAGGTCTAACCTATACAAAAATGACAGGTTGCACCTGAACCCAAGGGTAACCAATATTCTCATGGGCAGGTTTGGAAGATTTCAACATACATGTCGATTGGGAAAATCAGGTTGGAAATGGATCTCAAAAGAGTTAGTTTGTTGAATGCCTGCAAGATGGCTTTTTAGAACAGTTTGTCATTGAGTCTACTGGGGATCAGCTATAATGGATTGGGTGTTATGTAATGAACTGGGGGTGATTAGAGAGCTTAAGATAAAAGAACCCTCAGGAGGCAGTGATCACAATATGATTGAGTTCAACTTGAAATTTGATTAGGAAAAAGTAATAGCAGTATTTCAGTGGAGTAAAGGAAAGTATAGTGGTATGAGAGAGGAGTGGCCAAAGTAGATTGGAAGGAGATGCTGGCAGGGTGGCAGCAGAGCAGCAATGTCATGAGTTTCTGAGAAAAATGAGGTAGGTACAAGATTGATATATTCCAAACACAAAGAAATACTCAAATGGCAAAATAGTACAACTGTGGCTGACAAGGGAGGTCAAAGGTAATGTAAAATCAAAAGAAGGACATACAACAAAGCAAAAATTAGTTGGAAGAGAGAGGATTGGAAAGCTTTTAAAAACAGAGAGCAACTAAAGAAATCATTAGGAGGGAGAAGATGAAATATGAAAGCAAGCTAGCAAACAATGTCAAAGTGGATAGTAAAAGCTTTTTCAAGTATGTAAAAATAAAAGAGTAGATATAGGACCACTAGAAAACAAAGCTGGAGAAATAATAATGTGAGTCAAAGAGATGGCAGATGAACTAAATGAGTTTTTTGCATCAGTCCTCACTATGGAAGACACTAGTAGTATGCCAAATGTTGAAGGTGTGAGGGAAGAGAAGTGAGTGCAGTTACTATTAAAAGGGAGAAGGTTCTCAAAAAGCTGAAAGACCTATGGGTGCATAAGTCACCTGGACCAGATGAACTGCACCCTAGGGTTCTGAAAACTGTTCTCTACAAAGTGATTTGAATTAACGAGAAATATAATTTTTTTGCAAAAGTATTCACCACCACCCTACCCCCCTCTTTAATATGACACACCAAATCATCACTTGTGCAGCCAATTGGTTTTAGAAGTCACATAATTAGTTAAGGTGTCCCAGCTATAAATAAACCTGTGCGCAGTCAAGGTGTTTCTATTGATAGTAGGGAAAATACACCTGTATCTGGAAGGTCCTACTACTGTTTAGTCAGCATCCTGGCAAAAACTACACTACGAAGACAAAAGAACACTCCAAGCACCTCCACAAAATGGTTATTGAAAAGCACAAGTCAGGAGATGGGTAAAAGAAAATTTCCAAGTCACTGCTTGGAGCACATTAAGTCAATCATCAAGAAATGGAAATAACTGAATGACTGTGCAAAAAGAGGACTAGTGAGGGAGGCCACCAAGAGACCTATGACAACTCTGGAGGAGTTACAAGCCTCAGTGGCTGAGATGGGAGAGACTGCACATACAACAACTATTGCCCAGGCACTTCAGCAGTCCCAGCTTTCAGTGAGAGTGGCAAAGGGAATGCCACTGTTGAAAAAAACACATGAAATCTCGACTAGAGTTTGCCAGAAGTCATGTGGGAGACTCTGAAGTCAGCTGGAAGAAGGCTCTATGGTCAGATGAAACCAAAGTTGAAATTTTTGGCCATCTCATCAGATGCTATGTTTGGTGTAAGCCAAATACCACACATCATCAAAAACACACCATCTCTACCATGAAGCATGGTAGTGGCTGTACCATGCTGTGGGGATGCTTCATTGCAGCAGGCCCTGGAAGGCTTGTGAAGATAGAGGGTAAAATGAATGCAGCAAAATACAGGGAAGTCCTGGAGGAAAACATGATGCAGTCTGCAAGGGAACAGCAACTTGGGAGAAGATCTGTTTTCTAGCAAGGCATGACCCCAAGCATAAAGCCAAAGCTACACAGGGATGACCTAAAAACAATAAAATTAATGTCTTGCAGTGGCCAAGTCAGAGTTCAGACCTCAATCCAATTGAGAATTTGCAGCTGGACTTGAAAAGGCTGTTCACTCATGATCCACATGCAATCTGACAGAGCTTGAGCAGTTTTGTTCAGAAGAATGGGGAAAAATTGCAGTGTGCAAAACTGATAGAGACTTATCCAAACAGAGTCAAGGCTGTAATTGCTGCCAAAGTAGCAACTACTAAATACTGACTTGAACGGGGTGAATATTCATGCAATCAATTATTTTTTGTTTTATATTTGTAATTAATTTAGATCACTTTATAGAGATCTGCTTTCACTTCGACATGGAAGAGTCTTTTTCTGTTGATTGGTGTCAAAAAGCCAAATTAAGCCTATTGTGATTCACTGTTGTAAAAGAACAAAACATGAAAACTTCTAAGGGGAGTGAATACTTTTGATAGGCACTGTATCTCTAGCGTGGTTAGGTGGAAGAAGAATCAATATGGAAGTGATGAGAGAAGATAAGTTAAAAGGATGTAAATTGTGAAAGACAAATGATGGGATTGCAATGGAACCAGCATTAGACTTAATTAGCTATATAACCTTCCTCTATGTCATAAATAATAAATTAACAAATAAATGAGTGTATAGCTTGTTAGTGGATTTTTGCACTCTGATTAGCAGTGTTGTATGTGTTAGTCTTCTTAAGCTTGTAAAAGTATCTTTTCCTTGCAGCTTTTCATTCTTCTTTCCCGCTAAACTTTCAAATTCATTGATTCCTCTGTGGTATTACCTTTTTTGAGTTCTACATTATTCTAAAATATTTTTCATATTGTGTACTATATTAATGTTAGCTTTTGCTACATAAACACAGCTGTTCTCTTTAAAGTACTTGGTAACAACAGCTGTCAGCAGCTATAAACCCGAATGTGGGAGGAAGAAATTTAACCTGCAGTGCATAATAATACAACCATCCACATCCATAGTACTGTCCCAAATATAGTATGATGATGACTTTCGGAACTTTAGCGCCTAGCAACGAGGTATCCTGTTATCAAACATACTGACACCAATTTAGCTATCTGAAGCTATCAACGCTCACTTCCATTAACCATTTCAAACTTCTCTGGCTCAGGCCATGAATTAGGTGAATGTATTATTTATTTAATAAGCTAACAACCTTGTCTTCTGCCAGACACAGTTGCAATAACTTGAATTTGAAAATGCTAACACGAGGAAATCTGCAGATGCTGGAAATTCAAGCAACACACACAAAATGCTGGTGGCCTGGCCTGCTGTGTTCCACCAGCATTTTGTGTGTGTTATTTGAAGATGCTGAATGTTTCAGTGAACATTGTACATTGAACATGTGATGATTCAGTCTGGGTTACCAACAAAGGAATAAGAAAAAGAGTGGCTTAACCTATGCTTTTCCATCAAGTGCTGAGCTTTTCTGTCTTGCCTGTCATCTATTTGATATATGGTTCAGTTTTTCGATGAGTAACACAAAGAAGCAACATCTGGATCCAAATGTTGTATTGTCTTATTTGGTCAATATATACTGTATATCCTTTGTTCAACACATATCATTTTCCACCTTTTCTGCTAATGAAGTCAAACTTGTTTTCTTTCTTTGCCAGTTTTGAGTAAGGGTCCTGGGCTTGGAGCATTAAACATAATTCTTATTTCACATTTGCCATCTGACCTCTTGAAGTTTTCAACAATTTTTTTTTCAGAATTCCATCATCTGCATTTCTTTTGATTTTCAGATATTAGTGAATTCCAAAGTTTTACCACCACAATTTTTTAAAAAAATCTGGTCTTTGTCTTTAAGGAACTACCTTTTATTGTCAGGCTGTCCCCTTATCCTAGACTCCTCACTGCATCCAGCCTATTAAATTTTGTAAGTTTCTATGAAAAATATTTTTATCTTTGTAATCTCTAAAGAATACAGTGCCAGCCTATTTAGGCTCTTATGGCAAACCTACCATTCATGAAATTTGTCTAGTAATTCTTTGCTGTATTCCACTATGGCAAGTACATTCTTTCTTAAGGAGATCATAAATTAGAGTCATAGTGTCAAAGAGAAGTACAGCACAGAAACAAGACCTTGGACCCATCGAGTCCATGCTAAAACCAGTTAAACTGGTTTTACCAGTTAAACCAGTTAATCCCATCGACGATAGCCCTCCTACCCCTACCATCTAATTTTTGCTTGAACATAGAAGTCAAGCTCACATGGACCACTAGTGCTGGCCACATTCTTGCAGCCCGCTGAGTGAAGAAGTTTCTCCTCATGTTCCCATGTTCCCCTTAAACTTTTCACTTTAACCCTTAAGCCATGACCTCTGGCAGTAGTCCCATCCAAACTCAGTGGAAAAAGCCTACTTGTATTTACCCCTCATAATATTGTATACCTCTATCAAATCTCGTCTCAATCTTCTACATTCTAAGGAATACAGTCCTAACCTATTCAATGTTTCCTTATAACTTAGATCCTCCAGACCTGATAACATCCTTGTAAATGTTCTCTGCACTCTTTCAACCATGTTTACTTCTTTCCTGTAGGTAGGTTACCAAAACTGCACACAATACTCAAAATTAGGCCTCGCCAACGCCTTATACAACTTCAACGTAACATCTCATCTTCTGTACTGAATACATTTATTTATGAAGACCAAATTGCCAAAAGCTTTCTTTATAATCCTATCTACCTGTGACGCCACTTTCAATGAATTGTGTACCTGTATTCCCAGATCTCTTTGTTCTATCACACTCCTCAGTGCCCTTCTGTTCACTGTGTGAGACCTAACCTGGTTGGCGTTACCAAAGTGCAAAACCTTGCACTAGTCTGCATTAAATTCCATCTGCCATTTCTCAGCCCATTTTTCCAGCTGATGCAGATGCCTCTGCCAGCCATGATAGTCTTTTTCACTTTCCACTATACCTCCAACCTTGATCTAGTTAACCACATTATCATCCAGATCATTGATATAGATACCAAACAACAAAGGACCCAGCACCGATCCCCGCAGCACACCACAAGTTATAAGCCTCCAGTCAGAGAGGTAACCCTCTACTACCACTGTCTGGCTTCTCCCACAAAGCAAATGTCTAATCCAATTTACTACCTCATACTGAATGCCGAGCGAATGAACCACCTTGACCAGCCTCCCATACGGGACCTTGTCATGTTGTACACTTTATTCCATTATTCTGAGAACTTGTCACATTGTACACAGTATTCCAGTTGCAATTTCAGAAAGGTCCAAAACTTTTGCAATAAGACTTCTTTTCCCTTGCAATAAAACTTATGAATAATAAAGCCAAACAAAGTCTAACTACCTGGTTAGAGAACAGATTAAATATTAAGTGAGCAAGGGATTTTCTCTTTGGTGCGAAAGAGGAAGAAAGGTGTCTTGATAGAAGTATATAAGGTGTAGATGGAGTGGACAACCAGTGCCTTTTTTCCAGTATGATAATGTCCAATTCTAGAGACATCTGTGTAGGGTAAGTATTGGAAAGCTTATAGGAGATGTCAAAGGTAGGTTATTTGCACAGAAAGTGGTGGATCCTTGAGCCGTACTGCTGGGGTGGTGTTAGAGGCTGATACAACAGGGGCTTTTAAGACAGTCTTAGATAGGCATGTGGATATAAGAAGTAGGAGGGTAGGAGGCTGTAGGAGAAGTAGGAGGCTGTGTAGTAGAGAAGGTTTAGATTGACCATGGAATAGGTTTATACAGGTCTGCACAACATTGTAGGCTGAAGGGTCCATGCCTGACTGTACTGGTCCATGTTTATATCACATGCTTTTCTGATTGCTTGCTGCATCTGCATGTTGGCTTTTAGGGCTTCGTCGTAGCATAGTGGTTAGCACGATACAATTAGAGCTCAGGCATCATAATTCAATCCTGGCATCATCTGTAAGGAGTCTGTTCATGCTCCCTATGGAATGGATGGGCTTTCTCTGGGTGCTACAGTCTCCTCCCACAGTCCAAGTATGTACTTAGTTAATTGGTCATTGTAAATTACCCAGTGATTTAGCTGGGGTTAAATTGGGAATTGCTGAGCAGTGTGGCTCGAATAACCAGAAGGGCTTACTCCACACTGTATCTCAATAAATAAATTATGTAAAAGTCCTTTAAGTCTATTTGCATATCAGTACCACCCAATTCATCATCATTTAACAAATATTTTGCACCAAGGTGGAGGGCCTTACATCTTGTTTTCGTTCATATGCTCAGGTGGTCCATCTCCCCTTGAAGCTTCTTTACATCCTTTGCCATATTCACAATCCCACCCAGTATCAATCTTACCTAGTTTAGTACCAAGACGCAGCTGAGTACACAGAGCACAGTAAAGTTGATGGAACTTTTCAGCATCCTGGCTATAGTGTTCAAGGTTGGTGCTTCAGAAATGGGTAACATTTTTGTTCAAAAATGTGTGTGTAAAAGTATTGACTCGTTAAGTATATATGGAGAAGGATAACAGATGGAATATAATGAGAAATTATTTTAGTTATTTTGGTAAGGAAAATAGCATTTCATTGTAGGGTTTAGAAGTTGGTGGAATCACCCAGGAAGAGATGTTTTGGCATTTTATGACCTAAGGAATTTTATTTACTCAGAACAATAGGAATCTTTGTGATTATCTAACCAAGAGGTCTGTGAAACCTTAGTTGTTGGCCATATTTTAGACTGTGGTGAATGGAATTTTGAATACCAAGAAAATCACGGGCAATGGGAACTTAGTTCTCTTCAACCTTTGGGTTCTTAAACCAACCAGCACAACTTTAATCACTATGTGTAATACTATGGCCACTTTGCACTAAAATAGTTATTTTTGTTGTATATACTACCAACATTGCCTCTAATTTGTTTTATAGCTGTATGGACTAAATTGCACTGAGCAATTTTACATGACCTGAAAACTAGGCACTACTTTTTTTTTGTTGTGTAATATGCACATCAAACAAACACAAATTACAACTCACAACATAAGTAAACAATATCAGGCGGTCAAGACAGCTGACAGGCACAATGGCAAAAGTAAAATGTTTTGACTAGATGGTATTGGCATTTAACAGGCCAACAGGTTATTAACAATGAGCTACTGACTGCAATTCTGTGTTTATTGTTACAATTTGTAACAGTGTGGTAACTTGAAACATTGACAATGTAAATACATTGAAAGTCTGAAATGTTTCAAAGTAAAGGTTGTGGTATATTTTTTATTTGAAAATTTATGGTTTGTATTCATTAACACATAATTGTGAAATGCCCTGTAATTAATTATATTAACATAGATTTCAAAATTATATTAGCATTATTTGAAAATTATATTAGCATTATACAAAAGAAAATTCCAGCTGCGTAGTAATAAAGGCCATGTACTCGGGAACAATTCAGTTACTACATGGCCATGCAGCCTGGAGAAAATGGTGTATCTCAGGGTATATATAGTGATGTATATGTATTTTGATAATTTTACATTGAACTTTGTATACTTTCTTGTAAAACTTGAATTTAATTTGTTAAATTTATGATTTTTTTGTGAATGCTGCTTATACGATGCTATATGTCTGTGATACCGCTGCAAGTGGTTTTTCATTGCACCTGTGCTTACTTATACTTGTGCAAATGACAATGAACTCGCCTTTGACTTTGGAAGGAACATGCACTTACAGTATTAGATCAGATATGATGAATCTAGTTTCTATTTCTTATGCTTTTCCATGCCATTACTTGGTAAAGGCATTTACTTGAGCTCCTGTATTTTTGCTCAGATGAATAGTAAAGATTTTAGCAGTAAGCAAAGGTACACCGACAATCAACACTGGTGCACCTTAAGGATTTGTGCTTAGCCCTCTTCTCTACTCTGTCTACATCCATGATTATGTGGCTAGAAATAGCTCAAGCATTTTTAAATTTACCAGTGACACAACTATTGTTGACAGAATTTCAAATGGTGGCAAGGTGGCATACAATAGTGAGATAGATCAACTGGTTGAGTGGTTTTGTAACAGTAACCTTGCACTCAACATCAGTTAGACCAAGGAACACACATCAGTCCTCATCGAGGAATCTGCAATGGAAAGAGTGAGTAGTTTCAACTTCCTAAGTGTCAACATCTCTGAAGATCTATCCTGGGCCCAACATATTGATGCAATTACAAAGCAGGCATAACAGTGACTATATTTCATTAGAAATTTGAGGAGACTATCACAGAAAACAATTGCAAATTTCTGCGGGTGGAGAGCATTCTAGTAGGTTGCATCATTGTCTGGGATAGAGGAGCTACTGGACAGGATTGGAAAAAGCTGCAGAAAATTGTAAACTCAACCAGTTCTATTATGGGTACTGGCCTCCCCAGCATCAAGGACATCTTCAAAAGAAGATGCATCAAAAAGGTGCCATCCATAATTAAGGATCCCCATCATTCAGGTCATGCCATCTTCTCATTGCTACCATCAAGGAGGAGGTACGAGTCTGGAGACACACACTCAACATGTTAGGAACAGCCTTTTCCCCACATGACATATGACAGTGATATTAAACCTGATTCAGATTCTAAGTGAAGTTATTGTCAAGCACCTTTCTCAGATACTCTAATCAATATTTCTCCTTAAACTAAAACCAAAATGAAATCTCAGGCCGTTATCTCACTTATATTTTTGCACCTTACTATGTAAGAATAAATCATGGTATTTCTTATACTGTAACATGTCGTAGACTACTTTCAATTAGCTGCAAAGTTCTTTATGATATCCCAAGGTTGCAGAAACGCCATGTTAAAAACAGTTTTTTGAAGTTGAGTGCAGGAGACACCCTTCACTCAACATGTTACAATGTTGTTGGTCCCCAGCAGAGGGAGCGATCAAATAAGAAATCTCTCGTGAACGTAAACGTAAACAGGAAATTTAAAATGTTATTGTCATAAAATGTTGCCAGTACATAGAAAAAATGTGAAATCAGATAAATCGGTTTTTTTGTGGGTTACATTTTGAAGTGTCCTTTACTTGGTACAAGAATATGTCACTCTTGGAGTTTGTAGGCTGATTTGGTAACGTGTATTTTTAGCTCCTATTAAAGGCTCAGTTTCAGTTTTATGCTTAATCAGTTCTAAACTACTCCCCGCGAATGGGAAGTGCCATTGATTCTCACCATTCGATTTGGGTCAGAGAGGAATTCGCAACGAGACTATTAGCTTTTCTGAGTCTCACTAGGTCCGGAATCACAGGTGAGAGTTGGGATGAAAGCTTTAGTGAAATACTTATTTTAGTATTGAACTGGAGAGGCTTTGATTAGATTCTTACTGAGTTTAAGAAAACGTAAAGATTAAAATGGCAGAATTGTGTTAAAAAACGGAAGTTTGTCAAGCAGCATCGAGGACATTTTGTGAAATTAATTTTCTAACGGTGTGGGGTTTCTTCATTCAGTGTTTAGAGTATCTTCCACTTGTTTGGGGCATTCCTGCACTCTTCAATTAATACAGTAACGATGCTGTATGTTGTCCGATGAAGAATTTATTCTTCAATTAAAACTTACTAAATGTCTTGTTAGTACGATTGCTTTAAATTGTATTGTTTAGTTGCAAATGCCTGGAAATATTGCTTGCATGGCGAAACTACGGTTTATTTACTCTAGATTACTATTTAAAAGTTAATTCCAATGGAAGCTTGAATTAATTTGCAAACGATCTATTTTGTATATTTTTAATAGTTGCAGTCTAGTTTTGGATGATATTTATCACTGGCACCTACTTGTCTGAGGTTCACAACAGATGATTTAAATAAATAGTTGTACTTTCAGCTCCTATTTAATAATCAAAATGTTATCAAAATATATGTGACTGATTTAACTTAGTCCATTAATGTAGTCTCACTTAAATAAAGTGCATTAATATTATGGAATAATGAGAGGAAACAAACAAGCAACTGGTTTATTTAGTATTGCATGAACAGTACTACAATTGTTCACAATTTTTTTTTGCTGGTCCTATTGCTTTGATGCAATGTGAATTTTTTTTTAATGGACATTCTTGAAAAATTGTTGCCAAACTCAAAGTGCCAGAGAATACTAATGTTTTAAGGTGCAGGACTCTTCCCGAATTAAGGCAGTTTTAACTTCTTGGCTATCTTGAAGTACATTGTGTCAAGATTCCAGAAAATAAGTTGTACAAATTTTAAAAAATAGCCAAAATAACTGAGTATTCAAATAACTTCCCTTCATTTTTCATTGGAAATATGTATGGCAACCCAATCCTTGTATTGTAAATATTTGAAATTGGCTTGGTATTTATGGGCCACGGAAAGCTTCCCTATTCAACAGTTTATGGAATGCTTAAAACTTGATGGATACACTTCACAGTGACTTACTAGATAAATCTTTGAAGGTTACTTATATGAAGCCATTCCCTAGTTATAATGTAATGGATCTTAATGGAATTATCATGCACTAATTCCATATCTCTTGATTAAGGGAATATAAAATCAGGACAGGAATATACAACTTGGATAAAAGATTAGAAATCTTACAGAATGTTTAATAGTTACAATGAAAATACAAAACTCATCATGGTAACACACAAAAAAATTCTCCAGTCCTGATGAAGATCTTGGCCCGAAACATCGACTGTACTCTTCTTCACAGATGCTGCTTAACCTGCTGAGTTCCTCCAGCATTTTGTGTATGTTGCTTGGATTTCCAGCATCTGCAGATCTTCTCATTTGAAATTCATCACGATATCCAGAGAAAACCAACCAAAATATTTTCAAACCAAATAAATTTGTTGCTTATTTTGCATGAAGAGAATTTTGCAACAAATTATTGCCTACAACTTGGAGTTGATTGTTTCTTTTTCTTAATTTTGATCAGCTAATGAACCAACATTCAAACATCAGTTAAACATTATTGATCAGAAAAAATAGTGTATATTTATTTTGTGATTTAGCTAACATCAATATGTGTTCATATTTGCATTCAAATTCTAGACTATTCACCCAGTGTTCACAATATTTTTACATCAATAATTCAGAGTTGGATCACATTCAAAATCTAAGTTAATGGAAGAAAATATATTGTCTTTGATATTGTGGGAGTAATAACAGTGAAACTATATCTGATTTCACTGTCACTACTTTGTGAAACTGACACAAAATTTGGGATTACTGCAGTGCTCTAATATGGAAATCCCAATGTTACTGTCAGTTGTTAATGCAGTTCTGTTTGACATCAACATTTGGCAAATGAGAGCCTGTGTTAATTGGGCAGCATTTTGGAAAACAATTTTGCTGAAGGTGTGCAAGAAGTTGTATGTCAGAGGTTTGGATGGTGGAGTTGATGATTTTGTGGCCAAGTTTGTGGATGATATGAAAATAGGTGGAAGGTCAGGTAGTTTTGAGGAAGTAGAGAAACTGCAGAAAGACTTGGACAGATTAGGAGAATGGGCAAAGAAGTGGCAGTTAGAAAATAGAGTCGGGAAGTGTATGGCCATGCACTTTGGTAGAAGAAATAAAGGGTAGACTATTTTCTGAAAGGCGAGAAAATTCAAAAATCTGTGGTGCTAAAGGACTTGGGAGTTGTGCAGGATTCCCGAAATGTTAATTTTCAGGTTGAGTCTATGGTGAAGAAGGCAAATGCGACGTTAATATTCATTTCAAGAGGACTGGAATATAAGAACAAGGATGTAATGTTGAGGCTTTGTAAAGCACTGGTGAGGTCTCACTTGGAGTATTGTGAGCAGTTTTGTGCCCCTTATCTTGGAAAGGATGTGCTAAAACTGGAGAGGGTGCAACGGTGGTTTATGAAAATGGTTCCAGGATTGAATGGCTTGTCATATGAAGAGCGTTTAATGGCTCTGGGCCTGCATTCACTAGAATTCAGAAGAATGAGGAGTGACCTATCGGATAGTGAAAAGCCTTGATAGAGTGGATGCTCCCAATAGTGGGAGAGTCTAGGTCCAGGGGACACAGCCTCAGAATATAGGTGCAACCTTTTAGAATGAAGACAAGGAGGAATTTCTTTAGCCAGAAATTGGTGAATCTGTGGAATTCTTTGCCACAGGGGACTGTGGAGGCCAAGTCTTCATATGTATTTAAGGCAGAGTTTGGTAGATTCCAGATTGGTCAGGGCATGAAGGGACATGGGGAGATTGGAGCTGAGAGGAATAATGGATCAGCCATGGTGGAACAGACTTAATGGGCCTAATTCTGCTTTATATCTTATTGTCTTATCGTCTAAGTGTTTTTCTAAATCAGAAGAAGATTTCAAATGTGCTAAGGGTTCAAGTTTTTACAGTATATAACCAGTTAATTTTTCCAAGGCTTATTACGCACAAAAAAATCTTGAAATCTTTCCTTCACATCCTTCAAAAGTCTCTCTGCTGATTTGTTAATTTAAAATTTTGAAAAATTGTTTAAGAAGTCTTAAGTGCCTTTATCATTTTTTTTTCAAAGTTTAAACCTTAAGCAGTTCACATTAAGCCCGATGGTATGCCTCTGTGTTCTGTTTTCTGTTGTGAGCAGGATTAGTCTTAACCAGCTCAACTGATGTCACCTTAATGCCCACAAAGTCTTGAAGGCCTTGCATGGAAAATATATCCTTGTGGTTTGTTCTACTTCACGTGGAGAGCTTAGGTGAAAGTATGTGTGCACTTTTTAAGTGACAATGAACCATTCTGACGCAAGTGTTCAGGTGATTTTATTGTACATTGTGCTAGCATGTTTATTTAGTATGCAGTACCGATTTTAGCATTGTTTTGAGAGAGACGAACCATCTGTTGTAATTCATTTGACTATTTTGAAGGTGTCATTTCAAAATTTATAGAGATAAACATTGAAAAGATTTCCATTAATATTTATAACTTCAGTTTATTGTTATTTTATTATATTAAATAAAACTAATATTTTACAATATGTTGGATAATAATTAAGGAATCTTCCATGTCTGATTGATATCATTCACAGTAACTGCTATAGTTTTTGGAATGAGTTAGTCTGGGGATGAGGAAGAGGTCTGCACAATGAATTTGCATTCCTAGTGGTGTTCCCATTGTAGTCTGACATCTTTAAGTCAGGCCTAGATGTAACTCCAGACCCATCAATGCTGGTGACTTAAATATCCCATGCAACCTCATGGTTTAGTCACAATAAGGCATAGGCTTTTCCAGTGATGCTCAAATTCTTAAAAATGAACAATAAGTGGATAATTAGTTCTTTTATCCTACCAAAAGCTCTATTTTGAATTTGGTGAGATAACGAATGAGATTTATAGCTGCTAATTCTCATGGATTGTTCCGGAATGGAAGATTAATCTCCAGGGCACTGCTGTAACCAATATGCACAAGAAGCATGAAAGGGCTATTGTACATTGTGCATTTTCTATCTTTTTTTCAATACCCTTGCTTTGTAGTTCTAATAAAATGGAAGATGAATCAAGCATTCAACTGGGCAGAACAATCAGGAAGTCATGGGATATTTAAGTCACCAGCATTGATGGGTCTGGAGTTACATCTAGGCCTGACTTAAAGATGTCAGATTACATCCCCAAAATACTGAATCAGATGGGTTTTTGCAATAATATGTTAATTTGCTAGCCATAATTAGAAATGACTATCTTTTTGAATTCCAGATTATTAATCTGAATTTACATTTCACAGCTACTGTGAATGTGATTTCAGCTTTGTTAGTTTCACCTTGACATTACTTATGAAGTAACTTAACATCATATTCTAATCACAAATTCATAACACTGAAGACGGGCATTAAAATAATGTGGCTATATATTTACTAATAGTGGTTGGACAACTTCAGCTGTATATAACAACTGCAGTGTCATCCGAAAGGCTAGCATTTGCAGTGTAAATCTGGAGTCAAAAATTGGATTGGCACTGCATTGAAGTCTTCATGCCATTTGAGTGCATTGTACAGAAAGTTTGAGAAAATGCCCATTTACTATAGGGATCCAAGGAATTCCTTCTGTCCATTTTGTTCCAAAAGCACCTGTTGCTTTTGTTGCCATTGTGAAAGTTTGAATTTGGATTGCAACTATTATAACACTTCTATTAGGTCCTTTCCCATAATCAGAAAAGCATGGCAGAGCTTGTGAGCTCTCCACTTTTGAGTATTGTAAGGTTTGAATGCTTAGCTCATTTCTTTGTAAACGAGAGAAACTTCAGAAGGATGACTATACTCAAGCATTTACTCTATCATTTGCAGCTTAGAATTGAAAGGTATTGAAGGAATTTTATTTCAAAAATAAATTTTTTATTAAAAATATATTTAAAAAAGTACGCGGCTTTCTTTACATTAATAATGTCCCACGGTCTATACATTCATAGTGTCGTCAAGTCAATACATTTGAAATGTTATCAAGTTGATACATTCTGTATACACAGCACCAGTGCCTCTCCTAAGGCCTCTTAGAATAGTGTGGCCTATCAAGTGTTTGGGGGAACAAGTCTTAAACACTGGTTGAATTGGAGAGATATGATGCAAGGGATTAGTTCATGGATGAAACCAACTGAGCAATTCTCCCTTTCTTGGAACTCTAGGCTTAAAGTGACCTGCCTGATGGTCTTCCAGAACCTCTTCAAAGATAACTAGTATAAAAATAGCAGAGAATAGGGAGTAATTAGAGTAAGTACATCATGCGTGTTGTACAAGACCACGAGCAAAGTTTGAGCCATTTGTTGTCTGAGCCCCAAGTATCTACTGAATTATCCTACTGAGCTGAAGAGAGATGTAGTAAAGAAATAGGGTATTTTTAGTATGCTTCACTGTGACTGGAATAATCTGAGTTTTGTGATTTCACAGGATACTGGCAGGCTGCATTTATTAAAGCAAGTACATATTGAAATTTCTTCTTGCTATTAGCAACAGTGTGGTCTTGTGCTTTCCTTAGTGGTTTGAGTACAGTGAAAACATAAAAATATAGGCAAATATGAATAAAGTAATTACTACAATGGTGGCTGCATTTATAGATAAACAGAAAAATAGGCTTTGTCAAGAAACACATCCATTAATTTCACAAGATTAGAGAAACATTACTGTAACATTTCAGTGGTTCAATGGTTCCATTTAATATTAGAGAATGTATACAGTATACCATCTGAAATTCTTGACTTTGTGACTTGGTTGGGCATTGGGACAACAGTTATATGGTATTAACAACATATTTTCTGTATG
The DNA here is from genome assembly GCF_030144855.1 of Hypanus sabinus. Classification (NCBI taxonomy): domain Eukaryota; kingdom Metazoa; phylum Chordata; class Chondrichthyes; order Myliobatiformes; family Dasyatidae; genus Hypanus; species Hypanus sabinus. The sequence goes on along the minus strand of NC_082738.1, from coordinate 5,920,668 downwards.
CTTGTGTACCATATATAGGACAATATTTAAAAAGAAGCACCCTTTCTGTAAATGACTTCTTGATATCATTGAATTACAGTTTAAAAGTCCCCTGAGGCCCAGGATGAAATTATTGCAAGTGCAATTATTCTGATATACACAGGTGTTCAGCCTGAATTGTAAGTTCATGTGAGATCTCAGTCAAACAATTTTAATGATTACAGTGCTGTAGTTATTCATACTATTTTAATAGACATTGTGCAGTTTCATTTAGAAGTGGAGTCAAAGATTATTCTTGTCTGGGTTTGCCAAATGTAGGAGAAGCAGTCACTGCTTTTGGTTAAGATTTAATGTGAGCTGATGGCCAGGCTGGGCATGAGCCTAAATGGCTTTCCTCATACAAACCCCTTTGTGGATGAGAAAGTTAAATTGGTGTGCTGGATGGGCTTCGGACCAAGAGGACTTCTTGTCTCCAGTCATCAAGTCTTATACTGTGCTTTCTTGTGTTCAGCAACAGTACTAGAAATTAATCCATATTGGATTAATGAGATTTCATATTGCTTTGTTAATATAAATCTTCAGCTGCAGAATCCGACCGTGTTAGCAATTCAACTCACCACGTTGAAAACTATACTTTCAATATTCTCACTGACCTCTTTAAAACAAAATCCTTCTTAAAATGGTAATTTATGAAAATACTTTAAAACAATAAGTTTTTTTCTGAAAATGCAGTTACTTCCAGTAATCTGTATGTTCCACATCAGATTATAAAGATTGTATTCCTGTAAATTTCTAACTATATTGATGCTTGTCTTATGTAGATTTGTAACCCTATGATGTCACACACCCACTGCTGGCTGTTATGAGCTGTACCCTCAGCTGTGTTGTCACATAACCTTAAACCCAAACAGGAAAAATAGTAGTATAAAGAAGAGGAAAATTTTAAAACCTCTACAAAAGATCACCACAAGGTCCACCAAAGCATTATAAGCACATGTGACTGGAAAATATAGATAGGAGAAACTGATACAGAGAAATTCTTGAGACATAAGCATCTGCAGATGCTAGAATGTAGAGCAACAAACAATTTTCTGGAGGAACTCAACAGGTGAAGAGGAAAGGAATTGTTAATGTTTCAGGTTGAAACCCTACATCAGTCTTGCAAATCTAGAAGTGTTGGCATTATTATTAGGTCTTAATGGTTAACTATCCTTCTGTTTGAGACTTTCACTGCTGTTTATTTTCTCTGTACCTCCTGAAAATATCCTATCATTTTAATTTTCTGAATGAACTGTCCTATGGTGTCAGCTGCAAGTATCTGGCTATCCCTGAAATTAACAATACATCTGCTTTTCACAGCAGCCTGTAAAGTTGTTCTGCATTGTCCTTCAATGACAGTAATATCTAATAAACAATATGAAATTTTACATTTATAAAGTGCCTTTTTGGCATCTCAGGTTTAACTGTGCTTTAATGAAATGCACTGAGTTTTATATTGTAGGGTTCAAGATAACTTGCACTTCGAAAGATTCTACAAACAGCAGTGGAACAATGACCTGTGTTACTGATAATAAGGAGCAGAGATGTGTGCTCTTTACTCCAAAATAAACAGATAAAAGACCCAAGCCTACTAGGAGAGAAGAATATGGAAAATAAAAATACCATTTGAATGCTGCACGACATAGTAGTACAGCTGGTAGAATATCACATCTCCAGTGTCCTGTGTTCAATCCAGACCTCTGATGCAGTTGGTGTGGCATTTGCCTGTTCTCCCTTTGACTGAATCAGTTTCCAATGGATACTCCCATTTATCCTCACATTCCAAAGACACGTGGATAGGAAATGTATTGGCCCATGTAAAATAACCCTAGCACATGTGGTTGACACAGGGGAGGGGGGCAGAATTACCGATTGGAATTTGGGGTGAGAAAAACTGATGAGCTTAAATGAGTGTTGAATCATCACCACAGACTGTCTAGGCTTAATGGCCTATAGCCAAGCTCCATAACTCTCTAATAGGTATCGTGTTGAGCCTTGCCTCTAATCAGTTGATGAAAGGACTTTGAGCAAGGGAGTTAGTATCTGTAGTGGGTTTGAAAATGAGCAAGGCCCTTTTGTTCACTTAAATGCTGGGGCCAAGAAAGCTTAGAGACCCCCACCAGTGCTCCTTGGGAAAATCTCAGCTTTTCCTGCCTTTTCCCCAATCTCAACTTGATCTTCCTTTGAGATCCTTCAAAACATGGTCTCTCACTAACTATAGATTGGTTGCTAAGTAACCATGAGCTTCCTATCTTTACTTGCAGCAACTCTGTTCTTTCTTGATAAATAGATAAAACCTGGCAATTAAAAGCAGTGAGTTTTTCTGCTGTCTTTGGAAGTCAGGAAACCCAATTAATGGCAGTGTCATCTGTATAAACCTGCTCTGCATTAAAATTTGCATTCAGTGACTTTGTTTTCCTTTCTAAATAACAGTGAAGCTGTTGGTACAAGTATCTAGTGGTGGATAGTTACAACTGCATAGCAAAGTAAACTTACTGTAGAATTTTGTAATGAAAGTACTTGTGGATGACCCTTATTACTTTGAATGCTAACAGCCACTGAAACCTGGTAACCCTGAAATATTAAATGTATGGGCAGTGGCCAATGCTGACTTTATGATTCCTTTATTTGAATGCTTTAATAATTATGATCCCAGTCACAGACTAGGCACACTTGTGTTAAGAAAGGAAGCTAAAAATTTTGGAGCTGTATAAGGATCCGTCAAAAACTTGCTAGTTATTGGAATCAATACCAAAACCTCAGCAGTGGCCTTGCAGAATGCTGTTACAGTTCAGACGGAAGCAGATCTAGGGGATTACAATGCCAAGATATTAGTTCTCAGCTGGAAAATTCAGTTGATTAAAGGAATGAATATTTTTTTTTAAAAAGTACTCCCAGTAATGAATCTATGAGATTGTCTTGGCCCAATTTAAGAAAGGAAATGTGCTGCCTTCACCCAGTTTGATTTATGTTCCTCCAGGTCGACAGCAGTATCATTGACCTTGTAATCCGGGTTCAAAGGCATTTCTTCATCAGTCTTTTTCAGCCGGCTCTTATTAGCATTCTGTAAGCTGAGTCAGAAAGTTATGTGGTTAAATCATACTCTAAGGACTTGAGTACAAAATCTAGGTTGATACTGCCAGAGGTGTTGAATTTTGAATGAGAGATTACAATGAGGTGCTCTTTGCTCCATAAAACAGCTATCCTGTTATTTGGAACAAGAACATGGGAGCTCTTCCTGGTTTTCGAACCAATATTTATACTTCAATCAATAAACAAAAATCATTATCTCTTGTTATAACATTACTTTCACTGGAAGTGTGCTTTGAACATTAGTTGTCACATTTTCTACATTATAACTATGAACACACTTTAAAAACTCACCTGAGATACCATGAGCTTGTGTTGCTAGCACATTAAAAATCTTTTGTGGAATAGATTTAATCTCTGTGCTTATCACTGCCCAAGTATAGTTGGAACACTCCCTGATTTGTTGGAGCCAACTTCCTTCTTGTCCTTGTTACATACCAGCATACTGCTTGGAAATGGAACTTGTCCACATGGTTCACTCTCAGGCTAATCATCAACCTGTTCACTATAAAGGGTGAATGAGAGGTCTTCTCCAACCCAGCCACCCCCTCCTTTTCAGTAATGATAATGGGCAGGTTTGTAATGAGGAAAACAATTGGTTTTGTATGTTATAACTCAGACATCAGTATTTTTCAAAATACCATCATAAAGGCTACTCACAATTCTAACGATTTAGCATTCTGATAAATATAGATTTTAGGAAGCCTGTGGTTTGTTAAGATGGGTTGTATTTGGCAATGCTTTAGTAGAAGTCCAATGGATAACAGAGTATCTAGATATGGGGTTTCCAACCTGTGATTCATGGACCCCCTCTGTTAATGGTAGGCACAGAAAAAGTTTGGGAACCCCTCATCTAGTAACTCTTATCCGTTGGACTTTTACTAAAGTATTGCTGAATACGACCCATTTTAACAAACCAAGGGCTTTTTTTGTGCTGAATTGTCAGTATGTTTGATAAGACATGTTTATTGAGAAAACTGTACTTTGATACAGTAGAAAATTTGAACATAATATAACAAGGCAGAGGAGCTTTATTTAACTAAAATGATAGGCCTGGATTTACCAGTAAGGGATCTGAAAAATACTCCTGCGATGTGAGTGAGGCCACTGACAATTTAGTTGCTTCTTAAGACTGTATGTTCAGATTCTAGTTGGTGAGTGGGATAGGAAAATGCGACGAAGCCTTGTAGGCTGAGCTAGAAACAGCTTTGACTGGTTGTTAATGGAGCAAGAGCTTTATTTTTAAATGTAAACAGAAGCTATGTGATTCTCCATTAATGCTATGAACAGCCTCTCTGGATGTTCCACTGTGGGCAGTAATCTCCAAGACCAAACCAGAAAATGGAACAGAGAGCATCTGCAGACATGTAGAATTAATATTTCAGATTAGTGACTTTCATTAGAACTAGAAAATATTGGAGATTTAGTTTTTCAGGCAGCACAGTGATAGTACAGCTGTTTCACAGCTCCAGTGACCCACGTTCTGTTCCAGATCTCCAGTGCTGTCCATGTAGAATTTGTACATTCTCTGTTTGACCAAGTGCTCTGGGTTCCTCCATGCGCTGAAGATGTGCTGGTTATTAGATTAATTTGCTACCATGACTGGTGTACTAATAAAGGAAGTGTTACTGTGCACATTTAATAGAATGAGTTACTGGGACTGAGTTGGCATTGATTTGATAGTCTGAATGGCCTCCTATATAAGGAAATATGTAAAAAAAAAAGTAAAGGAGAAAGTAGGACAAGGAAAGGATAAAAGGAATATCTGAAGGCATAAGGCTCAATGCTGGAAAAAATAGGTTAATGATAATAAGTCCACTCAAGAAATAAAATATACCACACATCTACTGCAATTGGCAACCGGGGATTAGCTGAGGAGATTTGAAGTTTGCAAAATCTTTCTGGTGAAGAGATATCAGTATTAAATGCTGAGACTGTTTTTCTCTCTGACTGTTACTTCCATAATTTGTGTCTCTGTATGAGAAGCTTGCAGCTGGTTACTGTATTTACAGCTCTCGTAGTTGGCACATACCCAATCCCATTACAGTGGACTCAGAAAGTGCCAATGAGTGAAGTGGAACTGATTGGTTACAGATTGCAAAAGCAGTTGTCACAATAAACAGCTTCCAGCTTTCTTCGGGGGCTTGGGGGTGTGTGTTAAGGTGTGTGCAGGAGGTTGATTAAAAATGTTAGTGACCTGTTTAACAGTCAATTTCTGCCAGTTCCTGTGAAGTACCCAATGATTTTAATATTTTTGTCAACCTTCCTACCATTTTGTCTCTGGTAAAGAATGTTTGGTCCACTGAAGTGCTGCATTGGAAAGGCAGCATCACCACCATTTAGGTTAAGAACTGCAACAGAAACTTGCTTACAGCACTCAATTGCAAAACTGAAGCCTTATATTTATAGTGTTATCTGGCCACTCTAACTCCTGTCACCCTGAGGCTGCTGCTCCTGCAAAATGCTGGACCTCCTGGTGGCTTCCCATTTCATTTTAACTTCCCATTCCCATGGCCTCCTCAGTTACAATGATGAGGTCAAACTTGGGTTGGAGGAGCAACACCTCGTATTCCGTCTGGGTGGCATAAGCATCGATTTCTCCTCCCTCCCTCTTGTCTCTTTCCATTCCCATTCCAGTTACCCTCTCAACCCTTCTCTTACCTATCCATTACCTCTCTCTGGTTCCCCTCTTTCCCTTTGTTCCCTGGGCCACTGTCCTCTCCTGTTGGATTCCTTCCTCCTCAGCCCTTTACCTCTTCCACCTATCCCCTCGCAGCTTCTTATTCCCCCCCTCCTCCACCCAACCACATAATGGTTCATGATAAATGAAGGTGCTGAATAGTTGCGTTTTATGGCACATCAAATTTTACTGCAATTAAATCTAAATTGCTTAAAATATATTCATGATAGTTGCCTCTTTTTCTCAAAATAGCTATTTATTTACAGTTTATTTTATTAGTAGACTGGACTGGTAAACATTCCTAGTTCTGTTTAGATAAACTTGGTCATTCACCCTGAATTTCAGATGATTTAATGAAAAAATTATGTAGCACCTAGATTTTGATTTCCTGTCTTTGAGTGATAGGATTGTTTCCCGAACTTGGTCACTTCAAGATAATTTGTAGGCAATAAATTATAAACTGGCGTGCAAAGCAGACTCCCACTGCTTCACACCAGAGACTTGGGAAGTTTTTTAGTACTGTATGATTCAATCTCTGTCTGAAATATCTGAGTTTCATTCAACCATGGCAGTATTGACTTTACTACGGCCCTGTACACCATATGCCCTATGATCTCATGAATATTTCATGGAAAACATAAGTTTAAAAGTAAGTTCACTCTGTGAGGAAGAACAAAGTTTTAGCTGAAACAGAGTTTGCTGTAGCAATGATCTGTTGAGCTTTACATATAATCTGCCAAGAAATATAGCATTGTTTATTTTATTGCTGTGTAACTGAAAATCCACTGTTACTGGAATGAAATACATTAAGCACTGTCTTGGGGATGATTTCATGTTACTTCAGAAATTTAAGCTAGGTCTTATTGGCACAAGGTGCATTTGGCATGTTGTTGCATGTAAACTGATGAAATTTGTCTACATTACCTTGCAAGCAATCACCTTTGGTTAATCTTTGTACAACTACATTTTTGTTAATATTGTGCTGACTGGAACGTTGTTAAGCTACTTCTGTTGACTACTTCTCTCTACTCATTGATGCCAATCCACATTCAACACCTTCCCTTCCACTACAACCATCTTAAATACAAGAAGGGTCTTGACTAACAATGTTGACCATTCCTTTCCCTCCATAGGTGCAGCCTAACCCATTGAGTTCCTCCAGCAGTTTGTTTTTCCTCCCCCCCAGATTCCAGTATCTGTAGCCCTTGTCTCAACTTAATCCATCATCATCATTATGTGCCATGTCATATGACATGGGTGATCATGATCTTTAAGGCCATTTCCTTCTTTGGTCAGTGTCTTTGCAAGACCGGTGACCCCAGCCATTATCAATACTCTTCAGAGATTCACTGCCTGGCATCAGTGATTTGTGATTATTGATCAGGACTTGTGATTATGCATCAGCTGCTCGTATAGCCATCCACCATCTGCTCCCATAGTTTCTCATGACCATGATTGGGGGCGGGGGGGGGGGCGCTAAGCAGGTGCTACACCTTGTCCAAAGGTGACCTGGAAGCTAGCAAAGGAAGGAGTGCCTTGCATCTCCTTTGGTAGACTCATCTCCACCTTGCCACCTATTTCTTAATCCATGTCTTCCCAGACCACTGAGATCACAGTGAAGCCCCTTCGCATCCTCCAACAAGCTGCCAGTCTCTGGCCAGTTGGGGGTCCAGCAGGTGCCTCTGATGCAGCATGCCTCTGCATAGGACACTCTCTCCATCAGCTCAGATTCAGGCATTGTCTAACCACAGATGCAGCACCTCTCTTTCCTCAGTCTAGGTCCCTATTGTGCTTGTGACTGCTCCTCTGTCCTCAACCTTCTGCTACCCAACCCTTGGTCCTGGATGCTGTATTTTCCTTTGAACGGTCAATGTTGCTAGAAGGTAAATGTGTAGAGGCAGTTCAGTTGAGCTCAAGCTTTCAGCTCTGGGTTGAAGGGCTGAAATTGTAAATGAGACAGCATGCAGCCACCATTATTGTACCTTTTATGACACTTTAAATTTCTAGGTTTGTAATTCAATTCAATTATTTATCCCCAAAGATGTCACTCACTTGTATTATATTATAGCCAGTCTTTTAACTACAACTCAAATTGACAAGCAATTTAAAAAAAAGCATTAACAGGTGTAAGCTATAAGTTCTTCTGTACTATTGCCCTTACTGCTGTGGGAAAATGTACAAGTCAGTTACTTATGACTAATCAGAGTTGGTCAGTTCTTTGAAAAGAAAGCATGAATTCATTGTTGGATTTTGGTTTTCTAATGAAACAACAGATGTTATGCTGTTTGCAAATGGTAATTTGACCATTGAGATTTTCATATCTTCTAAAGTCAAATTAAAAACATCAGTTAATTAAAGGCATTTAAAAACTTTGCCTGACAAAGACCTGCCAGAATCTTGTAAATTATATTTTTATACATTGGGCTTTGCCATGAAGTCTTCCTTAGTATAAGAGAAAATTAAATAATTGGTGTGATCGATCCTGGTCTAATTTACCTGCCTACTAATTTGGTGGATTGTGAACATAGTAATTCACTCTCAAATGGGGCATCACAATACAGCAACAGCTTTTAAACAAAAACTACTACAGTTACAGGCTGTTTATAAATGAAATAATTGTAAAGCAATCTTTTTATAAACTGTTATCACTTCTATAAAGTTATGTTTTCTACTGTTCTTGCTTTATTTCATGCCTTGGGGTGCTACAGTAGGAGAACTGTTGAGAACCTATAGACATCAAAGCATTGCCAAGCAGGTGACCTATGCAACTTAAGGACAAAAGGTGAGGGCTGATATATCGTAAAGAAAAAAACAAGGAACAGTAATATATAATTATTAGAAAGGCGATGAAGAAGGTGGAGAATAATAACAACCCAGGGGCTAAATTCACACTCAGTGGCCACTTTATTAAGAACCCCCTGTACCTAATAAAGTGGCCACTGAGTGATTGTTGTCTTCTGCTGCTGTAGCCCATCCACTTCAAGGTTTGATATGTGTGTTTAGAGATGCTCTTCTGCACATCACTGTTCTAACGTGTGGTTATTCTAGTTTCTATCACCTTTTTAGCTTGAACCAGTCTGGTCATCCTCCTCTGACCTCTCTCAGTAACAGCACATACAAAATACTGGACGAACTCAGCAGTCAGGCAGCGTCTATGGAAATGAAGAAAGAGTGTCATTTCAGGCTGTGACCCTTCATAAGGACTGGAAGGGAAAGGGGAAGATGCCAGAATAAAAAGGTGGGGGGAGGGGGAAGGAGGAAGAGAATAGCTAGGAGGTGATAGGTAAAGTCAGGAGGATGGGAAAGGTAAAGGACTGGAAAAGATAGGATCTGATCAGAGAACAAAGGGAAGGAGGAGGGGTACCAGCTATAGGTGAGAAGAGGTAAGTCTTGTTTTTGCTGCTGTGAAAACTTTAAATATTTTTCAGGCGCGAGGCTTCACTTTGTATCATTTGGAAGTTTTGGCCCACTGACTCTATGCCTTTGGAATCCAGGAGTTCTAGACTACTTTTTCTAGCATTTCAAAAGAGCTGAGTTAATTTGAAGTTAACAGCAAGCCAAGGGAGTGTATTTGGATAACATGAGGGTTAAAGGATTGTAGGGGCCCAATCCTTGGCGTCGTAAGATCCAATGGAAGTGGAGAAGAGTATCAAGAGCAAAAGGAGAGAGTAACTTACAGTAATCACAATACATAACTTGCTCTCAAGGTAATTTTCAACATTGTACACTCCAGGGACAACATGGTGTAACCTCCCCTATAATGTTCCTAAAGAATTAGTGATATCTTCAAAGGATACAAAAAAATATGAGCAGGCAAATGGAAACTTTCAAAGAAACTCAAGACAATTTACAGATGGCTGTATTGAGTTTCATTTTGGCTAAGGTCAATGCTCAATTGAGTAATGCCAATAGCCAACAGCATCATCCAATTTCAAAAGGGCTGTGTTAAATAGAAGTTAACACCAAGCTACATTAAATCCTATTTGATTGGCTCAAGTGAACAGAAATGTAATCAAAGAAATAAAAGGGATGGGGAAGTAGGGAAGTGACGAAGAGAAGTTAATGTGCAAGACTTGGTACTAATTAGGATATGAGCAGCATAGCTTTGGATGAATTAAAAAATATTGAGGGTAAAAATGCAGAAGGTTAATTAAGAGACCTGTGGAATAGTTTATCTGAGGATGTGCCATCTTTGAATAAGGCTTTGAGAAGTCAAGGAGCAGATTCCAAAACTGACTTGGGCGGTCTCCATAAGAAGCATCTAACTAGTCAATGCTTACGAAACTGTTAGATTATTTTTGGCTGTTTTGAATGTCCTTTTGTAAAGGCCATTTAAGGCATGGGAAAAATACATTGCCAATTTACTAATTAGTTTAATGTGGGGGAGAAATAAAGCTTAATTTTTTATTCCTTTTGAGCCTACCTGTAACAGAATCAAATGCTTAAACTCTCTTCCTGTGATATGAAATTATATGCCTTGGAAATTCCATTGGATGATGTTGTTGGCTATCAACATTACTCATTTGAGAACTGACCTTTACCAAAGTGAAATTCAATACAGGCATTGTAAATTGTCTTGACTTTCTCTGAAGGTTTCCACTTGCCTGCTCATTTTTTTTATATCTTTTGAAGATATCACTAATTCTTTAGGAGCATCATAGGGGCACCATATTGCCCCTGGAGTGAACAGTGTTGAAAATTACCATGAGAGCAAGTTCTGCATTGTGATTCCTGTAAGTTAAATCCCCTTCTCACTTTTAACTTTCTGAACCAACTCTCTGCTTTCCTACCTAAGTGTGGCACTAATGTCTCTTCTCTTCTTTCATTAGTTCTTATAATCTAAAGGACTGTGACCCTCCAATCCTCTAATCACCCAAATACAATCTCTTGCAAAGACCTGTCCAGTGCCCTCTTGACACTGCCAATCCAACTAACATCCAATTCCTCACGTTCTGCTCCATCTGATCATTGTAAATGTCTGACAGTGCTTCTGATCTCCACTACCACCAAACCTTATCTACACCATACATCTATTCACTACCCTAATCAGTTCCGGTATCCCTCTACCACCAGATTGGGGTCCCAAATTTTCCTCCAGTTACCACACTGGCCACAATCAATTCTTATGCTTCGATCATACCAAGCCAAATGGACTATATCCTCCAGCTCAGTGGTCCCCAACTACCCCAAAATGTATCCTTCAGGTCTGGGCAATACATTTTCTATTGGGACTTCCACTCCTCCTAGTCTTTTTGCTGTAATGGCAGCCCATTGCACACATTCTAGTTAGCAAGAATTCGTAGGCTTTTGAACTTTAGTGGTGACAGCTCAAGGGTTCATTTTATTATCAAAGTATGTATGCAGAATACATCTCTGAAATTTTTCTTCTCCAGATAGCCATAAAATACAGAAAACCATATAAGTAGTTGAAAGAAAGACATCAATCCCCACCTGTATGAAAAGGAAAAGAAACAAAAACTTGCAAACCCCAAACACCCCTAACCCTTTCCTCACACAAAAACTAACAGATCACTCAAACCCCCAACCCGCCAATCGGTGACGAGAAAACACAAAAAAAGCACAGAGCTGAAATAGGCCAACATGAATTACAGTTAGTTTTAACTATTGTCCAATCCATAAATCTCAGAATTCCAAGTCAGGAGCAGAAATTCTGTGTTTTTTTTCCCCTTAAAGTAGTTGAAATTGTTAATGCTCACCTGCGGTTCCTCCCGTCATTTGGGACTGTGCTCAGATTGTGTTGAGCCTGCTGCAGAGGTAATAAAACATGATGAAACAAAAGTTCATAGAATCTTACAGCTCAAAAACAGGCTATTTGGCTTGTCATCTCCATGCTGATCATGGTGTCCATCTATTCTATTTCCATTTGCCTGCATTAGACCTGTATCCCTCTGTTCCAGGGGTTCCCAACCTTATTTATGCCATAGACCCATACCATTAAGCAAAGGGTCCATGGGCCCCAGGTTGGGAACGCCTGGTCTATGTAAGTCCACATGCCTTTTAAACATTGTAATTCTCTCTGGCAATTGAGAGTTTGTTTGGCCTGATTTTAGGAAGTAATGTACTGCAGTAGGAAAAATACAATGGAGAGCAATTATACCTAGAAACTGACTATTCGTCAATTTGGTCATGAATAGATAAATTTTGAATCACAGCTTCAGATAATTTAAGATTATGAAGAGTGAAAAACACAGAAAAGTGACCAAAAGACCATTGGAATATTTCTGCCATGCATAAATAAAGCTTTAAGCAGTCAGTGGGCAGGATCCAAGATGTCTTAGAGATTTATACATAGGCTGTGTTGCACAAAGAGCATACAACCAGAAATGGTCTGCAAGATATCATCATCATTATGTGCCATATTGTATGATGTAGGCAATCATGGTCTCATGACCATGATTGTTCTTACAAATATTTTACAGAAGTTCTTTGCCATTGTCACCTTCTGGACAGTGTCTTCACACGTCTGGTGAACCCAGCCATTATCACCTGCCTGGTGTCAGTGGTCGCATAACCAGGACTTGTGATGTGCAGTAGTTGCTCATACGACCATCCACCACCTGCTCTCATAGCTTCACATGACCCTGATAGGGGGGTTAAGCAGGTGCTACACCTCACCCAAGGGTGACCTGCAGGCTAACAGAGGGAAGGAGCACCTTACACCTCCTTTGGTAGAGATGCATCTCCACCCTGCAAAGTATAGATTATGCAAATATTAAACTATTTCACAGTTTTAGCTCTCTTTTTGATAATGATGTTAACTTGTGTGGAGGAATTGTTGTGATTTGCTTCTCTTTAAAACCATTGTGAAACACGCAGGTCAGTTTTCCACTGGTGGTGTTTTCTAGGTACGACTGCATCATTTGCATGCTAATACATGAGACGTAGGCTAGCACATGTAAAGAATTATCGCCAGGGCCATCTTAGGCTGCGGTGAAAACTAGTGGAGGGCGGGGGGGGATGTTGTTGAAAATATGCTGAGAACAGGAAATAAGATTGATAAGAGCAAAGGCAATGGTTTTCCTGTTGAAGGACCCCCACCCCTCAGTATGGTGCATTAATTGTGCCCAATGCATGCAGATAATGCAAACCTCCAGCAATCAGCATTAGCATTGGGTCGCAGATTAAGTGTATTTTTTAAGCTCTCCTGCTGGAACTCCTGGTCTTTTAGAGAACATTGCAGGCATTATTTACTTAGCAAATAAAATCAATATTCTAGAGGTCACTTTAATTCACTACTGTTAGCACTCTGTGTTTTATTGTAAGTTATTTACCAAAAGGCAAAATTCATGACTTTGGCAGGGGGGTGGGAACTGGAATGATGGGGTGAGGATGGGGCAGTTGGTATACAAGCATAGGCAGCGTGTAGTGAAATTTTCAGGAAGGACAGGCAGATGATTGGGCAAAATTGCCGTCAGTGGGATAAGTTATAGTGTAACAGAGCTAAAAAAGAAATGGATGATGAATACAGGACTGAAGGTGTTATATTTGAATGCACACAGTATATGGAATAATGTAGATCTTGCAGCTCAGTTAGAGATTAGCAGATATGATGTAGGCATCTTCAAATTATGGCTGAAAGAAGATCATAGTTGGGAATTTAACATCCAATTAGTGGATGTTGTTTATTTGGATTTTCAGAAGATCTTTGACAAGGTCCCGAATGTGAGGCTGCTGAACAAAATAAGAGCCTATAGTGTACAAGAAAGGTACAAGCATGGATCAAAGATTGGCTGACTGGCAGGATGCAAAGAGTGGGAATAAATGGGACCTTTTCTGGTTGGCTGACAGTGGCTAGTGGTGTGCTTCAATGGTTAGTGTTGGAACCGCTTCTTTTCATGTTGTGTGTCAATGATCTGGATGAAGGAATTGGTGGTGTTGTGGCCAGGTTTGCGAATGATATGAAGATGGATGGAAGAGTAGGTAGTATTGAGGAAGTGGTGTTTGTAAAAGGACTTGGACAGATCAGGGGAATGGTTAAAGAAGTGGCAGGTGGAATATAATGTGGGGAAGTGCACTTCGGCAGAAGGAATAAAGGTATAGACTGTTTTCTAAATAGGAAGAAAATTCATAAATCAGAGGTGCAGAGGGACTTGGAAGTCCTTGTGCAGGATTCCTTTATGGTTAACTTGCAAGTTGAGTCGGTGGAAAGGAAGGCAAATGAAATATTAGCATTCATTTTGAGAAGACTAGTATACCAAAGTACTGAAAAAGGGTCTTTGCCTGAAACGTTGACTGTTTATACATTTCCATAGATGCAGCCTAACCTGCTGAGTTTCTCCAGCATTTTGTGTGTGTTGCTGAAAATATAAGAGCAAGGATGTAATGATGAGGTTTGATAAGTCATTGGTCAGATTGCACTTGGAGTACTGTGAGCAGTTTTGGGTTCCTTTTCTAAGAAAGAATATGCTGGCATTAGAAAAAATCTGAAGGATTTTCATGAGAATAGTCTGAGGAATGAAAGGGTTAAACATATGAGAAGTGTTTGATTGTTCTGGGCCTGTACTCACTTGAGTTTAGAAGAATGGCGGGGGTAGGGGAAGGGGTGAGATCTCATCGAAACCTATTGAATATTGAAAGATCTGGATGGAGTGGAGAGGATGTTTCCTATAGTGGGGAAGCCTGCGACCAGAGGGCACAGCCTCAGAATTGAGGAATGTCCATTTAAAACAGACGAGGAAAGCTTTCTTTCGCCAGAGGGTGGTGGATCTGCGGAATTCTTTGCCGCAAATGGATGTGTAGGCCAAATCTTTATATTTATTGAAGGGTAAAGTTGATAGGTTCTTGATTAATTAGGGTGTCATAGTTGATGGGGAGAAGGTAGACAAATGGAGTTGAGAGAGACAATGAATCAGCCATGATAGAATGGTTTAGCAGAGTCAGTGGGCTGAATGGCCTAATTCTGCTCCTAGGTCTTAATGAGCTCTTGATTCAATTTTTGCCATTAAGTAATTAAAATGAGCTGTGTTTGTGTTGAAGTCCTCACATGCAGAAATGGATCACTAATTTGAAGATCCTAGCATAATTTCCTGACTTAAGCTGCAAAATAGGGAAAAAACTTCGAAACAGATGTAAATCACAGACAAAAAAATCTTTTTAAAGAAGGGTACCAATGAATCCAAATATTAGACATCAGTATGTATGTACACGTATATGTGTGCGTGTGCCCTCTCCCCCTCTCCCAATGCCCATTTGGAGCTTGAACCATCAAAAATGTTCAATGAATTTTTTTTGCTTTAGTTTCTTCTGATAATCTCCTGGTAATTGCTACTTCAATAAATTATAAGCTTTTAAGTTTTTGTTTCAAGTATGTTCCTCTTTATGCCTATGGTCAGCTGAAAATCATAGGTTATTACATCCAAATTAGAAACATACTGGTGGATGTTATTTGTATAATTCTAAACCAGAACAACCAGATTTACACATAAGGCATGCTCAAACCAACCAGGCCTGTTTTCACTTAAGAAAGCTTCCTGGAATGAGGTATTTCTGTTCCTGTAAATCTGGAGAAACAGCAGCCAATGACAGACGGAAGCTTGGAGGATGAGGTCATTCGGTTTCCATGTTATTGGATCCAGCCGGAGAGAGAGAGAGCACGAGAGCTTTCAGCTTTGTGGCTGTTCTTTCTTAGAAATTGCAGAAATTGTTCCTCAGCGTTAGGAGATGAGACTAGTGTAGTTCCATCCTCTCTGTTCCAACCATTGGGTACGTACGTTAAAGATGTACAACTTTTTTTCTGTTTAAATTTTCCTGTTAGTATATTTTAACATATGGTTAATGTTATTATTACAAACCAGGAAATAGTTCTGAAGGATATCTTTGTCAATTCATTGAAGTTAACTGCAATATTTATTCCAAGTCATGAGCGATTTTTAAAAAAAACTTTTTATTTACTCTCTTTTTAAAACTGAATGGATGTTGTTTGGCAATGAATCTGTTGTAACAGGTTTTCAGAATGCTTGAACACTTTCCTCCATGTTCTACTTCACAATGTAATCTGTCTGTGCTACTTAGACCAGAGAAACTCTTTCTTCATCTGTATTGCCCATTCAAAGATGGAACTGACCACAATTCTCTTTAATTTTTTTTTTGCTTTAGGTTTTTCTGGTAATCTTCTGACTATTGCTACTATAACTTGGATTAGAACTGAGGATTTTCAGTGAAGTGTGCTGTTGGTTGGCAGGAAGCTTGCTTCAGATCAGTTATTGTACTTCTGTAGCTCTGTACATCTGCTTTCCTGAAAGAGACAGGTACAATTTTAGAAGACAATTTACAAAGAAGTGCAGACAGTGATGGGATTACTATTGTATCAGTGTAACTTGAAGTGCCTAATACCAATTTTAAGCATTTTTTCAGAATAGCTATTTTTCTCCATAAATGTCACCATATATTGTAGATTTATGGTAGGGAAACTTTGAAGTGGTGGTCACTGTTTCAATGCAGCCACTGTTAGAGGTGACACTACTCTAGCACTTGTGGCTGTCCTAATGCTTTACAGTTAGCAAAACATAAGAACTTGGAATTGAATCCAATGAAAACAGTTTTAAGTTCAAAGGTTGCAGGCAGTCTTCCTTAAAACTTAAGTTATTTCTGAGATCTAGGTTTGTACTGAGCCCAGACAAGCTACAAAGGCTCCTAAGTGGAATGTGTGCAAGCAGTCTCAGGCACAACTGCTGCCACCTCCATACCCCTTACAATAACCTGAAATAAACCGGCACTGCATTTCATGCAAAAATCAGAGATTGGTAAAGAGGAGGAAAATTAAATAATTTATAGTGGACTATATTCTCAGGTTTAGGTAAACGAAAGTTCAATTAGTATCAAGTCTGTGCCACAGTACCTTGGAAGATGACTGAAGCCATCACTGGATGTCAAAATATTCCATTCTTAGCATAAATGATACTTACTGTACATAAAGATTTGCCTCCTTGTAAAAGAATGAAAATTAAAAAGAAACTAAAGCTGTGTTAGTTGAAGCAGTTAATGGGGATTGAATAGTCTAATAACTTGGAGCATAAATGGTGGCATGATGGGGAGCATAGTGCACAACAATTAATATTGCAACTTCACAGTTCCAGAGACATTGGGTTTGGTCCAGACTTTGAGTGCCACCTGTATGGAATTTCCATGTACTACCAATTACCATGCATAATTTTCCCCAGGTGCTCTGGTTTCCTCCTACATAGAAAACCTACAGCACAACACAGGCCCTTCAGCCCATAATGCTGTGCCAAACATTTACTTTAGAAATTATCTAGTGTTACCCATAGCCCTCTACGTGTCTATTTGGTAGATTAATTTACCACTCCAAATTGCTCCTCCTGTCAGTGGGTAACAGGAGAAATGGGGCGATGGAAGGGAAGTTACACAGTTGTGAACAGAAAAGTGAGATTGTTACATTGGTACTTGATGGTCAGATATGATGACTAATGGACCTGTTTATGTGTGCAGTGACTCTCATTTCAATTATCTGCTCAGTTATAGAACCCAGTTCAGTGTTACAAAAGAATATTATATTGGTACTCCATTCATTTAGACTTGCCCATTTTCTCTCTACTCTTATTTTCTAGAGAAATCTGTGCTTTGTTGGAATATGGTCATTCTACAGTTAATTGTTTTATTCTGTCCTGCACCAAGTATTTGTGTGAGTTGCAACAGAGATTGCCATTGACTATTTGACAGCTATATGGATTAGTGTGATTAAATTTGACCCATTTCCACAAAACGTATCAAAGTCTTTACAATTCCATTCGAGGAAAGGAACAGTAAAAGATTGGCAGGGAGGGAGAGGAGCACGGGCTGGCAGGTGATGGGTGAATCCAGGTGATGGGGGATATATAGGTGGGGGGTGGAATTGGGAATTATGTGAGAAGCTGGAAGGTGATAGGTGGAAAAGGGCAGAAGAAGATGGAATCTGATGGCAGAGGGCAGAAGGATGTGGAATAAAGGGAAGGAGATGGGGAAAACCACAGGGTGGATGGTTTAGGTGATTCATTGGTTTTGAATACAATACAGGGGAAGAGAAAGAAGGGATACTGGGGCCAGAGGATAGAGGAAACCTTGGGTGGGGAGATGGGGAAGTAGTTACTGGAAATCCGAGAAACTGATGTTGATGCTGTCAGATTAGAGACTACCAAGATGGAATATGAGGTGTTTTTCCTTTAATCTGTTTCTAACCTCAACTTGGCAATATTTGAGGCTGCAAACATTCCCATTTCCAAGCAAATGGAATTAAAATGGCTGGTCACAGGGAGATCCTGGCTGTTATAGTGGATGGAGCGATAGTATTCAACAAAGCAATTTCCCCCATTTGGCACTGAGTCTCACTAATGTAGAGGAGGGAGTACCGAATGCAATAAATGACACTGATAGATTCACATGTGAAGTGCTGCCTCACTTGTAATGGCTGTATAGGATCCTAGTTAGTGGTGAAGGTGATGGAGTGACACAGCACAATTCAATGTTCAAAGTACATTTATTATCAACGTATGTATATAATATTGAGATTCGCCGCCTTATAGGCAGCCACAAAGCAAAGAAAACCCCACACAACTTGACCATTTGGTTAGGTTTTTAACTAATATATTTTCTTCCAAATGTAGAACCTGGCTGATAATAACAAACTCACTAATGGCTAGGATTCTAACCCCAGGCTTTCTAGTTCCTGGTCAGCTGAGAAAGTTGGAAAAGCCTAAATAAAATCGCTAAAAGTTTCTGACCAGAAATGATGAAAATGGAATGTGTATTGATGATGGAATATTAAAGTGCTAGGACATGCCTTAAAGGTCAAATGAGCTCTAATTTTCAATAGGGATAGAAGTTCCTCTTTTGTTTCTCACACCAAACACATAACAATGGTGGTGTCTGTTACATGCTACTTCTGAAATTCACTTCCACTGAAGTCCGTAGATTTGAAATTGCAATCCAAGCTGAGGTTGATTGCTTTGAGTCCACAGACCACACCTTCTTAGACAACATAATTAGTTTCTGAGCCACGACATTACAGTGAACTCTTGATTGAACTATCTTTTCCTTTTACAGGTGTATTTGTTGCCTGCATTCCAGGTCCGTTATAGAAAATGGCAGTCAAGTGTTCATCACGGCACACCGCTGAATCTGATATCAGGGACCAGCAAGAGCTCCCGATCAGCCAAATGGAAAGCAAGTGGTTTGATTTCACTGAAAACAAACGCTGCATGAAGATGTCTCTCCCAGTGAAAGTTTTAACTGAGGGAACAGCAAAGCAAGAAATGGATAATAACGGGAGCAAATTTTCTTATATTGCTCAGGCAACAGGTAAGCAGAAAGATCTGTTCTTGTGCAGTATTAAATTATGCTTAAGTTATGTAAATCACTAATTAAAATTTAGCAGCAGTCAATTAAAATCACTAACAGGCCAAGGTGGCTTTTTCACTGCTGTAGTCATTCCTAAGAGTAGCGTAAACCAATTAAAAGCTTGTCAATAGGTGTGCCTTTTCTCGCTGGATATTTTCTTTTATTGTTAAAAGCTGTTCACTGCTTAGCTGCCACACCGAAACAGAGATGGAAATTACTCCAACCCATCGTAAGCATTGTGTCAATAGTAGCAACTGATAAGTGGGTTGTTGGCATTAATGAACATCACCCACAGTTTCCCCTTATGACGGAGACAGTGGTATGCAGAGGAAGATTTTGATTCATTCCCCTTTTGTATTTTTTCAATTAGCTGAATGCCAATTTAATATTTTAAAAATGGTAACTGAAATGAAATCTTCCTGACTATGGAAACAAACTTAACAGTGCAACTGAAAACATGAGCATGTTATGAGACGATCACATACTGCTAGATCCCTTGACCACCAGGTACTTGATGCCTAAGAACTTAATTTCCTTGAGATTGCTAATTGCTGTCAGCTCAGGAAAAGCTTTTTTTAAAAAATCAAAATTGGGTCAAGGCCTGCAGAGTCTAATTCAGAGGTCGGCAACCTTTTTTGCCTCTGTGGGCCAGATCGCATATTAATGAGCAGACGATGGGCCAGATAAATGCCATTTAAAAAAACTTGAAATATGGAGATTATCCACTTAAATACAACTAGTTATGTTTTGCCTCAAATTAATGAATAACACATGCTAGAAAATCATTTGTGCTTAACCAAGGATGCCAATTAGTAACCAAAGAACTCAGTTGCAATTTATTTCAATCAAGGCATCTTTTGAATCTATTGAAAGGACACAAAGGCTCTTTAAACATAAAACGTATGAACATGATGCATTGAATGGTGGTAAATTAAGTATAATAAAGAAAATTTTAATGCAAGCAGTCGATAAATCAATGTGAAACTTGATACTGTTTGTCGCTTGAAAGCTTCTCAATATTGGGTGTCAGACTTGTTGATGGCATTAGTCAATCTTGTTCTCAAATGGTTCTTGGTGTGCTTCATTTTTGAAAATAATTGCTCACACAGATAAGTGCTGCCAAACAATGATGCCATTTTTTTTGCACGGTCCACTAAGTTAGGATACTTCCCACTTGAATGAATATATATTCTATAGAAGTTGAGCACTGACACATCTTCAGAATGAAATTTCGATCTCAATATATCGTCACATTGCATCTCAATCAATTGCATTTGAAAAATTTCTGATGCAGTGTCCACTTCCACATCAAATGGAGTAGCAAACAGCTTGAACTCATTTGCATGCATGCGAAAATCAGCAAAAAGAGATGAAAACTCTTTTCTCAATTCTTGGACCATATTCACAAAAATGCCTGGATCTTGTGCTTTACTTTTTTGAAAAGTGGGAAAATGTGCATAATTTGCTTTTTGAAGCTGGTACTCCACAATTGCAGCTTTCTTTCAAAGGCCACAATATGACCATACATCTCATGTATCAGCTGATTTTTTTTTTCCCTTGAAGTGGTAAATTCAAGTTATTTAAATGAGATGTAATGTCCACAAGAAGTAATCTAGTGTTCAATTGTCTTGGAAATTTCGGCAGTCAGTGTCTACCTTCCTGCAATTTTCATTCATTGCCATTGGAAATTTTTTTGCTTTGATTTTTTGAAACACGAGTTATTCAACAAGTATCGTAGCGTATGTAAATATCTAGATATTTGGCATGGATTTCTTGTTAAAACACAGTGACGCTGTTTCTGTATACAAATTTGAACGATCCCATCTGAAAACCTGCGCATGCACGGAGAGTATCTAATACATATTAATAAGGTAGTCTGCCTTCCCGTCATTCGTACATAAGTGTTTGGTTTGGAACAAAATGGAACCTGGGGCCAGTGTAACAAGATGCCATGTACGTCCATCAGTGTGGTCGCGTGAAACACTCAAAATAAGGAAAAATCGCTCGCGGGCCAAATAAGCATAGTAGCCCAATATTTGCTCGCGGGCCATAGGTTGCCTGCCCCTGGTTTAATTAATGTAACTTGGTTTGGACAGGCTCTTGAATTTGGCCTTGTAGGACATACATGGGCTCCGTCTTGCAATACTTAATAGACTATTTATCCTTGTAGGCATTGGAAACCAGAAGCTCATACCCAGTTGTGAGAAGCCGCAATTCATAGCCACACCTAACAGTTACAGGTAAGAAATTTTCAGTAGTTTTGTGCTTACCCAGCAACAATTGAACTGAAGGAAGAGGAGGCTGGAAGAAGTGCTCATCTTGCAATGGGACATTAGCTCAGAAAAACATGATTGTTGAGGGATTAACCTGATGACAGTGAAAATGAATTAAATAAATAACAGCCTGGGATGGGAGTGTAGAAGGCTGATGAAAGTAGCAGAGGCTTGGAAGAACCATCAGAAGTTTTCCCTAGTACTCCTCAAATCTCAAATCTCCTATTCATTCATGTACTTTTGGTCCATATCCCTTCAAGTGAATGTCTTGGGGAAAAATGCATCAGTCTCCATCCTATAACAACTTGGGCAAAGAGGAGAGTTCCAGGGCTGCACACCTATTGTGTAAAACAGTGTTTCTGTTTTCACTCTCCATCTCCTTGGTTATAGTCATAAAACTTTACCCACTTGATTCTGATTTCCCCAAAAGAACAGCCTTCTTGCAAACTAACACTGGATCATTTTATCAGCCGACATATCATATTTGAATTGTCCATCATCCTTCTAAATTCCTGGCCTAGAAGCTGCTTGTGCAACTTGGGGTAATTTTTTTTTAAAACTTTGTATAAAATTATTTGCAGCATTCAATTAAGTATGTTACAATTTAGGGTATATTCTTTAACCAGATAGTTTTCTTTTCTAGTAATCGTGCAGAAAGATCAAACTTAGAAAATGTTCCAAACAATGTGGCAAAAGTGGCTGAAGGAAAGCTGCCTCAGCTACAGAAAGACCAGCAACTCAATAAATATCCCAGGAGGAAACGTAGGAGGAGAAAATCCAAACACAAGACCAAAGCATCACAAAAGCAATCGAAGACCCCCGAGCAAGAGAGCTGCCCCCCAATACCAGTACAAGTAGGTAGCAAATTTTCTCTGATCTTAGATATGTAATATTATAAGCATATTCCTAATTTCCTTTGATGATAGATTGCAAACATGAACTTGGATCATAATCTGTTTGATCAATAATGAAGTATTTTAAAAACATATGAAGTTTTATTCATTTAATTGCTTTCTCATTTGCATTCAATCACATATGTCTCTGGTTGTTTTTGGTACATTAATGGCATCATAAAAATAGTTTTGTTCCATGTCAGTGGCATATTCAATTGGAAGGATCTCTGTGCAAGATCCAGATTGCACAATCAACCAAATTTCATTAGAAGCTACAGGAATGAGAAACCAGGATAGTGTGGATGTAATGAGCTGCCAGCACAAGTGGTACACGCAAGCTTGATTTAAATGTTTAAGAGAAGTTTGGATAGGTACATGGATGGGAGGGGTGTGGAGGGTTATGGTCCAGGCGCAGATCAACGGGAGTATGTAGTTTAAATGGTTCGGCATTGACTAGATGGGCCTGTTTCTATGCTGTACTTTTCATTGACTCTGAACCCAAGGAATTTTCTGCTTTAACTTCAAGACATTAGAATCTGTTGATTTGTTTCCACTAGTTAACCCAACCTGATAAATTCCAAAGTAATCAATTAAAGTGTCCAATTAGAAACCAATACACCACATTAGTTACAGAAAGGGGAACAGTTTGAATTTAATTATAAATTTAAGTAGTAGATTAAAATGGAAAATTATTAAACTGGTCACTCATAACATATCATCCTGACTTTCTAAACTAGATTACCTTTGTCACTCTTATTACGAAGCTGACCTGATGACTGCAGATAGCAGACAAGTCACAGCCACTTTCCATAAGTTGATGCTGAGCAAATTAGCCTCTTCCACATTTTGGCAGTGCAAGCATTCAAATATCAAAGTACATATATGTCACCATATACAACCCTAAGATTCCTTTTCTTGTGGGCACACTCAATAAATCCAATAACCATAATAGAATCAATGAAATACCTCACCCAACAGATGACCGGTGTGCAAATACAAAAATAAAGAAATAATAAAAAATAAACAATAACTATTGAGAACATGAGATGAAGAGTCCTTGAAAGTGAATCCATAGGTTGTGGGAACAGTTCAGTAATGAGGCTAGTGAAGTTAGCCCCTCTGGTTCAAGAGCCTGATAGTTGAAGTGCAGTAAATGTCCCTGAACCTGGTGTTGTGAGTCCTGATGCTCTTATACGTTCTTCCTGATGGCAGCAGTGACAAGACACCATGACCTGGGTGGTGGATGCTGCTTTCCTACAACAGTGCTCCATGCAGATGTGCTCAGTGGAGGGGAGGGCTTTACCTGTGATGGACTGGGCTGGATTCACTACTTTTTGTAAGATTTCCCATTCAAGGGCTTTGGTGTTTCTATACCAGGCTGTGATGCAACCAATCAATATACTCTCCACCGCACATCTATAGAAGTTTGTCAATGTTCTAGATGACACTCTAAATCTTCGCAAACCTCTAATGTAGATGCACTGCTGTGTTTCCTTTGTAATGGCACTCATTCAGAACAGGAGACTCTGAAATAATAATACTGACAATAATTAGTTTAATATGTGTAATCTTAGATTATGCAACCTAATGTGAATTACCATGCTGTGGATGTTTTGCCAGAGATTTTATCACATGATCACTTAGCTTCCAATATATTCACCTTTGTGCACTTCACTGTGTCTTTGCTGACATCCAAAATAAAAGTGTGTCTAGATCTGATCACTTGATTGGATGACCAAGAGAAAAAAATTCTCTTTTTAGCAGTACCTTCCCAACTATATAGCCAATGAACTATTTTAAAATATAGCTTCTTTTACAATATAAACTTTGAGGCCTATGATTTAATGAACTTCATTATTTCTATTTGCAGGAAGATGATGCTGAAAACAGCACCTCTGATTTTTGCAGCAGCACTTTGGGCAGCAGTAGCAGCCATTGTGAACTTGAACAGATGCACATTACTTCTGCCCATAGAGATACCCATGGATTGTGTGGATTGGGCCTGCAGAACCGATTGCGGGAAGATAAAAGAATTGAAAATATATTTTTTAATATCAAGCATTTCAGTGGCGGAGTTAAGAAATCCAATGTCAGACCCATTCCTTCCTCGAACATTAAAAATGACAGTCTCGTGCATAACTTTGAGCGGAAATTAAATTTGAATTTAACACCACTATCTGAAGTGAAGCAGGTCAACGTGGATGGGGGACACAAAAAGCAAGGGATTTCTTTTAACAGTAATGCAGCCATGCTGTATATCAATGATGTGGGAGGAGACACTGGAATACGTATTCCTGATTCAATCAGTGCAGAAGAGACATCTCCACCACAGCTCTCTGCCTCCCAATCAACTGCGAGCAAGGGCTATGTCATCTCTGAGAACTTGAGGTGCTTGACAATGCCAGCCCTGCGATGGGCAAAATACTCAGAAGGGTGGAAACAGAGTGAAAGACTTCCAGAAACCAGTGAGGGCGTCCTTCAACATGAGGTGTGTAATACACTACTTCAAGGTGTTGAATTGCACATTTTTACACTCCAGTATGTATCAGATTCTCCAGCCTGACTTGTATAATTTATGGTAGCGTTCAATGAATTTGCAAACAAGAGTCCCTGTTTTTATCTTAATGGTTGCTTATTGAGTGATTTCAGTCTTGACAACGAGAAAGTTTCACACATTTTATTTGGTGATACAGTAGGCCCTTCTGATCCTTTGAGCCAGGCCACCCCAGCAAACCCCAACAAACCTGATTAACCTTAACCTGATCATGGGACAATTTACAACGACCAAATAACCTACCCAGTATGTCTTTGGACTGTGGGAGGAAATTGGATCACCCAGAGAAAATCCAGGCATTCCACGGGGAGGACATATAGAGATTCCTTACAGAATGGCACCGGAATTGAACTCCGGAATGCTCTGAGCTGTAATATCATTGTGCTAACTGCGACTCTACTGTGGCACCTAAATCATTTTCTTGAGTTACGAATGAAATGTTATATCCGGAAGACCAAAAAGAAATTCCATATATTCTGTCGTGCTTATTATGCCCCAAACTTGCTAATGAGTCTTGTCTCATTATCATTACTGTTTTCGTGTAAGCAGATATGTAGACAATTTGTGCACAAGGTTCCACAACAAACCATTGAAATTGGTTCCATTGATTTAGAAACTAATCTTGGCCAGTGCGATCACCTTTCATGTAATCAGAAAGGCTTTAAGGATTACTTTATACCCACCTAAATATATGCTCTGAATTTGCATAATGAACATAACATTTGTGATGATGCAGTGCTGTACTGAAACATAAGCATACTTGTGCACTTGACTCTTGGAGTGGGTTTCAGCGCATAAGCTTCTGATTCAGACAAAGCCGACCAATTCAGCCAAGTAGGTAAACTCCTGTTTCTGAGATGAAAGTATCTTGTAGAAACATGGAAGTGCCAGACATTTAGGACAGCAAGTGTGATTGGCATTCTAAGTTGTTGGTCTTTAACACAGTTGACATTTATTTGCCTTGAAATTCATCCCCAATTGGTAACCAGTTAAATCGAAGCAGCTGCCTATAATATCCCACCTCCTGAAATTAGGTTTCATTGCTACAAAAGAGCTAGATCTCAATACTACAAACATAAAATGTGTTTAATGCTATAAACCAGAGATTAATTTGCAGGGATTAAGTTTTGTAACTATGTTATTACTGGTTAAGCCTTCTCTTTCATTGTCCAGAAACTGAAGCCTGTGGATCATCAGTATAAAGAGAACTTGCAGTGGTCAATCTGCTCCAATCGGCTGGGAGTTGGAACATTTGGAGAGGTGTATATGGCAAAAGATCACTCCACTGATTTTACTTGCGCTGCTAAGCGGGTAGGTTTGTTCGACTGGAAGTGTATTCAGTGAAGTATCTAGGTAGAAGTTGATGCAATTGTACAATTTGTATTTGCAAAGCTGTTGGACTAAAGTTTCTCCAGTTTTGAGTATAGTTCAGTTGTCTGGGAAATTGAACTTGACCTCTACTTTTGGAAAGAATTTTGGAAGTTACCTGGGCACTTGCCAGTGGTGCTCAATTTAATCCCACTTCAGACTGCTTGTTTAAATCTTAAACCTTGCAATTAAACCCTTAATGTAAACATTAATGGCTCAAACAATGAGTTTGCAAATATCATGAAAATTGCAAAATAAGGCTGGGAAGAACCCTGCACAAAAGCATCAACTTTAGAATGGACATGCTTTAATTCTTGTTTCACTGGTGATCCGAGCAAGTTATTTTTGTCCTCGCCATAAAACAATTTTCTGAACTGGTTAGTACAATTTTCAGTTGTTAAGCAGTGAAAAACACTTAACGTGTATCACTTTCAAATTAATAAACATCCAGATGTGTTGGCATGGATCCCTGATGTCCAGAACAAAATTTGTAAAAATCATAATTTCAACTAGGGATGATTTCACTTCAGGAAAATCAATTTTGCATCACTTGTTGGAAAAAGACGAGAGTTTTAATCCAGCTTCTAAACTGTACATAATACATTCTTTGCTTTAAGCTGATCATGTATTGGAAGAAAAACATGATACTTTCTGAGGATCTATCAGCATGTACCTCCTTTCCTAGATTCATGTGAGCAAATTCCAGCCACAGGAGTTGTTGAATTGGAGTAAGTTGGACTCGCCACGAGTTGTTCCTCTTTATGGAGGAGTACAAGAGGGAGAGATGATCACTCTGTTTATGCAGTATATTCAAGGTGAGCTCCCTATTTTACATTTTGTGGGAATATTTAGTATTCAATTTTAGCAGGATCATTGTTCATTCAAGTAATCAACCACAATGATACTCTAATCTGAATGGCTGAGGGAATAGAGTTTGGATTTGATTTGTCATAATAAATTTAGCTGGTACCATGACAGTCCCATTTGTTTCCAAACCTGTTTTACTTGAAAATACTTCAGCCTAGAAATTCTAGTGCAGCCAAATACGAGTGCTTGATGGTTAAAGCTGCATCATGCAAATATTGTGTGGGAGGCATTCTGCAATCATGGACTGAATGTAAAGATTAGGACCTTGAGTCAGTTGATTGGGAATTCAGGGCCAAAATCAGGTTTTGGAGTGCTAGGGACCAGTTAGAGCTGGATCAGGCCGGGTGGGAGGATCTTGGTTGTGAATTCAATATTGTTGGGGAGGAATCTGAAAGGTCAAAATAAGTTTAGGACTTATATTGGTGGGGTCTCAAAAGAATCAATGCAAGGGAAATTGTGTGATTCCATATTACATGAACAAGGGTAATTTGTGCAAAATTTTAATATCTCTGATGGTGCATTTGACCCAGAAGTGGTTATAATTTCACTCTGCTCTGGAAACGGAAATCAGTGAGATCTGTTTTGAGCTTCTGGCCCACAAGCTCCCTACAAGGAAGCACTTCATGAACCATCTCTTTGTCTCTTTGGCCAACTTTGCTCACGACTCATAATGTTTTTTTTTTGGTGGGTGCATTCTCTATCATCTTTGGTAATGCTTTTTGGGATGATTTCATTAAAGAAGCTTCGTAAATGAAAGTTGCTGTAGAGAACTCATACTTAATAATGAACCAAGGTCAGAAAGAGGCCAAATTAAACTTTCAAGTGATAGCTAAATGGCATAAAATTTAAGTGGCAGAGATTTGTTCTGTGCTAATGCTAGGTATGCAATAGAATGGTGACAACATTTTATATTCTGCTTCTGGAATTCAGTTCCATCAAAGTCAAATCTTTACAAAACCAACTGTTTCTAGACAAAAGTGAACATAGAATTACAGGTCAGTATTCAGAAAGTTCTGGTAATCAGCATTTAATAAAAGAGATTAGATGAACAATAGACATCAAGTACTAATGTGAGGTTTCTTATTTAAGGTGGTTCGGTGGCACAACTAATTGAGAATAGAGGACCTCTTCCTGAAGCTGTGGCTCTGTATTATACAAGTCATGTGTTAGAGGCATTGGAACATCTACACTCCCTTGGAATTATACATGGAGATGTTAAAGGTAAAATCATAATAGGATAGAAGTTACTATTTAATTCCATTATTACTTTTGCGTCAGGTTTCAATCTTGACACAGAATTAGTTGTACTATCACCCATGTGCACATTCATCTTTCTCCACATAATGAACTGTAATTTTACTCTAATCCTGTTGATATGATTGTACAATTTAAAAGCTGAAACTTTATTTTGAATTTGTCCACTCATCTGATATAGCAACATCTATCCCATTAACTATTTTTTTTACAGCGGATAATGTATTGATATCACACGACGGTCGAGAGGTTTACCTCTGTGACTTTGGACATTCAAGACAATTAAATCCAACAGGAAGCAGGACAACATATGCAGGTATGATTTGGTTGTAAGTGAGTGCTGAGTTGATTGATTTAGGCTTGTAAGGGACTTTGAGTGGAGTGAAAGGAGTGAAACTGAAGGATGATGAGATTAGAGTTGTGATTAACTGCAATCACTTATTTTAAGAGGTAGCCTCTGGATAACCAGATGGTTATTTGTTAACTGGCTCCATGACTGGGTTGTAGCTGTCTAATGCAATGAATTGCATGTCTTAAAAGAGAGCAGTTATGAAGGCAATATGGATCTGATATAGGTGCTCGTGTTGGATTAGGAATAAGAAACTCCTCCCAAAAATCTCTCAGGTTTTATTCAGCAGAGGTTAATTACCACAGAGGTTTAGTTAATACCAATGGCCTGCACAATCAAAATATGCCACTTTTCATATGGCAAATGCGTACACCCTTTATGTTTTAGGGTGTGTGTGTAACCTCATGTTTTTCCAAATCATTCCTAGGGAAATATCTTAGTTGTACAGTTCCCTATCTGATATACCATCAAAACAAGGGGCATTTGTATTCTTTTTGTCCCAAAATGCAGCCGTAAATCCTTCCATAGTAGGTGGATATTGCCATTTAAGGGATGAACCTGTTTTTATGCAGCCTAACTTTTCATTTCCCAGAATGTTATAAATAGAATTGTAAAATAAAAACTTCTTTTTCAGGCAGTCACTGCTTAGGTACCGTGACACATATGGCACCAGAGGTGGTTGCAGGTAGTGAATTTGGTGTCAAGGTAGACTGCTGGAGTGCTGCCTGTATGATGCTGCACATGTTAAATGGGCATCATCCCTGGAAGACTATATCAACAAAGCAGTTGCTGCTAAAGGTGAGTTTAACTTTAAAAATCTACAAAAGGAGAGCTGCAGAGTTGTAACAGCTCTAATATTGAGTGGGTGGCGGAATGGAGATGAGTCTCTACCAAAGGAGGTGTAAGATGCTTTCTCCCTCCGCTAGCCTACAGGTCAAGGTGTAGCACCTGCTTAGCCTGTACCACCCCCACCACCCCCCCCCCATACTCTGAAGAGTATTGATAATGACTGGAGCTATCCATCTTGTAAAGACACTGTGCAGAAGGCAGCAATGGCAAAGCACTTCTGTAGAAAAATTTGCCAAGATCCTTCATGGTCATGGAAAGACCATGATCGCCCATTTCTTACGACGTGATACATAATGAACTAATAGTGAGAGACACTCTCTGTGTTTGTAATTAGAACACTTGTTCACACTATTGTATAATGCTCCGTCTTCCAAAGGGTTTGAGGTACCAAACATTGGTGGGGAAATGCTAAGTGGAGGTTTGATTTCTTATCACAAGAAAGACAAAAGTCTGAGTGTTCTGGGTATTGCAGGAGCCAAAGAACAGTATAATGCTGTTAATTTTCAAAATCCAGTCTATCAAACACATAAAGTGTGATTCACCTTATGCAGCAGAGAAAGTGGGGATTAATGCTACAAATATATTTACAGTTTTATCAGTTAATGAAATTAGGCCTTCATTCAGATTCATTTATTTATCACATGTACATTGAAAGATACAGTGAAATGCATTGTTTTTGTGAGGAACCAACACAATTTAAGAACGTGCCTGGGGCAGCCCACAAGCCATACATTCCAGTGCCAACATAGCCTGCCCACTATATTTACCAGAACAACACAACAATAGGCACAGTAGAACCTATGAATATAGTTCCCTAAAGACTGGACGAAGTTTTGTTTGATGGTATAAATATTCATTCATTCATTCATTATCTGCCATGTCGTAAGACGTAGGTCATCATGGTCTTTCCATGACCATGATTGCTCTTGGCAAATTTTTCAATGGAAGTGGTTTGCTATTGTCACCTTCTGGGCAGTGTCTTTACAAGGTAGGTGACCCCAGCCATTATCAACACTCTTCAGAGATAGTTTGCCTGGCATCAGTGATTGCATAACCAGGACTTGTGATATGTGCCAGCTCCTCCATGGCTTCACGTCACCCTGAGTTTTGTGGGGGGGGATAAACAGGTGATACACTTTGCCCAAGGGTGACCTGCAGGCTAGTGGAGGAAAGAAGTGCTGTACACCTCCTTTAGTAGAGACGTATCTCCACCCCACTGTTGAGGAGTAAATATATACTATAATTTTTTTTGACTAATTAGTTTAGCAGTGTACAGACATGACTGTTAAGATACATTGCCAATACCTTACTTTTCACTTTCCTAACAGATTATGACAGAGGATCCTCCAGTGAATGAAATACCACCTACGTGTAGTCCTCTCACAGCTAGTGTGATCAGGGCTGGTTTAATGAAGAACCCAGCGTACAGAGCTAGTGCATCTGAACTTCATACAGCAGTGAACAGAGCATTGACGTCATTAAGACAACGTAAGTAGAGCCATTGGCTCTGTTGTGCTTCCTTTATTTGCAGCAGAATGTTTTTGTCTAATAATGTGTTATGGCAGATGAAACTGTAGAATTGACAACAGTTGTCAAAAGTTCTACCAGGGATAAACTGCGTTCTGACTGACAGGTTGCAATACTTCTACCTTCTGCTGACTATAAAGGACTGAAGTGAATGAGATCAAAAAATCTAAGCCTTGTTCTTCGTTGGCCCCAGTCTACATCTGTGATTTCATTTCATGATGACATTAGATGGGCTTAACTAAGAAACACACTTATGAATAATGGGCAATGTCACACAAATCCAGCAGGAAAAGTTGCTCTATGGCCGGGGATAAGGGACTGCGCTAACTATGGAGAGATTTATCTTTCCTGAGTTGTAATGTCCTTCACCCTGTAAGCATTCAAAAACTCTGCAGGTATTTCAAGACATTTTTTGTCTTTGAGCAACTGATGACATAATGTTACTGTTTTATGCTGCAGCTTTCAGGGCAGTGAAGTATTATTGGAGTCGTACAGTGGTTTAATTTTAAAATGGGTAAAGTTACTCCAAAAAATGTTTTCAAATGCCTTGATCCAGAATGCTTGAATGTCTTTTCAGGCTTTGTGCTTCTGTAATTTTGTATTAGCAGTTGACATGACACAAAAATGGGAACTGCAGTACTGGGGATCTGTGTCCTTCCGGTCCTTGGTAGTGCAGGCAGAACATAACAAAATGTAGAACCCACAGTCAATCAGATGAGATTTTTGATATACATGCATTTCTATGATTCTTTTAAAAAAAACAGATGTGCTATAATCCTAAATAAAGAAATATTGTATCAAGGTCTATCTAAAGGCTTGGTTTGATGGATGCTAATATTATTACAGCATGACGGGGTTTGTATCCTGAAGTTCTGAGGTTCTGTTGCCTGATGCAAACTGTTGGTAAAAAGAGAGGGAAATCCAAGGATGACCCAGTTCATGTTTATTTTGCTTATCCTCTAGTCATCTGATAATAGGGGGAAAATAATTTTTCATTGTGAATTTCAGAGAATGTGACTTGTTAATATTGGTAAAATGCAGGGGTTCCCAAACTTTTTTATGCCATGGACCGATACCATTCAGCAAGGGGTCTGTGGACCTTGGTACAAAGAAAGGTGTTCTGTCCTAATGAAGGCAGGATCATAATACCTAGGGTTTGTTTTGCAGGGCTTGATTTTCTTTTATTTCTTTGGTTTGTGTTGCAGGGATTAAGGGCACTCCTCAGAGTAATCATGTTCAAAAAGGAAGTTATGCTGCTAAATCAGATGATGGAAACAATAAGGGTGTAATGACACCACAACCAGTAAATCAGAATGCCAGATACTACACCACCAAAGGCCGGCCTCTTCGATCAGAAACGGTGCCAACTGCTCTGGACTCAAACAGGCACCGACTTTGCTACCCAAAGAGAGATCCACTCAACACGAACACAGTGGGTGCAGTGACACCTCTGTATGAGAAAAATTCACAACAGGTCTACCGAAGGAAGCCAAAAAATTGTATCAGACTAGCCTGTAACTTTGATCAGCTACATTTGAAAGATGAGGATATTTGTTTTCCAGAAGAGGTGACAAAGCCTCTCAGTGATGAGAAAGAGCCATCAATTCCTTCACCACTGATGTCACTGCCTTCAGTCCAGACTAGTGAGGCAGAGAAAAAACTTGCAGAGGAATATGGGAACCTGCAAAAAGGTAACACATTCCGCGCTTCTCTCAGTAATGATGAGGAAATGCCTCTTTGTCATGATAACAAGCATTTAAGTATAATTTGAATGCTACATTTACAAATTCATTGACTGCTTATATTATGTGGTATTCTATTTCAGAATTTTTACTTTATAACCTTTCACAAGTATTCCCAGAAAAGTTGGAGGACCACATATTGGATGCATTAAGCAGTGATGCCTATAGCATATTGGATGATTACGACAAGGTACTATCACAATATCACTCACTGTTGTTTGGCAAGGACAACTAGCCAGAATAGTGACAGTTACTGTGTGTGTCTTTAACAAAAGATACTGATGGATCTTGTGTTAAATTGCAGAGAGAGTGTTAAAATTAGGATTTTTTTCAGCAGAAGAGCTATGGGATCAGATTACAGTCAGTTACACCAAGGCAAACAAATAGCATAATCAACTGCAAATCAGGGAGTATCTGTGTTGAAGCAAGTGATCTTAATTAATAGAC
Organism: Hypanus sabinus; assembly: GCF_030144855.1. NCBI lineage: Eukaryota > Metazoa > Chordata > Chondrichthyes > Myliobatiformes > Dasyatidae > Hypanus > Hypanus sabinus. Next base: position 5,887,404 of record NC_082738.1, on the reverse strand, counting down.
AGAGGAATTCATGTTGAAAAACGGTAATGAAAGTGTGACTACAAGAAAGGTGTGTCCAAAGGGAAGATTTGTTTTAATAAATCATTGGGAGATAAAGTTGAATGTAAGTTTACTATTAAAGAATATGTAAGAATATCCTGCCTACTAACCATGACTGCACCTTGCTCATCATTGGTAAGTATATCTCAGTGAAGTGGTAACCTATCAAGCCTAATATTGCTTGTTAGGAAATCTACAGCAATAGTCTAAAATATTTTATAATGGCTATGTAGAGGAAGGAGTAGCCTGTGTTTAAGAGGTTCCTGTGTTACACCTGACCTTTCACTTGAAATGTACTGTCTTTTATCAGGATTCCCAAAAAGGAATGCCCAGTCTAAGTGGTAACTACAGTTCTGGAATTCACTCAATGTCATGGAATAGTCACACTGATGGACTTAGCACCAGCTTTAGCCTCAGTCATCGACTAGATCACCAGCAAGATATGCCAAGTCTCTTCAATGGTAAGCAAAAAAAAATGTAATACTGTTTACTGTTCCATAAATGCTGCCTGTCCTGTTGAATTCCTGCAGCATTTTGTGTGAGTTGCTCTGGATTTCTAGCATCTGCAAACTTACTCATATTTGAGGCAAATATGTTTATTTGGAGTTGCTAATTGAAAATTGGGCACACAAGCAATGGAGCCTTAGTTTCACTAACATGAGTGAATGCTAAGTTGATACTGTAAACCATAGAAGATAGTTACAGCTATATAGGACCCTGGACAGACCCCACTTGGAGTACCTTACTCAGTTCTGGTCGCCTCACTACAGGAAGGATGTGGAAGCCAAAGAAAGGGTGCAGAGGAGATTTACAAGGATGTTGCCTGGATTGGGGAGCATGCCTTATGAGAATAGGTTGAGTGAACTCGGCCTTTTCTCCTTGGAGTGATGGAGGCTGAGAGGTGACCTGATAGAGGTGTAGAAGATGATGAGAGGCATTGATCGTGTGGATAGTCAGAGGCTTTTTCCCAGGGCTGAAATGGCTAACACATGAGGGCACAGCTTTAAGGTGCTTGGAAGTAGGTACAGAGGAGATGTCAGGGGTAAGTCTTTTTATGCAGAGAGTGGTGAGGGCATGGAATAGGCTGCCAGCAATGGTGATGGGGGAGATGAATACAATAGGGTCTTTTAAGAGACTCCTGGATAGGTACATGGAGCATAGAAAAATAGAGGGCTATGGGTAACCCTAGGTCATTTCTAAGGTAGGGACATGTTCGGCACAGCATTGTGGGCCGAAGGGCCTGTACTGTGCTGTAGGTTTTCTATGTTCTATGTTACCATGAGAACTCCTCTATATACTATTTGCCTTCTGTGGGTAAGCCAGTTCTGGATACACAAAGCAATGTTCCTTTGGATCCCATGCCTCCTGCCTTTCGCAATAAGCCTTGCACGGGGTACCTTATCAAATTCCTTGCTGAAATCCATATACACTACATCTACTGCTCTACCTTCATCAATGTGTTTAGTCACATCCTCAAAAAATTCAATCAGGCTCATAAGGCATGACCTGCCTTTGACAAAGCCATGCTGACTATTCCTAATCATATTATGCCTCTCCAAATGTTCATAAATCTTGCCCTCAGGATCTTCTCCATTTTCTAACCAACCATTGAAGTAAGACTTACTGGTCTATAAGTTCCTGGGCTATCCCTACTCCCTTTCTTGAATAAGGGAACAACATCTGCAACCTTCCAATCCTCCGGAACCTCTCCCATCCTCATTAATGATGCAAAGATCATCGCTAGAGGCTCAGCAATCTCCTCCCTCACTTCCCACTGTAGCCTGTGGTACATCTCATCCAGTCCTGGAGACTTATCCAACTTGATGCTTTCCAAAAGCTCCAGCACATCCTCTTTCTTAATATCTACATGATATATACTACCCTTCGATTCTGTATATGACAGTGCTGTCATCAGGAGTCAATCAAAAGTGGCATTGGAGCTGTACTTAGCCTCTCAGTCATAAGTGTAAAACAAATAGAGCAGGGGCTACGCACACAGCCTTGTGGTTTATCTGTGCTGATGGAGATTGTGGAGGAAATGTCATTGCCAATCTAAACTGTCTGTGGTCAACAAGTGAGTAAATCAAGGATCCAGTTGCACAGGAAGGTACTGAGGCCCAGGACTTGGAGCTTATTGATTAATTTTGTGCGGATGATAGTGCTGAATATTGAGCTGTAGTCATTAAAGAGCATCCTGATGTATGCATCGCCTTTGTCTAGGTGTTCCAGGGCTAAGTGAAGAGCCAATGAAATGGCATCTGCTATTGAGCTGTTGTGATGGTAGGCAAATCAGACTGGATCCAAGTCACTCCTCAGTAAAGAGTTGATGTGCTTCATGACCAAAATCTCAAAGCATCTCTTCACAGTAGATGTAAATGCTACTGGACAATAGTCATTGTTCCCTCTAAACTGTATGGGTGTGCTTATGTGCAGTCATTGAAATGCTCCTGCCTTTGAAATAGCCTTTGTTGCCACATAGTTGGAAATGTATTTGATTATATGCTTCAATTAATAAAATCAAAAGTATGTAACTTCTCAATTTTCATTCTAAGTATTCATAATATGCATATTACAAAAAATATACACTTAAAGCACCGTACGGTTTTCAGGCTGTGTAAAACTTTTCTGCTCAGAGCAATGGGTGGTCTGCACAGCTGTTTTATAAATAAATAAGTTAGAGGGAGACTGAAATCACAGGGTGACTCTGGGCTCTGGGAGTTTGTGAAAGGGCCTCTATGTTCTGTTGGTCAATTGAACATATAAGGCATTGAGCTCATCTGGGAGCGAAACTTTGTTGTCGCATATGCTGTTTCTTTCATGTGGATGGTTGAAAGTCTATGACTATATTCTGTTATTTTTTTAATTTTAGGCATTGAGGCCAGGATTCACACATTCAGTGGGGAGTGTCTGATTGTCCATGATGTGCGAAGAGCTACAGTTGGTCAGGTTGCCACTGGAATTAGTAATCTGGTAAGTTTTCTTCACTCCCAAAGGAGGGTTCATATGGTCCCCACTACTTTCAAACTGCCTTTTTTGTTGTTGAACCATAATAGATTATACCTGCACTAAACTTCAGTTCTAAACTTTGTTTCTATCACAACTGGAGCTACTTAGCATTTTTGTCAGCAATAGGGAGATTTTATAACTGAAACTGCATGCTATTCAGGTGTTGATTAGTTGGCAGGTTATGAATTAATGGCCTTTTAACAATTGACTCCATTCTTCCGTTTCACACCAGAATACTTTTATTCCTTAATGCATTGGTTGAAGGAAAAGCATATATTAGAGCTTTGTTTACATAAATTTGGTTGGGAAATCTTGTAGACGTATTGCCCAGAATCACTTAAATTATTGTAGGTTTCACCGTTTTAGTTGACTATATTAGTGCTGATAAGTAATCAGGTAAATAATACTGACACATCCAGCAACCTGTGACCCAGCTCCATTTATTGGGTATTGACCAATTTTCCGATTCTGATGAAGGCTCTCAGCCTGAAACATCAACTGTTTATTAATTTCCATAGATGCTGCCTGACCTGCTGAGTTCCTCCAGCATTTTGTGTGTGTTGCTCTGAATTTCCAGCATCTGCTGATTTTCTCTTGTGCTCAATTTTCCATTTTACATTTGTTGACACATTTATCAGTCTTATATAAAAAAATATTTAGCAATTGACCTTGCATCAGCTGCCATTTGCAGGAGAGACAATTTCATGATTTGGATCCTGTGGTGATAAAGGGCTGGCAAGCTATTTCCAACTCTAAATGGTTTTCAGCTTAGTTAGGGATGGGGAAGATGGGAATTTGTAGGAAGTTTTTTTTTCCATGCAAATATTGTCTTTGCATTTTTTGGTAGTAGAGATCACAGATTTGGGATGTTCTTTCAGAATAACATGAGTGAGTAACTGCAGTGCATTTTGTAGATGGAGCACATTGCAGTCACTGTGTTTAGCATGGAAGGTATGAACTTTTAGGATGATTGATGGATGCCAAACAACTGGGCTGTCATTTCCTTGATGGTGGCGGTACTGCACTGATCCAATTTACTGAAGACCATTTCATCACACTCTAAATTTGTGCCAGATAGATGAAGGTGTGGGTGTGCTGGATGTGAATCAGTCACTGCAGAATATTCTGCTTCCATACTTCTCTCAGAGCCAGAGTATTTGTGTCTGTCTCGTTGAGTTTCTGTTAATGGTGATTTTCCCAGTATGTTGTCTAGGGGACCCATCAACAGTAATCCTACTGAATGTTAAGGATAGCTTGTTAGACTCTTGTTGGAGATGGGAATTGCCTGGTACTTTTGTGGCAGTGGAATTATTTGCCATGTATTAGCCCAGGGGTGGGCAAACTTTTTGACTTGAGGGCCACAAAGGGTTCTAAAATTTGACAGGGGGGCCGGACCAGGAGCAGATGGACGGAGTGTTTTGGTAATACACCTCATAAGAGAAAATAAAATATCATGGGATATGTAGAAAACATGTGCTTTAATTTCAATTGAAAATGAACAAATGCATTACAACAAAATATCTGTCTTTGAAGTCCCATGGTATTTAGCTATTTATTGAAATGTCTTTTAAAACACTGAAAATTAAATGAATAAAATACAGCTTTTTTTAATAGTAACAGTTATTATTTTAAAGCACTGAAAATTCTGTTATCCTTCAAGATATTATCATCATCACTCTCCTCCTGACTGTCTTTATTTCAAAAACGGTAGGAGATGCAGGTCTACTTGTCCTGCTCCTTCTTATTCAATTGTCCCCTGTGCCAAAACTCAACAACGACCCGCACAATGACAGAACAGTGAGAGCGCGCCAATATGCGGAGCTCTGTGCTCGCAAATCCCCGCAGGCTATCTTCCTTAGCCGGAACGCTGGCTAATTGTGAGCCGGTTCGGATGTGCCAGGAAATGGGTCGCCACTAGGTCACAAAGTAAAGCGCAAATGTGGAGTAATACGCTGCACCTCAACAAAGGTCAATGTATATAGAGTGCGTCATCTATTGGGAAAACGCCAGGATTGCGGGGGAAAAATGTTAACAAGGTTTATTAATATAATTTCATCAAGTTCTGTGGGCCGGGTTAAAAAGCTTAACGGGCCGCATATGGCCCGCGGGCCGTAGTTTGCCCATGCCTGTATTAGCCCATGCCGAGTGTTGTCTATTTTTTGCTGCATAGGCTGCTTCATTTGCTGAGGAATTGGGAATAGAGTAGAACATAGTGCAGTGTGAATATCCCCAGTTTTGACCATCTGATGGAATGAAAGTCATTGAAAATGGTTGGGCCTTAGGTGCTTCCTGCAGTGATGTCCTAGGACTGGTATGACTGACTTCCAGTAACTGCATTCATCTACAATTCCAGCTATTGTGGTGATTTCTTTGATACCCATTGGCTTTGGGATTACCTTGATGCCATATTTGGTCAAATGATGGTGTAACATCGAGGTCTCTCCCTCCCACCTCAACTATAGAATTCAACACTGTGTTCCATGTTTGAACCAAGCTGTAATGTAGTCTGAAGCTGACTGTTCCTGTAGAAATCAACACTGTTCATCAGTGAGTAATCCCTTTTATGGCCGGGCTATACCTTGGACAGTTTTCCGCATTGTAAGTGCTAGTGTTGTAACTGTACTGGAACAGCTTGTTTGGAGACACAGCTAGTTCTGGAGTGCAGTTCTTCAGTACTACGTAGAGTATTGCCTTGTTCCATATTTGATGTATCCAGTCCTCAAATTGGTAATCAAGTTGTGTAGTTAGTGTAACAATATGGAGTAAATATCTGGGCTTGACTCTGCTTTCTGGTGATGTTTTTGCAATATTTACATTTTTGAGATATCTAAGGGGACAAGGTTTCCGACCATTTTCTTTCTACCAGAGGTACTCTCATTGAAGGGGCACTACTTCACAGTTCCTCATGTGAAAAGTTAAAATGTAAGTTCAAGACCAGTCATGCTAGATGTTAGGGGAATAGGACCTTATTTGAAAGACACAACTTTCTCAAGAACACGCACAATTGCAGGTTTTGAAGCAGAAATTAGAATAATAGTGATTAGGCCTTTGAGATTCAGCTGTTTCTGTTTGCCAGGAAGGGACACAGATTAAGAAGGATAACACTAGCTCAATCAAGGCCCACTCCAGAAATTTCTGTTAATAATTTAATGCATTGATGCCTTGCCCAGATAACTTTGCCTTTGAAGCTGTACTAAAATTATTTCCCAGAATTGGACAGCTTGAAACCCTCTAATAGTCCAGCATTCATGGGATCTGACTGGTGCCAGACCACAAAATCTGGATCACGGAAATTGCTTGTGACCATTTTCCTCTGAGCATGAAAACAGTCACTTTCTAAGTATAAACTCTCAGAGGGTAACATAAGGTTTCCAGGAACTATCTATAATCTAAAGTTTTTGTAAACTGTCAGCCAAGATTGCTGTTGGCTATGACTGTAAAAGTTGAACTGGCAGGGTAATTAGCTACAGATTAGTACAGATCTTAGCTAATTTTAGATCATAGAAACATAGAAAATAGGTGCAGGAGTAGGCCATTCGGCCCTTCGAGCCTGCACCGCCATTCAGTATGATCATGGCTGATCATCCAACTCAAAACCCTGTACCTGCTTTCTCTCCATACCCCCTGATCCTTTTAGCAACAAGGGCCATATCTAACTTCCTCTTAAATATAGCCAATGAACCGGCCTCAACTGTTTCCTGTGGCAGAGAATTCCACAGATTCACCACTCTCTGTGTGAGGAAGTTTTTCCTCATCTCGGTCCTAAAAGGCTTCCCCTTTATCCTTAAACTGTGACCCCTTGTTCTAGACTTCCCCAACATCGGAAACAATCTTCCTGCATCTAGCCTGTCCAATCCCTTTAGAATTTTATACGTTTCAATAAGATCCCCCCTCAATCTTTTAAATTCCAGTGAGTATAAGCCTAGTCGATCCAGTATTTCTTCATATGAAAGTCCTGCCATCCCAAGAATCAATCTGGTGAATGTTCTCTGTACTCCCTCTATGGCAAGAATGTCTTTCCTCAGATTAGGGGACCAAAACTGCACACAATACTCTAGGTGCGGTCTCACCAAGGCCTTGTACAACTGCAGTAGAACCTCCCTGCTCCTGTACTCAAATCCTTTTGCTATGAATGCCAACATACCATTTGCCTTTTTCACCGCCTGCTGTACCTGCATGCCCACCTTCAATGACTGGTGTACAATGACACCCAGGTCTTGTTGCACCCCGCCTTTTCCTAATCGGCCACCATTCAGATAATAATCTGTTTTCCTGTTCTTGCAACCAAAGTGGATAACCTCACATTTATCCACATTAAATTGCATCTGCCATGAATTTGCCCACTCACCTAACCTATCCAAGTCACCCTGCATCCTCTTTGCATCCTCCTCACAGCTAACACCGCCACCCAGCTTCGTGTCATCCGCAAACTTGGAGATGCTGCATTTAATTCCCTCGTCTAAATCATTAATATATATTGTAAACAACTGGGGTCCTAGCACTGAGCCTTGTGGTACCCCACTAGTCACTGCCTGCCCTTCTGAAAAGGTCCTGTTTACTCCCACACTTTGCTTCCTGTCTGCCAACCAATTCTCTATCCACATCAATACCATACCCGCAACACTGTGTGCTTTAAGTTTGCACTAATCTCCTGTGTGGGACCTTGTCAAAAGCCTTTTGAAAATCTAAATATACCACATCCACTGGCTCCCCCCTATCCACTCTACTAGTTACATCTTCAAAAAATTCTATAAGATTCGTCAGACATGATTTTCCTTTCACAAATCCATGCTGACTTTGTCTGATGATTTCACCTCTTTCCAAATGTGCTGTTATCACATCTTTGATAACCAACTCTAGCATTTTCCCCACCACCGATGTCAGACTCACCGGTCTATAATTCCCCGGTTTCTCTCTCCCTCCTTTTTTTTTAAAAAGTGGAGTTACATTAGCCACCCTCCAATCCTCAGGAACTAATCCAGAATCTAAGGAGTTTTGAAAAATTATCACTAATGCATCCACTATTTCTTGGGCTACTTCCTTAAGCACTCTGGGATGCAGACCATCTGGCCCTGGGGATTTATCTGCCTTTAATCCCTTCAATTTACCTAACACCACTTCCCTACTAACATGTATTTCCCTCAGTTCCTCCATCTTACTAGACCCTCGGTCCCTTACAATTTCCGGAAGATTATTTATGTCCTCCTTAGTGAAGACAGAACCAAAGTAGTTATTCAATTGGTCTGCCATGTCTTTGTTCCCTATGATCAATTCACCTGTTTCTGACTGTAAAGGACCTACATTTGCTTGACCAATCTTTTTCTTTTCATGTATCTATAAAAGCTTTTACAGTCAGTTTTTATGTTCCCTGCCAGCTTTCTCTCATAATCTTTTTTCCCTTTCCTAATTAAGCCCTTTGTCCTCCTCTGCTGGTCTCTGAATTTCTCCCAGTCCTCAGGTGTGCTGCTTTTTTTTTGCTAATTTATATGTTTCTTATTTGGACTTGATACTATCCCTAATTTCCCTTGTCAGTCACGGGTGCACTACCTTCCCTGGTTTATTCTTTTGCCAAACTGGGATGAACAATTGTTGTAGTTCATCCATGTGATCTTTAAATGCTTGCCATTGTATATCCACCGTCAATGCTTTAAGTATCATTTGCCAGTCTATCTTAGTTAATTCACGTCTCATACCTTCAAAGTTACCCTTCTTTAAGTTCAGAAACTTTGTTTCTGAATTAACTATGTCACTCTCCATCTTAATGAAGAACTCCACCATATTATGGGCACTCTTACCCAAGGGGCCTCGCACGACAAGATTGCTAACTGACCCTTCCTCATTGCTCAATACCCAATCTAGAATGGCCCGCTCTCTTGTTGGTTCAGAAAACCATCCCGCATACATTCCAAGAAATCCTCTTCCTCAGCACCCTTACCAATTTGGTTCACCCAATCTATATGTAGATTGAAGTCACCCATTATAACTACTGTTCCTTTATTGCATGCATTTCTAATTTCCTGTTTAATGCCATCCCCAACCTCACTACTACTGTTAGGTGGCCTGTACACAACTCCCACCAGCGTTTTCTGCCCCTTAGTGTTATGCAGCTCTACCCATATCGATTCCACATCCTCCAGGCTAATGTCCTTCCTTTCTATTGCGTTAATCTCCTCTCTAACCAGCAATGCTACCCCACCTCCTTTTCTTGAATATTGAATATCCCTGGATGTTGAGCTCCCATCCTTGGTCACCCTGGAGCCATGTCTCTGTGATCCCAACTATATCATATTCATTAATAACTATCTGCACATTCAATTCATCCACCTTGTTACGAATGCTCCTCGCATTGACACACAAAGCCTTCAGGCTTGTTTTTACAACACTCTTAGCCCTTATACAATTATGTTGAAAAGTGGCTCTTTTTGCTTTTTGCCCTGGATTTGCCTGCCTGCCACTTTTACTTTTCACCTTACTACTTTTTGCTTCTACCCTCATTTTACACCCCTCTGTCTCTCTGCACTTGTTCCCATCCCCTTGCCACATTAGTTTAAATCCTCCTGAACAGCAATAGCAAATGCTCCCTCTAGGAGCGTTTGAAGGATCTAATCTTCATTAGATCTTGGTTAGAATTAGTTAATTTGTATGGATTTGTACAAAGCTTTCCACGCATTTTGGACCACCAAATGCTGGATCACGGAATTTTAAAAGTTTGAATTACAAAGGAAGAGTTAAAAAACTATTGGTTATTTTACTTGGAAATTAAAGTTCAAAGTAAGTTTACTATCAAAGTACATATGTCACCATATTCAACCCTGAGATTAATTTTCTTGTGGGCATACTGAATAAATCCAAAATAGAATAATAACCATAATCGAATTAATGAAAGACTGCACCAACTTGGGTGTTCAAGAATTTGTGTAAAAGACAGCAAAATGTGCAAATACAAAAATAAATAAATAAATAAATAAATAAGCAATAAATGTTGAGAAGATGAGTCTATTGGTTATGGGAACAGTTCAGTGATGGGCAAGTGAAGTTGAGTGAAGTTATCCCCCTTGGTTCAGGAATCTGATGGTTGATGGCTATTAACTGTTCCTGAACCTAGTGGTCTGAGCCCTGAGGTTCCTGTACCATCTTCCTGATGGCCGGAGTGAGAGGAGAATGTTGTGGGGGACCCTGATAATGGATGCTGTTTTCTTGCAGCAATGCTTTGTGTAGATATGCTCAACGATGGGGAGGGCTTTACCTGTCATGGTAAAGAGTCATAAGGTTAAAGGTTTTAGGATATTATGCAGGACTTATAAGTGAATTACTTCTACTGGTTGGGGAATATGTTAAAAAGGGGAAATATACAAAGGAAATCCAGAGATAGACGAAAATTAGCGGACATTTGTACAAGTAAAGTATAGCAAAATTTGGGAGGTCTCTCGAGATATAAGGTTATGTTAATAATTTTAAATTTGAGATATAAATTTTGTTTTCCAAATAAAATAAGGAAAACTGAGCAATTACAAGTATATGGAGTAAGATTACATATAAACAATGACCACATTAAATGACAGCACAATCTCCAATGGGTCAAAGGGTTCGGTCTTGACCCTCTGTCCTTAACCTATGTGCTGATGGTTCAGTAAAGTCACTTGAACATGTATGCAAGAAAATTTCTTAATTGCCTATGGGTTATAATAAAAACATTTATATCTGATTTGTTTTTGTTGGCAGATCCAGGTCCCAAGTTTCTCTCTGGTGCAGCAAAATGGACATCCTATTTCTCCAGACTTTGAAATCCCAGATTCTGGAATTGACTTGAAATGTACTCCTGCTTCCAATTCCAGCAATTCCTGGACCTGGAGAATTAAAGATGGAAATCTTAACTTCAAATCTTAAAAGCTTTTTATTAAAACTTTCTGGATGCTGATTTATTTATTCTTTTAGAATTTCAATTACTTAAGGCTCAGTTTCCTTCAACGCATTTGGACATCAAAACTTTTTTTTCAAAAAAGGACTCTAAAACCAGAAGATTTCACTCAACACACAAAATGCTGGAGGAACTCAGTAGGCCAGGCAGCATCGATGGAAAAGAGTAAACAGTTGATGTTTCAGGCTCACAATCAGAGTTTTGTGCCAAGACCCAGGATGTGCCTGGCCTGCTGAGCTCCTCCAGTATTTTCTGTGTGTTGCTTGGATTTTCGGCATCTGCAGATTTTCTCGTATTAAAAGATTTCACTGTTCGAAGTCTATTCAATGTTACTTAATTGAATTATCTTGTAGAAATATTGTTTCCAGTTTGGTGTGCCTGTAATATGGCTTAGTTTGACTTAATGGTTGGTAAAAAGAAGAGACAAAACTATTAAATGATATTGGCCCACTTACCTTGCCACTTTGAACTGCATATGCCTGAAATGGTAACTTTCAAATTGAATGACTTCACTGAAATGAATGGAATGTCTTTTGCATTAGAAGGGAAAGTAACATTGCAGTTGTTGTTATGCAAATAATCAAATTCAATTAATCACTTAAAGTTTGAATTAAAAAAATAACTGTCTTCATGTGATTTGGGAGTCTGATTGTCCATATGTGGAGAAGATTTGCACTGATGGCAGGAAAAGTGCTGGGTTTTGTTAGAAGGCCAAGAATCTGGGGATGTAGATTTTTGATGGTTGGTGCAGTAGAAAGGAGGAGAACTATTTAATGCAGAAAGTTCTAGAATGCACTGCTTGACCAAGTGGTGAAAGCAGATTCAGTCAAAGGCAAATTAACTAGCTATTTGAAGAGGCTTGTAGGACTATATGGGTGGTGGGACTAATTTAAATGTTCTTTCAGAGAATTGCAAGGGGCATGGTGAGGTTAACAACATGCTTCCAATCCAACCTTTATAAATCCTTCTATATCTGTTGTTAATACAGATGAATATCATAGAAGCTTTATTGAAAGAAATGAAGTCCATTCAACCCCCTCCCGATCTTTCCTAATGTATTTACACAATAAAAAGCAGAAGGTAAATTGATACTTTATGCCTCTTCGAATGTGGGGACATGTAACCAAGCGTAGGTGACACAGAAGCATTACAAGTGTGAATTGGTACTATATATTGGTAGTCATTTACAAAGGTGAAGTCAGATAGCAAATGCTTATGGAACTGAATTTTACTCTGAGCTGTTCATTTGAGCTTTTATGATGGCATCGGCTGCACTTAGTTAAGATGTCACTGTTCAGCTACAAAGATCAGCCAATTTGCCCATGAACTCTTGAGCATGATTTCACCTTCAATTTGTCTATAGTTTTTCAAAGGACTTTTGAGCCAATACTATCTTTCTGTTACTGAGTCAATGTATTTTTTAATACATCCTGATTATGTTTAACCATAATAAGCTTTTTATGTAACATTTGAACAATGATTTTTCTCATCGTGTGTGATTTAGCACCAAAGAGAAAAAGATTATCCACAACTATTTTAAAATGTGTCCAGAACCAAAAGAGGTATTACCCTAAGCATTTGCAGTAATCTGAGCATAAGTGGTCTTTAGGCACTTTAAGTTGTTCATGTATTTTCCACTGAAGGTGCCATCAACCTTGATATTGGTGGTCCAGGCAGTAGTTGACTGTTTTCTCTCCCCTCCTCACCCTGTTAATGTGCCTTCAGCCAAATCATGCATAGTGTTCTGTTGTCTTCATGAAAGATGAAGAGCAGAATTATTGGCTATCATACGAGATTTTTACCATTCTGTTGGAAGTGGCAAGGTTAAGAATTCAATCCCATAGTAATGTGCTATCATAATGATATGCTCTTTTCTTGTGAGAATGTTGCCTTGCCTTTTAGTTAGCCGAGTTATAAGTTGTCAGAAATTCAAGACCAACGCAGTGGGATTGTCCTGATTACCTGCCCATCCAAAGATGGAACTTGAAATCATTTAGGAACTTTAGGAAGTCAGACTAACATATACAAAGGAGAAGAAAAAATATTTGGAACAAAATAATAGGCAATTTGATTTTTAATATTTATGATCTGAGAGGCAACTAAAATATTTCATTTTTCTAATGGTCGTGGATTGCACAGAATTAACATCAAACCGGAATTTTGGTAGCATGAGGGGGCATGGTGAATTGCAAGTTTGCTTTTCATGCATATTCTCTCTGCTTAATATGCAGTGCCTTGTAAAAGTACTCAGCCCCAGCCCTTCACTCACATATATGAGTATTACAACTAGGGATTTTGACCAATTTAACTGAGAATTTGGATTTGTAAATGACATACTCTTTTTTTTCCCACAGTAGAGCCCCAAAAAACTGGGAAAATTGTCAAACATGAATAACTAAAATTTCAAAACCCGAAATGTCAGCCATTCAAAAGTATTCATCCCCCTTTTCTCAATACTTAGTTGATCCAATTCTCGTAGCTACTACAGCTATTTTTTTTGGATAAGCCTCTATTAGGTGCGCACAATGCAATGGAGCAAGATTTGCTCATTCCACCTTGCAAAACTGCTCAAGCTGTGCCAGGTTTGTTAGGGAGTGGCGATGGACAGCAGCCTTAAGGTCTTGCCAGAGATGTTCGATTGGGTTAAAGTCAGTACTTTGGCCCACTCAATGGTTGCTCTGGCAGTGTGCTTTAGGTCATTACCCTGCTGAAAGACCAACTTCCTTCCCTGTTTAAGCTTTTTGGCAGAGGGTAGCAGGTTTTTATCCAGGATCTCTCTGTATTTAGCAGATTTCCAGGTCCTGCTGCTGAGATGCATCCCCACAGCATGACGCTACCTCCAGCATACATTACAGTAGGGATGGTGATACTTGAATGATGCATGGCATTAGATTTATGCCACATGTACTACTTATTGTTGAGGCCACAAAGTTCCACTTTAGTCTCATCTAACCACAAGACCCTCTTCCACATCTTTGCAGTATTTTCTAAGTGATGCTTTACAAATTCTTTACAGGCAAAGATGTGCTTTATTTTTTTAAATCCAGGATTTCTTCCTTGCCACCCTTCCTTAAATATCTTTTTTGTGCAAGGCCTTCGAGATTGTAGAGCCATGAACGTCATCTCCAGTTGCAGCCACTAACTTCTGCAACTCACTCAAAGTGATTGTTAGCATCACAATAGCCTCTCATACTTGCGCCATTCTTCTCTGCTGGATAAGTTTAGAGGGGTAGCCTGAACTAGGCAGTGTGGCTATAGTTTCATGTTTTTTCCACTTTTTTTCATGATGGACAGTACTAAGCACTGAGGTATGTTCAATGCCTTTGAGATACTCTCGTACCCTTACCTGGATTTGTGCCTCTCTATTATCATTTCCCTGACTTGTCTTGAATGCTCTTTTGTCTTCATCTTCATTTGGTCTTTTGAAACTCTATCATACTGTTGGACCTTTCACAGAGGGGGATATTTATTCAGGTAATCCTCCAATTTTCCACATCTGGTACAATCTATGGTTAAAGTTGATGGTGTCATTTATGTCAAAGCATAGTTATGTATTTTGTTAATTTTATGACCCCTTGCAAAATTTAACACAAATTTTCTAAATAGTCAACATGGTTATGAACAATGCAAACTATTAGTAATTCACTTAATTACTTAAGCTCATCACCTCTACTGGGGCATAGGCCACCAACAGTAGCACACGAGAGTCCTCTGCCCTGGGCTAGCCTTTCCAGGTGTAGTCCATCTTCTTGGTGTATCTTTCCTCTCCCAGGGAAGAGGTTTGTGGAGCTTCTATTGGCATTTCTGTAGCTCTGGGTTTTATGGGATGGTGTTGCTAATCACATGCCCAACCTTCCTTTCACAGCTAGGCTTGGGACCATCCTTGGCGGGGTTCAGTTGATTATTATAATCTGGTGTGCACTGCCTGAAAGGATGATGCAAGCATATTCAATATGTGTCAAAAGATTATTGAGTGAGATTGTTCCCAAAAAGATCTTTCCTTCATAATGTGGGATGGATCTTTCAGAGATGCAGCACATCTGGTGAATGAATGACCTCCTATGTGGTTAAAATTCTATTATTTCTAATTTAAAAAAATCTTCCATTTAACTTAAGTACTTTAAAAAGTGATGTATGAATTCATGACCTAATATTGTTCTTACTGCTGGTATCAAACCTTTAATCACTAAACATGCATTTGTATGTAGCTAAAGAAAACAATTCTTGGCATGCATTTGGGAGTTTTTACTGGTGTCTTAATGTGAAAATAAATAAATAAACTTAAGTCTGACATCGTCCCCCCTGTTGGTCTTCAGTAAAACACTTATGGCAATACTGCTTGGAATAACTTTCTATATTTTTAATTTAATCTGCCAGACATGTACTGTTGCTGCTGTTATTTCAAAATGCATCTTAAAACGATTGTTGTTGATGTGAATGTACCTGTTTGTGAACAATAGCTCTGAAGCATGATGTAGTTGCATCCAGTGAAAATTTATGAAATATTTATTTCATTTGTATAAAAATAAGATACTGCAACATGAATGTATTTTTAAATTTCATGCTGTTCGTTCTTCTGGACTGTTTCCTGCAGTTGTGTTACACAAGAAAAGAATAAATATTTCTTTAAGTGTGCATCTGTTTTGGAGTTTGTGTTTTGAATGCCTGTTAATGACTGGGGTCCACATTACTGCACAGCACCATGGACTACACTCTGCTATTTCTAAGATGATAAAAGGTTGGACAAAGGGAAATGTGGCACAGAAAGAAACCAACTGGTTGATGAAACCCCTCCAGGGGTTTGCTGTGCTTTATATTTTATTGAATGCTTCCCTCTGTCCTCTCAAATTGAGCAAAACCTGCCTTCTTTCCTGAGAAATCTTTTGTGAGACCATAAGTCTCAGGAGCAGAATTAGACCCATCAAGTTTGCTCTGCCATTCCATCATGGCTGATTTATTATCCCTCAACCCCATTCTCCTGCCTTCTCCCGTGTAAACTTTGACTCCCTGATTAATCAAGAACAATTTTTTTAATGTTTTAAATATACTCAATGACTTGGCTTCCACAGCTGTCCATGGCAATGAATTCCACAGCTTAACCACCCTCTAGCTAAAGAAATTCCTTCTCAACTCTTTTCTAAATGAATGTCTCTTCGGAGGATGTGTCCTCTGGTCTTAGACTCCCCCACAATGACAACCATTCTCTCCGCATCCACTCAGTTTAAGCCTTTCAATATTCGATGGGTTCCAATGTGATTTCCTGCTGCCTCCCCATTTTTCTAAACTCCAGTGAGTATAGGCCCAGAGCCATGAAATGCTCTTCATACATTAACCTTTTCATTTCCTCAATTGTGCTCATGAGCCTCCTCTAGACCCTGTCCAATGTTAGCACATCTTTTCTTAGATTATGGGCCCAAAGCTGCTCACAATACTCCAAGTGTGGTCTGACCAATGCCTTATAAAGCCCTGGCATTGCATCCTTTCTCTTATATTCTAGTCCTCTCAGAATGAATGCTGACATTGCATTTGTCTTCCTTGCCACCAACTGAACCTATGAATATACCTTCAGGAAATCCTGCACAAGGACTCCTGAATCCCTTTGCACCCCTGTTTTTTGAATTTGTTCCTTACTTAGAAAATAGTCTAAACCTTTATTTCTTCTACCAAAGTGCCCGACCAGACACTACCCTGTGCACTATATGTCATCTCCCATGTCTTTGCCCATTCTCCTATCTGTCCAAGTCTTGCAGACTCCCTGCTTTCTCAACACTACCTGGCCCTCAACCTATCTTCGTATTGTCTGCAAGTTTCGCCACATTTATCATCCAGATCATTGACATACAACATGAAAATAAGTGGTCACAATACCAAGCCTTTCATAACACCACTTGTCACTGGCAGCCAACAAGAATGGGCTCCCTTTATTCCAACTCTTTGCCTCCTGCAATTAGCTGAATTAGCAATTAGCTGATCTATGGTAGAACCTTTCCTGTAATACCATGGGCTCTTGTTAAGCAGCCTCTTGCAGCACCAAGTAAACAACATCTAATGACTCTTCTTTATCTCTCCTGCCTGCTAAGTTCTCAAAGAGCTCCACCAGATTTGTCGAGCCAGATTTTCCCTTGAGGAAACCATGTTGTCTTTGGCCTACTTTATCATGCACCTCAAAGTACCCAGAAGTCTATTTATTATTTATTTATTTAGCAATACAGTGTGGGTAGGTCCTTCCAGACCTTTAAGCCACTCCACCTCAGCAGACCCCAACTACCCCAATTTAACCCTAGCCTAATCAAATGTGACAATTTACAAAAACTATATTAATCAATTGGTACATCTGTGGACTGTGGGAGGAAACTGGAGCACCCAAAGGAAATGCACACATTCCACAGAGGACATACAGAGACTCCTTACGGAACAGTGATGGAATTGAACTCCAAACTCTGGAACGTTCTGAGCTGTAACAGTGTCGCACTAGCTGCTTCTCTACCATGGCGCCAATGATGGACTGCAACAACTTCCCAACCTCTGAAGTCAGGATAACTGGCCAATAGTGATATTTGCAATTTTCCAGTCAATTTCATGCTAGAATCTATTGATTCTTGAAGGATCACTCCTAATGCTTCCATAATCGCTTCAACTATCTGCCTCAGAACCCTGCGGCATGGTCCATCGTTTCAGGTGATTTGTTTACCTTCAGATCTTTCAGCTTCCCATTCACCTCTCCTTAGTAATACCAATACAACTGACGTCTGCTTCCTGACACTTTTGAGTTTCTTGCACACTGCTGGTGTCTTCCATAGTGAAGACTGGCACAAAATACTTGTTATGTTCGTTTGCCATTTCTTTGTCTACCTCTTCAGGGTCTGCTTCCAATGGTCTGGTATCCACTTTTGCCTCTTTTATACTTCATACAGTATATCTCAGAAAACCTTTTGTATCTTCTCTGATATCTTTGGCTAGTTTACCTTAATTTCACCTTTTCTCTCCTTATAGATATTTTTTAGTTGCCTTCTGTTTGTTTTTAAAAGCTTCACAACCCTCTTAACCTTTTTAATTTTTGCTCTATTATCTGCCCTCGTTTTTTCTTTTAGGCTGTCTTTGACTTCTTTTGTCATCCACAGTTGCCTCATCCTCTCTTTAGAATACTACTTCGTCTTTGGGATGTATCTATCCTGCATCTTCTGAATTTCCCCCAAAATTTCTTCTCAAGTTGCAGGGTAAATTCTATTCTATTACAATCACTGCCTCCCAATGGGTCCTTTAACTTAAGCTCCCAAGTCAAATCTGATTCATAACATAACAGAATCATCGTTCCCCTAATGGGCTCAACCACAAGCTGCTCTAAAAAGCTATCTCATAGGCGTTCGACAAATTCCCTCTCTTGGGATCCAGCATCAATCTGATTTTCCCAATCTATCTGCATATTGAAATCCCCCATGACTATCAAACATTATTACATGCCTATTCTGTCTCCCATTGGAACTTATATCCCACATCCTGGCTACTGTCCAGGGGCCTGTATGTAACTCCCATCAGGATCTTTTTACCCTCGTAGTTTATTAACTTTACTCACAAGGATTCTACATCTTCTGTTCCTATGTCATCTCTTTCTAAGGTTTTGATATCTTTTCTTACCAACAGAGCTACCCCATCCGCTCTGTCTACCTGCATGTACTTTCAATACAATATGTATCCCTGGATGTTAAGCTCCCAACTATGATCTTCTTTCAGCCATGATTACACCACAGCAGCCTTTAACTACACTAGAAAATCATCTACTTTATTCTGTATACTATGTGCATTCAAATATAACACCTTCAGAACTGTATTCATCATCTTTTTTTAAAATTTTGGCCCCTTGTTACACTTGAATTAATTCCACGGCTTGCCCTATTATCTGCCTGTCCTTCATGACAGCTTCAATATACAAAACATCTACTTGAATACTGACTGCTCCATCCTCAGCCCTGTCGTTCTGTGTCCCATCCCCTGCCAAATTAGTTTAAAACATCCCCCACAGCTCCAGCAAATCTGCCCACAACAATATTGGTCCTCCTCGGGTTCAAGTGTAACCCCTCCATTCTGTACAGGTCATACTTTCCCCAGAAAAGATCTTCTGTAGTTTTAAAAGACTCAGTGAAAAATGAACAAAATATCAATTGCCTACATCTGTCCTTGCAATTTATTTAGTTTAATCCTTGCTAAACATTCAAGTTGCCTCAAAAGCACATTAACCACTGGAATTCCCCAGACTATTTTTCATTGTTTTTATCTTCATGCAACCTGTACTAAATATGGAATCTTCCAGTAAGACGGTGGCATGCTTGGACACTGCAGCTTCTACGGGGCCAACTAAAGCTCTTATTGACTTTTTTAACCCTATTGACCCTGCTGGACATTAAGAACTTAAAGCACTTCTGGTCTACCATATCAGTTAGTTGTTTGTTGGTGGAGAAGCTGGACTTGGCACGAACAGTGATGCTACCTGAGACAGAAAGGCATTGGTGCATAAAGGTGGTGTGCAGTCGAACAGTGGGTGATTGTCTTAGTTGCATTTCTTGTGATCGTAAGACACTGTTAGATATGTGGACTGCTGTGTCCATTTCACTGAAATGGCGGGTGTGAACAGCAAGGGAACTGCATGGATTCAGTTGTAGGGAGGACTCGGCCTCAAACCAGTGTCACCCGTTTGCAGCTGCCCAGGAGAGAGGAGCTGGTGTCAGTGCGCTCACCGCAGTGCCGTGGTGCCCATGCTGGAGTCAGAGCTACTGTCCAGACAACACTCAAGAGCAGAGAAGGTATATTGTGTTTGACTACAGACTGCTGCAACATTCATGGACTCAGGGTCTTGGACTATGCTTTTGGTGTGGGACTATATTTTTACTGCTGTCTTATACATGCTATATGTGCTTTGTGCTGTGTGTGAGAGTCGGTACTGTGTTTTGCACCTTGGCCCTGGAGTAATGCTGTTTCATTTGTCTGTATTCATAGGTATTCATGTATGGTTGAATGACAGTTAAACTTGAACTTAAAAATGTTATTATTTTGACACTAGTACAGCAATATCTTAATTTTTAAATCCTTCCCTCCATCATGCAAAAGGAATACATTAATTCATGTCAACTCCCAACAGAGCAATCTCATCAGTTCCACTATTTCTCTACATTTCTCTGCAGCTCTGTAATTTAATCTCTCTCATTTCTCAGCCCTCTTCTCATTCTTATGCCACTTGTCTGCACTAGGGATTACATTTACAACAGTCAATTACCTTACAGTATACTGTTTGGGATATGACAGGAAAGTAGAGGAGAAATCCGTATGGTCACACATAGAACATGTACGTTTCACACAGCACTCAACATCAGAATTGCCTCAGGCACTGAGAGCTGTGAGACAACAGCAGTAAGGTCTGTGTCACAATAGTTTAACTCACTCTTCATTTCACCATCTAAAAAGCACTTCCCACTGTTCAAGTCTGTTTTGTCTTCCCCTTAGCATGGTGCACATGAGGAAATAGGAACATGAGATCTTCGATAATTAATTTATTTATTGAGTAACAGTGTGGAGTAGGCCCTTCTGGCCCTTCGAGCCACACCACCAGCCTAATGACAGGACAATTTACAATGACCAGTTAACCTATCAACTGGTATGTCTTTGGAATGTGGCAGGAAATCGGATCATCCAGAGGAAACCCATGTGGTCATGGGGAGAACCTACAAACCCATTATAGACAGCAGCAGGAATTGAACCCAGGTCACCTGTACTGTAAAGCGTTGTGCTACAGTGCCACCCAATAATCATTGAGAAATGGTTGATTCATGTTTTTTAAAAAATTATGCAAATTTTGGTGATTTGGACATCTTTGAGCTGAGAATTGTTGTTGAATTGGCCCAAAAATGATTGACATTTTTAATTCTACAAACTTGTAATTCCTCTATGAATAAATCGAGACATCAAATTGTTCAAAACAAACGGCTCAATTTCTCTCATAAGGAATCATTATGCATCCACACATCAATAAGTTTATAAGCTGATAAGTTTATAGTGAAACTGATTTTAAATGTAAAATAACATCCTAAATGTTTTGCCCTGAAACACAAATTACGTTTCTCTTTTACATAATAGAATGGTGTTCTTTCTTCCTAATGTAACACTTTCCAAATGCAATGAGAATACAGAAGTCAAGTATTGATCCTTTACAAGTTGTCTTTACAGTTTCAAGTAAATAAAATGCTGATATATTTTTGAGAGGTATAATTGTATACTTCTTGCTCTTTTATTTGAGGAGCTTGAGATGCGTCTAAGCCACAGGCTCCCAACCTTTTTTATGCCATGGACTAATACAATTAAGTAACGGATCTGTGGACCCAGGTTTGGAACCCCTGCATAGTCCAAGGCATGCCTGTGTAGACTGGATGCTCTAGGATTGTAATATGAGTCGTCTATTTGTTGCAATAGTGAAAATGATATCAATTTTCAGATGTTTGTCATTTGATTAGTTAAAGCATACTTCTTGCAGCTCCTTTTTAAAAGTCCGTTGATACTTTCTTACATCTTATGCCCTAATGTGAATAGTTTCAGTATGATGATATTCTCATTCCGACCTTCAACATTTGGGGAAATAAAATTAGCCTCATGATTTGCAGTGTCCTTAGATAGTATAATATTAGATTAGATTAGCCAGTCCTGATGAAAGGTCTCGGCCCGAAATGTTCCTTTCCATAGATGTTGTCTAACCTATCGAGTTCAGAATTTTGTGTGTGATGTTCTGGATTTACAACATCCGCAGACTAGCTTTATTTGTCACTTGCACATCGAAACATGAATTTCAAATTTCAAAGTAAAATTTATTATCCGAATACATGCATGTCACCACATACAACCATGAGATTCTTCCTTCTGTGGGCATACTTAACAAATCTGTAGAACAGTAACTGTAAACAAGATTTGTAAACTATAATCATCAGGAACTGTAAAGTGTAAACTGTGCAAATGCAGATAATAAATAAATAGTAATAAATAATGAACATGAAATAACAAAGTAAAAGACTCTGTAAATTAGTGTAGGTATCCCCTTTTGGTCAAGAGCCTGATGGTTGAGGGGTAGTAACTGTTCTTGAACCTGGTGGTGTGAGTCCTGAGACACCTGTACCTTCTACCTGATGGCAGCAGTGAGAAAAGAGCCTGGCCTGGGTGGTGAAGATCTTTGATGATGGATTCTGCTTTTCTACAGCAACATTTCATGCAGATGCACTCAATAGTTGGGAAGGCTTTACCCCGAATCCACTACCATTTGTAGGATTTTTAGAATACAATGAGTTGTGTCAACACTTAGCATTGTCCGAGGATATGCTGGGGCAGTCTTCAAGGATCACCATGCTTCCAGCACAAACATAGCATGCCCACAATTTATTTACCCTAATCATACATCTGTAGAATGTGGGAGGAAACCGGGGCACCAGGAGGAAGGCCACCTGGTTATGGGGAGAATGTACCAGACAAAGAATGGTGGGAAAGTAATCCTAAAATCAAAGTTTCTAATGATTGTTCCCTAATCTTTCTGGTTCAACATCTTCATTCAATCCTGTGAACAGTCAAATGGATCTCAATCAATGAAGAATATCCTTACTGCCTAATATCAATTTATCTCCCCCATCACCCCAATATCTTTGTGTTCCTCCTGTTCAAGTTCCTTTCTACATCTCAGTGCTAACTAATCCACAACTGGTGACAAAAAATTCGGCAGCCTTGGTTATAATCTCTGGAATTTCTTCCTTAAACCTTGCCACTTTTCTTTTCTGTTAAGCTATTCCTGTTATTCCTGTTTAGGCAATCTTTGCATAATCTTCCTTAATATGTGGTTTAATGTCAAGATTTGGCACAAAAGTAGTGTCAAGACATTACATCCCATGAAGCAGCATAGTTCTTTTAAACGTATCTCTGCTTCTAATATTCTTAAAGATACTGTAGAACTCTCACCAGGCTTGTATGTAAACTCTGCGCTTTAGCCAGCCCTGCTAACAGCCACAGGACTCAGCGGTGAGAAGGCTACCTTTCATAAACAATCGGCATCTACGATCAGTGTGATTTGGGGTTCAACCAAACAGGAATATGGTGATGTTTTGATTAAAGGAACCTTGATTTGAGTGAATGCTGTGTAAATACTGCCCATACACAATTGTCGGCAAGAAATAACAGATCATACACTGCATAAAGTTATAAAGAAAGTATATTTACAAGTTTCAGCTTTATTGAACAGTTAGTAGGGAAAAGAAAAGGGAAAAAAATAGAAAGGGCCCATTTCAGTTAACCCAGACCGAACGTGTACATGAAGTTGGAGCTCATCTTGAAGTTGCCATTTTACTCACACGTTGCACCCACGGTCTGCGTGAAAGCACATACTACATTCTGAACGTCGCTTAAAATCCATCTCAAGCAAATGGGCTCTCTCTTGGGAGTCCTCTGCCAGTCATCTGCACAAAGCATTTCATGCAACAGGGATGCTCTATCCCATGGCATTCTCAGCCATCTTCCTTCCTGTCCTTTCCACAGCTCCCGCCAAAAAAAACCTGCAAACCACACTGTCCATCACAAATCTCTCTCCATCCTGCTCTGTCAAACTTACTCCTGATTGGCTGTCAGAACATTCCTAGCTTGAATATCATAGCCATTATCTTTTAGCTGAAACCAAAACATTCTAAAAGCAGAACACACTGCTTTTACAGAACTGGGCTGAGAAGTGGCAGATGGAGTTCAACCCAGATAAGTGTGAAGTGGTTCATTTTGGTAGGTCAAATATGATGACAGAATATAGTATTAATGGTAAGACTCTTGGCAGTGTGGAGGATCAGAGGGATCTTGGGGTCCGAGTCCATAGGACACTCAAAGCTGCTGTGCAGGTTACTCTGTGGTTAAGAAGGCATATGGTATAATGGCCTTCATCAATCGTGGAATTGAATTTAGGAGCCGAGAGGTAATGTTGCAGAAATATAGGAACCTAGTTAGACCCCACTTGGAATACTGTGCTTAGTTCTGGTTACCTCACTACAGGAAGGATGTGGAAGCCATAGAAAGGGTGCAGAGGAGATTTACAAGGATGTTGCCTGGATTGGGGAGCATATCTTATGA
The DNA here is from genome assembly GCF_030144855.1 of Hypanus sabinus. Classification (NCBI taxonomy): domain Eukaryota; kingdom Metazoa; phylum Chordata; class Chondrichthyes; order Myliobatiformes; family Dasyatidae; genus Hypanus; species Hypanus sabinus. Next base: position 5,863,313 of record NC_082738.1, on the reverse strand, counting down.
GAATATGTTGAGTGAACTCGCGCTTTTCTCCTTAGAGTGAAGGAGGATGAGAGGTGATCTGATAGAGGTGTACAAGGTGATGAGAGCCATTGATCATGTGGATAGTCAGAGGCTTTTTCCCCAGGGCTGAAATGGTTGTCACAAGAGAACACAGGTTTAAAGTGCTGGGGAGTAGGTACAGAGGAGATGTCAGGGATAAGTTTTTTACGCAGAGAGTGTTGAGTGCGTGGAATGGGCTGCTGGCAACGGTGGTGGAGATGGATACGATAGGATTGCTTAAGAGACTTTTGGATAGGTACATGGAGCTTAGAAAAATAGAGGGTTATGGGTAAGCCTAGTAACTTCTAAGGTCCTTCGTGGGTCGAACTTTGTGGGCCAAAGGGTCTGTATTGTGCAGTAGGTTTTCTATGTTTCTAACTACTAAAATGAAATGCATACAGCATAGCAGTAAAATTCTTAACTAGGGCATTACATCATTGTTATTGTAAGCAATTACATGATATACATATCACAGCAGATCTCTGGTGTGTACACAAGTGCACAATGCTACTGTCACTTCAGAAGACGTGCTCATGAGCAGACTGCAGATACAAGCCTGACTGTAAATAAACAACTTTTTTTTTATGAAGTATAAACTTGAGTGAACAGAATATGGTTAGAACCAGCAAGATTCCATTATATTATACTTTTTTTGTACTTCAACAATTTATGGCATTTTGACAAATTATAAAGGTTATCACGGATTGTTTTATATTTCAGGAAGTGCCTCACTAGCAAAATCAGCATTTTGTTAACCATTGCTAATTATTCTTTATAAGCTGATGGTGAACTGCCTTTGATGTAATGGTATATTCTGCTCAGCACATTTCAAAGGACTGCTCAGAGGTAGTCAAACTCAACAAGGGCAGGGCAGACTTCTTTTCCTGAAGCCCATCAGTGAGGTACTTTATTTGGTAACGTATGATTTGTTTTATGGTCATTATTGGTATTTTTTTTATTTTAAAATTCCATGATTATTTAATTAATTGTGTTTAAATTCTTCAGCTACTGTACTGGAATTTTAACTTGTCTCTGGATTATTGGTCCAAGGTCCTGGATCAACTAAACTGCACTGTTCCCTTAATACTGTAGTTACAGATCTCTGAAATTATAATTCTATAATTCAATGACTCTATGAAAATCCCATCCTTAACATTACCATTACAATGATAAACAAAACGGCACTTACAATATTATAAGCCTGAGGTTCTCGATATAAGACCATAAGACCAAGGAGCAGAATTAGGCCATCTGGCTCATTAAGTCTGCTCTGCTACTCAATCATGGCAGATCCTTTTTATTTTCTCCTCCTCAACCCCAGTTCCCAGCCATCTCTCCATAACCTTTGATGCCATGTCCAATCAAGAACCTATCAATCTCTGCCTTAAATACACCCAATGACCTGGCCTCCACAGCTGCACGTGTCAACAAATTCCAGTAATTCACCACCCTTTGGCTAAAGAAATTTATCCGCATCTCTGTTTTGAAAGGTTGGCCCCCTATCCTGAGGCTGTGTCCTCTTGTCCTAGACTCTCCTACCATGGGAAACATCCTTTCCACATCTACTCTGTCTAGGCCTTTCAATATTTGAAAGGTTTCATTGAGATCCCCCCTCACCCTTCTGAATTCCAGCGAGTATAGACCCAGAGCCATCAAACATTCCTCGTATGATAACCCTTTAATTCCTGGAATCATCCTTGTGAACCTCCTCGAGAACATCTTCAATGCCAGCATATCTTTTCCAAGATGAGGGGCCCAAAACTGTTCACAATACTCAAGGTGAGGTCTCACCAGTGCCTTATAAAGCCTTAGCATCACATCCTTGTTCTTGTATTCTAAACCTCTTGAAATGAATGCTAACATGGCATTTGCCTTCCTCACCACCAACTCAACCTGCAAGTTAACCTTCAGGGTGTTGTGCACAAGGGCTCACAAGTCCCTTTGCATCTCAGATTTTTGGATTTTCTCCCTGTTTAGAAAATACTCCGCACATTCATTTCTACTACCAAAGCGCATCACCATGCATTTTCCAACATTATATTTCATTTGCCACTTTCTTGCCTATTCTCCTAATCTGTCTAAGTCCTTCTGCATCCTACCTGTTTTCTCAACACTACCTGCCCCTCCACCAATCTTCGTATCATCTGCAAACTTGGCAACAAAGCCATCTATCCCATTATCTAAATCATTGATATACAACATAAAAAGAAGTGGTCCCAACACTGACATCTGTGGACCAACACTAGTCACTGGCAGCCAACCAGAAAAAGATTCTTTTATTCCCAGCCATTGCCTCCTGCCAATCAGCCAGTGCTCTAACCATGTTAGTAACTTTCCTGTAATACCATGGTCTCTGAACTTGGTAAGCAGCCTCACATGTGGCACCTTGTCAAAGGCCTTCTGAAAGTCCAAATATACAACATCCACTGCATCCCCTTTTTCTTTCCTACTTGTAACCTCCTCAAAGAATTCCAACAGGTTCATCAGGCAGGATTTTCCCTGAAGGAAACCATGCTGACTTTGTATTATCTTGTCCTGTTGCACAAGAGTAGGTCATACGCCTGTTACATCCTGAGTGCAATTAAGCAGCATCTTGATCATCCAGTGGTTATGCTACTAATTGCAGGAACAAAAGCTGAATAGCAGTTAAGAAGGACAGAGCTTGAATGAAATAACTTTACGTATATTAGTAATTTGAATAAGATCATAAATCATTGGAGCAGAATTAGGCTATTCAGCCCATCGAGTCTGTGTCACCATTTCATCAGGGCTGATCCATTTCCCTCTCAACCCCAATCTCCTGCCTTCTCGCTTCATGCCCTGACTAATTAAGAACCTATCTTGTATAAAGCACTCGTCACAAACTCAGGAGGTATTTGAGAAGAACAAATAAAGTACTTCTGAAGTTCAACTTCTACCTAACAAATGCCTCTCAAAAATCTATATTATAATCTCTGGATTGTTTGCTATTGGTTCAGATATACAAATTGGCCAAGAGAGAATTCATATGCTGTTTTTTTAATAATGCCATATGATATTTCATATTTCCCTGAGAATTGGGTATACTCCTTATCTGAGAGGCTGAAGGAGAGAAACTTAGTCTGCAACAGAATAAGATATAGCATTAACCATTATGAAGAGAAACAAGTCATTCACTCAACTCTAAGTAGATGGTTTAAAATGGTGTTGGTTGTAACTCACTCATCCCATAGCTGAGGACTGTCTTGTCAAAAAGAAAGCAAATCATCTGCTGAATCTAAACTATGAAGTGTGTTTTTAAAAATACAAAACCTCACCTCACGCTGTGATATGAAGACATTAAAATATATTTTAACAATTTTGCAAGCAGTTTTATCCACAGATAAAGTTGAAATTTCACTGAGTAAATTGAAGTAAAATTCAATTCATTAAGCTTCATTGTATTTGCAATAGTTTGCTTCTTTGAAAGCTTTACTGTAGGTTGGGTACCCCTTTTCTGAAATGCTTGAGGTCAAAAGTGTCTTGGACTTTGGATTTTTCAGATTTACACCTTGAAGGTACTTTATATGATATTTTATTAATTTTGTGTATGAAACAATATTGAGTACATTGAGCCATCAGAAAGGTAAGCTCAGCCACCTAGGTGACAATCAGTCGCCATCATTTCCGACTCGGAATTTATGTGCTGCCAGTAATCGGTCTTTGTCTTACATCACACATATGAACTGATGCAGCTTTTCAGTGTGATACATTTTCATGAATGACGATCTTGGCAAACTCATTAATGAATTTCTCTGCTGCTTCATGCTACAGATGCCTTATCATCACAAATATTTAAAAATTAAATGCCATGCCTTTTCTTTAATTTCTACAACCTTCCTGCTGAATATTCACAATTACCCTCAATTTTCAGTTTATTATGATAGATCTTTCTTTGTTTCATGATCAGCATACCATTAGCTGACATATAGGGTCATGGAGAAGTACAGCACAGAAACAGACCCTTTGGCCTAGCTAGTCCATGCTGAAAACATTTAAATTGCCTATTCCCATCGTCCAGCACTGGGACCATCCATGTACCTATCCAAGTTTTTCTCAAATGTTAAAATTGAACTTGCATACATCACTTGTGCTGGCAACTGATTCCACACTTCCACGACCCTCTGAGTGAAAAAGCTTCCCCTCAGGTTCCCCTTAAACTTTTCACCTTTCACTCTTAATACATGACCTCTTGTTGTAGTCCCACCACATCAGTGGAAAAAGCCTGCTTGCATTTACCCTCTCTATATCCCTCTTAATTTTGTATACCTCTATCAAATCTCCTCTCAGTCTTCGATGTTCTATGGATACAGTCCTAACCTATTCAATCTTTCCTTATAACCCCGGTCCTCCAGACCTAGCAACATCTTTGTATATTTTCTCTGTAATCTTTCAGCCTTATTTATATCTACCCTGTAGGCAAGTGACCAAAACTGCATACAGTATTCCAAATTAGGCCTCACCAACATCTCACACAACTTCAACATAACATTCCATCTCCTGTACTCACTGATTTATGAAGGCCAATGAGCCAAAAAATTTCTTTACAACCCGATCTACATGTGATGCCAGTTTCAAAGAATTATGTACCTGTATTCCCAAATCCCTTTGTTCTACCACACTCCTCAGTGCCCTATTATTCACCGTAGTTGGTCAGACCAAAGTACAAAACCTCGCACCTCGCACTTGTCTGAATTATATTCCATCTGCCATCTTTCAATCCATTTTTCTCCCTGATGCAGATTTCTCTGCAAGCCATGATAACCTTCCTCACTGTCCACTACACCCCCAGTTTTGATGTCATCTGCAAATTTGCTGATAGCATTAACCACACTATCATCCAGATCACCGCGAGTCAAAGGCCTCCAGTCAGAGAGCCAACTATTTCCTACCACTCTCTTGCTCCTCCTACAAAGCCAATATCTAATCCATGTTGCTGTCTCATCTTGAATGCCAAGTGACTGAACCTTCCTGACCAACCTCCCATGCCTTGGCTTAAGTCCATGTTGACAACATCCACTGCCTTGCCTTCATTCACTTTCCTGGTAACTTCCTTGAAAAACTCTATAAGATTGGTTAGACATGAGATACCACACACAAAGCCGTGCTGACTATCCTTAATCAGTCCATATTTATCCATATACTTATATATGTGGTCCCTTAGAATACCTTCAATAACTTTCTCACAGTGGATGTCAGACTCAGCGGCCTATAATTTCCTGATTTATGCTTAGAGCCTCTTTTTAAACAGCTGAATAACATTGGCTATCCTCCAATCCACTGGTACCTTTCCTGTTGCTAAGGATAATTTAATTATCTCTGCTAGGGCCCTGGTAATTTCTGCACTTGCCTCCCACAGGAAGTGAACACCTTGTCAGGACCCGAAACTAATGGCATTGTTAAATAACTAGTAGTAAGCATTTTGAAATTCTAGTCATTTATAATCTCATTAATCTTCCTTTTACATCTCAAACCACTTTTCAAGATGGTGTGTTGGTAGAGAGCAATAAAACACTTTTTTTTGAGTACATTTCACTTCACAATCCAGATATTTACAATTGCCTGAAGCAGACCTACAATCTCCCCATGTGAGGTCTACCAGTAGAAATATTTATTATTTGATATCTTTACCTACTCACTGGATTACAACCAGTTTTGATGCTCCCAAACATTCAGTACCACTGTCCAATTGGGTCCCAACCAAAAACTTGCAATATTAGCTGAAGTGTGGTTTGAGATTGTATTAGGGGAATTTTCCACACTGAATTAAGGATGAAAGCAGTACCAAAGAAGATAAGGAAATAAGAGCTAGGAGTAGCAGATCACTCAAACCTTCAAATCTGCTCCACCATTCACTGTGTTCATGGCTGATCTTTTCCTTTAGCAAAACTCTCCTGTACAAACTCCATATCCCATAATTTGCCTGGAATCCAAAAATCTATTTATCTTGGACTTGCATATACTCAAAGATGGAGCCATCACTGTTTTCAGGGGAAGAGAATTACAAGGATTCTTTATTCTCTTCTTCCAGACACATAGTCTTCTCCCCTTGCCAGTATTTCTAAGGAATTGCTCCCTTCGCGACTCCCTGTTCCATTATTTTATCACACTGACCATTTCCCATCACACTGACCATTTCCCATCACATGGAACCTTCTCATGATATAATACGCGATGCAACATTCATCCATTCACCTCTTCCCATCTCACCATCCTATGGCCTAAGCAGTCTTTTCAGGTGATTCGCCTGCACTTCTTTGAATCTGGTGTGCTAAACTTGGTGTTCACGATGTGGGCTCCTTTACACCAGAGAAACCAACTTCAGATTGGATGATTGTTTTGTACGCCAACTGTGCACAGTCTGCAGATGTGACTCTCAGCTTCTGGTTCCCTGCCAATGTAATTCCCCATCACACTCCCAATCTGACCTCTCTGTCAGTAGTTTTCTCTATTTTTACACAGAGGCTTAACACAAGCTCAAAGCAGAAAACTCATCTTTCTCCTGAGCACATTACGATTTTGAACTTTACAAATTTAAATAACTTCCTTCTTCTTTCTAATTGCCTGAAGATTGGATATTTGATTCTGTCATCCTTTTTTCTTGTTTTTTTGTGTGTAGTGAGATTACTAAACATAGCAGTCTATATACTCAGGAGCCACAATATTGGGTCCTAAAAAAGTGGCCACTGAGTGTATGTTTATAGTCATCTGCTGCTGTACCCATTCACTTCAAGGTTCAATGTGTTGTGCATTCAGAGATGCTCTTCTGCACACCACTGTTGTAACAGGTGGTTACTTGAGTTACTGTCACCTTCCTGTCAGCTTGAACCAGTCTGGCCATCCTTCTCTGACCTCTCTCATTAACGAGGTGTTTTCACCCACAGAACTGCTGCTCACTGGATGTTTCTTGTTTTTTGCACCATTCTCTGTAAACTTGTGAGGTTAATGTGCACGAAAATCCCAAGACAACAGTAGTTTCTGAATACTCAAGCCACCCTCTCTGGCACCAACTATCATTCCATGGTCAAAGTCACTTCGATCACACTTCTTCCCCATTTTGGTGTTTGATCTGAACAACAACTGAACCTCTTGACAACACATGCAAAATGCTCGAGGAACTCAGCAGGCCAGGCAGCATCTATGGAAAAAATTACGGTCAGCGTTTTGGGCCGAAACCCTTTGGCAGGACTAGAGAAAAAAATATGAGGAGTATATTTAAACAGTGGGGGAGAGGAGAGAAACACAAGGTGATAGGTGAAACTTGAAGGGTGAGGGGTGAAGTAAAGAGCTGGGAAGTTGATTGGTGAAAGAGATACAGCTGAAGAAGGGGGAGTATGATAGTATGAAGGCCATGGGAGAAAGAAAAGGGTGGAGGAGCACCAGAGGAAGGTGATGGGTGGGCAACAAGGTAAGGTAAGAGAGAGAAAATGAGATGGGGAATGGTGAAGGGGTTGGGAAATAGCCATTACCAGAAGTTTGAGATGAGAAATCGATATTGATCCCATCAAGTTGGAGGCTATCCAGATGGAATATAAATCGTTGCTCCTTCAACCTGAAAGTGGCCTCATCATGACAGTAGAGGAGGCCATGGATAGACGTGTTGGAATGAGAATGGGAAGTGGAATTAAAATGGGTGTCAACTGGGAGATCCCACTTCCTCTGGTGGATGGAGTGTAGGCACTTGGTGAAATGGTCTCCCAATCTTTGTCGGGTCTCACCAATATACAGGAGGCCACATCGGGAGCACCAAATACAGTAAATGACCCCAACAGACTCTCAAGTGAAGTGTTACTTCACCTGGAAGGACTGCTTGATGCCCTGAATGGTAGTGAGGGAAGAGGTGTAGGGACAGGTGTAGCACTTGTTCCACTTGCAAGAATAAGTGCCAGGAGGGAGATCAGTGGGGAGGAATGAATGGGCAAGGAAGTTATGTAGGTAGCGATCCCTTCAGAAAGCAGAAAGTGGAAGGGGGTGATGGGAAGTTGTGCTTGTTGGTGGGATCCCATTGGAGATGGCAGAAGTTCCAGAGAATTATGTGCTGGACATGAAGGCTGGTGGGGTGGTCCTAGATTAAATTCCTTCTGCCATGTTCTTGCCCATTCAGTTACCTTTTCTTCATCCTCTTGAAGTTTCTCTGCATCTTCTTCACAACCACACTGACACACAATTATTTATCAGAAAACTTGGATGCACTACTTTTGGTCCACTTATTGACATCGTTGACAGTTATGGACAGTTGGTGGCTGTGGTACCACATTAGTCAAACCAGAGTACGACACATTTTTTTCCTTCTTTTGGTTTTCTGTCAGTTAACAATTCCTTAATCCACCCTTGTGCATTACCTCCTATTCCACATGATCTAATTTGATTTAATATAGTTGTCATCAGTGTTATGGTGATATTCTACAACATGAAGCCACATTATCTGTGCATTCATCAAGAAATGCAAGTTGAAAGAAAAATTTTGTTGTTTTGTTTACATTTTTCATATAACCCTGTAAGAGGCAATGATATTCTATATCTCAAACTTCAGCAAGTTCTGTAAGGGCAACTTTCCGTAACCCAAATGGCCATATTGTGGGTGTTGCCTGTAACCAATTGCGTGGACCTTCTGAAAGTCAAAATATACCACACCCAATGCTTCATCCTTATCTGCTACCTGCATACAAAAACTTCATAAACACACGATGGCTCTTCCTGCACCCCACCCCACACTTTGCTGAATTTTAAAGTGTTCTTAGTCTTTAGATTTCCTGCCCTTTTTTTGGCAACTTTATAAACCTTTTCCATTGAGCTTCTATTATCTTTAATCTCTTATTAGCCATGGCTGGACTAATAGTTGAAATTTTCTTTCTGTATTTGTTGCAAACAACATAATACTTAATTAAATGCTAGCCACTTACAGTAGTTGGCAGCCGTCGATCTCAGGGGATCATGGGTTTGCGCTTTTGGTGGACTGTGCCCTCTCCAGGGTGCAAGCCTGGGCGGGAAGATTTGAAGAACCTGCTGTTGCCCATGCAGCGGGTTCCCCCTCTCCATGTCACTGATGTAGTCCGAGGGAAGGGAAAGCACTGATACAGCTTGGCACCAGTGTCATAGAAACACATAGAAATATAGAAAACTTACAGCACAATATAGGCCCTTCAACCCACAAAGCTGTGCTAAACATGTACTTACTTCAGAAATTACCTAGGGTTACCCATGGCCCTCTATTTTTCTAAGCTCCATGTACCTATCCGGGATCCTTTTAAAAGACCCTATCGTATCCGCCTCCACCACTGTTGCTGGCAGCCCATTCCATGTACTCACCACTCTCTGCGTTAAAAAACTTACCCCTGACATCTCCTCTGTACCTACTTCCAAGCACCTTAAAACTGTGTCCTCTCATGTTAGCCATTTCAGCCCTGGGAAAAAGCCTCTGATTATCCACACGATCAATGCCTCTCATCATCTTATACCCCTCTATCAGGTCACCTCTCATCCTCCGTAGCTCCAAGGAGAAAAGGCCGAGTTCACTCAACCTATTCTTGTAAGGCATGCTCCCCAATCCAGGCAACATCCTTGTAAATCTCCTGTGCACCCTTTCTAGTTTCCACATCCTTCCTGTAGTGAGGCGACCAGAACTGAGCACAGTACTCCAAGTGGGGTCTGCTCAGGGTTCTATACAGTTGTAACATTACCTCTTGGCTCTTGAACTCAATCCCATGGTTGATGAAAGCCAATGCTCCGTATGCTTTCTTAATCACAGAGTCAACCTGCGCAGCTGCTTTGAGTGTCCTATGGACTCGGACCCCAAGATCCCTCTGATCCTCCACACTGCCAAGAGTCTTACCATTAATACTATATTCTGCCATCATATTTGACCTACCAGAATGAACCACCTCACACTTACCTGGGTTGAACTCCATTTGCCGCAGGGATGGTCAGCACAGAGGTTGCCAGAGTGAAGTTGTAAACAACATGAAACTGCCTTAGGGACCCCGGCTCTGGATTTCTTACTCGGTGCTTACTCCCAAAGCTTTTCCCATGGGAAAATCTGGCTGCAAGGCAGCAGAGGTTTAAAATCAGAGATTTCCTTCCCCGAGGCATGCTGTCTGAAGTTTGATGAGCCCCATGTGCCCGATAGCCACTTTCAACCTTCATGTAAAACTCTATCATATTATTTTCCCTTTTGGACTTTTAGTTATCAGTTTATTAATTCACCGTTTCTCATTACTGGCTTGTTCCCTCATTAGTTGCTCAGTTTCCTGACCTAGAATTCATCGTTGGCACTATTACTGTGAATTTAGTTTGCCTAATCTATGTTTAAATTGAAGTTTCTCATGACTACTGTAGTATTTATTTGTTTATTGAGATACAGTATGAAATAGGCCCTTCCAGCCCATTGAGCATGCCACCCAGCTATGCCCCTATTGAATATTAGCCTAATCATGGGACACATAACTTACCAACTGCTACCTCTTTGGACTGTGGGAAGAAACCGGAGCACCCAGAGGAAACCCACGCGGTCACAGGGAGAATGTACAAACTCCTTACAGGCGGCAGTAGTTATCCATGTCACATGCACCTTTAATTTTCTGATTCATTCCTTGCCTTACATTTTTGCTACTGTTGGGCTTGTACACAACTTTCACTGCTCTTTTCCGTGTTTTTTTTCCAGCTCCATCCAAATTGACCTACTTCCTAATTTTCTGAAATAACATTCTTTCTCTCTACTGCCTTTATTCTTTTTTTCATCAGGACCACCACTCCTTCTGTAGCAACACACAAAGGAGCTGGGGGACTTAGCGGGTAAGGGCAGGATCCACAGAGAGAAATGGTTATTTGCTGTTTCAGGGAGAGACCCTTCACTTGATCTGGATATAGGTTCTTGACCTGAAACATCAACTGTCCATTTCCCTCCAGAGATGCAGCCTTCACACGTTAAGTCATTCCAGATCCTTTATGTGTTGCTCCAGAATTCCTGCATCTCTAGTCTCTTGTATCATTACTCCTTTTCCACATTGCCCACCTCTTCTAAAAATTAAATAATTGGTCATAATTAGTTCCCAAGCTTGATTATTTACGTAACCACATTTCTATGAAAATTCACCATGAAATCACTTGATTGTTGTAAAAGAATCATCTTATTCATTGATGACTTTGGGGCATTTTTTACTACTTTGACCCAAAGTATGCTACTTTAACTGGAGTGTACCCTCTGAAATCGTATAGCTAAAAGCACTGTTGAAAGTTATAACTCAGTGTGTGAGGTTACTGCCATGTTAATTGCTACGGCCCTCTCCAAAGTTCAAAGTAAAACTTAATATCAGAGTACATACATGTCACCACATACAACCCTGAGATGCTTTTTTCTGTGGGCATACCTAGCAAATCTACAGAACAGTAACTGTAAACAAGATCAATGGACACCAAACTGTAAATGCAGATACAAATAAATAGTAATAAATAACAAGCATGAAATAACGAGAATAAAGAGTCCTTAAATGAGTGTAGCTATCCTCTTTTGTTCAAGGGCTTGATGGTTGAGGGGTAGTGACTGTTCTTAAACCTGCTGGTGCAGTCCTGAGACACCTGTACCTTCTACCTGATGGTAGCCGTGAGAAAAGACCATGGCCTGGGTGGTGAGGATCTTTGATGATGGATTCTGCTTTTCTATGGCAACGTTTCATGTAGGTGTGATCAATCAATGGGAGGGTTTTACCTGTGATGTGCTTGGCTGAATCCACTACCTTTTGTTAGACACAGAGCCACAGAGGTTGAAATTGTAGCATATACTGTACATGGCTGGTGTCTGTGCCCTGATCACACTGACTATTTTCACTGATGAATCTTATGGCTGTGGATGTTAAGCACTTAAAGATATAGCCTTATTTACTAAAGGCACAAATTGACATATTTATGGATGAAAATACTTAAGAATTACAGTACAATTAATCAAGTATCAAAAAATGATTCTAGAACAGAGGGAAGCCATTAAGACCAACAAGTTTATACCAGCTGTATGTAAAAGCAGATCAATTTACCTCGTTGCTCAAGTTTCAGTCATGGAGATGTTTGCAACTAGGGTTTGGGCAGTTGTTGTAGGTGAGCAAGGCATGGAGGTGGATGCCTGTGGATAGTTAGGGGGTTTAGTAGTTTGAGCATTAGGGCAAAGATTGCTTCATGGGTATTGGTAGCAGGCTCTGTAGAGTGGTCAGGCCTAAGGTCAGCCCAGGAACTGATACTGGATTTATAATGACGGTTGGATTCGGAGGTTAGATAGGGCAAAAAGATTATCTTGAAGGAGAGTTTTTAAGTAATGATGACAAGCAGAGGTCTGTGGGATTCATGGCCCAGAAGTGGGTTTGGAAGCCCAAGGAAGATGCAGACATTGACTTAAGGTGAACCTACCCGAGGCAGTTTCGCAGAGGTTGACTTCTTGGCCTGGAATCCAGACGGAATAGCTCTTTTAATAAGTCCCTGATCTTTGTTTACAATTGATTTCCCATTGAAACTGAATACATATCATACAAATCACATATCTAATGCCCATGAAAAAAATCTTTCAGGACTCTTATTTTTGAGTGTAAATAGACTTCCTCTCTGAATCAGAGATTTGTGGATATGTAGGGCCTTCTAAGGATTTGTGACTACACTATCATGTTGTATTTTAGGAATATTGCAATGCTGGAGTTGCCATCTTATGTGTGAAACATCTGTTCAGGTGGACAGAAAAACATCTCGAGAGACTATAAAAGTTCTTCCCAGCGACCCAGACAACATGCTACCAATATCATTAAAACAGTGTTTATCTGCTACATCATTATTTATGATAGCCTCTCCAGGCAAGTATGTTGTCCTGAAGAAAGATCTTGGCCCTAAACATCGACTGCTTATTTGTTTCCACAGATGCTGCCTGATCTGCTGAGTTCCTCCAGCATTTTGCGTGTGTTCTTACAGATTTCCTCGTGTTTATAAGTATGTTGCCTTGTTTCCTAATTAATTTTTGTGCTTCCAAATGTATTTTATTGGCTGGAAAATAAACTGAGACTTGCTGAAAGAGAAGATAGTTCAAGAAATCAGTGCTGGAATTAAATCATACCATCTTATTTTAATAAAAATACCTTTTCATTTAAACTAACCAATGTGCGGAAGCCACTATAGAAGCTATTACAGCATCCAATAAGTTGTTTTGAATGACACATTTCCCTCCACTGGTTGCCAGTTTTTGTTGGCATTTATGCTGGGAAGTGAAACTCAGTTTGTTCATAAGAGGAACCTGCTGCCAGAGAGACTGCAAAGCCCATGAAGCACCAGAACAGTTCAAAGAGTCAGGTTCACCTGGGCAGAAGCTGGTATTTTCATTTTTCTCCTGTATACAGCACAGGATTATTACATTTCAACTACTAAACAGATTGTGGGTCAGAGCTTGTTTTTAATAGCTGGACAGCATTCAGGAAATAGTTTTTGATCTCAGTGGAGCAAAATGCGGAACTGTGTAACCTTAAACTCACAGCTGCAACAGCACAACATGATTAATCACTGAAATTTCCTCTCACCCACACACTATGCTCTTGCGGCTTCTCAGAGAAATGTTGTTGAATCACTCCTCTGAAATGATGATCCCAAGAGACATACAGTATGTGTTTTGGACAATTTATTTTTGTTGAGTTTTCAGTTAAGATATGTTTTCTGAGATTTCACTTTTTTCTCTCCATTGTGCATTTTGTACTGTAGAGGTAACATCTGTTACCTCTGGAGTATTTCACTGGTATTAGCCTTAAGCATTCCTAGGCCAGGTATGGCACACACAGCCCCTCATACATGTTGGACCAACAATAAATGTATCTCAGTCTAAGCACTTGTTCATTTGTATGACGTGGGCAACTACGATCTATCCATGACCATGATTGTTCTTGGCAAATTGTTCTACAGAAGTGGTTCCCCATTGCCTTCTTCTGGGCAGTGTCTTTACAAGACGGTGACCCCAGACATTATCAACACTCTTTAGAGATTGTCTGCCTGGTGTCAGCGGTCACATAACCAGGACTTGCGATGTGTCGCAGCTGCTCAGGCGACCATCCACCACCTGCCTCCACGGCTTCGCATGACCAGATCAGGGGGAGGGGGGAGGGGTGGCTAAGCAGATGCTACACCTTGCCCAAAGATGACCTGCAGGCTCGTGGATGGAAGGAGCACTTTACACCTCCTTTGGGAGAGACATACCTCCATCCTGCCACCCACATTCTAAGCGTTAAAGAGGCATAAACACAAGAAATTCTGCAGATGAAATCCAGAGAAACTCACACAAAATGCTGGAGGAACTCAGCAGGTAAGGCAGCATCTATGGAGAGAAATTAGCAGTTGACATTTCAGGTCAAGACCCCTCATCAGGGATACAGGATGAATACCTCATTAGCGAAGCACTGTTTATTGCACAAGTACGTTTTCCCCAGATCCAACCCACAGCTGTGATACCAAGGCTGCGTATGGGGGTGGGGAGATGAAGCTGTTCTTCAGACATTGAGTGTGTATCTTCTAGATCCTGCACCTCATTTTTGATGGCAGGGGTGAGAAGAGGACATGTCCTGTGTGATGAGGGTCTTTGATGATGGATGCCACCTTTCTGAGGCATCACCTTCTGAAGGTGTCCTTGTTGATGGGGAGCTGGTGCCCATGATGGGGCTGGCTGAGTTTACAACTCTCTGCAGCCTTTTCTGATCCTGAGCAGTGACCCCTCCATACCAGACGGTGATGCCACCAGTTGGAATCCGCTTCACAGTACATCTTAGAAATGCGCGGAAGTCTTTGGTGACAGACCAAGTCTTCTGAAACTCCCCGACTGTGCTGAAGTGCTTTGAGAGGTTGGTCATGGCCGGAATCAACTGCTGCCTAAGCAAGGATCTGGAACCAGTGTAATGTACCTAAACCACAATAGGTCTATCATGGTTACAATCTCATTGGATCTCCACTTGGCCTTGGATCACCTGACAATACTAATACCTGTGTCATGCTGGCATTTATTGGCTACAGCTCAGCATTCAACACAATCACACCCTCAGTTCTAATCAACCATCGTCAAAACCTGGGCCACTCTACCTCCCTCTGCACCTGGATCCTTGACTTCCTCACCAGGAGTCTGTGCGGATCAGAGATAACATCTCCTTTCTGACAATCAACACTGGTGTACTCAGGATTGTGTGCTTAGCCCACAGTTCTATTCTCCCTACATCCATGTCTGTTTGGCTAAGCACAGCTCAAATGCCATCTTTAGATTTGCCAATGACACAACTAATGTTGGCAGAATTTCGTATGATGATGAGGAAGCGTACAGGGGTGAGGTAGATCAGCTGCTTGAATGATGTCGCAACAACAACCTTCCACTCATCGTCAGTAAGATCATGGAATTGATTGTGGGCTTCAGAAAGGGGAAGTTGAGGGAACACACACTAGTCCTCCGTGAAATTGGTAGTGGAAAGGGTGAGCAGTTTCAAGTTTCTGGCTGTCAGCATCTCTGACGATCTATCCTGTGCCCAAAATATTGGTGCAGTTACAAAGAAGGCACAACCTAAGCGATAATTCATCTGGAGACTCCTTTAATACTGTACTGGAGTCTCAGGCCAGATTATATACAGTATTCACTTTTACAGAACTTACACTCAGAGTTTTCAGGTTCAGAGTTTGTCATCAGCTCAGCTAATATCTCACTTAACAAAAGGGAACATTAATTAAAAATTGTTTTCTTTGGTTGTAAAGCACATGGTCCTGTGTTCCAGCTCCATGGTGAAGTAACATGCAGGATGTGTGGAGTAACTTATGGGAAAACTAAACAGCTCTAAAGCTCTGCCAGCTTCAATCAGGACTCTAGCATACTGACAATACACACTCAAAAGTCACTTTATTAGAGACTCCTGTACACTTGCTCATTAATACAGATATATAATTAGCCAATCACGTGGTAGCAACTCAATGCATAAAAGCACGTAGACACATTCAATAGGATGAGTTGTTGTTCAGACCAAACATCAGAATGGGGAAGTCATGTGATCTGAGTGACATTGACTGTGGAATGGTTGTTGGTGCCAGAGAGGGTGGTTTGAGTATCTCAGAAATTGCTGATGTCTTGGGATTTTCACGCACAACAGCTTCTAGAGTTCACAGAGAATGGTGCGAGAAACAAAAAAAAAACTCAGTGAGTGGCATTTCTAGGTGAAAACACCTTATTAATGAAAAAGGATAGAGAATAGCCAGATTAGTTCAAGTTGACAGGAAGGTGACAGTAACTCATGTAACTAGGCATTACAATTGTGGTGCACAGAAGAGCATCTCTGAATGCACAACACATCAAACCTTGAAGTGGATGGGCTGCAGCAGCAGAAGACCACGAATATATGCTCAGTGGTCAATTTATTAGGTACAGGATTTATGCAATATTATTTTCCCCTATTAAATACATGAGTGAAACAACAATTATAAATTTAACAAGGATTCACTATTTTTCTATGTTTATTCCTATTGTTTATTTTGGTCTTGGAAGTTTAATAGCTGTTACTGATATAGTATTCACTTCTGGATTCTTGATTAATGACTGCCAATGATACTCCAATGACTTGACATCCTTTGGGACTATATTCAGACACAAAACCTTTCTATTTTTTTCTTTTGTGAATCCTCCAAGAGGACCATAACTTTTCTGTGGTTTGGAGGCTTGCATGCCTCAATGACCCAGAGAGTTATGCTGGCTGGAGTCAGGGCTTTATGCTTGGCTCTGGGTAGGGCCAGCCATGCCAATCAAGCCAAAGAGTAGAGGCCAGACAAGAATAATCCAGGTTCATGGATTCAGCTAGGAGCTAACAACTTTGACTAGTCAAACAAAACAAACAGCCATGATGATTCCTTCTATATCTGTGTGTGATGGTATTCCTCGGTCTCCACCTGAGAGTTGTGTGTCTGAGATGAAACTACTGACATGATGAAAAAAGCACTGAACACTGTCAAGACCAAGGCCAAAATTGGCCAAGCACAGACAGAGATGGAGGACTTTCCTTGCTGCCCTAAATGGCCATAACAGACAGTAAGTAAGTAATCTTGAACTTAGATGAAGTGCTTTACATGAACCTTTCTAAATCTCTCACCTGTTCTTATGATGTAATTCTGGAAAACATGCATCTTCTCAATCTGAAAATCAAGAAAGCAGCAACTAATGGATATCTGAAAACTTATTCCAATCCTGTGAACTGCACCCAGCTTAATCCTTGTTGTCTCCTCTATGCTGAATTTGTCCTGCAGCTCTATACGTCACAACTTTCACATTCCTCCTTCTATGTTATAGAGTCATAGAACACTTCAGCTTGGATGCAAGTCCTTCGGCCCTACAAGTTCATGCCAACTACAGTGCTCACTCAGCTCATCCCAATTTCCAGCATTCAACTCATATCTCTATAAGCCCCATCATTTCATATACCTATCCAAGTGCTTTTTAAATGATACAATTGTATCCACCTCAGCCATGTCATCTGCCAGCTCATTCCTTATAGTCACCACCCTGTGCATGAAAAAGTTACCCCTCAGATCTCTTTTAAATCTTTCCCCTCACCCTAAATCTATGTTACACACACAAATGCTGGTGGAATGCAGCAGGCCAGGTAGCATCTATAGGAAGAAGTATAGTCGACATTTCGAGCCGAGACCCTTCGTCAGGACTAATCTATGTTCCCTAGTTTTGGTCTCCCCTGCCCCTGGGGAAAAGCTGGTTGCCATCCATCTTAGCTATGTCTCTCATAATTTTAAACATTTCTATATTATGAGTGATAAAGACCTAGCTTGGCTAAGCTCTCACCATAACTCTGGCCCTCTTGTTCTGGCAACATTCTCATTAATCTTTGCTGCACTCTTTCCAGTAATAGGATGACCAAAGCTGTACATAATATTCCAATCCCAAGAGTACACTACCACTCATAATGTAAATCCTATGCCAGTTTGTCTTTCCCAAATGTATCACCTCAGACTTATCTGCTAATCCTTAGCCCATTTCCCTAACTGATCGAGGTCCCCCTGCAACCTTCTTCATTATCAACAACCATCCTAATTATGTCATCCACAACCTTGATGATCAAGCCTTGTGTATTTGCATTCAAGTCAATTATATAAATAATAAATAACAAGAGTCCATACGCTGACCCCTGTGGCTCACCACTAGTCATCGGCTTCTGTTCCGAGAAACAATCTTTGATTACCACCCTCTACTTCCTACTTCTGAGACAATTTTGAATCTACTTAACGAGCTCCATGGGAGTTAACCTTCCAGAACAACCTACCATGTGGGCCCTTGTTGAAGGCCTTAATGAAGTCCAGATAGGCAACATCTACTACCCAACCCTCATCTACCTTTTTTGGGTACCTCTTCAAAAGACTCTGAAAGTTTTGTCAAGCATGACTTTCCATTTACTAGGCCATACTGACTACTCCTAATCAGCCTCTGTCAACAAAATACTGTTAGATCCCCCAAAATTCCCTTCAGTAACTTCTGACTACTGATACCAAGCTGACCGACTTGTCTTTGCTACCTTTCCTAAACAAAGGAACAATGTTAGGCATCGTCCAATCTATGGGAACTTCACCAGTGGCTAATGATGAAGCAAACATCTCTGCAATTTGTTCTCTAGTTTTCCACAAATCCAAGTGTCAGCGCTGTGGATCAATCCACTGTAAAGCTACAGAGCCTATAATACGTATTCACACCCCTTGGACACTTCCACGTTTTATTGTTCTACAGCATTGATTCACAGTTACAAGCTTCAATTGCTGAGATGGGAGAGACTGTGCATACAACAACTGTTGCTCAGGTGCTTCACCAGTTGCAGCTCTATTGGAGAGTGGTAAAAAGAATACCACTGTTGAAAAAAAAACACACCAAATCTCAGCTAGAGTTTGCCAGAAGGCATGTGGGAGACTCTGAAGTCAGCTGGAAGAAGGTTCTATGGTCTGATGAACTCAAAATTGAGCTTTTTTGCCATCAAACTAAACGCTATGTTTGGTATAAGCCACGCACCACACATCATCAAAAACACACCATCCCTACCATGAAGCATGGTGGAGACTGCTTCATGCTGTGGGGATGCTTCATTGCAGCAGGCCCTGGGAGGCTTGTGAAGGGAGAGGGTAAAATGAATGCAGCAAAATACAGGGAAATCCTGATGTAGTCTGCAATGGAACAGCAACTTGGGAGAAGATTTGTTTCCAGCAAGACAATGACCCCAAGCATAATACCAAAGCTGCACAGGAATGGCTTAAAAACATCAAAGTTAATGTCCTGGAGTGCCCAAGTCAGAGTCCAGACCTCTGTCTATTGAGAATTTGTTGCTGGACTTGAAAATGGCTGTTCCTTCACAATCCACATGCAATCTGACAGAGCTTGAGCAGTTTTGTTCAGAAGAATGGGGAAAAATTGCAGTGTCCAGATGTGCAAAGCTGATAGAGACCTATCCACACAGACTCAAAGCTGTAATTGCTGCCAAAGGTGAATCTACTAAATACTGACTTGAAGGGAGTAAATACTCCTGCAATCAATTATTTTTGGTTTTATATTTGCAATTAATTTACAAACGTTTGTAGATCATTTTGTAGAGATCTGTTTTCACTTTGACATGGAAGAATCTTTTTCTGTTGATCAGTGTCAAAAAAGCCAAATGAAATCCACTGTGATTCAATGTTGTCAAACAATAAAACGTGAAAACTTTCAAAACTTTACTCTACTTGCTCCCTCACTGCAACTTCAGTTTCTAGCCATCTTGTTCCTAAGAGGAGGTCCAGTATTGCACCCTCCGAAGCAGGACCCTCTATATAATGAGACAGGACTCCTTCCTGGACACTTTTAACAAATATCATGCTGTCCAGGCCCTTAACACTCTGGGTAGCCCTACCAATACCAGGAAAATTAAAAATCACCCAGTAATCAAATCCTATTAATCTTACAACTATGAACAATTTCTCTACACACCTGCTCCTTACGTTCCCACTGACTGTTGGGAGCCCTACTAGACTGATACTGCCCTTGGTGTTTCTAAGTTCTACCCATGTAGCCTTATTAGACAATTCCCCAGGAATGAAATCTCTAAATATTGCTGCTATGTATTTCCTTATCAAAAAAACAAAACCTTCTCCTCACTTACCTGTATCTCTGTCACATCTGTTGTATCTGCATCCTGGAATACTGAGCTGCAAGTCCTGCCCTTCTCTCAGCCATGTTACTGTTAAGGCTATAACATTTCAGTCCTCAGAGCCAATATGTGCTCTAAGTTCATCCACCTTGATGATATTCCTCATGCATTGAAATAAATAAATACAGTTTAACTGAGTATTCCTTTCTCAACCTTTACAGTGCAACCTGCTATCCTGATTACTAAACTTCCTCTCACCCAGTTATTGCCTTATCCCACGGCTTACTCCTCTTCGAGATCTCACTTTCAGCCAATCTAATTTAGATCCTTTTTCGCTCTCACTCTCTACCTCCTTACTTATGGCTTGTATGAACAAGGGACAAGGTGTCATCTTCTTAACTGTCCACACTAATACATTAAGGAAGATGATCTCATTTTTGAACTTATCCCGGGGACACCTTGGCCTCTCCAAATTAGAGATGCTCCTACACTGGTATCGATTTCAGCCCTGACATTAACTGCACTTTGATACTAACTTGTTTTCTCTTCTACTCAGTTCTGATGAAGGGTCTTCAACCCAAGTTTTTAACTATGCCACTTTCTCCACACGTGCTGCTTGTCCCATTGAATATTTTCCACATTTGCTGCATTTATATCTGAGCATAGTTCTGTTTTCTGTTTGTTAATGTATGCAACACATTGACAGTGGACTTTCCTGTTGGGTAGCAGATAGTGTAATCGCTTTATAATGCCAGCAATCACCAACTCCTGTAACGAGTATTGTTTTCCCTGTGACTGTGTAAGTATCCTCCCACATTCCAAAGACGTACAGTTAGGGTCAGTGAGTTGTGGACATGCTATGTTGGCTCTGGCAGCGTCTTGACACCTGCAGGCTGTCCTTGAACGTGGTGGTCAATTGATCCAAAATAAAACTGCAGGTTTCGAAGTTTCAATGTACATGTAACAAATAAACCTAATCTTTAGTTTTGACCATTGCCTATAAATCACCTTATAATCGTCCCAACTCTGCAAGTGGAGGCAACACAAGCAAGATGTGACATGCAATACGCTGACCTGCAGAGGTCCTACGGCTTATATTTCTCCTTTCCCCACTGATTGGTTCATCCTTTTTCAAAGGCTGGTGCAATAATATCAATACCGGCAGGAGAATATTATGATTTGGACCATGCCAACAAACAATTAAATTGAATTGACTTTATTTCTTACATCCTTCACATACATGAGGAGTAAAGATCTTTACATTACGTCTCCATCTAAATGTGTGTAACCCTCAGGCTTGGCCAGCACATGTTTGTCTAGGGGAAAACAACTTCTGGCCCCGCCAAACTGAGAGATCTCGTTCGTGTGGATGCTGTGTGATGTGTTGCCTGGTTACAAATCTGTACCGCAAAATATCCGACAGTACACCATATGCAATTAAATGATTGAACTTTATAAATCTTAATCTGGATAGAAGGTTAGTAAAGAAAATAGATTGCACATCGTTGGAGTTCACTGCTCGTTCATTTGTTCCTGTCGACCTCCGAGCACAGCCGCCCCTCGGACCCTCACTCCTTAGTCCACTCCGTCTGGTGGTCTTCCGACTCTCTCCATTCGCATCCTCTCTCTCCATCGCTCTCCGATAAAAGACCATGAAAAACCGGCCCCCAAATACACAAGAAAGAACAACATTTCTCCCATGGGATAACATACATTCCGAAGCCCTGTTATCTCTGGTCATAATCCAAACATTGCTGCTACAGAGAAACCATTACCTTAACAGTGGAACATTACATAGAAGCCATTACATTAGCCTTAGCAGTGAAACCTTACAGCATGTTACATGTGCAACGTGCAATCATAGTAATTTATAATAAACAGAACAGTCAATGTAACATAGAGTACACTCAAGTCAGCGTGAATTCATCAGTCTGATGGCCTGATGGAAGAAGCTGTCTCTGGAGCCTGTTATCCTGGCTTTTATGCTGCGGTACCGCTTCCCAGATGGTAGCAGCTGGAACAGTTTGTGGTTGGGGTGACTCGGGTCCCCAATGATCCTTCCGGCCCTTTTTACACACCTGTCCTTGTAAATGTCCTGAATCATGGGAAGTTCACAACTATAGATACGCTGGGCTGTCCGTACCACTCTCTGCAGAGTCCTGTGATTAAGGGAGGTACAGTTCCCATACCAGACAGTGATGCAGCCAGTCAGGATGCTCTCAATTGTGCCCCTGTGGAAAGTTCTTAGAATTTGGGGGCTCATACCAAATAGCCTCAACTATCTGAGGTGAAAGAGGCGCTGTCATTCCTTTTTCACCACACAGCTGATGTGTACAGACCACGTGAGGTCCTCGGTGATGTGGATGCCGAGGAACTTGAAGCTGTCACCCTCTCAACCCCAGATCCATTGATGTCAATAGGGGTTAGCCTGTCTCCATTCCTCCTGTATTCCACAACCAGTTTCTTTATTTTTGTGACATTGAGGGAGAGGTTGTTTTCTTGACACCACTGTGTCAGGGAGATGACTTCTTCCCTGTAGACCACCTCATTATTGTTTGAGATAAGGCCAATCAATGTGGTGTTGCCGGCAAATTTAATTAGCAAGTTGGAGCTGTGGATGAGGATACAGTCATGGGTATACAGAGAGTAAAGGAGGGGACTCAGTACACAGCCCTGAGGGGCTCCTGTATTCAGAGGAAAGGACATGAGGAACCCCACTTTTACCACCTGCCAGCGACCGGACAGGAAGTCCAGGATCCAACTGTACAAGGCAGGGTCAAGGCCGAGATCTCTGAACTTCTTGTCAAGCCTGGATGGAATTATGGTGTTGAATGCTGAACTGTAGTCCAAGAACAGCATTCTCACATAAGCTTCCTTCTTCTCCAGGTGTGTAAATACGGTATGTAGAGCAGTGTAGTATAGTATAGTGTAGTGATAGTATAGAATAGTGTATACCATGCTATACACTATGCTATATGCTATGCTATAAACTTGGCTGAGACTGCGTGTGTATCCTTGAGCAAGGCACTTAACCACACATTGCTCTGCGACGACACCGGTGTCAAGCTGTATGGGTCCTAATGCCCTTCCCTTGGACAACATTGGTGGCGTGGAGAGGGGAGGCTTGCAGTTTGGGCAACTGCTGGTCTTCCATAAAAAAAAACCTTGCCCAGGTTTGCGCCCTGGAAACTTTCCAGGGCGCAAGTCCATGGTCTATCGAGACTAACGGAGGCCTACACACAGTAAAGTATCATGATATTCTTGAGTTATCTACTCTTGACAATAACTTCAATTGTTCCCTTGCTGACAATTTAAAACGTTTGTACATCCAAGCTCAGACATACTTCTTTCTGCACAATTAGTTGGGGCGAGATTCATTTATTCTTCTGGAGATGAACATTATGCTTGTGATGTTTATTGAATAATTCCTCAGGTATTCGGAGAGTTTCTGTCTCTGGCAGTTCTGGTCAAAGCATTGTGTCTGCTGGCACTTACCTGGGTTTTTGGATACTCCCTGACCTCTTGTGTCCAGAATCAGGCTTGTATTTGGGTTCTCGGCTCAGCTTTCTCCCTACTGCTCAAGCCTGGTGCTCCAGTTGGTCTCTCGAGCCTAGAACTATGATGGTTCCCCTTCCCCACCGTGTCATTCAATGCTTGGGAAAGGGTCATTCCAGAGTGTCCAAGCCTGGAATGATTCCTGGTATCTAGACTGGAGGCTGTTGCTTAGACCCTGGCTGGTGGTCTGCTGCCCAGGAATAGATTCATGCCTCAGATCTATTCTGTTTCCTGGTGTCAGAAGAAAAAATAAATCCTACATACTAAAAATGCATTAAAATCCTTAAAATGACCAATAATGAATAAGCAGATCCACTTTTGTAAATGCCTTACCCCTGGCAATTTGACATACAGACCTGTGACATAGCAGAGGGATTTGTTCATTAACTGTGGCTTCTTTGATGGTTACCTTATAATTCCTGCTGCACTTTGTCTTCTCCACAATAATAGGTGTCACTCATTCAGTCACTGGATTTTGATCAACGAAAATTATTGCTTGAGTTTTCTTGATTTCTTTCTTGCAGTGCAGCTTGGATACAGTCGTAGCTTGCAGTAAACAGGGTTAACACTTGATGCAGCACACAAAATGATGGAGCAACTCAGTAGGTCACCTCATTATAGGAAGGATGTGGAAGCTATGAAGAGGGT
Source organism: Hypanus sabinus (assembly GCF_030144855.1). Taxonomy (NCBI): domain Eukaryota; kingdom Metazoa; phylum Chordata; class Chondrichthyes; order Myliobatiformes; family Dasyatidae; genus Hypanus; species Hypanus sabinus. Next base: position 5,838,912 of record NC_082738.1, on the reverse strand, counting down.
GCAGAGGAGATTTACCAGGATGTTGCCTGGTTTGGAGAACAAGTCATATGAAGCAAGGTTAGCAGAGCTGGGACTTTTCTCTTTGGAGCATAGAAGGATGAGAGGGGGCTTGATAGAGGGCTACAAGATTATGAGAGGCATAGATAGGGTGGATAGTCAGTACCTGTTTCCCAGGGCACCAATAGCAAACACCAGAGGGCATATGTAGAAAGTTAAGGGAGGGAAATTTAGGGGAGACATCAGGGGTAAGTTTATTACACAGAGGGTTGTGAGTGCCTGGAATGACTTGCCAGGGATGGTGGTGGAGGCTGAAACATCAGGGGTATTTAAGAGCCTCTTGGACAGGCACAAGGATGAAAGAAAAGTAGAGGGTTATGGGGTAGCATGGGTTTAATTACTTTTTTTAAAAAAGAATATATGGGTTGGCATAACATCGAGAGCTGAAGGACCTGTACTGTGTCGTAGTATTCTAGTGTCCAGTGTCTAGGTCATGCAGCATCTATGCAAATGAATGAACAGTCGATGTTTCAGCCCCAAACCCTTCTTCAGGACTGGAAAGGAAGGGGGAAGACACCAGAATAAAAACTGGGACAGGGCAAGCAGGACAAGTTAGAAGGTGATAGGTGAGTCCAGGTGGGCACCACCCCACCCTTTTTCCCCTCCCTCACCCTCCCACTCTTGCCTCTGCCTTTCTTCCTTCCAGCCCCAAAATGCTGACCACCAACCCATCTTTACAGATGTTGCCTAACCCACCAAGCTCCTTCAGCACTCCGTGTGTGCAGGTCCAGTCACCCAGCACCTCCAGACTTTCTACTGCTTACAACAGGAAATAAAAAATTAATTGGTGCCTGCTGTTATCCGAACTTGATTTTCCAAAAGCCAGCTCCTCAGGGCAAGGATTGACCAAGGTGTTTGCCAGTGTCAGTCATGTGGCATCAGGTGCTTGGTAAAGCTGTGCAATTTAAAACTGCTCTCCATTCTCTTAAACACTAGTAATTCAGCAGGTGCTAGAAATCCAGAGCAACACACAAAATGCTGGAGGAACCTCCATTTACCCTTAGGATCAGAATCATGTTTTAGTATCACTGGTGTATGTTGTAAAATTTGGTAACTTAGTGGCAGCAGTACAATGTAATACATGATAAATATAGAGAAACAAAATCAATTAATCGCAGTATGTATATGCATATATATAAAATAGTTAAATTTAAAATAGTGAAAAAAGAGAAGTAATATACAAATAAGTGAGTAGTGTTCGTAGGTTCAATGTCCATTTAGGAATCTGATGATGAATCACTGAGTGTATGCTTTCAGGCTCCTGTACCTCCTACCTTATGGTAACAATAGGAAGAGGGCATGTCCTGGGTGATGGGGGTCCTTAATAATGGAAACCACCTTTCTGAGGCACAGTTCCTCAAAGATGTCTTGGATGTTATGGAGGCTAGCACCCCTGATGGAGCTGACTAATTTAGCAATTTTCTGTAGCTTTCAATCCTGTGCAGTAGCTCCCATCCCCACCATACCAGAGATGCAGCCTGACAGAATACTCTCCACAGTTAACTGTTTGGTCTTATTGATGTTGAGTGCCAGGTTGTTGCTGTGACACAAGTAGGTGGGCATAAAGGTTATTGAGATTGTCTGGTAGTGAAGCCTCGCTGCCATTCATGATGTTGGGCTTTGCTTTGTTTGAAGTAACATTAAAACTTGACAATGTGTGTGTATATGGGAACTGTACACCCCTGAAAGCATGTATACAAATCAATGAACTATGCTCTGGAAAGTCTTCCAATCTATGGTAACCCTTTGACCTAATCTTTACCTCAGAATGGAACAGCAGAAAGTCCAATGAAGGACAACCGAAATAAAATCTGATTAAGCTGTGACCGATCGGCAATACGTCACATCAGCAGCATCTGCAGAGGGAGAAACAGACTTAAAGTAATTTCAGATCATTTATCTTTCATCAGAACAAGAAAGCATCAGTTATCAAAGGCATTTCAAGTTACAGAGAAGGGGGAGGGGTGGACAGAATGAAAGGAAAGTCTATGATTGGCTGGAGATCAAGAGAGGGCAAATGACATAAATGGTGGCTTTCTAGCATCTGCAGCTTTTTGACTAATGATTACTAACAAATTCATTGCCATTTCTTTTCCAGGAATACCCAACGTGAAGATGCTCTGTTCTTTCTGACAGGATTTCCGTTTGATTTTTTACCTTGTTTGCCATCAATGGTTTCTGTTTCCTTTCTTGTTTTGATAAAGTGTGAAACAAATCTCACTTCCAAAGCTTCATCTCCCTCCTTAACAAGCTGTCTGTGTCACTTATCCTCTTTGGTCTCTGGCCTAATACAAATCTTCCCTTTGTTTGATTAGGCCTGCTGAAATGTCAGTGACACGCACTGCCTGACTTGCTGAGTAATACCACCATTTTATGATAACAGTGCTCTACTTGGGAGGTATCGACTAAGATTGCTATCTTCACTTTTTGTCTTTAACGCTTTACCTCTTTTGGCCTCACCAAAATATGTCTCCAGGTTCAGGTTGCTGCTAATTATTGACACTTTTACACATCTTTGTTCATAGTATACAGGCAGGTAGTGAGATCTGGCTGCAAGAGGGGCAAGACTGGCAGCTCTGCATTTGAGGTTTCCATTGTTTTAAAAGGTGAGGGGTGGCATTACTAGTCGGGGATAATGTCACGGCAGTGCTCAGTCAGTACAGACTGGAGAACTTGTCTACTGAGGGGAGATGGGTGGAGCTGAGGAATAAGAAAGGGATGACCACATTAAGGGATTATATTATAGACAACACAACAGTCCATGGGATTAGAGGAACAAATTTGTAGAGAGATCACAGACTGTTGCAAGAAACATAAGGTTGATATAATAGGTGATTTTAGCTCTCCACGTACGGACTGGGACTCCCATACTGTAAGAGGCTGGATGGGACAGAGTGTGTTGTGTGGAGGTTGATTGCCCCAGCTGCTCTAGCTTCCTCCCACTTTTCAAAGGTAGTCAAGTGACCTTCCATTGAAAATGAGCAAAGTTAGATATCAAAGAATTTGCAGAGAAGGTGGAAAGTAGAGAGAATGAAGGGAGGGTAGTGATGAAAGAGAGTACTAACACAGACAGCTTGCTGAAGAGGGAGATGAAGCTTTGCAGGAGAGTTTTGGTTAACACTTTATCAAATCAAGAAATGAAACTGAAAGCGTTGAGGACAGTGTAAAAGAATCTAACAGAAATCTTGCCAGGGAGAGGAGCAGAATTTCTTCAAGGTGAGTATTCCTGGAAAAGCTTTGCCCTTGACAGATGACTGCCAGAATAAGAGAGGAGCGTAATTAATAGGATACTGTGTCTAGTGTGATGTAGGTGAGTTAGCTTGTAGGAATGTAAAAACTAATTGTGAAAGTTTGTGGCATATGTGACAAGAAAATGGTGAGTGAACACTAAACCAGAATCAGAAGCAGGTTTAATATCACTGGCTTATGTCATGAAGTTTATTATTTTGCAGCAGTAGTATATTGAAATACATAGGATAAACTATTAATTCCAATAAATATGTGTGTATATCTATAAATAATAATTACATTAAATAAGTAGTGCAAAAAGAGAAGGGGAAATACTGAGGAAATGTACATGGGTTCATTGTCATCCTGGCAGTGTTTGCATGCAATTACTTGATACAAAGCAAAATCTAACATCATGAATGGCACCAATGCCTTTGAATGGAAAATCCTACAAAAAGTAGTGGATTCGTCACAGTACATCATGGGTAAAGCCTTCCCAACCATTGAGCACATCTACACGAAGATTTGTCGAAGGAGAACAGCATCCATTAACAGAGATCCCCACCACCCAGGCCATGCTCTCTTCTCACTGCTACCAGCACATTGAAGGTACAAGAGCCTTAAGGCTCACACCACCAGGTTCGAGAACAGTTGCTACCCCTCAACCATCAAGCTACAAGAGGTGCAGGTATGATCTCCGGAAAGCCATCTCTTGGGCAAAGTGGAGATTCCAGACTAGACTGGAATCAATGAGGGATGTTTGATAGCTGTGGCCGGATTTGAATGCCATAATCTCCTACAAAGCTAAATCATGTGACATAGGGGACAGCAGAGCTTCGCTTCCAGATGAGCTCAATGCCTTCTGTGCTCGCTTTGATCTCCAGGAGTAACCATTACACACCCCCATGTCTTCTGCTGATCCTTTGGTCTCAGTATCTGAAGATGACGTGCGGGCTGCCTTCAAGAGAGTGAATCTAATGAAGACATCCAGTCTGGACGGAGTAACTGGCCAAGTACTGAAGACCTGTGCTGACCGACTGGTTGGTGTATTCACGGATATCTTCAACCTCTTGCTCCAGCAGTCTGTGGTACCAACTTGATTCAAGCAGGTGTCCAGGAAGACTGTGGTAACCTGTCTAAATGACTATCATCCAGTGGCGCCTACATCCACAATGTTTTGAGTGGCTGGTGTTGAAGCATATCAGCTCCTGTCTGATTGGCGACTTGGATCTGCTCCAATTTTCCTACCAAAGCAATAGGTCTACAGCAGATACTATCTTGTTGGCTCTATGAACAACCCTGGAACATCTGGACAGCAAAGATGCATACATCAGGATGCTCCTTATCGATACATCTTAGCATTTACCACCATCATCCCCTCAAAACTAAGCAGTAAACTCCAGGACCTGGGCCTCAATACCCCCTTGTGCAATTGGATCCTGGATTTCTTCACTTGTAGGCCCCAGTCAGTTCAGATTGGCAAAAACATCTCCATTGCAATCTTCATCAGCACAGGAGCACCACAAGGCCATGTGCTTAGCTCCCAGCTCAACTTGCTTTACACCTATGACCAAGTGGCTAAGTACAGTTCCAACAACATAAACAAGTTTGCTGATGACGCCATTGTTGTGGGCTGTTTCAAAAGGGGTGATGAATCAATATACAGGAGGGAGATTGAAAACTTGGCTGAGTGGTGTAATAACAACAACCTCTCACTCAATGTCAATAAGACCCAGGAACTATTGTAGACTTCAGGAGAGGGAAACCAGAGGTCCATGGGCCAATAATCAGAGGATCAGAGGTGGAGAGGGTCAGTAACTTTAAATTCCTGTATGTCACTATCCCAGAGGAACTGTCCAGGACCCATCATATAAACATTATTATGAAAAAGGTACAACAGCACCTCTACTTCCTCAGGAGACTGTGGGGGTTCAGCATGTCATCAAAAACCTTGGCAAATTTCTATAAATGCATAGTGGAGAGTGTGCTGACTGGCTGCATTACGGCCTGGTATGGGAATGCCAATGTCTTTGAGCAGAAAATCCTACAAAAGGTAGTGGATGCGGCTCAGTAAATCATGGGTAAAACCCTCCCAATCACTGAGAGTGTTAACATGAGATGTTGTCATAGGAAAGCAGCATCCATCATCAAAAATCCTCACCACCCAGGCCAGGCTCTTTTCTCACTGCTGTCACCAGCTAGAAGTACAGGTGTCTCAGGACTCGCACCACCAGGTTCAAGAAGAGTTACTACCCCTCAACCATCAGGCTCTTGACCAAAAGGGAATAGCTACACTCATTTAAGGACTTTGTTACATTCTTATTTCATGCTTGTTTTTTATTGCCATTTATTTTATATCAGCCTTTGCACAGTTTGTTTACAGTTAATAGTTCCTGATATTTGCAGCTTACAGTTAGTGTTTTATAGATTTGCTATGTATGCCCGCAGAAAAAGAATCTCAGAGTTGTATGTGGTGACATGGATGTACTCTGATAATACACTTCACTTTGAACTTTAAACACTCGAGTTAAAGGGGAAAACTAGCCTCATTTTCCCCATCGTTGAAATGTTCCTACAACTAATGATCTTACTTTATTGTTATTTATTTATTTTGCATTTGCACAGTTTGTTGTCTTCTGCACTCTGGTTGATTTTGCATTGGTCCTGTTATAGTTACTATTCTATAGATTTATTGAGTACGCCAACATGAAGATGAATCTTGGGGTTGTATATGGTGACATATATGTAGTTTGATAATAAATTTACTTTGAGCTCTGATGTTTCACTCCCAGATGAGCTCAATACCTTTTAAATGGTCTTTAATATAACTACTTCTGTGCGAAATCCTTGCAGCATCCGGTGATCTCTGTCTCGGAGGTCGACATAAGAGCATCTTTCAAGAGGATTAACCCTTGCAAGGTGCCAGAACCTGATGGTGTTCCTGGCAGGCTCTGAAAACCTGTGTCACCCAAGTGGCAGGGGTGTTTGAGGACATCTTCAATCTCTCACTGCCACAGTCGGAGGTTCCCACATGTTTCAAAAGGGTGACAATCATAGCAATGCCTGAGAAGAGCAGCGTGAGCTGACTCAATGACTATTTTTCTATGGCACTCACATCTACGGTGATGAAGAGCTTTGACAAGTTGGTCATGGCCAGAATCAACTCCTGCCAAAATAAGGACCTGGACCCACTACAATTCGCCAATGGCCACAATAGGTCTACAGAAAATGCTATCTCACTGTCTCTCCACCTGACCTTGGATCACCTGGACAATAGCAATACCTATGTCAGGCTCTGTTTATTGACTACAGCTCAGTGTTCAACACCAATGTGGGTCTCCTATCGTCAGAAACAAGTGAAAATATAACTGGACCAAAATAAAGTAGGTTGGAAAGTCAAATAGACTTTGATTTCATCTTCAAAGAGGAGGTTACAAATATCTGCCCAGATTTCTCAAGGAATCAAGAGCCCAGAGAGAGGAAAGTAGAAAAAGAAAATAGTATTAGTGAAGAAATGTGCTGGAGTTCAAGGATGACAAATCTAAAGGTCTGCAAATCTATGTCTGAACAAAGTCTGGTGAGGAAATAACAAACAACACACACAAAATGCTGGTAGAACACAGCAGGCCAGGCAGCATTTATAGGGAGAAGCGCTGTCGACGTTTCGGGCCAAGACCCTTCGTCAGGACTAACTGGAAGGAGAGATACTAAGAGATTTGAAAGTAGTGGGGGGAGGGGGAAATGCAAAATGATAGAAGAAGACCGGAGGGGGTGGGATGAAGCTAAGAGCTGGAAAGGTGATTGGCAAAAGTAATACAGAGCTGGAGAAGGGAAAGGATCATGGGTCGGGAGGCCTCAGGAGAAAGAAAGGGGGAGGGGAGCACCAGAGGGAGATGGAGAAACCAGAGGCAGAGTGATGGGCAGGGAGAGAGAAAAAAAACAAACAACTAAATATGTCAGGGATGGGGTAAGAAGGGGAGGAGGGGCATTAACGGAACCCTAACCCTAACGCGAGGAAATAACAAGCAGGATAGACAAATGAGAATCTTGGAGAGATGTGAGATTATTCACTTCTGTTCTAAAAGTACAAAGGCAGGTTATGGTCAGAATGGGAAAAGGGAAAGCACAATGAGATTTGGCTGTCCTTGTACACCAGTCACTGAGAGGAGGTGTTCAGGTGCAATAATTAGTCATTAGTACATTGGTTGTTGTAGCAAGAAGATTTGTGTGCAGGAACTGGGCTGTGTTGCTGCAGCTGTACAAGGTCTTGCTGAGTCTTGTGAGCAGTTTTAGTTCATGGTTGGGTCTGGCTGCAAGGCAGCAGACGTTTAAAATCAGAGTTTTCCGTCTCCTAGGTGGGCTGCTGTCCAAGGCCGATGAGCTCCACCTGCCTGAAGCAACTGGTTTTGAGGCGCTAATGGTCCGCCTTTGCCCCTTCTCTTGTCAGTAGAAACAGTTCCACCAGGTCTAGTAGAAGAGGCTATTAGTGACGCACGCTATTTGGAGCACTTTATAGGTAGTGGGACCTTATCCCCATCCCTATCCCCATCCCCACTACCACCCTGGCTATGACAACCTTAGGATTGTGATATTTGGGGTGATATTGTTGCTGATGAATTACAGTGTGGAGCCTCCAGGAATGGCTCAGCATGGCATTCCAAGTCAGAAAATTACAGCATAAAAACAGGCCCTTTGGCCAGTCTAGTCTGTGCCAAAACCATTTAAGCTGCTCACTCAAATCAACCTGCACTGGAACCATAGTCCTCCATATCCCTACTATCCGTGTACCTATCCAAACCTGTCTGAAACCTGGAAATTGAGCTTGCATGCACCACTTGTGCTGGCAACTCATTCCACACTGTCACGACCCTCTGAGTGAAGAAATTTCCCCTCATGTTCCCCTTAATGATGAATGATGTCTTTATTTATCTTGCACAATTTCAACTTATATTTCTCCCAGACCTTGAGGTTGTCAAGGGATAGGTGGAATTCCTTCTTTGACTGGTTAAAATTGAAATTGAAATGTCTTTATTGTCATTGCATAGTACAATTTGTCACGCACCAATACAGTGAAAATGAGTTTGCAACACTCGTACTCAATGCTGTAAAACAACAAATAAAATAAATAAAATCAAGTAACCAGCCAGTACAAGCAATGTCCAGCAGTACAAAATGCAACTCAGATGCATGACAGCCACAAAACCAGTATTAAAAGTAGCAATATAACAAATTTATGGATGATGCTTGATCAATTGGTTCAGAGCAATTATAGCTCTGGGGAAAAAGCTACTTTTCAGTCTGGAAGTGCGGGTATAGAAAATCTTATAACTTCTGCCAGATGGAAGAAATTCAAACAGATGATTGCATGGATGTGTATTGTCCTTACAGATGCTTGTAGCTTTCCTTAGGCAGCATGAGCTGTAGGTGTCCTCCAGGGCTGGGAGCTGTGTCCCGATGATCTTCTGTGCGCTAGAGATGACCCACTGAAGTGCTTTCCTATCAGCTGCTGTACAACTGAGATACCACAGAGAGCTGCAGTATGTTAAGATGCTCTCTATGGTGCAGCAGTAAAAGGTCACCAGCATCTGTTCAGGTAGAACAGCTTTCTTCAGCGTCCTGAGGAAAAACAAGCGTTGCTGTGCTTTCTTAACTATTGTTGTGGTGTTAGTGGACCGTGTAGGGTCTTCTGAGATGTGTATTCCCAGAAACCTGGAACTGGACTCTCTCTCCACTGTGTCTCCGTTGATGTAGACTGGAGCATACTCATCATCCCGTGACTTTCCAAAGTTGACAATTACCTCCTTAGTCTTTGCTGTACTAAGCGGCAGGTTGTTCTCTGAGCACCAGCTCACTAAGTTCTGTACCTCCGCTCTGTACGCTGATTCATCTCTGTTGGAGATCAACCCAATCACTGTTGTGTTGTCTGCAAATTTGATGACGGTATTGGTGTTAAGTGCAGGTACACAGTCATAAGTGAAGAGTAAGTAGAGTATGGGACTCAATGCACAACCTTGTGGTGTACCAGTGTTCAGGATAGTAGTGGAGGACAGGTGAGGGCCCAGTCTCATTGCCTGTGAAAGCTCTGACAAGAAATTCAGGACCCAGCTGCAGAGTGATGAGCTGAGACCTAGCTGGTGGAGTTTGGAGATGAGCTTGCTGGGGATGACAGTATTAAAAACAGAGCTATAATCAACAAACAACATCCTCACGTATGTGCCCTTTCCATCCAGATGTGTCAGGAGGTTTTCACTAACCTCACTTGTCTGAGATTCTTAATAAACATGCAAATAGCATTATCACTGGACCAATTACAGATTAATCACCTTTTGGAGTAAATTTTGGCTTCATTTGATTTGGTTGTCACAGTAACACAGCAGTTAGCGCGATGCTATTTACAGCTTGGGGCATTATGGAGTTCAGAATTCAGTTCTGACGTCATCTGTAAGTAGCCTGCACAACTTCCCCATGGAACGTGTGGGATTTCTCCAGGTGCTCCAGTTTCCTCCTACAGTCCAAAGAGATACAGGTTAGTACGTTAAATGGTCATTGTAAATTGTCCCGTGATTAGGCTAGTGCTAAATACGTGGATTGCTGGGCAGAGCCAGAAGGGCCTGTTCCACGCTGTTTCTCAATAAATTTAATGTTGAAGACCTCGGCTTATGTACATCAAAAGCCTAGCCAGGTGGCTACACATCAAGGAAATGGAACTCATCCAAAGTACAAAGAACAAGTACAAAGATCTGTATGGAAGATATGGTACCTAGACAGACAGACATTCATTGTATTCAACGCATGATTGGGATTTGTAGATGTGATATGTTGCCACCTTACCACTACTTTGCATCATTGGATAAAATCTAATTCAACCTCTCCAGACTCCAGTGCTCCAGGTACCTGTCTGCATTCTGATCTTGGGCTGCCCTGTTCTGCTGTTGCTGTCTAAATTGCTAGAAACCACGACCTCTGGGGAGCAGCTTGGATATGCCCATGCATTAGTGCTGGAAGGCACAAATTTCAGGGTGATGCTCTGGGCAACACAGGCACAAAATAACAGGAGAATTGCCAACACCATGTCATGTTCTTTGATGGCATTTGTTTACTAGTCATAAATAAAGAAGATGTCAGATGGAGCAGGAGTTTTGGAAACAAGTCATATGATTAAAGCAGGAATTTGTCCAACCAGAAATCAGAATAAAGTTTAAAATCACCGACATATGGCATGAAATTTGTTGTTTGATGGCAGTAGTACATTGCAAAACATAATAATAAAATATTATAGATTACATAAGAAATATATATTTAAAAAATTAAATTAAAGAAGCAGTGCAAAAGCAAAAAAAAATGTGAAATAGTGTTCATAGGTTCATTGTTCATTCAGAAATATGATGGTAGAGGGGAAGAAGCTGTTCCTAAAACATTGACTGTGTGTCTTCAGGCTCCTGCACCTCCTCCTTGATGGTAGCAATGAGAACAGGGCAAGTCCTGGGTGATGGGAGTCCTTAATGATTGATACTGCCTTTTTCGAGTCATCATCTTTTGAAGGTGTCCTCGATGCTGGGGAAGCTGGTGCCCATGACGGATCTGGCTGAATTTACAACTTTCTGCAGCTTTTTCCGATCCTGTAGTGGCTCCTCCATGCCAGACAGTGATGCCACCATTTAGAATGCTCGCCACAGCACATCTGTAGAAATTTGCAAGTCTTTGATGACAATAACCACCTGAGTTAATTGGTCTTAATATTTTCCTGCTCTTAAAGAACTTTTAACTCAGTACACTGTAATGGAACCTATGTGGGAGTGGAATCATTTCATGGCTCAAAGTTGCCTCAAAAAAAAGCCTTCGAAATGAGCAATGAATCTAAGACCATCTGATGTGGAAATGAGACTGCTGGAGAGTGAGGTGAATAACTGAAGATGTATTGGATCCTCCAACATACCTGCACCATTTGCAGGGTCAACCCACAGTTTCTCATGCAGTGTGAAAGATGAGTATCATTGTAATCACTGTGAAAATATTCATGCATAATTTGATTGAGGACTGCTTCTTTTTGCATATGGTTCTCAACAATACATCACACCAGCTCATTGGTTCCTTATTCAGGCTTGGGCTTTCAAAGGGCTACAGTCCAGCAAGCCATGGCATGGTTGCAAGTAGTTTTGTTTTCTGTTGAAGTGACTGAACGTGAGGTTGTATATGTGAGGTAGTGTATGTGTCTGGGCACCCTCATTCCCACCTTATTCAGCTTTACATGATGTAGACCTTCAGATGATATAGAGAGAGTAAGAGGGATACCATCCGTGCCTCGCGTGAGGAGAGTGCTCATAGCCATGGAACTCGAAATGACAGGAACTGACCGTGGAAGTAACTACCAGAAATGGCTTACCACACACTGGAGGACAGTGTAAGCAAAGGTATCCTGATCTGAGACACTCATTGTTAGTCTAGAGGCACATGCACACGCACACACAGGTACAGACGAAGCTCTTGACAGTTATAGATGCGGGAATCAGCACCCATTTTCGGCCCTTAATATTGGTCTACTGTTAACTGTGAGAGACATGGAAGGAATTTGTGTTCTTTAAGAGCACAATAATGAGAACCAGGAGCACACTTCTACTGTCAAAGAAAAGGCTGCTGTCATGTTTGGGTTTATCATTGACGTAGGTGTCCAGATTCAATGGTATTTTTACAAGAATTTGCTGTTTTCTCTTTTCCTCTGACTTAGCTGTTGTTCCAGCAAATCAAATTAAAAAGCTATCACTATAGGGAATCAGGCCATCTCATTAACATTTGAGTGTAATTTGCAGATTTGCTCAATATTTAAACCAAGTAAGATTTTATACCAATTATTCTAATGTAGCCACTTTAATACACATCCTTCAAGAATTAAAAGCAACCAGAATGTCTCCTGATGAAAAGAATTTGGAGCCCTGTGTCCAGTGTGAGGCAATTTGGACATAATATTGCAGGGCTTTTGTCAGTGCCATGCTGTGGAAATTGGGTTTGACCAGAGTGAAATGGAACTTCCCATTTCTGGGCTGGTGTGTTTTCAATACTGGATGAGGTGCTAATCACATCCATCTCTGTACATCCCTGTAATTCAGCATTACTGGGATAAATTTGATCAAGCTTGCCAAAGTAATAACTGTCCTTTGCCAGTTGCAAAAATTACTTGTCTGTAGAGGAGTGGCTGCATTCAAAGGCCCTTTCACTGCAGAGATTATGTGCTCTGATCTTGACAGCATCGATGTAGACACACGAAATTCTGCAGATGCTGGAATTCTGAAGCAACAGACTCAATATGCTGGAGGAACTCAGCAGGTCAGGAAGCATTTATGGAGGGAGTAGACAGATAAACATTTCAGGCTTCATTGGGACTGGAAAGAAAGAGGGCAGAAGCTCGAATTAAAAGGTGGGGAGGAGGAGGTGTAGATAGGTCTGCCTCAGTGAGGGTGAAGTTTGCTGGGTGGGGGAAGGGGAATGGAAGGGAATGATGTGAGAAGCTAGGAGATGACTGGTGGAAGAGGTAATCTGATTGGCGAGGACAGTGGACCCTGGAATAAAGAGAGGGGTGGCAGTGGATGGTGGGAGAAAGGAAAAGAAGGGATGAGTGGACCACCAGAATGAAGGACAGCAAAGTGGGGGTGTGGTGACCAGATGTTAGGGAAATTAACGTTGATGCCATCAGGTTGGAGGGTACCCAGATGGAATCTAAGATGTTGCTCCTCCAAACTGTGCTCCTATCAGTTTGGATGCCAAGGTAGCATAATGGTTAGCACAACATTATTACAGCTTGGAGTGTCAGAGCTCAATTCCGATGCTGTTCTTTAAGGAGTCTTTGTCTGTCCACCCTGTAGAATGTATGGGTTTTCCTCAGGTGCTCCGGTTTCCTCCCACAGGAATAGGATCTCCTGGACCTCTGAGGCACAATGCCCCACAACCTCCAACACTCCCCGATTTAACCCTAACCTGGAGCTTCACCAAGAGGTGATGCAACTAGTCAGAATGCTCTCCAACGAACAGCTGTATAGTAATTTGTAAGAGCCTTTGATGTCGCTCCACAACATTTGCTCTGTTTTCTGCAATGCTGAAGCTGAAGCCATAGGCCTTCTCTGGGGATCAAGTCTGTAGGCTCTGTGACATTTTGAGATGAACCGTGGCTGAGGGTGTGGGTCTGCTCTGGTTGTTCTGGGCTTCATGTCTATAGACTCACTTTTGTTCTAAATGCAGTTGCTTGTTTTTAATTGTTTGCATGATTTGTTTTTTATTCTCTCTCTCTCTCTGCACATTGGATGTTTATTTTTTTTTAAATGCATCCTTTTTGGGTTTCTTGTTTTGTGGCTGCCTGTAAGGAGACGAATCTCAAGGCTGTATAATGTATACGTTCTTTGAAAATAAATGTACTTTGAACTTTAAACAAATCGAATCTCCTTAATGACTCAAGGGGTTGAGGAGATTCGGTTAGAATCTGCATCAGGTCCTGAAACATCAATAATACCTTTGCTCCCAACAGATGCTGCTTGATCTGCTGAGTTCCTTCAGCAGATTGTGTTTTCGCTTCAGATTCCAGTATCTAGAGTCTCTATTTAGTAACTGATGCATTTGTAACAGCAAACATTCAACAGCAGTTGGCCAGCATAAGCAGCTGTCTGGGAGTAAATGGAATGGGGTATGTGTCTATCCAGGTCTTAAGAAGTAAGAAATTAATACACAATGCACTTGGATCACAGAACACTGCTTCTGTGCTGGGTTGTGAACTGTAGTTCGATGGACTCGATCGATGGACTCGATGGTGCTTCTGCTGCTGCTCATATGGTGGGTGGGGGTTGGTGCTTCATGGGTGGGGATCAATGCTTCTGTGAAGGGAGGGCTTCAATGTTTCTATCATTCTATGGGTTTTCTTCTGGACTTCTGTGAAGGGGATAAATTTTAGGCTGTATACTGAATACATCTTCTAATATTAAATGTACCTTGAAACCTATGTCAGCAGGCAATAAGAAACAATTGTAAATGCTCAGAAATTTATGGTCAATATTAAACCTCTGACATTGATTTTTGAGAAATTAATATGTAAAGAAACAGCTTTGTCTGCTCTTTAACTGTGAAATCAACTGGTGGGTAAAGAACTTATTTTGATCACTAGGTGCTTCTACCCTAGAAGCATCCAAATGATCCAAACAAGTTGGCAGCTACAAATTCCAAATCTGGGTAGACTCTCATCAGGGTGGAGCCATTGGTGAGAAGTGCCCTCTCCAAGCACACTAACAGTGTGACTCACCATTACTAATGAGAATATTTGTGCTGTGGTTTCTTATATTATTGTGGCTTCTTCACTTTTGTTGGGTACCTTTGAAGTCCACCAATTGTCTCCGAATTTGAATCAGGGGAATTCTACTAGGTATTGGTTCTTATTTGGGGGGGTTTCCAGTTTACAATGGGTCATTGTTTCCTCTTGTTATGTTTTTAGCTGGTTGTCCTTGTTATTTTTGCAATATTTACAAACTGCCAATTTCATTTTTAATTCCAGTACTTTAGTACTTGCCTCCATTTTTATAAGCTAGCTTTAAAAAAAAATCTCAGCTGTTTTCCACTATTGTATATACAAACCCCATTTCCAGAAAAGTTGGGATATTTTCCAAAATGCAATAAAAACAAAAATCTGTGATATGTTAATTCACGTGAACCTTTATTCAACTGACAAAAGTACAAAGAAAAGATTTTCAATAGTTTTACTGACCAACTTAATTGTATTTTGTAAATATACACAAATTTAGAATTTGATGGCTGCAACACACTCAACAAAAGTTGTGACATTGTTAAAATAAGATTGAAAAGTGCACAGAATATTCAAGTAACACCGGTTTGGAAGACTCCACATTAAGCAGGCTAATTGGTAGCAGGTGAGGTATCATGACTGGGTATAAAAGTAGCATCCATCAAAGGCTCAGTCTTTGCAAGCAAGGATGGGTCGTGGCTCACCCCATTGTGCCAAAATTCATGAGAGAATTGTTAGTCAGTTCAAAAGGAACATTTCCCAACGCAAGATTGCAGAGAATTTAGGTCTTTCAACATCTACAGTACATAATATTGTGAAAAGATTCAGAGAATTCAGAGACATCTCAGTGTGTAAAGGGCAAGGTCGGAAACCACTGTTGAAAGCGTGTGATCTTCTTGCCCTCAGGCGGCACTGCCTAAGAAACCGTCATGCTACTGTGACAATTATAGCCACCTGTGCTCGGGAGTACTTCGGAAAACCATTGTCACTTAACACAGTCCGTCATTGCATCCAGAAATGCAACTTGAAGCTGTATTATGTAAGGAGGAAGCCATACATCAACTCTATGCAGAAACGCCGGCGAGTTCTCTGGGCCCGAGCTCATCTCATATGGACCGAAAGACTGTGGAAGCGTGTGCTGTGGTCAGACGAGTCCACATTTCAGCTAGTTTTTGGAAAAAACGGGTTTCAAGTTCTCCGTGCCAAAGATGAAAATGACCATCCTGATTGTTATCAGCGAAAGGTGCAAAAACCAGCATCTGCGATGGTATAGGGGTGCATCAGTGCCCACGGCATGGGTGAGTTGCATGTATGTGAAGGTACCATGACTCTGAGGTGTATATTAGGATTTTGGAGAGACATATGTTGCCATCAAGGCAACGTCTCTTCCCGGGACGTCCATGCTTATTTCAGCAGGACAATGCCAGGCCACATTTTGTACGGGCTACAACAGCGTGGCTTTGTAGACACAGAGTGCGTGTGCTTGACTGGTCTGCTGCCAGTCCAGATCTATCTCCTATTGAAAATGTATGGTGCATCATGAAGAGGAGAATCAGACAACAGAGACCACGGACTGTTGAGTAGCTGAAGTCTTATATCAAGCAAGAATGGACAAAATTTCCAATTGCAAATCTACTACAATTAGTATCCTCAGTTCCAAAACGATTAAAAACTGTTATTAAAAGGAAAGGTGATGTAACACAATGGTAAACATGCCTCTGTCCCAACTTTTGTTGAGTGTGTTGCAGCCATCAAATTCTAAATTTGTGTATATTTACAAAATACAAATAAGTTGGTCAGTAAAACTACTGAAAATCTTTTCTTTGTACTTTTGTCAGTTGAATAAAGGTTCACGTGAATTAACATATCACAGATTTTTGATTTTATTGTATTTTGGAAAATATCCCAACTTTTCTGGAAATGGGGTTTGTAAATGTAGTGTACTATTTGCAGTCTTCTTCAATGGCTCTTCAAAATGAAAGGCACACAACTATCTCTCAATTAACATTAATAATATATTGGCCTAACAACAGAGTTATATACCTTCAACAAAGCTTCGGGTCTCAACCCAATCACATTCAGATCTCTTTGCATCATCTTTGTTGTTCTGATGTAGCTCAACCTTTGCCAGAGGAATAACATTTCATCTTCTGACATGACTTTCCAGAAACCAGAATGATAATCAGCCATTCTTGGCACATACCTCACAGTTTCAGCATTCACTGCATTAAATGGTTAAATTCAATTTTGCTTTTGGCTTCTTTAATGCAACATTGGGCAGAGAAGTCATTAAGCTAAGTGACACCCATAACCAAACCCTGTACTTAATTGCCCTTTTTATCTAAAGTATTTAACTTAATACCTTATAATAATCCTCTCTTTTCAATTTGCCAAGTTTTCATACCATTGAACAACCTCAGTTTGGGTAAATACATTCAGTGTCCACTTTATTAGGTACCTCCAGTACCTAATAAAGTGGCTACTGAGTGCATTTCAGAATCAGAATCAGGTTTAATATCACTGGCGTATGTTGTAAAATTTGTTAACTTTGTGGCAGCAATACAATGTAATAGATGATAATATAGAGAAAAAATAATTAATTAATTACAGTTAATATATGTATATACTTGTAATACTACTGTGACACTATAATTTCCTTTAGGGTTAATGGAATATATCTGTCTATCTATCTATCTATCTATATTAAATAATTAAATTAAAGTAAGTAGTGCAAAAACAGAAATTTAAAAAAAAACGTCATGAGATAGTGTTCATGGGTTCAATGTCCATTTAGATATCAATGGCAAAGGAGAAGAAGCTGGTCCTGAATTGTTGAGTGTGTACCTTCTTCTTGATGTTAACAATGAAAAGAGGCCATGTCCTGGGTGGTGGGAGTCCTTAATGATGGATGCTGCCTTTTGGAGGCACTGCTTGTTGAAGATGTCTAGCATACTATGGATGCTAGTACCCAAGATGATGCTGACTGATTTTTACAACTTTCGATCCTGTGCAGTCGCTTCCCCCATACCAGATCATGATGCAGCCTGTTGGAATGCTTGCTCTCCATAGTACATCTATGGAAGTTTTCGAGTGTTTAGGTAACAAACCAAATTTCCTCGAATTCCTAATGAAATATAGCTGCTGCCTTGCCTTCTTTATAGCTGCTTTGATATGCTGGGACCAGGTTAGATCCTCAGAGATCTTGACACCCAGGAACTTGAAATTGCACACTCTCTCCACTTCTGATCCCTCTATGTTGTCCATTATTGCAAAGGGGTTTTGAGTTTAAAAATAGGAATAGGAAGGTTTTGTTATATTTGTGCAGGGTGTTGTTGCAGTTTAGATATCTTTACCTAAAAAACATATAGTAACATTGGAGGCATGCCAAAGCAGATTCACCAGACTAATTCCTGGGATGAGATAGTTGTCCTGTCAAGAGAGGCTGGACAGTCTGGATTTGCATTTCTTGGATCTGAGAATGAAAGATGACCTTATTCAACCATAAAATATCCAAGAAGATTTGACAGGGGAGATGTTGAGATGTTTCACAAGTGACAGAACCTCAAACAAGGGGACATAATTATAAGATAAAGGAACTGGTCATTTCTCAGAGGCTAGTGAATTTCTAGAATTCTGTGCCCCTGAAGTGGTAGAAATCAGATCATTAGAGATACTTAAGGAGGAAATGGATAAATGTTTGAAAGATTGATTATGGGGTTCTGGAGAACTGGTACAGAAGGAGAACTGAGGTCAGAGATAAATCAGTTATGATTATATTGAATGGTTGGGACTGATGAACTTGTGGTCACCTTCTTGTGTCTCGACAAGCATAGCAAGATTTTATGATTCCAATAATGCAACCCTCTTGTAATTAAGGCCAACATTTCTTTTGCCATCATAATGCTTGCTTAACCTATATATTCATGTTTAAGGCCACAAGAATACATTTGAATACCAGCATTAAACAGTTGCTTTCCATTTCAGAAATAAAATTTCTCGTTTGTCATATCAAAGTAAAAAACTTCAGCTTTAGTGTCCAAATTATGCTCTTACTGCTATCTTTGTCATTCATGTATCTTGTTTCTTTTCCTTTGTAAATTCTTTGTTCCTTTGTGGTCTCTTCATCACTTCCTCACCCACCATGTTTAGAACTATCATCAAGGTAATGAGCAACAGTCTGCTGGAGGAATTCAGTGAGGTGTGTGTGTGTGTGAGAGAGAGAGAGAGACGGGGGGCATTAGTGGGGGATTCAATAAGTACAACAATGCCAGGCTGCAGGTTGACTTATGCATGGCACAGCTCTCCCTATTTAGATGTCTCTGAGAAGCCTTTGTAAGTTTGATGGGACTGGGAGCAACTTCATGATAGTTTTTAAAAGAGATATGGATCTTACTATTTAGGTTGGGAGTCTTGGAAATTGCTTTCAGCAAATGTAAAGTAGGAATAATAGAAACACTGAGGGAAGCTCCCTGGTGGGTAAAGTTTGAATGGGGAGATGATTTGAACTGTATATTGGATCTTGTTCACGGAAATAAGAAGGGTTCCAAAAACTATCAAAGCTAATGTAGACTAAATAAAGTGATCCTACACTATCAAATCTGAAATTTAATAAGTAAACCTCCTCATAATCACATTTTTCATACCTACTCACTTATTGAGGTGAAGAATTAATTTGCAAGTCTTTTGAACTCTCAGTCACTACCAGAGAATTATATTCAATAACAATACCTTGCTTTGTCCATTGTTTTCTGTTGTATTTTATTTTACAGTTATACACAGTTATAAAGCATGGAAACAGGTCCTTCAGTCCAACTAATCAATACTGACAAAGGTGTAGATCTAAGATGGTCGCAAAGGAGACTAATCTATAAACTGAATATTGGTAAGAAAGAGGGAGTCGAAGAGGACATGGTGAGGACCCCTTCTTATTATTACCATCAGGGAGGAGGCACAGGAGGCTTAAGACCCATACTCAACATTTCAGGAATATGTAGTTCTATAAACTGGGCAATATTACCTCCATTTTACAGTTAATTTTACAGTCCATTTTACAGTGCTAGTTTTGGTACTGTCATTGTACCATCATCACTGAATCAAAGAGTTATGGATCTGAGTCCAAGTTCGGTGACTTGTTATCTTAGCTGACAAGAAATGGGAGCATGAATAATTCACATGGATGAATTATTGACCATATTCTTACGGTGAGGTCAAGGGAGTTCTTTTCTTCATACCAGAAATAGCAAAGAGGTACTGCATTTTCCCATCTAGTGGACTGAGCAGATTACCCAGTATGATCTGAAGAAGAGCAGGTGTACTCTCATCAATGTGTTCTGGCCATTGTAAGTTGAGCCATCACAACATGTGGTTTGCTTATGATGGTGGCAATGAAGAGAGTGACGACATTTCTACGATGTATTGCCATGTTCAAAATGCTGTGCTTTTGAAGGTTCAGAACTTTAATCAGGGGTTGAACCGTGGGTTTGGTTTTGGCAAAAAATATGGTTCAAAGGACATTCACGCAGCTATGTACCTGGCATTAAAGGAAGTGATAAAAATATTTCCCAGAAGCAAATAACCAAGAAAACCTTAATTAAACTGTGCACTATGTTAGATAGTTCAAATAGGAATATTAATGCAGGAGTTAGCCAGCCATCTTGAGTGAGAATATTGTCTAAAACTGACAATCTCCATGAGTCATGTTTCTATTCTAAGAGTGATCAGTATTTGGAAAAACTATGACATGCCTGAGTAGTGTTATGCTGTTCCATCTTATGCTGCCTGTATATGAACATTGCTTTTCTTCTGAAGTGGATTCTGTTAATTTCCGGGGAATTCAAATCAGCTATTGTGTTTGTGGACCATGCTTGCACTGATGGCATAGTTTCATTTAGTACACAGCCACAATGACACCATTTCCTGAGAAATCCTGTCTCAAACTCTTGTTGGGCAAACTCAGGTAATACTGTCCTGAAGCAGGCAAAAATGGATTAAAGCGTCTCTGAAGGTGTCAGTGAATTTTAGGCGAGTCTTCATGGAAAGTCACCAAAAGCAGATGCATCAGTCTGTGTTCGGGGCACAAGTGGTTAGGCCTTTTCCCAATGTAAGGATGATCTAAAATGGTTTTCTTGATTTGCAATTTCCCAGGGGAATGTTGTTTTATCTTCATGTATGAAAAATACAGAGTATCCATGAACTTTTTGTTCATTACCTTTTGGTATAAGTGAGGCATGAAATTTAAGGAAAGATTTACTTCAACAAATAGCATAATGAAAGAACATGCTAACAGTGTAGCAATAGCATTATTGTAAGGATGCCATGTTGCTGCCATGAAGGAGGGGACACGTCTGAGACTCTCTTTCAAGACTCTTCATCTCATGTTCTCGATAGTTATTGCTTACTTATTTAGTATTATTATTATTATTCTTTTTCTATTTGCACAGTTTGTTGTCTTTTACACATTGGTTGTTTGTCCATCTTGTCGGTTCCAGTCTTTCCTTGATTCTACTGTGTTTCTTGTATAACCTGCAGGAAAATGAATGAATCTCAGGGTTGTACATTGTGACATGTATGTACTTTGAAAATAAATTTACTTTAAACTTTGAACTTTTGAAAGACATGATGCAAGAAAATGCTGTCTTAAAATGCTCATAGCTTTAGCTTGATCACAGAGAGAATAAACAACTCTATGCAAAGCAATTAGTTAAGAAGAGCAGGGAACACAGTGAACGCTCACTGAACTATTGGCCTGCCTTTAAAAACCAAAGAGACAAAATAAATTGATTACAAGATATGAAGATGTGGTTGGTGCAGTAAGTGGTGGCTCATAGCTCTAGTAACACAGGTTCAATCATAACCTCCAATGCTGTCAGTGTGGAGTTTGCATGTTCTCCCTGTGATTGTGTTTCCTCAGGATATCTTCATTATCTTCCCACAATCTTCATTATCTTCCCACATTCTAAAGATGAGCTGGCTTGTTATAAGGAAATTATGTAAGGGAATGGGATTGCTTTGTGAGCAGACATATACTATATGGGCTAAGTAGCTTCTTTTGATGTCACAAAGGAAAATGGAAATATGAGAAATAAATGTTGAGAATACCAGTGAAAATTTTAGAAACATTCTATTGTCAAAGTGACCGGAGACAGATTGTGCACTGAGGAGGGTCCATGCAAGATGAAGTCTAACTGATATGAAGATTGGTGGAGGGGCAGGTAGTGTTGAGGAAAACAGGAAGGATACAGAAGGACCTAGACAGATTAGGAGAATGGGCAAGAAAGCGGCAAATGAAATACAATGTTGGAAAATACATGGTCATGCACTTTGGTAGTAGAAATAAATGTGCAGACTATTTTCTAAACAAGGAGAAAATCCAAAAATCTGAGATGCAGAGGAACTTGGGAGTCCTTGTGCAGAACACCTTGAAGGTTAACTTGCAGGTTGAGTTGGTGGTGAGGAAGGCAAATGCCGTGTTAGCATTCATTTCAAGAGGTCTAGAATACAAGAGCGGGGATGTGATGCTTTGGTACTGGTGAGGCCTCATCTTGAGTGTTGTGAACATTTTTGGGCCCCTCATCTTAGAAAACATGTGCTGATATTGGAGAGGGTTCACAAGGATGATTCCAGGAATGAAAGGGTTATCGTACAAGGAACGTTTGATGGCTCTGGGTCTGTATCTGCTGGAATTTAGAAGGATGAGAGGGATGCGGAGAGGATGTTTCCCATGGGTGAGGAGAGTCTAGGACAAGAAGGCACAGCCTCAGGATAGAAGGGTGCCCTTTCAAACAGAGATGAGGAGAAATTTCTTTCACTAGATGGTGGTGTATTTGTGGAATTTCTTATCACAGGCAGCTGTGGAGGCCAGGAGGTTGGGTGTATTCAAGGCAGAGAGTGATAGGTTCTTGATTGGCCATGACATCAAAGGTTACAGGGAGAAGGCCAGGGAGTGGGGCTGAGGATCGGCCATGAATGAATATCGGTGCAGACATGATGGGCCAAATGGCCTTCTTTTGCTCCTAGGTCTTATGGTCTAATAGGAATGAAATGTGTGCTGATAATGATAGATCTGTGGAAATGATTTACAACCTCAGAGGTTGCATACCTTCTGTTCTAACGTCTAACACATAATCTATTCCATTTTGCAAAGCCTTATTTTAATACTAATGTGCGTTAACTGAGTAATCAAATAAAACTAACTGCATTTATAACCATAGTATAGGGTCAAACTATTAACTTCCCTCGTAATATTTTACAGTAGGGTGTTATCAGTCTTTGTTACGAACATAGTAGGTTAACCACTTCATGAGTCCAGAGAGTAGGTGTCAGTCCACCATAATGTGTACAGTTATTTCAATTACCCTGCTTTCTCTGCTTGAAGTCTAACATGATTATCTGATTGGAACTTGAAACCAATTATTTCAAATAAATTAATCTTCTGTGCAGTAAAAACAAGGGCGCTGATATTCTCCGTATCATTGACAGGCTGTTCAAAATATCAAGGGACTTGATCATCCTGTTAGAATGCCAATAAGATTAGATCAGGGTGTGTTTATGCTTATGATCGATTTCTTGGAAATGCCAAAGAAATCTAAAAGATGATTGAAACTAACAGTGCAAAGTTGAAAAAAAATTAAAGGCTTGAACATTAAATGGATCTGATGCTTTTCTCATTGCTGATTTTGAACTTCTGACTAATTTATTTTTATTTTTCAAATGGTTTGATGAACCAAGAACATGGTACATTACATATTACTCAATCTTAGACAAAGTACACATGCACTGGCAAGTTTATCAGAAAGTGTAAAAGGAATTATCCAGTTATTATAATCCACACACTGAATTCAGTTTGCGAAAGCAAAATTCCAGCATTGGTGACAATTTATCTCTGTTTTCAGGAACTTGGAAGAATTAGGGTTCACAAAATGAGCTTGTGATCTATGGGCATAATATGAATATTCTTCTGCTCACATGAAGCACCATGAGACATGAATTGAATTAAATTGACTTTGAATTGACTTACATCCTTCACATACATGATGAGTAAAACTCTTTACGTTGCGTCTCCGTCTAAACGTGCAATGTGCAATTTATAGTAATTTATAATAAATATTATGTATAACAGGATAGTCAATATAACATAGAGATACAGTTGCATCAGCATGAATTAACCGGTCTGATGGCCTGGTGGAAGAAGCTGCCCTGGGGCTTGTTGGTTCTGGCTTTGATGCTGTGGTACCATTTCCCGGATGGTAGCAGCTGGAACAGTTCGTAGTTGGGGTGACTTGGGTCCCCAGTGATCCAATGGGCCCTTTTTACACACCTGTCCTTGTAAATGGCCTGAATCATGGGAAGTTCACAACTACAGATGCGCTGGGCTGTTCACAGCACTCTCTGCAAAGTCCTGTGACTAAGGGAGGTACAGTTCCCATACCAGGCAGTGATCAGTGATACAGCCAGTCAGGATGCTCTCAATTGTGCCCCTGTAGAAAGTTCTTAGGATTCGGGGGGCCATACCAAACTTCCTCAACTGTCTGAGGTGAAAAAGGTGCTGTTGTGCCTTTTTCACCACACTGACGGTATGTACAGACCATGTGAGATCCTCGGTGATGTGGATGCCAAGGAACTTAAAGCTGATTACCGTCTCAACCCCAGATCCATTGATGTCAATATGGGCTAGCCCGTCTCCATTCCTCCTCTAATCCACAACCAGCTCCTTTGTTTTTGCAACATTGAGGGAGAGATTGTTTTCTTGATACCACTTTGTCAAGGTGATGACTTCTTCTCTGTCGGCTACCTTATTATTATTCGAGATTAGGCCAATCAATGCAGTGTCATCAGCAAATTTACTGCATTTAAATGTTACTACATTTAAAAATGCCATGGACACAAGTGCCTAGACCAGGGGTCAGCAACCTTTACCGCTGAAAGAGCCACTTGGACCCGTTTCCCACAGAAAAGTAAACACTGGGAGCCGCAAAACCCGTTTGACATTTAAAATGAAATAACACTGCATACAACGTTTTGTTTTGCCTTTATGCTATGTATAAACAAACTATAATGTGTTGCATTTATGAAATTGATGAACTCCTGCAGAGAAAACGAAATTACATTTCTGCATGCAACAAAAACATTTTGAACTCCGAAAAAGAGACGTTGGGTTGAAGGTTACTTTTAAGTAAAATACTCAACGTCTATTTGAGTCCTTCTTGTATTTATGAAAAACGCCAAACTTAAATTTGCCGCCAGCAGCAAACCAAAAATAACGTCAGCCAGCTGTCAACCTGAAAAATAAAAGGACTATTTCACTGAACAATGAAAACATATGAATATACGTAAAATAATAGGCAATTAAAATATTTATCATACTTGTTCAGGTTGACTCACACCTGACAATGCAGTCGTATTCAGTAGGGATGGATCGATGCTTAGGGGAGTGACTGGGAAGGATAATGTGTTTTTTTCCTCTCTGAACTCACAGAAGCGTTTCCCAAACGATGTTTGCATTGCGATGATTGCAGAATGTAAATACTCCGAATTTATCATGTCGTGACCTTGTTTGAACTCTCTCAAATTGGGGAAGTGAGACAAAGTGCCTTTCTGTAAATCTCTGGCAAGCAACGTCAACTTGCGCTCGAATGCCAAAACATCCTCCAACATGTGCAGGGCTGTATGTCCTTACCCCGTTGAAGAGCTGTGTTCAGCGTGTTCAGGTGCGCTGTCATGTCTACCATGAAGTGTAGCTTTTCCAGCCACTCTGGCTGTTCCAGCTCAGGAAAGGTGAGCCCTTTGCTGCCCAGGAAAGTTTTCACTTCTTCCAGACACGCGACAAAGCGTTTCAGCACCTCCCCTCTGGACAGCCAGCGATAAAAACAAGTTGCAGCGGCATGCTACACGCAGTCAGTAAACTGCAGTCAAAGATAGCTTTATTCGAACTAAACAGCCTTGCTTTTAAGCCTCCCTCAACCCGCCCCCCCATGGGCGCGGATGCTCCAAAAGACACGTACTCACAAACCCCCGTAGGCTATCTCCCTTAGCCTGAACGCTGGCTAATTGTGAGCCGGTTCGGATGTGTCAGAAAATGGGTCGCCACAACGTCTTATTTAGATTGTACAAGATCACCATAATCTTCAAATTTAGATTTACATTTCAAAAACTAACAAACTAACATAAAATACATTTTAATTAAATACTGACCATGTAGCGGTGTGCTACACGCAGCGCTAAAATTACGACACGGAGTCGGTAATTGCAGTCGAAGGAAAAAACTTTATTCGAAATCTTCAGCCTCACTTTTAAGCCTCCCTCAACCTGCCCCCCCCCCCCATGGCGCAGAGGCTCCAAAGCTCTGTGCTCGCAAACCCCCGTAGGCTATCTAATTGTGAGTCGGTTCGGATGTGCCAGGAAAAGGGTCGCCACAACCAATTATTTCCCAAAGCAACAGGGAGCCGCAGCACAGACGTAAAAGAGCCACATGTGGCTCCGGAGCCGCGGGTTGCCGACCCCCGACCTAGACATTCCTTTACACAGCTCCAACAATCTACTCAACCTGAAGCAGAGCAACATTGCATCCATTCCTGGGTGTCCTGATATCCATCTGTAAATTTTGCCACTGATATTTTGGCAAGATTTTCTCTTGTCTTACTGTTAGTAAATTCCTGCAATTGAAAGCATTATTAATATATACAACAATTATTTGCAGCGAGGTTTTTCAAACCCTTTAATCTAAAAGTTGACCACAAGTCAGTCACAGAAGAACCAGGTTTCAGTAATTCTTTTTCTCCCGAGATAAAACCATAAGACATAGGAACAGAATTAGTTTATTCAACCCATCGAGCCCACTCTACCATTTGATCATGGTTTGTTCATTTTCCCTCACAACCCCATTCTCCTACTTTTCTACATAACCTTCAAAGCCTTTACTAATCAGGAACCTATCAACCTCCACTTTAAGTATACCCAATGACTTGGCCCCCACAAATTCACCACTCTCTTGCTGAAGAAATTACTCCTCACCTCTGAAGGGACTCCCTGTATTCTGAGGCTGTACCCTCTGGTCCTAGACTCCCCATGTTTACTCTGCCTATGCCTTTCAATACTCAACAGGTTTCAAAGAGACACCCTTCATTTTTCTAAATTATACTATTTAGATTGCCAATATTCTGGCTGTGATTTTTTTTATCTAAGATCTATGGATTTCCACTATCTCAAATACATGCTCCTGGACTGATTTTCTTTGGAGGTCAAAGTCAGAGTCACTCTCCACTTCCTAGCTCGTGCTGCTCCCCTCTCACATGCCCATTACTGTATTAGGGAGTGGTGTTCTAATAGACAATAGATAATAGGTGCAGGAGTAGGCCATTCAGCCCTTTGAGCCAGCACCACCATTCACTGTGATCATGGCTGATCATTCACAATCAGTATCCCGTTCCTGCCTTCTCACCATATTCCTTGACTCCGCTATCTTTAAGAGCTCTATCTAACTCTTTCTTGAAAGCACCCAGAGAATTGAACTCCACTGCCTTCTGAGGCAGAGTATTCCATAGATCCACAACTCTCTGGGTGAAAAAGTTTTTCCTTAACTCCATTCTACTGTCCACTGTCTCTAAGACCACTGTCAAGCCATAATCCAAGGGTGGATTTGAAAGTTCTTCTGTCATCTGTAATTGTGCTGAGAGGCAAACCTAGAACATAAGAAATAGGAGCAGGAGTCGGCCATCCGGCCCATGAAGCCTGCTTCGCCATTCAATAAGATCATGGCTGATCTGACCATGGACTCATCTCCATCTACCTGCCTTTTCCCCATAACCCTTAATTCCCCTACTGTGCAAAAATCTATCCAACTTTGTCTTAAATATATTTACTGAGGTAGCCTCCACTGCTTCGTTGGGCAGACAATTCCACAGATTCACCACTCTCTGGGAAAGGCAGTTCCTCCTCTTCTCCATCCTGTATCTACTCCCTTTGAGTTTTGAGGCTATGTCCCCTAGTTCTAGACTCACCTACTAGTGGAAACAACTTTCCTGCCTCTATCTTATCTTTTAGCAGCATTTAGCGCCCATTCATAATTTTGCATGTTTCTGGAAGATCTCCTCTCATTCTGAATCTTAGCGAGTATAGTCCCAGGTGACTCAACCTCTCCACATTGTCTAACCCCCTCATCTCTGGAGTCAACCTGGTGAACCTCCTTTGTACTGTAGAAGAAGGACTTTGTGGCACAGAGGCAAAACTCTGATGGGTTTGTACTCCTCCTTTCTCGATAACATTCCAGGATCTGATTGTTCTGTGGCCCCATTCAACATATCATGCCACATACCCCAACTGGGTCAACATACAACTGTTATCCCTACCTCATCCTTATCTTTGTGCACAAAAATGTGCAATGACTGTTCAACTGTACAGAGGGCCTAAGGTTAATGCCTTGACAAACTGCTATCGAATATATCCATTTTAGAGCACAATCAAGTTTTGGGCACTGAAACATACTGGCTAGTTTCAACAGTTCTTATCACCTCATTAACATGTCTGTGGCATTTACTGAAGTACTTTAGCTCTGATACTGCCAGTTAGCTCTTGGTTGATTAGAACACAGAACAAAGACCAGTATAGCACAAGGACAGGCCCATCAGCCCAAAATGTTATGCCAAATTAATTAAGCTGGTAATCAAATGTCCAAGTAAACTAATCCCTAGACAATGTTCTCATCCTTCCATTTTCTACACATTCATGTGCCCCATAAACTCTTCTTTGGCTTCTAGCCGAGTACAGGTATCGATTGTAACCAATGTTTCGATGACAAACTGTTATCTTCATCAGGGATGATGCCTGGGCGTGTCTAGTCCAGTAGAATTTATAGTCCCGTAGTCTGTCCCTCTTGTTTGGTTAGTCCTCATCGAGTCAGGTTTCTGCTCTCTCACCTTGCTTACAATCAAATTTCAGTTCTTACCTAGAGCGAGACCTTCACCTTTAATAAAATTCTTTACCTCTGGTTTTATTTCAATGGCTTCCTTTACCAGGCGGTCCCAAAAGCCATTGAGTAGTTTTGTGGTGTTGGAGTCAATCCTATAGTCAGTGCATATGCAGTGTTCTGCTATTGCCAACTTTTCTGGGTAACCCAAATGAATACACCTGTTGTGCCCCTTGATATGGGTTTCCCTCTCCTAGAATCCAGCACCAACCTAATTTTCCCAATTATCCTGCATATTGAAATCCTTACAACTATTGTAACATTGCCCTTTTGGCACGCATTTTCTATTTCCCATTGTAATTTGTAGACCACATCCCTACTACTGTTTGGGGATGTGTATATAATTCCCATCAGGGTCTTTTTACCCTTGCAGTTCCTTAGCTCCATTCACAACAATTCAACACCTTCCGACCCCATGTCACCTTGCTAAAGATTTAGTTTCATTTTTTACAACAGAGAAACGCTGCCCCCTCTGCCTTCCTGTCTGTACTTTTGATACAATGTGCATCCTTGGACATTAAATTATGAACTTCTTTCAGCCATGATTCAGTGATGTCTACAACATCATACCTGCCAATCTGTAACTGTAACAGGTTCATCTACCTTATTCTGTATACTGTGCACATTCAAATGTAACACCTTCAGTCCTGTATTCACCCTTTTCAATTCTGTCCACCTTTTACATTGCAACTCATCCTGCTGCGTCATCAGCCTCGCCCTGCTAGGAGTCTCACTACACATTGCTTCTGTTTGTAAATACCTTCTAATAATTTAACCAATACTAATGTCAGACTCACTGGTCTATGATTTCCTGGTTTATTCTTAGAGCCTTTCTTGCTCAGTGGAACATTAGCCATCTCCTGTCATCCAGCACATGGCTAAGGATATTTTAAATACCTTTGCTCTGGCCCTTGCAATTTCTGCACTAGCCTCCCACAAGGTCTGTGGAAACAGCTTTTCAGACCCTGGGGATTTATCCACCTCAACTTGCCTCAAGACAGCAAACATCTCCTCTTCTATAATCCGGATATAGTCCATGACCTCTCTACTATTTTGTCCCAGTTCTATAGATTTTGTGTCTGTCTCCTGAGTAAATAGGTGCAAAAAATCCTTTTAAGATCTATCTAATCTGTTTCAGCTCATGCATAGATGACCATGCTGATGTTCAAGAGGACCAATTTTACCCTTCGCTATCCTTTTGACCCTCATATATCTGAGGAGGTCCTTGGGCTTCTCCTCACCAAGTTTGCTAGAGAAATCTCATGGTTCCTTATTTCCCTCTTTATTGTTCTCTTGCATTTCTTCTACTTCTCAAGTGCCTCATTTTGTTCCTTGCTGCTGATACCTGCTATGCATCTCCTTTTTTTTAACCTAGGCCTCAATATCCATTGAAAACTAAGTTTCCGTAAACCTGTTAGCTTTGCCTTTAATTTTAACAGGAACATACTAACAAAATACTCTTAATAAGACTGCTTAATGTCATTTCCTGTACACAGGTGCAAGGAGAATGCAATAATTGTTACTCTGGATCCACTGCAGCACTAAAAACCCCACAAAAGATAAAAAACACAACAATAATAATATAATAATGTTAAACCCACAATAATTTTAAATACTTAAGATAGCTTATAATCATTGTATACCCATAAAGTGTTGCTAGGCTGTACATAAGGTGACTGACAGGAAATGATAAAACAGTGGTGGGGTTGTGGGTGGTGGTTGATCAGCTTTACTGCTTGGAGAATGTAACTGCTTTTGAGTTTGGTGGCCCTGGCGTGGATGCTATGTAGTCTCCTTCCTGATAGGAGTGGCATAAACATACAGTGAACAGACAGGGACTGAAGGGATATAGGCCATCTGCAGGCAGGTGGGGTTAGTTTGGATGGGCATCATGGTTGGCGCAAATATCATGGACTGAAGGGCCTGTTCCCGTCCTGTACAGTTCTACTTTCAATGTCTATGTGACGCTAGGATTATTGTGGTGATGAGTTGTGGATGTAATCTGGTCCAAGTTAGTTCGTCAGGGTAAAAACGTCTTTCCAATAGCAGGGTTGTGGGGCACATGTCCTGTAGATCAGGCTGTACTAATGGAGAGAGGAAAGCTGAGTCAATATTATAAATATCCAAAGGACTAATGGTAATTGCTTTGACGTGTGAGGTACAGAACAATAATTAAATGTCAGTATCACACATTGTGATTTCACTTCCAATGAAAATGCCACCAAGTTTTGCAAAAGCAATTCCTCTTCCCTTTCTGGCCTTCTCATCTCTTTCTTTTCCAAGAAACAAGAAACTACCCTTTTCAGCAGCTCACATTACTCACACTCTGACCTTATACAAAATACTCAGATCAGTAGCTCGGAATTAGTTATCCTCCCTGACCCTTGTGGATGAATGCACAGTTCCATACTAGTCCATGATTAGTGCATCATGGCTTAGTATGGAAACACCAATGCACTTGAATGGAAAAGTCTACAAAAAGTAATGGGTATGGCCCAGTCCATCACAGGTAATATCCTCCCCACCATGGAGCACATCTACACGAAGCATTGCCACGTCCTTAAGATTTATTGCTTATTTATTTATTATTATTATTTCTTTCTTTTTGTATTTGCACAGCTTGTTGTCTTTTGCAGACTGGTTGAACGCTCAAGTTGGTGTGGCCTTTTATTGATTCTGTTATGGTTATTATTATGGATTTATTGAGTATGCTCGCAAGAAAATGAATCTCAGGGCTGTATATGGCAGTATATACAGAATGTACTTTGATAATAAATTACTTTGAAGTAGAGCAAGTCCCATTGGGAACACTAGATACAGTAGATGACCCCAACAAACTTGCAGGTGAAGTATTGTCTCACCTGGAGGGACTATTTGGGCCCTGAATGGAGGTGAATTTGACCTAGATTGGAGAGCTGCTTTGTCAAGCACCTTCACTCCATCTGCAACAAGTAGGATTTCCCAGTGGCCAACCATTTTATTCCTATCCCCATTCCTTCTGACTTGTCAGTGATCTCCTCATGTGCCATAATGAGGGCACTCTTAGGTTGGAGGAGCAACTCCTCATATTCTGTCCAGGTAGCCTCCAACCTGATGACATGAACATTGATTTATCTAACTTCCAGTAATTCCTCCCCCCCCTTCTCTCTTCTTCCATTCCCCAATCTGGCTCTCATCTTACTTCTTCTCTTCATCTCACCTGCCTATCACCTCCCTTTGGTACCCCTCTTCCTTCCCTTTCTCCCATGGCCCACTCTCTTCTCCTATCAGATCTTTTCTTCTGCAGCCCTTTGCCTTTTCCACCTATCGCTTCCCAGCTTCTCACTTCATCTGCCCCCCCTCCCCCTCCCAAATAGGTTCTCCTATCACCATGTAGCTTGTCCTCCTTCCCCTTCACCCACATTTTTATTCTGACTTCTTCCACCCTTCCTTTCCAGCTCTGATGAAACGTCTCAATCCAAAACGTCGACTGTTTATTCCTTTCCATAGATGCTGCCTGATGCTGCCTGATCCAGCATTTTGTGTGTTTTACTCTGGATTTCCAGAACTCTGGATCTGCAGAACCTCATGTGTCATGGAGAAGCAAATGTATTGAATGAAGTTTCCATTAACCAAATCAGCTTTCCGTGTAGAAGTTTATTTATTATGAGTTTGATCGACAATGGTACTGGGAGACATCGGCTGTTCAAATTTCAAAGTTCACAGTATGTTCATTATCAAAGTACATACGTATATGGAACTATATAAAACCCTGAGATTTATTTTCTTGTAGGCATACACAGTAAAGACAAGAGACACAATAGAATCAATGAAAGACCACCCACAACAGGATAGACATACAACCAATGTGCAAAAGGTAACAAACTGCACAAATACAAAACAAGAAAAAAATCAATAGATAAATAAACAACAAATATCAAGAAGATGAGTCATAGAGTCCTTGAAAATGAGTCCATACATTGTTGAGAAGTTCAGTGATGAGACAAGTGAAGTTGAGTGAAGTTATCCCCTCTGGTTGAAGAGCCTGATGGTGGGGGTGGGGGTAATAACTGTTCCTGAATCTGGTGGTGTGAGTCCTGAGGCTCTTGTCCCTTCTTCCTGATGGCAGCAGTGAGAAGAAAGTGTGTCCTGGGTGGTGGGAGTCTTTAATGATGGAAGCTGCTTTCCTGAGACAGCACTCTGTGTAGATGTGCTCAGTAGTGGGGAGGGCTTTACCTGTGATAGACTGGGTTGTATCCGCTACTTTTTGTAGGATTTTCCATTCAAAGGCATTGGTGTTTCCATGCCAAGGGGTGTTTATCCAGTTTACTCACTGCTTCATATTTCTCTCAGGCTGTGTCATGGTGAGACCTGACGTAGATTGGGGGACCGCTTTGTCAAGCTCTGCTCCATCTGCAAAAAAAATCTGATTTCTCAGTGGCCAACCATTTAAATTCCCATCCCATTCCCATTCCAACAGGTCGCTCCATATGGTGCCTGAACTGCTGAGTTCTGCCAGCATTTTGTACATGCTTCTCTGTGGCACTGTGCCATGACACTGCTCAGCTACAAAAACAGTTTAGTAATTGCCCCTGACAAATGTGATGTAAGTATATTAGGCACCTTCATTTTATTTTATAATGCCTGCTGATTGAACTATATCTGATCAACCTTTTGATCTGTTCTGCGCTTGTCAAAGGGAAGCTATTGTTCAAGTTCAATAAAATTGACAGCAATGAACAGTTGACTATGAATCCTATCACTATAATTAGGTATTAATGGATAATAAAGCTGATTTGTAAAACTGGCTATAAAATCCCCTTATAATCAATTCTTCCTGCAAGGTGTGTAGTTTTGAATCATATCAGAAAGGACCAGGATTAGATTCAAAATTTATCTTATCTCTGGATAATACAGGCCTCTTTAATCCAAAACAGAATCTCTCAGTGCCAGGTGCAGTCTAGCATTGTCAGTTGTGCTTTGGCATTTACTTGGTGTCATTTTTGCTTGCAAATGAGGGTGAGGAAAGAGGTTCATCATCAATGACTATTAGCCCAAGAAATCTGTTTCAGGGCAATCAAAACAATGCAGGCTGAGGGTACACCGTGAAATCTCAAACAAACAATAAACCACAAAGATTTCCCCTTTCTGTCGAGCTGCAAACTAAACTATTTTGCTGCGAATCTGAGCTCTGCAGTAGAGGAATATCCCAGGACTGAGTTTGTGGTCTTTACTGATTTGACTGCGAGACTGACTCATGCAAACTCCAACCTTTTACTTCCCCATTTGTGGCCTCCATTCACATCAGTTATGTTAGCTAATGTTGATTTATGTTGGGAAGAGTTTGAAAGGCAGATGAACAGAAGAACACAAGAAATAGAAGAACATAAAACATATGAAACATAAGCAAGCATAGGCCATTCAGCCCTTCATGCCCATTTTCCCATCATGTTTGATCACTTACCTCATCACAATTTCCTGCACTAACCCCATGTTGCTAGATTCACTCAATAACTAAGACCATAACACCATAAGACACAGGGGCAGAATTAGGTCACTTGGCCCATTGAGTCTGCACCGTATTTCCATCATGCGTGGAATTTGGGATCAGCACGATGGGAGCAGACTTGATGGGTTGAATGACCAAATTCTGGTCCTATGTCTTATGGTCTTATGGACTGATTTATCATCCCTCTCAACCAAATTTTCCTGCCTTCTCCCATGTAAGCTTTGACTCCCTGATTAACCAAGAACAATTCAACCTCTGTTTTAAATGTACTCAATGACTTGGCCTCCACAGCCACCTGTGGCAATGAATTCCACAGATTCACCACCCTCTAGCTAAAGAAATTCCTCCTCATTGCCGTTCTAAATGGCCACCCCTTCATTCTGAGGCTGTACTTAAATGTCTATTACTCTTTCTCTTCAATATATTCATCAACTGAGCTCCATCACCTTTTAGGTGTGGAATTCCAAAGACTCACTTCTCTCTGTGTGAAGAAATTTCTTCTCCTCTCTGCCCTGAATAGCTGAACAGATATTCTGAGACAGTGGCACCTGGTTCTTGATGGTGCAAAACCTCAACTCTTCAACTACCCTGACATGTCCCATGATAATTTTGTACATTTTAGTGAGATCACCTTTCGCTGTTCTACATTCAAGCAAGTACAGGTCTGATTTACCTAATGTTCCCACACAATGAATCTAGCACCTTAGGAATCAATCTGGTGAATCTTTGCTGCACTTATATCGCGAGTATGTCCTTCCATAAATGGGAATACTGGACCATAGACAGAATTTTAGGTGTGGTTTCTATAATTACAGAAAGATGTCTCTACTCTTTTACTGTAATATACATTTTTCTTCCGATTTAATGACACTGAAATCCTGCTAAACACCAATACCAACACCGAGCAATCTGTTGTCATTTCAAAAATTCTCAAGCTTTATATTTTTCCACGAACTGGATGACCTCACATTTTTTTTCTGTAATATATTTTTTTTTTATTTACACTTCCTAATGGGGAGGAGGTTAGCTAGTGAGAGGGTACTCAGAGTTTTGACAAAGGCTCTATAGACAGTTAGTCAATGGTTTCAAGCCCCACTGCAAAGATTTAACAGATTTAGAGATTAATGCTGCAATTTCTGTGCAGTACCTCGGGAGAATGCTGCACTGTTGGCAGACCGGTCCCTTGTCTGAGATGTGAAAATCTATCTATTAACCAATGTGAAAGGAACCCTGGGCACAATTTGAATAAGGGCAGGGGTCACTTGCTCATTACAGTCAGTGTTTAATACCTGAATCGATCTAACTAAAACAAATTGGCCAGGATATTGGAAAAATTCATTTTAACATTGTGCATAGTGCAAGAGGGTTTCAGCCTTTATGTTGATGACTCATTGTTGTAGTTTTAAAGACTTTGGAATTTCAGCAACTTGACAGAGCAGACATGAGGAGCTGAATGGCCTATTCGACTTCTTTTTTGTATGTTTTATGTTCTTCTTTTTCTTATGTTCTTAAGTTCATCTGTCCCTCAAATGTCACCCTACAATAACCAGCTTTATGTATATGTTCAGCATCAACCATGCACCATCTGCCATGGCAATCAGGGAATGCGAGCCTTCTTAGGACCAATATGACCATAGGAGTATTGACATCAGAGAGAATGGAGGCAGGAGAAGCTGAGAAGAGGGGAAGATGACAAGTATGAGGGTGTTCACAGGATGATTAGGGTCTGGGGTGTCCTTGAAGGTGGGAGGGATGGGGTATTGCTGGCTGGTAGGTATTGGGTGGAAGATGTCAGGTTTGCTGATCAGGCCTCGGGAGGGATGGTTGACTGAGGGATTAGGAGGTGTGTCATATAGATGGGGAAAAAGTTTTCTGATGAAATATCAGTCAGTGCAGCTATGGCTTGTGATGAGAAAGCACTTCCTTTCTGCCACTGAGGAGACACAAGAGGAGTGCATCTAAACCTTATTCTTCAAACACTGCTGATAATATATTTGCATATTGGTTAGCTCATGGATTATCATTTGTGCTTGGCACGAAACTGCCTCTCCTCTGAATATTGATCATATTTGCTTATGTTTAGCAGTATAAAGTTCTTTGGATCCATTTATTACACTATTCAGTTATCAAAGGAAGATGATTAAAGTTATAACAGATGTTTATGGTGGCTGTCTGTGTAGATATATAAAGTGAACTGCTATCTGCATTCATAGGAGCTCAAGTGTTGTAAATGTGTGAAGCAACATTGTACTGGCCTCTGTGTCACAAAAACATGAAGTAAAAAGGTACCAGAGAAGGTGAAAAATAATTTATATAGTTGATACCTGTAATTTAAGTTAACTAATTAGGAAATAATAAGTAGGGATGAGATAAATAAATAATAATTCAGAAAGAAAGAAATAATAATTCAGAAAGATCTTTAAAATCTTTAAAAAGACAACTGTGCTTTCAATATGATAATTCCAAACAAACTCATCTCCAAATTCTGTAACCTGGGACTCAACACCTCCCTTTGTAACTGGGTGCAGACTGCAATCAGTAAGGGCAGGCAGCCACAGCTCTGCTACGATTTTCAACCCTGCATCCTCACCCCCTGACTCTACTCCCTGTCCAGTCACAACTGTGTGGACAAATTCTGGTCTACAAGTTTGTAGTTGACACCACTGTAATGGGTCATATCTCAAATGACCAGGAGTCTGAGTACAGGAAGGCGATAGTGATGTG
This sequence comes from Hypanus sabinus, assembly GCF_030144855.1. Taxonomy (NCBI): domain Eukaryota; kingdom Metazoa; phylum Chordata; class Chondrichthyes; order Myliobatiformes; family Dasyatidae; genus Hypanus; species Hypanus sabinus. The sequence continues at coordinate 5,802,180 of NC_082738.1, read as the reverse complement.
GTGTCATGACAACAACCTTTACCTCAATGTCAGCAAAACTAAAGAGTTGATCATTGATAATCATCTTTACTGTCAACAACACTACCTATTTTTATGTCATCTGCAAACTTACTTTGATTTGGACTTACTTGATATAGATGTAGATGCATTATTAGTTACAGAGGCATAAAATATAAGATGGCTACTCTCTACCATTATTATGTGCTGTGTTGAGGGCAATAATGTCTTTTTGACCATGATTGTTCTTGGCAAATTTTTCTACAGAAGTGGTTTGCCATTGCCTTCTTCTGGGCGGTGTCTTTACAAGACGGTGACCCCAGCCATTATCAATACTCCAGAGATTGTCTGCCTGGCGTCAGTGGTCACATAACCAGGACTTGTGATATGCACCGGCTGCTTGTACGACCATCCACCACCTGCTCCCATGGATTCACGTGACCCTGAATGGGGGGGGGGGCAGGGGGTGTGGTGGGGGAAGCTAAGCAGGTACTACACCTTGTCCAAGGGTGACCTGAAGGATAGTGGAGGGAAGGAGCTCCTTGCACCTCCTTTGGTAGAGATGTATCTTCACTCTGTCACCCTATGACTAATAAAACGTTGAATTCAAGGGAAACTTCTTTACCTGTGAAATGCTAAGAATGTGGAACACATGACCAAATGGGGAAGTTGTCTTTTTGACTTTAACCCCACTGCCCAAAAAGTCACACAACAAATTGAGTTGAAAGTACATTGCTGATCCATCATTATCACTGCTTCCGAATCCTGGAATTTTAAATCTAACAGCATTATGAGTGAATCTTCACCCTAGGGACACCTGCAGTTAAGGAAGACATTACTGCCTGCCCAGAATCGCTTAGGTCGCAGGAAGTGGATGTTGGCCATGACAAGAATGCTTAATTACCATAAAATTAAAAAGTCACAGATTTATCTCAGGCAAGGGTTCTCAACATTTTTTATGCCATGGATCCCTACCATTAACTGAGGGGTCTGCAGAGCCTAGGTTGGGAACCCTTGATTTAAGGTGAAAATTATCAGGAAAATGATATCATGAGGTTAAGCCTCAGTCACCTGAATATAACTTCATATTTTAATAGACATGACAGCAAATATACAGTGGCATCAGACAAACCTGGAAGCGGTGAGGATTCTCCAGAGGAAACCTGACATGTTTGTTACCAATCATGATCAAACCTGCCCCATCATCTCCAATGCCTACTTAGCTGGCTGCCAAACCTCGCAGAAGTTTTATATCATGTGCCTGGCATTCAGAAACATACCAAATCTATTTAAAATCAAGTGAAAATCAAAAAGTTAAAGCACCTTAACGATGATTAAAATAAGAAAATATGCTGGAAAGACTTTTAAACAATACATAAAAATGTAGCATGTAAATACTTACCTTGTCCTCAATTATTCATTTTCATTCAGGCCAATGGAGATGCTGTTTATACACCTGCTTAGCCTGGTTTCTCTATGCAGTTTTTTCAGCAAGGGAATTGCCCAGACCTCACATCCTGCTGTTGCCTTTCATGTGAACAACTTTAGAAGGGAATCAGTAAAGGCTACCAAATATTCATTAACCAGTTTGAGACACCCCTCTACATATATAGTATCCAGCATTGGGGACACTTACATAGAGAAACAAACAAAAGGCTTCATGGATTCAGAGGTAAAAATAAGAATGCGATTCACAGATAGTCATAAAGTCATAGAGTCATGGAGTTGTTCCACACTCTCACGACCCTCTGAGTGAAGAAGTTTCCCCTCATGTTGTCCTTAAACTTTTCACCTTTCACCCTCTGCCCATGACCTCTAGTTGTAGTCCACCCAACCTGGATAGTCTGCCAGTCAGATAGATATTTTGGGAAGGACTGACAAACATAACAGGATATTATGAAAATGACTTTCAAACCTGAATTATTATCTGTTTCTCTTTCCAGTGATGCTGCCTGACTTGCTAAGTGTTTTTATAACAAGGATTAGACATAATTAGGATAACCATAAATGCTGGCATGGACCAATGTGCTAATTGGTTTGTGTCTGTGATGTACATAATGTAACTGGTTATGAAATAAGATTTGGTTGAGGAGTAATAATTATAGTGAATGCACAGAGTGCAATAATTCAGTTCCACATAATAGTTTCTGTGCAATTTTATCTGCTTCCTTCTTGTGGATTCTATTTAGAAGTGTTTGTACAAAAAGGACACAGTAGTTTCATGCTCAGTTACCAGATGACTAATCCAATGTTTTGAACAGATTATCTTGAAGTATTTGTGCTTAGGCCTCACTTTAGCCAAAAGGGACTTTAAATTCAGGTGTAAAAATCTGGAAGTAAAATGCTTTCCCTAATAAAAATAAGACCAGCATAAAACTTTAATAAAAAGCATACTGCTTCACCAGTGTTCTCTGGGTCTTTGCCTGCTCAGGCCTCTGAGTGATTCCAGTCCCATTGCTGACTTTTAACAGTTCTCTAAATTGGCTTATTGCTGAAAGTGCTTCTTTAGGCCTTCATTTTGACATCCAGAGCAGTTCCAGATAAATCTTTATCCTATCAACCTTTAAAATGCAACAGTGGATGGCCAATTTTTGTTGAAAGTTCTGTGGGTCATCTTGCGACAGTACTTTGATAATGCCAAGCATAAAATAACATGGAACAACACGTGCAGAGACAGGCACCTCCCAGTCTCCACCCAGCTAACAGGAGTCAACTGCCACTTGTTTCCAACTCATCACCTGCAGCCTGTTCAAACCCAGCTCTTATCCACAATCCTTGTTCACCTAAAGAACCAGCCAACCTCAACCAGTTGCTCCTAGTCTTCGGTTACCTTGTTGTGTTAAGTATCCGTTCTCTCTTGTTTTGTGGCCCCTTGTGGCTTTTATTTTGCAGTTTGTTATTGAAGTTATCAGTCACTGCTAAATCATTTCTGTTGCTCTGTGTTTGGGTCAATACTTCCCTACAGTTCTTGACAAGGACTCCCTGCCCAGCAGCTCCTGCAGAATCAGAGGACAACTTTCTGTTTATTCAATCTTACTTTCAATAAAATAAAATTGGATGAATAGAAAGGAATACTACGTTAAAATACACTTTCAATTCTTAATTGATATTTTTAGTGCCATTCTTGGTTCCATGTGATATGCCCATCTCCGAGTCAGGATTAGTCCCACCTCAGAGACCAGAGCAGAAACACGTTTATGTGGTTCTATGGCAGGAAGGAGAAATGCTACACTGTTGAAGATGCCGTCATGTGAGAAATTCAACTGAGGTCTCCTCAGGGGGTGCTCCTGGCCATGTCCTCGATTTACCCTTCAGTCAACACCATTATAAAGTCAGTCATTGGTGGGGCTTTCTGTCACTTGTCTGCCAGCCAGCTCTCCTCCATTACAACAGAGAAAATAATTCAAAAAGTTGTAAGACATTTATGAACAATGGGGGGAATAAGCAGGACACAAAACATGTTTGTTTACATTCTTCACTTAAATGCACACTTGTCATTATAGAGTCATCATGGAGTGATATGACATGGAAACAGGCACATTGCACAACCTCATCCACGCTTATCTAAGTGCCACCTCATCCCACTTGCCCACATTTGGCCTGTATCCTCCCAAACCTTTCCTATCCATACACATATCCAAACATCTCTTTAATGTCGCTGTTATATTTTTCCCTGGCAGCTCATTCCATATACGCACCACATTCAGTGTGAAGAAGTTGCCCCTCAGGTCCCTTTTAGAACAGAGAACATACCACAAAGAAGTTAAAACAGTATGAGCATTTTGGCTCATGATGTTGTGTCAAACTAATTAAATCCCTTCTACCTAAACAATGTCTATATCCTTCTATTTTCTGCACACTCATGTTCCCAAGGGTCTCTTAAATGCCTCAGACATAATTGTCTCCTCTACACCCACTTGTCCCTAACTGTGCTCCAAAATGATAGCAGATGATTGTTTAATAAAACCAGATCCATGATGAAATATGAACCTGAGCTTCAGAGCATAAACCTATTTCAAAATAATTCCAGCATAAGATTAAGCAGGAGACCAAACACTGACGGTGGGGGTAAGAGAATGAATGTCAGAAAGTTTTACTTGGCTGAATGATATCTGCTACCAACTAAGAAAATATGATGTTTCTCAGGCTTTTTAATTTAGTAGACAGGTATCAGTTCCCAGTTTACAAATCTTGCATCTTTCCCACCACATGTACACATGCAAGGAAGATGTAAATACCACTCTCTTTCTACCAAAGGAAACTGTCATATTTTAAATCAAAGTTCATTCTTCAGCAAAGTCCAGATCGAATCCAAAATTAAGGAACTGGATGGACTTTCCCAGAAACTGGTTTTGCATATTTTCTTCTGCATCTGGGCAGATTTAAATAGAAATAAAAACTATTCACATGTCATTTGCCAGGTTGCTTTCATCCAATTATTTGCAAATGAATTGAAATTCAGCCTGGGATTCACACCGATACCATGACACCACCTTGCATTCAGCATTCGAACCCACAAAGTTTTTTCTTTTTCAATGTTCCTCATTTCGCTGATGGTTCTCATTCAAAGCTGCAATCAATGAGTTTTTATGGACCCCTCTCCATCAAATTCTATCAGAAAGAAGGGAAGGTCCTTTACAATGTCTGGTTTTAGAAGAATGCATTTAGCTAGAAATATAACAAGGGTTCCTTATTCATTCTATGAGTTTATTTCCACATCGTTACTTAATTTTCCAGAAAATTAATTTTTAGGGAAAATGCTGCAGCCAAGAGAACCATGTCACTAATTTATTTTTGCTTCTGCACTCCCTGTATCCAAGGAAGTGTTGGTAATGCTGGAGACAAACAGCAGATTAGTTCATTGTAGCTATTGACTGAATTTGCACATTCTCCTTTTGACTGCATGGGTTTCATCTGGTTTCTTCCAAGATGCTAAAAACGTGTGCTTTCAGGTTAACTGACCGCTGTAAAATGTCCCTGGTATGTGGAATCTGGAGGGAATTTGGAGAGAATAAAACAGGGTTAGTGTAGGCTCAGTATCAAAGACATTTGATGGTTGGTGTGGAATTAGTGGGCAAATGGGCCTGTTTCAGTGCTATATTTCTCTACTGATTTTCCCACCAAGCCACTGGTAATATAACACCAGTCATTTATTAGTCCAAGAACCTCTGGTGAAGGGGCTTGTTGTGTCCATTCCGGGGCAGCTCTCTCACCTTTGGCAACCACCAGACACTCAGCTCTCACCTGTGGCTCCAAGTAGCTGTCTACATGCAACAGCAGCCACACCCCAGTGCATGTGGGATAAAACAGGTAAGGTTAGGCAGCAGCCCATATAGCCAGGTGAGATGGGGACATGCCTATCCTAGCATGCAAAGTCATTTCCAGCAGACTGAATGGATGAGATTCACAGTGAGATCCAATGGTCAGGAAGGTGGTTCTTTGGAGAGTGAAGGGTATGAGAAAACACAGAAGATGTCATGGTCATCCATTGGCACCACAAGGAAGACCCCAGTTGTGATGCTTGTTCGTACCACTGGACTCAGACTTCTGAGGTGGAGAGGGTGGAACTGCCCCAGTGCAATGGCTTTTCCTCTTTAAAAACTCTCCCACACAGGTTTCCTGTCATTGTCGGACATGATAGACAACCACCAATTGATAGTACCCATAGGAACCCTGATGCAGAGTGGGATCTTGGGGTACAAGTCCACAGTTCCCTAAAAGTGGCAACACATGTAAATAGGAATGTAAAGAAGGTATAAGACTGTATCCAGAGATACCGGCCATGTGACAGATGCACTGCCACCTGGCTGGTCGGAGGACACACCACATGCCAATCAACATCTGGTCCCTCCCAACTAATCAATGCACACCTAAATTATTGGGCACCTTAATTGGATTATCATGCCCTGCCCCATGCTATAAAAGGTGAGACTTGGCCCTGGCTTGATGTCTCTTACAGACCACCTCATTGAAGGTAAGCGCATTGATTTATGTTTGGGAAGGTCTATCGTTTGTCCTGGTAAGGGAGCTGCAGCTATCCAAGGTCAAGGGGGATAGCTGTTGTAGTGCTTTACCCTTGTTCTTTGTATGTGTAACCGTACCCTGTCCCCACACGGCTTCCTGTGTATTGTAGTTGCTTGTGTTGACCTGACTTCCCCTTTAATAATAAATTCCTTCTTATTAAAACTGTGTGTCCAGGCCTCTACTGTTGAGACTCAAAGAACCAGTTATTTCCATCACAACAATGACCTACTTGCCCTCATCAGTGAGGGCATGGCGTATAGAGGTTGGCAAGTCACGTTCCAGCTGGTTCAATCACATTTGGAATATTGTGTGCAGGTCTGGTTACCACATTATCGATCTGAAAGTTTTGGAGAAGATGCAGCAGAGCTTCACCAGGATGTTTCCTGGAATGGAGCATATCAGTGTGACAAGAGATTGGACAAACTTGGATTGTTTTCTCTGGAGTATCAGAGGCTGAGGGTTGACCTGATAGAAATACATAAACTTTGGGTAGGTGGAGTCATTCACTTTGCATACTGATTGCCTCAGAGATTTAATATCACCTTCTTTCTCCACAATCACAGACCTGCCCTTTGTTCTTTTCTTTTACCTCTCATTCTTTCAAGGCTTTTATCACTGGCCTGCAACCATAACCTCATTCAGCTCTAAAGATGGTGACTATTTATTTATTGAGATACAGCACAGAATAGGCCCTTCCAGCCCATTTGTTCCACACCGCCCAGCAACCCTCCAGTTTAACCCTACCCTGACCTAATCATGGGACAATTTACAATGACTAATTAACCTACTAACTGCTACGTCTTTGGACTTTGGGAGGAAACCGGAGCACCCAGAGGAAACCCACATGGTCACAGGGAGAACATGCAAATTCCTTACAGATAGTGCTGGGAATAGAACCCAGGCCACTTGTACTATAAAGCATTGTGCTAACCATTATGTTGCCATGCTGCCCACAACTAGCCAAATTACATTCTCCACAATTTCTGTTTTTAATTCAATAATCTAGAGAAGATTGAAAGAAGTTTCCTCCAAGCTAGAGATTCCCAAACTTTTTTATACCATGGACCCCTACCATTAACCGAGGGGTCAGTGGGCTCCAGATTGGTAACCCCTGCTCTAAGCAGACACTTTGATAGCTACTGGACCTTGTTTGAGTGATTGACTCTGGACTAGAATTCAGTTACGCAGAACCAATTAAACATTCTTTTCCCTGCATTTAGGAGCTAGGTCCAGTCAAAGACCTGAAGCATTAGGGACCTATAAATAAATAGGGACACTTTTCGGACATAACTAAATGAATTGACTGGATATGATTGTAAAAGGTCACTTAACTTTGGCACAGGTATAGCTGGAGTTTTTCCACTGAGCCCCTCATTTCAACTCAATGTTGCTGGCCTCAGTGCATCATGTATTTTGTCTAATTTGCAAGAAAATATAAACATGGGATTATTGTACAATGTGGTATCAGCAGCTTTATACTCATTGGTTGCCTTTGCTTATTGCAAAACATTCTTGTACATGGGTCAAACAATTCAGCCCCTCCTCATGAGACAGAAGCATGTGAGTCTGACCCACAAGTCAGTGCACGACCAAGGGAGTGCTGGGCTCTCAGACACACTATTTGGAAATGACATCTAAACAAGGGAACTCCTTGCTCTCCAAAGGGACTGTAAAGAGTCTCATGGAACCAGTCAAGATAGTGTGAGGAGACATTCCCTGTTGTACTGGTGGGTGTGTGGAATGTGACAGTGGTAGAGGCAGAAACAATGGGGTCTTTTAAGAGACTCTTAGATAAGTACATGGAGCTTAGAAAAGTAGAGGGCTATGCAGTTTCTAGAGTAGGTCACATGGTCGCCACAACAATGTGGGCGAAAGGGTCCGTAATGTGCTGTAGATTTTCTATGTTTCTAAGTCTTCTATGCCTTGTCACACCCTTCATTCTCCACAGAACTTTGAAGAACCACTTTCCTGGCCGTTGGATCTCACTGTTGATCTCATCCACCCAGCCCGCCAGAGCTGACTTTGCATGCTAGGATAAGTAGAAGCTAGGATCTCACCAGGGTATGAGGCCACTGGCTATCTTCACCTGGTTTAGCCCACCTGTCGATGCTGTGTACCAGGCATGACTGCTGTCGCATACAAACAGCTCCTTGGAGCTACAGGTGAGAGCTGACTGTCCGGTGGGGACCAAAGGTGAGTGAGCTGCCCCAGAATGAACATTACAAGCCCTTTCACTGGAGGTACTACCCCTTGCTGAACACCCCATACACCCCTCCCCGCAGATTACATTTGGTGAACAGGAGAGGTATAAAATCCATGCTGAAAGATTAACATTAGCTAATAATTCATCAGTAGCACAAAGCACATGAATGGAACTAAGGGTCAGAGGCAGACTGCATCATTCTGTTTAACATTACTGATTGGAGATGGATTTTTGCCTATAATTCAAATCATCTATTTATTTGTTTAATTAACATTCTGGCACAGCTGACAAATAGATTTAGTGACCCAGACAATGGTAATATACCTTTCATTAACTGCTTGTTGAAAGGTTTGTCAAGGATACAACAGGATATAAATCTGTTGGAAATATAGGTGTGAAAATGCCAAGTGGAGTTTAAACACAGGAGGTTCTGCAAATGTTGGAAATCCAAAGCAGTGTACACCAAATGCTGGAGGAGCTCAACAGCTCAGGCAGCATCGATGGAAATGAATAAATAGTAAATGTCTTGGGTTGAGACCCTTCTTCAGGACAGAGATGGAAGGGGGATGATGCCTGAATAAAAAAGTGGAGGGAGGGAAAGGAGAACTAGCTGGAAGAGGATAGGTGAAGCCAGGTGTGTAGGAAAGGTCAAGGGATGGAGAAAGAGGAATCTGATATGAGAGGAAAGTGGACCATAGGGGAAACGGAAGGGGGAGGGGCGCCAAGGGTGGTGATGTGAAGCTGTAAGAGGCCAGAGTGGAGAATAGAAGAGAGAAGGGACAGGGAAAAAAGAAATAATTACCAGAAGGAGAATCAATGTTTGTGAGGCTTAATTCAGCCAAGTGGAGTTTAATTGAACCAAGTGTGATGTGGTTCAGTTCAGAAAGTCAAATGAAAGGGAAAAGTCTACAGTAAATGATAGGACCCTTTGGAGCATTGATATACAGAGGAATCTTGGGTGCAAGTCTAAAACTTCCTGAAAGGAGCAATGCATGTAGCACATAGCTGGCTGGTAAAGTATATTCATTGCTCTATATGTTGATTGTAACAGTTGGGAATTCATGCGGCAGCTATATAAAATGTTGCCAGAAGTATATGGAGGTCTTGGAATAGGTGCAGAGGTTACCGGGATTAGAGAGTATTAGCTCTAAGGAAATTGTTTTCTCAGGGGCATCAGAGACTGAGGGGAGTCCTGATAACAATGCAGAAAATTATGAGTATACAGTAGATAGATGATCAGAATATTTTCCCTAGGATAAAAAATGTCAAATACTAGAGGGCACGGTTTTAATGTGAGACTGCGAAAATGTATTGCAGAACCGCGAGGCAAGTTTGTTTTATTTTAATTTAGAGAGTTGTAGGTGCATGGAATGTGCTGCCAGTGAAGGTGATAGAAGCAATGTTAAAGCAGCACATGAATAGACAGGGATGGAGGGATGTGGACTACATACAAACAAGTAAGATTAGTTTAAATTGCCATTATGGGCTGTACAGACAGCATTGGCTGAAGGCTGCTGTTGCTGTGTTGTGTCAGGAAATGTAGAGGAAGTTTGACCCAAGTGTAGAGCAGTGGAGAAGGTTTAGCAGTGAGTGATAATTTTACTAATAAATCAAAAACAAACAAGCCACAAAACAAGAGAGAACAGATACTCTACACAACAAGGTAACTGAAGGCTAGGAGCGGCTGGCTGGTTTGATGGGTGAACAGAGATTGAATGAAAGCTGGGTTTAAATAGGCTGCAGGTGATGAGTTGGAAATGAGTGGCAGGTGACTCCTGTTTGCTGGGTGGAGACTGGGAGGTGCCTACCTGTGCAGGCCTGACAGTCCTGCGTTATCCCATGAGGTTAGACAAAGTTGGTATCAAGGATGAGAAACAATCCTGGCCCATCAAAGCCAAACCCAAAATCAAAACAGATAGATGGCTATATTCAGTAAGTTAAAAGTATTTTCAATCAGAGAACAAAACAGTTACCACCATCAAGTCATTATGAAGGTTTCAGCTTCTGGGCCAGAATTCATTCACCTAGTGCACGGTCTAAAATGTGACTGGGTCACATACATTTACTATCTTTCCTTAATTCCCCTATCATTGGAATTGGTATTGGTTTATTATGTACTGAGATAGAGTGAAAAGCTTTTGTTCATATACTATCCAAAGAGAATATGCCATACATTGAGGTAATAAAATGAAAACAGAATATACAGAACTGCAAAAGTCATATGCTCCTAAGCTGTAGAATTCAGTATCTAAAACTATATCAATAGGTCGAGAGCCTTAGACTTTTGTGCAGTACTGTAGTAATTTTATGTATTGCACTGTACTGCTGCCGCAAAAAAACAAATTTCATGACATACAAGAGTGATGATAAACCTGATTCTGATATGGGTCACTATTGTGGACTGAGAGTGGGAAGGGGGCAGGGAGAGGGGAAATTATGGTTGGCAAAAAGGGAAGGGAGAGGGGAGGGAGTGGGAAGCACCAGAGAGACTTTCTGTAATGATCAATATAACAATTGTTTGGAATCAAATGATCTTGCCTGGCGTCTCGGGGCTGGGTGTGTCTGCATTCTTGCCAACCCTGCTTCTGGCACTCTTCCTCTGCCACCTGTCCCACACCCCTCCCATGAGTTCAACCCTTGCCATTTCCAACATCCTTTGCTCCCGCCAGATTTACAAACTCTGTCTGTTTCACGTTGACAAATACAGTACTGTGCAAAAGTCTTAGGCACCACAACTATATACATATGCCTTAGACTTTTGTACTGTATTGCAGAATATGGTGTTGTAGGTATAGAGAAAGTGCAGTGCAGGTAGAAAAATAAAGTGTAAGAATCACAACAAGGTAGAATGGTAGATTAAGAGTTCACCATTCAGCATATGAGAGATCCACGGTAGAGCTTTATAATAGAGGGTAGTAGAAGAGAAATGACAGGGATGGCTGCATGATGTTCTCTTCTATTTATTCCTTCACAGGATATTGATGTCACTGAAAATGCTAGCATTTATTGTCCATTCTTGCTAGATCCTGACAGACAAGGCAGTTGGCCTGGAGTCACTTTTCTACCCAACTATAGATTTGCTTCCCAAAAGGACAGTAGCGAACACAATGGGTACTTAATATGTGGCAATCACATTGTCATTGTCGCTGAGAATAGTTTCCTGGGATTTGAACACTTGTCCCTGAACCCATGGTCCAGACCTCTCACTACGTCACATCATTAGCACCAAATGCCTGGCATCACACATGGCTTTAATGGAGTAAGTTCAGAATGCCACACAATTACATGCCACATCCTTGTAATTGCAGACATCAAATATTTCTGGATCATAGGGAGTTGCTAAGATGCAGGGACCACATTCAGACTCGTAGGATGGTCTGAAATAAATGTACAACTTGTGAACCCCAAAGACTGTGGCATTACTTCAACAAAGGGTAACTGCTGGGGACGTTAAGTTTCAGTTGTAGTTTTGTTTTGAATACTGACTTACCGTTGAGGTCATTACAACACAGATTATTATTTGAGAAAGAGTTTGTGGTGAGGCTTGAGTTTAGGTTCATCTCCTAGAATGGATTTGCTAATAATTGCGTGACCAAAACTAAACTGATAAAACCTCAATGAGATAGCAACTGGTAGATGCATAGCTGATTGACTAGATACACATGAGAGAGGTATTTGCATTTTTGATTTAGGGGAGCTTCACGTCAGTAGACAGAAATGAAACTACTGAAAGATTCAGCAGCAAAATTTTAGGAGTGGAGCTGAGAGATATGATTGGGGTAATCGCATTGTCGGGGAGTACTTTAAACCCTCAAACGCTCAATGGGAATTAGAGAAACAAATCTGCAGGGTAATTGTGGAGAGTTGCAAGAATAATGGGGTCATCATAGTTGGGGGTTTGAACTTCCCTAACATAGACTGGGAATGCTATACCGATTGAGACAAAGATGATGTGGAATTTATGAAGTGTATTCAGAAAAAAATCCTCAAACAGTATATATAGGGCCTTACTAGTGAGAGAACAAAGATCAGCCTACTATTGGGGAATATAGAGCATCAAACAGTACAACATTGGAAAAGCTACTTGGCCCACACTGATCTTCATGTCTGTTTATACTAAATGTCTTCTGGGTATCATCCTTATCTCTCCATTCCCTTCATATTTATGTATTTATCTAAAAGCCTCTTAAACTCCAAAGGGATGACAGGCAAATGGGAGACCTTTAAAGCTGCGATGGAAGAGTTCCAGGCCTACATGTTCTTGTTAGAGTGAAGGGCAAAGCCAGCAGGAGTTCTGTGCAGGTAAAAGAAGAGGCATGGGTCAGGTATAAATGGGATCAAGCAAATCCTTGCAAAAGTATAGACTACGTGGGAGTGTACTCAAGGAGAAAATCAGAGTGGCAAATTGGGGGCTTGAGATAGCTTTTATAGAGGGGATGGGAACCAGAGTGATAGTGCTGAAGATGAGGTAATTGGTTTACAAACAGAGACAAACTGAGACTCCCAGCAAGGAGAGGCTGATGAAGCAAAATTAGTCAGCAGGATGAGTTGCAATGTAAAAGGTGGACAGAATTGAAAAGGGTGAATACAGGACTGAAGGTGTTACATTTGAATGCGCACAGTATACGGAATAAGGTAGATGAACCTGTTACAGTTACAGATTGGCAGGTATGATGTTGTAGGCATCACTGAATCACGGCTGAAAGAAAATTATAGCTGGGAGCTTAATGTCCACTGTATTGAAAGGATAGACAGGAAAGCAGAGTGGGTGGTGTTGTTCTGTTGGTTTAAAAAAAAATGAAATCATATCATTAGAAAGAGGTGACATAGGGTCAAATGGTGTTGAATCATTGTGGATAGAGCTAAGGAACTGCAAGAGTAAAAAGACCCTGATGGGAGTTATAAGCAGACCTCCAAACAGTAGTAAGAATGTGGTCTACAAATTACAATGGGAGATAGAAAATGCATGCCAAAAGGGCAACGTTACAACAGTCATGGGGGATTTCAATATGCAGGTACTGTAGACTGGAAAATTAGGTTGGTGCTCGATTCCAAGAAGGGGAATTTCTAGAATGCCTACAAGATGGTTTTTTAGAACAGCTCGTGGTTGAGCCTACTAAGTGATCAACTATTCTGGATTAGTTGTTATGCAATGAACCAGAATTGATTAGAGATCTTAAGGTAAAAGAATCTTTTGGGGAAAATGATCATAATATGATCAAGTTCATCCTGAAATTTGAGAATGAGAAGCTAAAGTCAGATGTATCAGTATTACAGTGAAGTCAAGGGAGTTACAGAGGCATGAGAGAGGAGTTGGCCAGGGCTGATTGGAAAAGAACACTGGCAGGGATGATGGCAGAGCAACAATGGCTGGAATTTCTGGAAGCAATTCAGGAGGCACATTATATACACATCCCAAAGAGGAAGAAGTATTCTAAAGGCAAGATAACACAACCGTGGCTAACAAGAGAAGTCAAAGCCAACATAAAAGCCAAAGAGAGGGCACATAATAGAGTAAAAATTAGTGGAAACTTAAAGGATTGGAAAACTTCAATACTAACAGTAGGCAACTAAAAAAGTAATTAAGAAGGTAAAGATGGAATACGAAAGTAAGCTAGCCTATAATATTAAAGAGGATACCGAGTTTCTTCAGATACATAAAGTGTAAAAGAGAGGAGAGTGGATTTTGGACCACTGGAAAACAATGGCTGGGAAGATAGTAATGGGGGAGAATGAAATGACGGATGAACTGAATAATAAGTAAGTTACTCATAGCCCTGTTTTTCTAAGCTCCATGTACCTATCCAGGAGTCTCTTAAAATACCCTATCATATCCACCTCCACCACCGTCACCAGCAGCCCATTACGCGCACTCACCACTCTGCGTTTTTATAAAAAAAAAATCTTGCCCCCAACATCTCCTCTGTACCTTCTTCCAAGCACCTTAAAACTGTGCCTTCTCGTGATAGCCATTTCAGCCCTGGGAAAAAGCCTGACTATCCACATGATCACTGCCTCTCATCATCTTCTACACCTCTATCAGGTCACCTCTCATCCTCCGCCGCTCCAAGGAGAAAAGGCCAAGTTCACTCAACCTATTCTCATAAGGAATGTTCCTCAATCCAGGCAACATCCTTGTAAATTTCCTCTGCACCCTTTCTATGGTTTCCACATCCTTCCTGTAGTGAGGTGACCAGAATTGAGCACAGTACTCCAAGTGGGGTCTGACCAGGGTCCTATATAGCTGTAACATTACCTCTCAGCTCCTAAACTCAATCCCACAGTTGATGAAGGCCAATGCACCATATGTCTTCTTAACCACAGATGGTTTGAGTATCTCATAAACAGCTGATCTCCTGGGATTTTCACACCCACCAGTCTATAGAGTTTACAGAAAATGGTGCGAAAAACAAACCAAAAAACCTAGCGAGCGGCAGTTCTGTGGGCGATAAAAATCTTGTAAATGATCAATGTCAGAGAAACGTGGCCAGACTGATTCAAGTTGACAGAAAGGCAACAGTGGTGTGCAGAAGAGCATCTCCGAACACACGACACCTTGAGCATTGAAGTGGACTGGCTACAGTAGCAGCAGACCGTGAACATGCACTCAGTGGCCAATTTAATAGGTACAGGAGGTTTTAGAAGGTTCCTAAAAAATGGCCACTGAGTGTATGTCTGCATCAGTTAGTCACAATAAGACAATGGATAAATTCACATTTTCTAAGGGATATTAGGCAAATGAGGAAACATTTGATATGCACTTTACTGAATGGAAGTTGCTGGTTGCAAATAGTAGCTGTGCTCTGAGAGATTTGTTGATCAGTAACAAAATTATGCACAACATTTGAGATGTCAGATTGAGGGAGTGTCTCTTAAGAGGGATAAATTTAGAGCTGGCAAGGTATGTGAGATCTTTTGGGGCCTTGCAGCTGTCTAAACCTAGAGTTCAGGATAAATAGCAAAGAGTAAAATTCCACACATGTTGTCAGACAGAAGCACAGAAGGAAGCAACAGTTTAAAGTATGCAAATATTGTGTCAAACAAGGTGAATGGAAGAAAGGGAAATAATCAATTAATGAGAAAGAAATGCTACAAATACAAGGAGATAATTTGATCTTCAACACAGTGTGGAGGGTGGAAGTCTAGTGAGTAACTGAAGGAGCAAGACTAGTTCACAATTTCAAAGAAGCTGATGAGCTGTCAGAGGACAAATTCATGATATTGAATCCGTGCAAATAGGAAATGAAAGAACTTATTAGAGTCAAGAGGCCAAATATCTAATGTGGATCTTTTCTATAATAGAAAGAAGAATGTTGCCATGATGTCTGGAGTAATATAATTCCTGAAAAGTTTATAAGGAAGCTTGAAGAGGCAAAGAAGGTACTGAGACTGTACATGTATTCGACTGAGAAATGTGGTTGAAAGTTAAAATCAAAAGAATAGAAACATAAAAGCATAGAAAACCTACAGCACAATACAGGCTCTTGGCCCATGATGCTGTGCCAAACATGTATTTACTTTAGAAATTACCTAGGGTTACCCATAGCCCTCTATTTTTCTAAGCTCTATGTACCTATCCGGGAGTCTCTTAAAAGACCCTATTGTGTCTGCTTTCATCACTGTTGCTGATATCTCCTTTGTACCTACTTCCAAGCATGTTAAAACTGTGCCCTCTCGTGTTAGCCATTTCAGCTCTGGGTAAAATCCTTCGACTATCCACACAATCAATGCCTCTCATCATCTTATACACCTCGATCAGGTTACCTCTCATCCTCTGTCACTCCAAGGAGAAAAGGCCAAGTTCATTCAATGTACTCTCATAAGGCATGCTCCCCAATCCAGGCAATATCCTTGTAAATCTCCTCTGCACCCTTTCTATGGCTTCCACATCCTTCCTGTAGTGAGGTGAACAGAACTGAGCACAGTACTCCAAGTGGGGTCTGACCAGGGTCCTATATAGCTGTAACATTACCTCTCGGCTTTTAAACTCAATCCTACCGTTGATGACGGCTAATGCACCATATGCCTTCTTAACCGCAGTCAACCTGCGCTGCGTCCTATGGACTCGGACCCCAAGATCCCTCTGATCCTCCGCACTGCCAAGAGTCTTACCATTAATACCATATTCTGCCATTATGTTTGACCTACCAAAATGAACCACTGCACACTTATCTGGGTTGAACTCCATCTGCCACTTCTCAGCCCAGTTTTGCATCCTATCAATGTCCCGCTGTAACCTCTGACAGCCCTCCACACTATCCACAACACCATAAACTTTGTGTCATCAGCAAATTTACTATCCCATCCCACCACTTCCACATATAGGTCATTTATTAAAATCATGAGGAGAAGGGGTCCCAGAACAGATCCCTGATGCACACCACTGACCTCAGTGCAGAATATGACCTGCTACAACCACACTTTGGCCTTCTGTGAGCAAGCCAATTCTGGATCCACAAAGACCGGTTCCCTTGGATCCCATGTCTTTTTACTTTCTCAGTAAGCCTTGCATGAGGTACCTTATCAAATGCCTTGCTGAAATCCATATACACTACATCTACTACTCTAACTTCATCAATGTGTTCAGTCACGTCTTTTAAAAATTCAATCAGGTTCATAAGGCACGACCTGCCTTTGACAAAGCCATGCTGACTAATCCTAATCATATTATGCCTCTCCAAATGTTCATAAATCCTGCCTCTCAGGATCTTCCCCATCGACTTACAAACAACTGAAGTAAGACACACTGGTATATAATTTCCTGGACTATCTCTACTCCATTTCCTGAATAATGGAACAACATCTGCAACCCTCCAATCCTCTGGAACCTCTCCCATCCCCACTGATGATGCAAAGATCATTGCCAGAGGCTCAGAACTCTCCTCCCTTGCCTCCCACAGTAGCCTGGGGTACATCTCATCTGGTCCCAGAGACTTATCCAACTTCATGCTTTCCAAAAGCTCCAGCACATCCTCTTAATGTCTATATGCTTAAGCTTTTCAATCTGCTGTAAGACATCCCTACAGTCCGCAGGATCCTTTTCTGTAGTGAATATTGAAGCAAATTATTCGTTAAGTACCTCTGCTATCACCTCCGGATCCATACACACTTTTCTACTGTCACACTTGATAGGTCCTATTCTCTCATGCCTTATCCTCTTGCTCTTCATATACTTGTAGAATTCCTTGGGGTTTTCCTTAATCCTGCTCACCAAGGCCTTCTCATAGCCCTGTCTGGCTCTCCTAATTTCATTCTTAAGCTCCTTCCTGCTACCATCTTTTCCCCGTCTCATTGGAATGTACCAATGCAGAACGCAACACAAATACCCCCTCAACATTTGTCACATTTTCCTGAGAACATCTGTTCCCAATTTATGCTTCCAAGATCCTGCAACCATCCAATCCTCTGGAACCTCTCTCATCCCCACTGATGATGCAAAGATCATTGCCAGAGGCTCAGAACTCTCCTCTCTTCTCTCCCACAGTAGCCTGGGGTACATCTCATCTGGTCCCAGAGACTTATCCAACTTCATGCTTCATATTTCCCCTTACTCCAATTAAACACTTTCCTAATTTGTCTGTTCCAATCCCTCTCCAGTGCTATGGTAAAGGAGATAGAATTGTGATCACTATCTCCAAAATGCTCTCTCACTGAGAGACCTGACAGCTGTCTAGGTTCATTTCCCAATACCAGATCAAATTCAGTCTCTCCTCTTATAGGCTTATCTACATATTGTGTCAGTAAACCTTCCTGAACACACCTAACAAACTCCACCCCATTAAACCCCTTGCTCTAAGGAGATGCCAATCAATATTTGAGAAATTAAAATCTCCCACCACGACATTATTATTCCACCTTTTTATTATTATTCCACCTTTTATTATTATTCCACCTTTTATTATTATTCCACCTTTTCAGAATCTGTCTTCCTATCTGCTCCTTGATGTCCCTGTTACTCTTGGGTGTTTATAAAAAAAACACCCAGTGGAGTTATTGACCCCTTTCTGTATCTAACTTCCACCCACAGAGACTCCGTAGACAATCTCTCCATGACTTCCTTCTTTTCTGCAGCCGTGACACTATCTCGGATTAGCAGTGCCACGTTCCCACCTCTTTTGCCTCCCTCCCTGTCCTTTTTGAAACATCTAAAGCATGGAACTCAAAGTAACCATTCCTGCCCCTGAGCCATCCAATTCTCTGTAATGGCTACCACATCATAGCTCCAAGTAATGATCCATACTTTAAGCTCATCTGCCTTATGGGAGGAATTACAGAGGTTGCCTCTGTTGTATTTCAGTAGAGTAGTGTGATGACCCTTGGCAGCCATGGAACTGATCAGAAACAAAAGAGAATCTGCAGATGCTGGAAATCCAAGTAACACACACAAAATGCTAGAGGAACTCAGCAGGCCAGGCAGCATCTAGGAATGGAGTATAAACTGATCACCATATTTTAGGGACCAGATGAGATTGCAGACTGCAAATTCACTCAACCACTATTTCTTGAAGGAGCTAGAAACTTGGTAGGAAAATACCATTTAGAGCTGGATAAGAGTAAACAATTCATGAAGTTCCAAGACCCTTTCCAGTTTCTGACAAAGAGAAACTGAGAGTTGAGTTTGAAGGACTGTTTAAGGGAGAGGTCATCACTGCAATGGAATCCCTGGTAACCCTTGGGTTTCAAGCTTGATAGGTGTTGGTAAGCCAAGGATCTAATTCAATTCTCTCAATTTTGCTGAGAGACATTGTGGTCAACTTGCAAAGGGGCTATTCTTCGTGACATCTGAGTTTGAGGTTCCACTAATACATATGAGGAACATGAACATGAACATGTGTGTAACTAGAAGTGATTTTGACAAAAACTCTTCCAAACCTCCAAAAAACCTATATGAATTCTGTGTATATGAATGGTCTATTGTCCTGGCAGTGATATGTACAGCACTGTGTACCACGAGTACCGAAAGACAGATTGAAAACAGTGAATACAGTGTCGAACCTGCCCACAACAATGCTATGGATGAAGAAGTTGCGGTAAGGTATATCACTTGACTGAATGATACAATAATTGCATGCATTGGGTATGAAGGGATGGCTGGAAATGGAGCAGGAAACATCACGTAGTCTTGCTCCATACTTCCACATTCGAGCAGACTTCAGCACCTCTGAAGGATTGCTTCCAGAGGTGAGGGAGTGTGGGTACCAAAGGGAGAAATGCTAGAGCTCACAGTCCCTATATCTTGTCAAGGCAGCAGTTTCAAGAAAGACCTCATGAATGGCTCTCCTTGCTGGGAAGCTTCTTCAGAAATGTGTTGTGATGTGAATTGTAGAGATGCAATGGAGGCAAGTGGACAGTGGTTGAACATAAGATGCCTCGTAGACATTGAGCAAGGGCAACAGTGAATCTCCTCACAGCTAAGGTCAAAACTTTCAAACACACCTTAATTCAACCAAATCATCAGTATCATTCAAAAGCTGAAAGTTAACCATTGCAGCATTCCTGATGTGTGTTTGACAAACTTGAGTCCAAAACTTACTGCAGTTTCAGAAATTTGCAGCTAAATAGAAATTCCCTGATAATTCATTATCATATCCACATTTCAATAGAACAGCAGAGAATGCTGCAAAACCAGACAAGTTGCTCCTGAGAAAGACAGGAGAAAGCTCCACAGGCATCTTCCCATGTAGAAATATGCAGAGCCGAGGGTTTACTTCCAGCCCAGCCCAAAGGCAGATGAATGAACAAACCCAAACACCACTGCTAACAGCTGCAAGGTTGCAGAAGTGTGAAATTCAGACTCTAGAAATTCTGTGGATATGGAGATTTTGAACAACACACACAAGATGCTTGAGGAATAAAATGTCAGGCAGTGTCTATGAAGGAGGATAAAAGTCAATATTTCAGATGGCAATCCTTCAAAGGAATTGGAAAGAAAGGGGGTGGAAGCCAGAAAAAGGTGGAGGGGGTTGGAGTACAAACTGGCAGGTGATAGGTGAGAGCAGGTGAGAGAGAAGATGGGTGGGTGTGAGAGGGGATAGGATGTGAAGCTGGGATCAATAGGTGGAAGAATTGAAATCAACGGACAGAGAAAGGGATAGGATTGTCAGTGGAATCTGGGGAGTTGATTAGTGTTGTGAATTGGAGCCTGAGATGGTAACCAAGGTGTGATCAGGAGCCATGCATAGAGTCTGGGGAGACAGAAGTTGCAGAGGAAAGCTGGGTTCTGGCAATGTGGAAATGGATGGAGTTATAGAACATTACAGCTCATAACCAGTCCCTTTGGCCCATCTAAACCATGCTGCACCATTAATCTGTCCAGACCCATCAACCTGCACCTGGATCATACCCCTCCATACTCCTCCCATGTAGGTGGTAGGAGGTGGTACACTCTTACCACCTCCTGAGTGAAGAAGTTCCTCCTCATGTTCCCCTTAAACATTTCACCTTTTACCCTTAACCCATGACCTCTCGATGCAGTCTCAACCAACCTAAGTGGAAAATCCTTGCCTGCACTTACTCTAACTATACCCCCCATAATTTGTATATCTGTATCAAGTCTTCCCTCAATCTTTTAAGTTCGAGGCAATAAAGTCTTAACTTATTTATTCCACCTTTCCCTATAACTCAGGTCCTCAAGTCCCAGCAACATCCTTGTAAATTTTCTGTGCACTCTTTCAATCTTATTTCCATCTTTCCTGTAGGTAGGTGATCAAAACTGGACACAGTACTGCAAAGATGGCCTCACGGATGTCTTACACAATTTCAACATAACATCCTAACTCCTGTACTCAATATATTGATTTATGCAGGCCAATATGCCAGAAGTTTTCTTTACAGCCCTAACTATCTGTGACACCACTTTCAAGGAATTATCGATCTGTATTCCCAGATCCCTTTGTTCTACCACACTCCTCAGTGCTCTACCATTCACTGTTTAAGACCTACCCTGGTTAGTCCTATAAAGTGCAAAACTTCACACTTGTCTGCATTAAATTCCACCTGCCATTTCTCAGCTCATTTTTCCAACTGCTTCAGACCCCGCTGAAAGCTTTGATAGTCTTCCTCACTGCCCAATATGCCTTCAATCTTAGTCATCTGCAAATTTGCTGATCTAATTAACCATATTATTATCCAGATCATTGATATAGATGACTAACAACAACAGACTCAACACTGATCCCTGTGGCACACCGCTAGTCACAGGCCTCCAGTCAGAGAGATAAAAATCTACTACCACTCTCCGGCTTCTCCCACAACCATGTGGGACCTTGTCAAAGGCCTTGTTAAAGCCCATGTGGATGACATCCACTGCCCTGCCTTCATCAACTTTCCTAGCAACTTCCTTAAAAAACTCTAAGATTGGGTAGACATGATTTACTATGCTCAAAGCCATGTAGGCTATCATTAATCAGCCTTGTCTAACCCTTAGAAAATTCTTAGATCCCTTAGACTGCATTCCAATAACTTTCCCACTACTGATGTCAAACTCACCGGCCTATAATTTCCTGGTTTATATTTAGAGCCTTTTTTAAATAGTGAAACAACATTTGCTATCCTCCAATTCTCCGGTACCTCACCTGTCATGAAGGATAATTTAAATATCTCTGCTAGGTCCTCTGCAATTTCTGTATTGGCCTCCCACAGGGTCCGAGGGAACACTTAGTCAGGTCCTGGGGATTTGTCCATCCTCCTCTATAATCACTTGCACTTGTTATGCTCCTCAAGTATCTCACTTGTTTTTTCCTGCCTATACCTGCTATGCACCTCCATCTTTTTCTTAAGTAGGGCCTCAATATCTCATGAAAACCAAGGAACCCTAAACTTGTTATCCTTGCCTTTTGTTCTGACAGAAACATAAAAACACTGTATTCTCATGTAACGTGCTGTAAGGTTTCACTGCTAACGTAATGGTTTCTCTGTAGCAGCAATGTTTGGGTTATGACTAGAGATAACAGGGTTTTGGAATGTGTGCCATCCAATGAAAGGCATGTTTGTTTCTTATGGGTTTGAGAGGAGGAATTCGCAGTCTTTTTGTTGGCGAGATGAAGAGAGAAGACACGAATGGAGAGAGTTGGTAGACCACCGGCAGGAGCGGACTTAGAACGAGAGTTCGAGGGTCGATGATGCCCGAAGGAGATCAATGGGGAACAAATGGATGGAACAGTGAGCTCCAACATTGCGTATTAGACTGTTTCATGAGAATGCCCCTTTTCCTTTTTGTTTCTTTACTAACCATATAGTCAAATTAAGAATTATAAAGCTCAGTTGGTTAATTGCATGTTGTGTACTGTTTGTTATTTCATGATACTGATTTGTAGCAGGGGAACACATCATGCAGCATCGACCCAAACAAGATTTCTGAAGTTTGGCCAGGCCAGGAGGCTGTCTTCTCCTAGATTCAGCCGCTAGCCGAACCTAGGGTTACACTCAAAATTTCACTTTTGAAGGTCTTCCACTTACTAAGTACACCTTTGCCAGTAAACAGCCTGTCCCAAATCCACACTTGCCAGATCCTTTCTGATACCATTAAAATTGGCCTTTCTCCAAGTTGGAATCTCAATCCAAGGACATATCCTTTTCCATAATTACATTGAAAATAATGACATTGTGATCACTAGATGTGAAGTGTTGCTCTGCAAAAACTTCTGCACCTGCCCTGTCTCGCTCCATAACAGCAGATCAATTATGACACACTCTCTGGTTGGGATGCTGTTTACCAATTACAGAAACTTTCCTGAACACATTTGACAAACTCTTTCCCAACCAACCCTTTTACAGTATGGGAGTACCAGTCAATATGTGGAAAGTTAAAATCAGCTACTATAACCTTGTGTTTCTTGCAACAGCATGTGATCTCTCCACAAATTTGTTCCTCTAAATCCTGCAGAATGTTGGGTAATCTACCATGTAATCTCATTAATGTTGTCATATCTTTCTTATTCCTCAGTTCTACCAATAAAGCCTCACTAGATGAGTTCTCCAGTCTGTCCTGTCTGAGCACTGCCATGAGATTTTCCCTGACTGTTCATGCCACCCCTCACCATTTCATCTCTCCTGCTCTATCATGTCTAAAACAATGGAACCCTGGAACATTGAGCTGCCCCTCCTGCAATCAACTCATCAATGGCGACAATATCATGTGTTGATCCATGCTACAGTACTCTTTGTATTAAGATATCCACAGCTCAAGACATTAGTTCCATCATGCTCAGCCTTTTGATCCCTGACTTTATTTGTAGGCTGAACAACTTCATTTTCCACAACTATTCCACTAACTGGTGGAATGGTTCCAATCCCCCTGCAACTCCAGTTTAGATGATGATGTGTGGTTGGAACGTGATTGAATTTGTGATGGGGCTTGGAAGCTTGAGGTCACAGAAACAGAGGCTTTGGATCACATGGCTGCAATGGAGGCTTTGAGTTTGGAGATAGAGGATTGGTGACCGGCATTGGCAGGGTTGGTGGTGTGGTAGGGGTGTGGGATGACACAGTGGTGCAGTTCTGAGAGCCTCTGCGCTAGTGACTAGATTCAATTCTGACTTCCAGTGCAGCCTTTGTGGAATTTGTACATTCTGCCCATGGCTGCATGCATTTGTAAGATCAATAGCCACTAAGTTGTTCCTGGAATTGAGTGAGTGGTAGAATATGGGGGTGGTAGTTGATGGGAATATGGAGAGTAAAATGGGATTAGTGTAGAACAAGTTTAAATGGGTTCTCTCAGTGGGTGGAAGGGCCTGTTCCTGTACTGCATCATTCTATGTCTCTATGACACTGGCAAATGCATGGTTGTATCATAAAATTTGTGTCTGAAAAAAACCTCATGAGCTTGAAGGCACATAATTGAAGGAACAGTGAGCCTAAGTTAAACAGCATCTTCTGAGGTGAGATTCCAGAACCTGGTTGATTTCTATGCAGACGGACCTACTTAAATCCAGCCCAATGAAGTGTATGTCTAAGAACCATGTGGACTCATTTCCTTGGCAAGAATCCAAAGGGGAATGATATCACTCGGTTGACCTTCTGATGTGGAAAATTCCCCTTTTGTTCAGTGATTGGCAGTGTTCTATTGAGTTTCTGGATTGCCATGTTTCTGTCTGTAATTAACTGAGATCACACTCCGCTGCACGGTGGGATAGCGAACTGACATTCCCAATGGGGAGCTACAGTGGTGTGCAGTGCCCCCAACCCCTGCATCTCCATATAGGCAGACAATGATTGTAAACTTCATTTATGGTAGACTTATCCACACAGATCTGTTTTGTCTGAAGGAATAATGTATTACTTTTCTTTGCCATGGGTGGATTGCATAAGCTTACAGCCAGGGGTAAGCAATTAGATTGCGGATGGAGCATTCTATATCACTGATGACATCTATTAAAATATTTCACTAGGAAGGATTAACTGTTTTATTGCTCGAAGGAAACCACATTTTGTTACTTTATTACGGCTGGAAGATTATAGATAGGAGGATGATTCAAAAGACCCAGCTATGCTCATCTCCATTCGCTTGAGGTTCCCCCTCTTTGCACGCAATGCAGCTCTTTTATAATAGGTCACAAAGAACATTGATTTGCATCATCCAGCATAAACTTCAGAGGATGTGGAGAGTCTAAAGCAATTAACAACCATAAATATTTTTCATAAACAAGAGAATCTGCAGACGCTGAAAATATTAAGCAACACAGTCAAATTTCTCTAACTTCTGTTTAGTCCTTCCCCTATTGCTTTTCTCTTTTCATTTGCTATTCTGGTTACCCTCTCAATCCCTCTTTTCTCTTTACCTGCCCATCACCTCCCTCTGGTTGCCCTCCCCCTTCCCTTTCTTCCATGGTTCAATGTCCTCTCCTATTAGATCTCTCCTTCAGCCCTTTACATCTTCCACCTATCCCTTTCTAGCTTCTTACTTGCCCCCCCTTCCTCCACCCACCTTCCCCCTCACTTGATCTCACTATCACTCGCCAGCTTGTACTCCCCCCTATCCCACTTTCCTAATCTGGCTTCCTTCGCCCTTCCTTTCCAGTCCTGGTGAAGTGTCTCAGCCCAAAAAGTTGACCGTTTATTCCACTCTAAAGCAACTACCTGACTTACTGAGCTCCTCCAGAATTTTGTGTTGCTAATATTTTGCATTATAATATCCTGGCGATTAACAGTGTAAGGTCCCAACAAAGAGAGATTCTTAAATCCTCTATTTGTGGTGGGAAAACTATTTTCAAATATAGGCACAAGAAGTCTAGCAGTTTGGAGATTCCACCTTGCTCAGCAATCATCTTAAACCACTATTGCATCAATACTTATATAAACAAGAGAAATTCTGCAGATGCTGGAAATTCAGAGCAATGCGCACAAAATGGTGGAGGAACTCAGCAGGTCAGGCAGCATCCATAGAAATGAATAAACAATCGATGTTTTGGGCTTGAGATTCTGGCTCGACTGCTTGTTCATTTCCATGGATGCTGCCTGACCTGAGTTCTCACAGCATTTTGTGTTTGTTGCTCTATGCTTCTTCCATTCCTTATCTGATTTTCAAACCCATTTTGTGTTATGGCCCAAAATGGAATTCTGCCCTAAACATTAATCAAACAAAAGGCTGAAAAGTATCAATACAAAGCAAAGGGTAAAGATACTGGAAGCAACCATTTTATCTTCCTGCTTGTCAAATTGAAGGGTCAGTTTAATAGTGACCCCTGCTGGCAAGCCTGGTGAGGCTGGGATCACATTTGACTATAGAGATTCCATACCTAAATTATCATGTCACATCATTTCGAGGAAGAACCAGACCAAAAATCAGAAACACTTCCAAAGGTCAATCAAGCAAATGCAGAAGTCCTGAATTTACTATGAAGCCTTAAAATACACAAGAAATATTTTTGATGCATACATAAGGAAACCATTTGGCCAATTGGGGCAGATGCTGGCTCCCAGGGACTGTGTTTCATTAAAATCACATCTGATCCTCAATCCTCACGTCCTACATTAAACCCATAATGCCATCACTTGAATAATAACTGGAAGTCCAGTAATCTTTGTTTTGAGTGAACTCAATACCTAAGCATCTACAGCCCTCTGTGAAGGGAAATTCAGAGTTTCATCACCTCCTGCATGAAGAAGTGCACATTTCAAAAGTAACCAACCCTCCTTTATTCTGAGACTGTGTCCTCTAATCCTAGGCAAAGACAGCCTGAGCAAATATTCTTCCTGTATCAGCCTGACAAAACCTTAATAAGAATAACTCCACCCCTCTGTAAAATTTGCCAGCCCAGCATCACCAAAATTCCCAGCATGCTTAATAGTATGACTATGTCTGTGTTTACTCTATTGAGTTTATTGTTATGGGAAAATGATGTAACGTTCAACCAGCACCTCTGTCCAGGTGGGAGGAAGGGTGGATAGGCAGCAGTGAGGGCACGAAGCTCATCCTCACTGATGCTAGCCTGATGGAACTATCCAATTGGCCATACTATGTCACCATGGTTTTAAAGGCATCAATCAGGACACATGTTGAGACAGGAGTGTGGCAGGTGTCTGTGGAAACTCTTCAGAGAATTACTCATTGTCTCCAGTGGAGAACACATAATAAAATCACAAGTTGTTTGTGTGAATACAATAGTTGGTGGTTAAACTGTAGGGTTTAGATCATATCATACCACAAAACTGAAAGGAGTGTGTCAAACTTCTAGAGCAGATTTCCAATTTGCCGTTCCCAGGATGGTTGTTATTTTAGAGAATCGCTGCCAACAGTCCTAATGGTATAACAGATCTGAAACTATCCACATATTGTAAATGACAGCTTGGGAAGTGTGAGTCAGTAAGTTGAATACAGGCACTTACCATCAAGAAAGCAAGCTTAATATACAGTGTGTAGTGCCTGTCATATCCCAACATAGTCTACAACCAGTGGAGTATTTATACAGTGCTGTGACATAGGAAATGTGGTAACTAAGATGTGCAAAGCAACCTTCCACAAACAGCTATTAGATGATGTGTGGTCAATCTATTTTACTGACACTTTATTGAACAGGTCTCAGAAATGAACACTGCTGCTTCTCAGCAAAAATAATGCCTTAGGATGTTTTAAGCGCACCAGAAAGTGTAGACAGCCTTGGACAGATATATAGATAAGAAAGGTTTATGGAGGCATAAGCCAAACACAAGCATATGGTCAGAATGTTTTCAAAACTCCCTGAGTCTGTTTACTTGGGCAAATCTTTTATTGCTTTGAGCTTTTTAGTTGGCTGTATCAGGGACCATACTGCTTCTTCTCTGTAGTCTCAGCATGAGGTCTTCCACTCTCACTTCATCAGCACAGCTCAAGGCAGCATAATACTTCTCCAAGTTCAGATGGCTGCTGATGCAGATAGAAAGACTTTGCAGTTGGCAAAGTCCTATCTTAAGCCTCTTTTGCTTTCAAAACAGACGTTATTATGAATGTCTTCGAAAGCCATTAACAATCAGAAGCATACAAATCAACTGACATAATGCCTGGTTGTTCTCAGTGCTCTCAGTTTCAATATTTCCAAGGTATGAGATTCAAATCCATTACCAATATCATGTTAAGACAGTGGGCCTGGTGTGCTGCTGAGAGATGAAGTGTATGGATTCTAAACACCATACAGTGAGTATGGGCTTTACATTGTCATCTCTAACTGCCCAATGATATCTTATTGTTGGCAGGTTTTATAACCATATAACTATATAACAATTACAGCATGGAAACAGGCTATCTCGGCCCTTCCAGTCCATTCTGAATGCTTACTCTCACCTAGTCCCACCAACCTGCAATCAGCCCATAACCCTCCATTCCTTTCCTGTTCATATACCTATCCAATTTTTTTTAAATAACAATATCGAACCTGCCTCTACCACTTCCACTGGAAGCTCCTTCCACACAACTACCACTCTCTGAGTAAAGAAGTTCCCCCTCGTGTTACCCCTAAACTTTTGCCCCCTAACTCTCAACTCATGTCCTTTTGTTTGAATCTCCCCTACTCTCAATGGAAAAAGCCTGTCCACGTCAACTCTATCTATCTCCCTCATAATTTTAAATACCTCTATCAAGTTCCCCCTCAACCTTCTATGCTCCAAAAAATAAAGAACTAGCTTGTTCAATCTTTCCCTGTAACTTAGGTGCTGAAACCCAGATAACATTCTAGTAAATCTCCTCTGTACTCTCTCTATTTTGTTGACATCTTTCCTATAATTCAGTGACCAGAACAGTACACAATACTCCAAATTTGGCCTCACCAATGCCTTGTACAATTTTAACATTACATCCCAACTCCTATACTCAATGCTCTGATTTATAAAGGCCAGCATACTAAAAGCTTTCATAATTTTGTTTCATCATTTTGGGCTAATTCTAAGTCACATTGACACAGCATCTGGAACTGTCTTTGTCAGCTTCATTTCAGGACTTACTCAACATTGTTGGTGTCTCAGTGTATCTTCCCACCCATCATCCACCTTGTGCTCCACTGTGCTGACAGATGAGATAGTGCACTTGCTAAGACCATTACTTGCATCTGTGTTTCAGAGTTAAGTCTCAACTCTTAGGCCTCAGGAGGAGTAACTTCGGTTGTTGCTATCTTTCTAGTAGTCTACATGTCAGTTAGTTGTAGAATCACTGCATTGTTTAGAGGTTGCTTTTCTTCTCTGGGGAAAGGTGTGCAACATTTCACATTCACCTGCAGTTGCCAATAATTCTCTTTTTATTTTAGTGTATCTTGTTACTGCCTGAGTGCATTTGATGCAAGTCCCAAGCTTTGCTATCGCTGAGCCAGCAATATGTACATTGATACATAGAACATAGAACACAGTACATAAAGTGCAATACAGGGCTTTCAACCCACAATGGTGCACCAACCTTTTAACCTACTCTAAGATCAATCTAACCCTTCCCTCCTACATAGCCCTCCATTTTCCTATCATCCATGTGTCTATCTAAAAGCTTCTTAAATGCCTCTAATTATTTGCCTTTACCACCACACCTGGCAGGGTGTTCCACACACTCAGCACACTGTGTAAAAAAAACTTATCCCTGACATTCCCACTATGATTTCCTCTAATCAACTTAAAATTATGCCCTCTGGTATTAGCCATTTCCACCTCTGGCTCTGGCTGTCCACTCAATCTATATCTCTTCTCACCTTGTCCACATCTTAAGTTGTCTCTCATTCTCCTTCTCTCCAAAGAGAACAACACTAGCTTGCTTAACCTATCTTCAGAATACATGCTCTCTAATCCAGACAGCATCCTATCCTGCTAACTCTCCTCTGCTCCCTCTCTAAAATTGCTACATTCATCCTATAATGAGTCCAATGAGGACTGGCTCATGGACCTCTGGTTTCCCTCTCCTAAAGTCTATAACCAGTTTCTTGGTCTTGCTGACATTGAGTGAGAGGTTGTTATGACACCACTCAGCTAAATTTTCAATTTCCCTCCTGTATGCTGATTCATCACCACCTTTGATTTGGCCCACAACAGTTGTGTCATCAGCAAAGTTAAATATGTCGTTGGAGCTGTGCTTAGCCACACAAGTCATAAGTGTAAAGTGAGTAGAGCAGGGGGCTAAGCACACAGCCTTTTAGTGCACCCGTGTTGGAGGAGATTTTGTTGCCATTGATCGGGGTCTGCAAGTGAGGAAATTGAAGATCCAGTTGTACGAGAAGGTATTGAGGCTTATTGATTAGCTTGAGTGGATGATGGAATTAAATGCAGAGTTGTAGTCGATAAAGAGCATCTTTGCCGCTTTGCATTTTATAGAGCTGCAACATTACCTCATGGCTCTTGAATTAAGTCCTCTGACAATGAAGGCCAACACACTATATGTGTTCTTAATCACCTCATCAACTTGCACAGCAACTTTGAGGGATCTATGGATGTCAACCCCAAGATCACTCTGTTCCTCCACACTGTTAAGAATCTTCCCATTAACCCTTTATTCTGTCCTCAAATACGAGCTTCTACACTTAATCACTTTACACTTCTCTGGGTTGAATTCCAGCATTCATTTTGTCAAACTTTCCTGATCCCTCTCCTAATAGGATGGCTTTGACAGCAGGTCTGGCCCTGCTCCCAAATTCACTGGCTGTCAAAGCTGTCACTGTTACGAATGCTTTTGTAAATACCCTGAAGGAACAGTTACACACTAAGCGACAGGAATTTTTCTGGCTGTTCTGTGATAAAGCCTGTTTCATGGTATAGTATTTGACATCATTTTCAGGTTTTCTGCATATTCTGACGTGAGGTGTGAGAGAATTCATGTGTTCGATTAGACCAGGAGAGGACCTCTGTTCTAACTTCTCCTCTGCTGCTTTCATCTCATTGATGGCTGTGGCATTTTCTGCTTCACTTTACCTGGAGAGTAAAGTAGTTTCAGCAAGTGCTTCAGCCGAAAGTAGCTGAGACCTGCCAAGGATTCCTTTTACTTTTATCATATCTTATTATCATTTATCTTGAACCTTTCCGCTTCTTTCCAACACCTTGTGGAGATGCCAGTGGATTTTGTAAGTTTTTTCATCTGAATGGGCTGCTGGCAACGGTGGTGGAGGCGGATACGATAGGGTCTTTTAAGAGACTCCTGGATAGGTACATGGAGCTTAGAAAAATAGAGGGCTATGGGTAACCCTAGTAATTTCTAAGGTAGGGACATGTTCAGCACAACTTTGTGGGCTGAAGGGCCTGTATTGTGCTGTAGGTTTTCTATGTTTCTAATCACCTGCAGCGCCCACTACTCCCTTGTGTCCTTTCTGTTGTAACATGTCCTGGCTTCATCGAAGACCAAAGGTTAGAGGTTTCAAATGGTGTGTTCAATGTTGTCAAGATTTATCATCTAATACCTTAACTTGGTACTAATTTTGCTGAAAACTTCATTCACTGTCAAAATTGACTTGATTTTTCCCATCTTGAAGTTGGTTAGTGATCCCTTTTACTTAACTATTTCAATTCTTTTGAATCTAAACATGCCTTTACATCTCCTGTCAGCCTCACTCACACCACTATAGAGTTCAAACAATCTGTTGGTCCACTTACTTTGACTATTCCTTTTCCTCTCTTGGAGGTCCCTTTCAAATTGTCTCTTCAACTTTATAGATGCTTTGCAATAGGAGAGAATCACAGGGGTAAATCACGATGTGATATTGAAATTTCCTAAAGCATTCATGTTCTGGCCCCATTTGATAGGCTATGCCCTGGTTCTTATTAGAGGATGATCAGAAAGTTACTTTAATTCTAAGTGTTGTCTCCCTCATCTAAAATCAATTGTAGTTCCTCACAATTTTATATTCCAAGGGTGGGAGGTCCTTCCATTTCTATGAAATACATCTACTTTCTTTTCCTTTGAAGATCACCTGATTTGAATGCTTCCAGTTGCAGATTTTTATCCCCTCCATATACAAACATTGTGACATAGCTTATTTTCAAGGTGTTTGACTTTCGATGCTCATTTTCTTTCAGGTTTTCAGGGTATAAACTGAGTAGTATGATGTCTCTTGGTGCCCTTCTCCACTTTTAGCTTAATGGTACACATTGGAGGGTTGGTTCCCCCCTCCCCCCAACCCCCCGCCCCTTTTTTCCTAATCTGGTCATGTGAATTTTATTTCACTGGGAGCTGCTACATCAAGTCAACCCGTGCCCAATATAAACTCAATGGACAGAAGGAGGATTACTAAATCTATAGATTGGGTGAAGAAACAGAGTAGACAGTCACTGAAACGCTTTGAATCAGGTCATCTTGCTACATCAGCTTGATATATCACTTTGTCACATCAGCTTAGTAATAGGGAAAATTGTTGGAGTCTATTATTAAAGGCACATAAAAACAATAAAACGGATAATCATCTGTGACAAATCTGAGAAGCCTGATGGTCTATTCCTGTTTCTTTTTCGACGTTCTCGTGTGTCAGTGTTTTGGGATCGTTACAAACAGTATAAATACAGGCAAGCCACTTGATGAGATAGATTTGACTTTTAGAAGGATCTTTTAGAGTGATCTGCGTGATCCCACATGACAGATGATGACAGAAAATTAAAGGGCACTGAACTGAGTGTTATTTTCTGGCGTGGGTTTGGGTTAGCTAGCAGATGGAAAATGGGTCATTTCCTAGTTGTGACTAGAGATCTGTGCTAGAGCCTTTGGATCTCACATTCTAAATGATTTGAATGAGGAGATTAAGTACAATATGTTCAAACTAACGATATGTCAATACTAAAAAGCCAGGAGGTAACGTGAACTATAAGGAATATGCAAAGAGGTATAGTTAGGTTAAGTGAACAAGCAAGGAATGGCAGATGAACATGTGGAAAAGTGTGACATCATTCACACTGGCACAATGAATAGAAAGGTGGAGTTTATTTTTAACAGTGGGAGATTGCAGGGCCTTGATATTCAGATTAATAGGCAAGTGTCTTTATATAAGTTGTGAATAGTTAATGCGGAGGTACATCAAGTGATTAAGAAGACTAAGAGTTTGCAAAAAGATTTAAGTACATAAGTTATATTGATACCTGGTAAAGATGTACAGTACCTGGTGCTGGGGGTTCTAACTATTTTTATGCCATGAAGCCTTACCATTAACCGAGGGGTCTGTGGACCCTAGGCTGGGAACCCCTGATCTAGAGTAATACATAGAAATTCAGGTTTCTGACTGAAAGATAGACTTGCAAGAGAGGGAGTGGATTAAGTGTTTACCAGATTGATAACTGGGATGCATGTTTGTCAAATGGAGAAGCATCAAACTATTTGGATATGTACTCTTGTGAGTTTTAAAGAAAGAGGGGTGTGTGCATATAAACATACAAAATTCTTAGATACAAGAGAGGCTGCTGATGCAAGAAATCTGAAGCAGCTGGAGGAACTCAGTAGGTCTGCAGCATCTATAGTGAAATAAGCAGTTGACATTCCTAAGGGGCTTGACTGGGTAGATGCAGAGTTGATGTCTACTTTGACAGGGCAGCTGTCTTCTCAACAGAAATGGTTGGTCATTCTTGCAATTATATAACATGGGTCACATTGCAAAATAAAACAACGTTAAAGCAAGTTTAATAATTAAAAGAAAGACTAAAGGCAGGCCATGGTTAATCACTGCACTGTGTGCAGCATCTAAAATTTCAATGTAATGTGAGAAACTGCAGAGTGTATCACAAATCTCACCAATTACACATGCAAATCTCTGGTGCTGATGAAAAATACCTCTGCAAACCACAGAACAGATTTGTACACCTGACCTCACACTTTCAAATAAAAATGAATTTCTAGGTCATTATGTTATTCCCTTTTGTGGGAAATTGTTGTGCAACGCTGTCTCCTGTGTTACTTAAATCACTTCACAAATAATTATCAGGCAGGTAAACCCTTTGGGGTGTCATTGTCAAAAATGCCATCTTTATCATTTTGAGATACAGGTACTGATGAGAAGAGTAGTATTTATTATCTATCCCTATTTGCCACTGAGAAGCCGTCTTCAGTGACTGCATGCTCTGATGAAGGAGCTCCCGGCACGTTGGTATGCAACATCTTCAAGGATATAAATCCAATGATTCCACAGATACGAAGGATTGTGTCTGATGTGGAGATGAGCCAGTAGTTTCACCTATTGCCCTTGCCCCTGTTGTTGCTTCTTTTGATACAGAGCAGGGTTTTGTTGATTGACGTCACCAACTATATAGCAATCCTTGCTTCTGGTAGCAAAAATTCACTCAAAGCCTAAGACAGTGCTCACCAAAATGTTTATTCTGCAGGCTAGTGCTTGCTATGTACTTTACATGGGTGGGGTAAATCAAACTCTTGTTAGACTCTAGCTGAGATGTAAGCTGTTCCTCTCAGCACACTGGAATTCTGTAGCAAGAGGCAATGTACATTCAGTGTTCCTGCCGTACAGCTCTGGAGACCCATGGTCAATCCTGAGTTATCATATTCTTTCTATAAGGCCACGAGATTCTCTGGATTGCTCTGGTTTCTGCCCATATCCCAAATACGTGCTGGTAGGTGAATTGGTAACTAAATTAGGGCAATGGTAATGACAGTCAAGGAAAATTGATAGGCGTGTAAGAGAAGACGTGAGGTTGAGGTACAGGAAAATAAGAAGAAAAGGAATGGGGGTAATGGGAGTGTTCCCAGTGGGTTCAGTAACCTCTTTCTTTGTTTGCAATCTCCCATTTGAACGTGCTTACCAGGACCTGAAATCAATTGAGCATAAAGTTCACAAGGAAATTGTATGTAATCATTTTTAAAGCAATGAATGAGATGATTATTCAACACACACAAAATGCAGGAGGAACTCAGCTGAGCTCCTTTAGCATTTTTGTGTGTGCTGCTTGGATTTCCAGCATCTGCAGATTTTCTCTTGTTTGTGATCATTCACCTATTCGTTCAGGAGGGTTGGAGATGCCTCAGAACGCTCAGGCCAACCTGCCGAGAGAAGCCTTAATTTCCATGAGCTTGTGCAATGTAAGAGAAATGCTACCACAGTCTATCATGGTGCGACTTTCCTGTACACCCGCCTGGTGACTTTCAGGATGACTGCAAGCCACCAAAAGATTAACGGCTATTGCCAAGTTAGGTAATTAGTCACTAAGTGTTTGTGTGATTAATTTACTTTCTAGTGATGCTTGCACTGACAGTTAACAGTCTGTAGATCAGCTTCATAGGAAATATTGTAAATTTTTGTCTGCTTTTCTTTATCCTTATTGACGTCTAATTAACCAATCTCAAGACTTCTTTTATAAAGTGGCTCTCAGGCTTGAGGTAAATCATTCCAGTGGTCACATATTTACTGTCTGTCTCAAGCCAATGGCATTTTCTCAAATCAACCATGAAGACTTAGAAGCTGTGGATATGTCGCAGAGCATTACCTTTGCACCTGATTTATTTCAATAGTACAACTTGTGTGTAAACAATCAGATAAGTACATTACAGTTCTATCTGTCATATCTCAAGCAGCACTACTACTTCTGATTTTGCTCAGGTCCCAGTCTTACCACACTGTTTATTCAATTCCCTGAATTTTTCTCCTGCATCAAGGCAGCATTGTCTGATTTGAGCATCTTGGCTACTGCACAGGTTTTGTGGTGTCTAATGAAAGTTCACAGTTACACACCAATGTAAAGTAGAGCAAAGTCCCACTTACAGACATGGTTGCTGGTTCAGAGATAAACATTAGCTCAGGATGGCAGAGTGCCCTCAACAAGCTTTGGCTCTTTCATTAACCTATGTCTCTGGCTGGGTGCCAAAGTAGGCTACTTATATTTAGCAATAAGGCCAATGTCTAAACAGAATCTGATTTGCACATGACAAATGGTCAATCTCATATCAGCTCAAAGAGTCCTTCATAACTTTCCCCCACCTATCCAAGCACCCCAGATTAATTCTTGTCATCAGTCATGAGCGTGGACTGATTTATTATTACATTACTTAGTTATGGCTCTTGTTAGCACTCTTGACTCAGAGTCAAAGGTTTGTGGAATTTGGACCAACTTCAGAGTTGTAGGGTCAAAATGTCTAAAAGTGGGCTGGAATTCTATAAGCAGTGTTGAATTACTTAACTGTCATTGGGTAGGGGAAACATTAAACATAAGTTCGGTTGCTTTCCCCATTGGATGTAAAAATGTCTTCTGGCATCTTATGGAAAGATATTGGAGAAGCCATGCCTAGTGATTTATTCACCAAATATTACTAAAGCAGATAATCTGATCACTGATGCACTTAGAATGTGTGCAAACTTCCTGTGGACGAATAGGCTTCCATACTTCCTATAATAGAAACAGTGAGTAGATTTCAAATGTATTTCATTTATTTGAAGCCCTTTTGAAATATCCTGAAGTTGTGGAAAGGTTGCAATGGTGCTCATCTGTCTAAAATCTAGATTATCAATGAGTCCAGTGTCCTGTAATTATGGCCAACAGGCAGTTTTACAGCACTTGAGGCTGAGGGAACCCCAAATGGCATGGCACAAAGCCATTGTCTCACAGCTCCAGAGAGCAGGGTTCAATCCTGCACTTGGGTGCTGTCCATGTGGAGTTTGTACATTTTTTGTGTTCATGTGGGTTTCCACCAGAAGCTTAGAAAGTAAGATCAATGTTGTTAGGCCTGACCCAAGATCCTTCAGATGTGGGAAGAAACCATGTTTTCAGGCCTGCAGAGGCAGGCACCTCCCAGTCTCTACCCAGCTAACAGGAGTCACCTGCCGCTCAGTTCCAATATGTCACCTGCAGCCTATTTAAACCCAGCTTTTGTGCACAATCTTTCTTCACCCATCGAACCAGCCAGCCTCATCCAGTTGCTCCTAGCCTTCAGTTACCTTGTTTTCTTGTCAAGTTAAGTACCTGTTCTCTCTTGTTTTGTGTTCCCTTGTAGCTTATTATTTTTCAGTTTATTAGTAAAGTTATCACTCACTGCTAAATCATTTGCACTGCTGTTCTTTTGGGTCAAGCCTCTTGGCTATTTCCTGACAAGTGTAGGATTAGTGTAAATGGGTGGGTGACGATTGGTACAGACACATTGGGGCAACAGGCGTGTCTCTGTGCTCTACCTCTCTATGACCCCATGGGCAATTATCACTGAGGTTCCTGGGCTCTGCTGAAATTCATTGCTTATTGCACACATCTGAATATTTCAGGATAAATGCACTGGCAGCTAATTTCGTCTGAGGCCAGGTATGGGAAGATGTGAAGCCTAATTAAAGCCTATATTGCAGTTGAGGAATATAATCAGAGGCTTGGGTCATAGTGGGGAAGATTGAAGCACTGTGTCTAAGGTTAGGAATGGGTTGGAAAGAGGAATCAAGCCCAGAAGTCTATGGCAAGTAAGGGGCATTGATAAGCTAAGGGACAGGAGTGATTACAGTGCAGGATAGGAAGGAAGCAGAGATCAGAACAATTAAAGGTAAGTGGACAGCTTCCTGATAAGTCCCACTCCAGTGTAGTAATGTGAAGAGCTGGTTGTCCAAATGTTGACAAAGTGCAGTTGATCCCAGGACAACACAGATCAGGTTTCTCTGCAGTACCTTAGAGTAAGTGTTACACAGGACATAATGTCACTCCATCTGCCCCATGACAGAAATCATGTCAGAAGCACATGTATAACTCTCATCTGGAAATTGCTGGCCAAGCTTCTGAAGAGTTGGTTAATAACTCTGAATTGCTCAGACTTCATTTATCATAGTTCCCAGGATTAAAATTGAACACGCTGTGTTAGGGATTGGATTGCTGGACAATTACTTATTTTCAAAATAGTAACTTTTCCTAGAAAATTCATGTTGGAATGTTGTAAAATACAGCTGCTTCTTTGGACCTCAGCTGTAGCTGAAACACTGAACTGTGGGCTCACAACCAAATTGCGGGCAATACTCCCCTTTCAGCCCGCATCTTGCATCTTTACTTTGCAATTTAGTTTTGGGGCGAGTGGTGTCACTCGATCTGTTGGTCTCGGTCTCTATCCTCATCTGTTCCAGATCTCCCTGTAAATGACATACAATGGCTTTCTTTCGAGAACAATATTTAATCCAATACTTAAAAAGTAAAAGGGAGCATATAGCCACATGTGACACAGACACAAACCTTTTTTCCTCTTCCCATCATTCAGACACCCAGATAGTGATAACAGTCATTACTCTGCTGCTATGGAGGGGGGAGTGTGTGCATTAGTGATCAAGGTGTGGGATGGTGGAATGAAAAGGGGTGAGAAGGATACATTTGGTGCTGGCATCATGCCAGAGGTGTTAGAAATGTAGGGCCGAAAAGGATGGCAGTTGAGCAAAAGGTGAAGGAAATAGAACCAAAAGCCAGCGTGCAGGGTGAAATGTAAGGCACAACATCAGTACCGATGTGGACAGTGGCACCACCAGAACAGGGAAACAGAAAAAGAAAAGTTGGGAAGATGGAATTCAACACAGAAAAATTATATTCCCTCAAAATTTATCTTGCGTTTCCACTGATTTTATCTGGAAACACGCTGCATAGGTTGTGTTCAGGAAATGATGTCGATGAGTAGGAGACAATGGCTGAGAGGCCAGTTCTTAGCTTTTGTCACCTTGTGCTCAAATGAATGTTCTTCTGGCCTTGATTGCCAGGCTGCAACAATCTACTATGCATATCTGGCACCACCTGGTGGTTTATGCAGGCTGAAGGCAACAGAACTCAGCTTCAGTGCATGCAAGAGAGCAAGTTGTTCTTGCTGTTATAGCAGCCAGTTTAGTTGTCACTCACAAGTAGTACCAACTATAAATAGACATAATTTGTAAATTGGGAGATCAATCAATGTTAGGAGCACCCCATGTCTTTGTCTTTTGGGGAACCACTCCCTTGTGGGGTTTGATATCCCTGGACAAGCAATGTCTCTAGAAGATTCACTAGTTCACATATCACATTCCCAGATGTAGAAAGGATTACAAATGGGAGCCATAGATTTTAAGAATGATTACTAGTCTGATAAAAGGCATTTGGTTAGTTGGACAATTAGAACACAGTCCCACCCAACCATCAGCACCTTGCATGTATACCTGATATTATAGCCTCAGCTACATGTGATTGGGCAAAGTGGTAATGATCACTGGAGGTTGAAATTCACAGCTTCCATAAATGCTTGGGTCAGATTCCTGCTGAACCCTCAGCTGTTTTATTAAATGGGTTTTCCCCAACAAATGTCAGAAGTGGGGACATTTGCTAATGACGACACAGTGTTAAATTTCATTCATGATACTTCAGCAAAGGAAGCAGCCCATGCATGCCTGGATGCAGCAAGGCTTGGGTGACATTCAGGAACCGGCTGATAAATAGCAAGTAATACTTTTGCCACCTTAGAGATGAACAATGGCCATCCCCAGCGAAAAAGTCCAACCAACTAAGCTTGATGTTCAACAATATTACTGTTGCTGTAGCCATCATCAACATCATGAATGAGGGGGTCACTATTGGCCAGAAACCTACTGGACCAGCTACATCAGTACTGTAGTTACCTGGGCAGGTCAGAAGCAAGGAACTCTGAGGTAAGTGAGTAACTTCTTGCCACCTGAAAACTGTCTGACCCATCCACTTTCAAGACAGTACAGGGATAATTATAAACACAAGGGATTCTGCAGATGTTGGAAACCCAAAGCAACACACCCAAAATGCTGGAAGAACTCAGCAGGTCAGGTTAGGTAGTGTCTATGGAAATGAATAAACAGTTGATGATTCAGGGTGAAACCCTTCCTCAAGACAGCAAAGAAAGAGGGAAGATGACAGAATAGGGCAACAGAGATCACAGAGGGGGAACAATGAGCGAGGGTCTCACTGAACTTCCATCAAAGAGAAGATTTAAACTTCTTCAGAGTCAACTTCCCTTGAAGAGACTTCGCAGAGGAGCAGCAAATTCTAAAGACAAGAGTTCCTGCAGATGCTGGAAATTCAAAGTAGCACACACAAAATGCTAGAAGAACTCATCAGGTCAGGCAGCATCTATGGAAATGAATTCTTTCACAGCATCTTTTTGAACTGTAACATTCCATGAATCCATAATCATACACAATCCTTTTGATCTTAAGACCATAAGACAAAGGAGCAGAAGTAGGCCATTTGGCCAATCGAGTCTGCTCTGCCATTCAGTCATGCCTGATCCATTTCCCTCTCAGCCCCAATCTCCTGCCTTCATGCCTTGATCAATCAGGATGCTAATTGTAGGCCGTATCTTGGGTAATGATGAGTCTGAGTACAGAGAGGAAAT
Organism: Hypanus sabinus; assembly: GCF_030144855.1. Taxonomy (NCBI): domain Eukaryota; kingdom Metazoa; phylum Chordata; class Chondrichthyes; order Myliobatiformes; family Dasyatidae; genus Hypanus; species Hypanus sabinus. Next base: position 5,762,266 of record NC_082738.1, on the reverse strand, counting down.
TAAGAACCTGGTGGCATGGTGCAAAGACAATAACCTATCCCTCAACGTCAGCAAGTTGAAGGAATTGGTTGTTGACTTCAGAAGGAGTAGTGGATTGTGCGACCCCATGTACAAAGTGTACATTGGTGGTGCGCAGGTGGAACAGGTCAAAAGCTTTATGTTCCTCGGGGTGAATATCACAAATGACCTGACTTAGGCTAACCAAGCAGAGTCCACTGCCAAGAAGGCCCACCAGCGCCTTTACTTCCTGAGAAAGCTGAAGAAATTTGGCCTGTCCCCTAAAACCCCCACTAATTTTTATAGATGCACCGTAGAAAGCATTCTTCTAGGGTGCATCACAACCTGGTATGGACATTGTCCTGTCCAAGACCGGAAGAAACTGCAGAAGATCGTGAACATAGCCCAGCACATCACACAAACCAATCTTCCATCCTTGGACTCACTTTACACCGCACGCTGTCGGAGCAGTGCTGCCAGGATAATCAAGGATACGACCCACCCAGTCAACATACTTTTTGTCCCTCTACCCTCCGGGAGAAGGTTCAGGAGCCTGAAGATTCGTACGGCCAGATTTGGGAACAGCTTCTTTCCAACTGTGATAAGACTGCTGAATGGATCCTGACCTGGATCTGGGCCGTACCTTCCAAATATCTGGACCTGACTTGCACTACCTTACTTTCCCTTTTCTATTTTCTAATTATGATTTATAATTTAAATTTTTATTATATTTACTTTGATTTGTACTTCAGGGAGCACGAAGCGCAGAATCAAATATCACTGTGATGATTGTACGCTCTAGTATCAATTGTTTAGTGACAATAAAGTAAAGTAACGTAAAGCAAAGTAATCTTCTGGCATTGCCTTTGCAGATGATGAGGAAGAATTTACCATTTCCAAGAGAACCATTTCTGAAGGCCCTCATTAAACAATTATAAACATATATGTGTGACATCAATTCAAAGGTTGTCAAGCCGAGGAGTGGTAATGGGGATAAGCTCCCACTGCTTAAGAGTGCTCCTCGCGGCATGCACCTCAAATCGCCTCTGACAGCTAAGTCCAACTCCTGGTCTTCTCATGTGGCTCAGCCTCTAAGCCCAGCGAAACTGTTTCTACTGACAGGAGAAGGGGTGAAGGCGGGTCCTGGCACCTTAAAACCAGTGCTTAGGGTAGATGGAGCTCATCAGCCCGGGAAGGCAGTCCATCTAAGAGAGGGAAAACTCTTCTTTCAAACCTCCGCTGCCTTGTGGCCATACCCACTCATGGGAAAGGCTTCGGGAGTAAACCTTGAGGACAAATCTGGAGCTGGAGTCCCCGAGGCAGTCCGACGTTGCCTTCAACATCACTCTGGCAACTCCCGCGACAACACTGGTGCCAAGCTGTATCGGCCCTTGCCCTTCCCTTGGACAACATCGGTGGCATGGAGAGCGGAGACTTTCTGCTTGGGCAACTGCCAGTCTTCCATACAACCTTGCCCAGGCCTGTTCCCTGGAGAGGACACTCGCAAGACTTTCCAGTCACAGATCCATGGTCTCGCAAGACTAATGGATGCCATCCAATATGTTTAGCAATTATTGAGTAGGCCCAATGTATGCCAACCTCCAATCCCCTGCCTCTTTGCCCGGTTTCTTTCCAAAATTAGCTTTGTGGAACTCCGTTACACTTGAAAAGTTATGGAGCAAAGCTTCCGAACATTTTTTTTTCCTTTTAAGTGGTTTTCATATTTAACTGCTATTTTCCAGCAATGTATTTCTGCATCTAATGACTTACTTTAAATATGGTGGTACAATAACTTTACACTGAGTGTGACAGTCTTACAACATACAGCTTTTCAAAGTTGACTGGAGGACATGATGGATAACTCTTGCCAAGAAATGACGTAAAAGGCCATTTGTTAATCTCCTAACCTGAGATCACTTTCACATCACATACAAGTCTTCAAAGTTCTATTCATAGGAGATACAGAACTATTATGACCGCAGGTATTTTGGAAAAGATTCAGTTATAACTGCAACATCAGGGCATAAAACCAATGAATCAAAAATAAACTCTATCCTGCCCTTTCCCTGACAACAACATCTTAATGTGTCCAAATTAACAGCTGAGCTTGAATTGTGTAATAATTTCTAGTTAATAATTTATTTTTAGAGCTGAATTGAGGAAAGAATTTAAGCTTGTCAAAAATTCTATTGTTTATGATTAGCTGAGAGATATGCCAGCAGTTTGTCTATTTTAGATCACAGTACTTAAAGAGAATTGTCGCATGAGAAACCTGCTGTTTATCTCTCAATGAAGCAAAGATCATGGATAACTTCCCTGTCATCATGTCACCATTCTGAACAAGCAATTCTTTGATTTGCTTTTATTTTGTTAAAAAAGTAAGAACAAGTACAGTGGATTCGGGTTAGTAGTCCAAGAACAGCATTCTCAAATAAGCATCCCCCTTCTCCAGGTTTGTAAGGACGGTGTGTAGAGCTGTGGCTATTGCATCATCTGTCAATCAGTTGAGTCTGTAGGCAAATTGTAGGAGGTCCAGTGTGGGTGGTAGCAAGCTGCAGATGTAGTCCTTGACCAGCCTCTCAAAGCATTTGCTTATTGTTGAGGTGAGTGCGACAGGACACCAGTCGTTCAGACATGTTACCTTGGTCTTTTTAGGTACAGGGACAATGATGGATAGTTTGAAGCAGGAGGGCAATTAATTCATTGTACGCTGATGTGTTGTTTTGACTGACTGTAAATAAACAAAATCAGCACAGATATCTAGTGCAGATACCGGGCAGCTTTCAAGCAGTGATTGAAACCTCCAAACCCTCATTTTCATATTCAAGATGATTGTCAATACCTTTAACTTTCTGAACCTGGTGGTGAGGGTCCTTAGGCTCCTGTACCTCCTTCCTGATGGCAGCAGCAAGAAGAGAGCATGGCCTGGATGGAGGGTTCCCTGATGATAGATGCTGTTTTCTTTTAGATGTACTCAATGGTAGGGAGGGTCTAGACCAAACAGTTTTTAAATAACAAAAGTTGCCTGTGTTTGTATTCAAAAAGCAGTGATTTTTGTTTTTAATAGTTGATGAAAAATAAGCAGTAAGACAATTTGGAACTCTTTTTTTTCACTGTGGTTTCAAGCATTCAGGCTTGGAGATGTCAGAAACGGCTGGGAACGAAAATGAAACAATTTCACTATTTCATCAAGTTAGGAACTACAAGGCAGTTCCGTGATGGGGTGAGTGAAGTTATCCCCCTCGGATTCAAGAGCTTGCTTTTATGCAGTGAATTTCTGCCACACGATTGGCTGATTAGATATTTGCATTAATGAGCAGGTGTACAGGTGTAACTAATAAAGTGGCCATTGAGTGTATGTTCCTGACATTTCTTCCCAACATCTGCACTCAGATTTAATAAGGCTATGTAACCCAGTCACAGGCCACTGGCTGTGCTAAATATCCTTTGCTTTATATAGTTCAACTATTACATTGGCAGTCCAATGTCGGCTGGTGAGTTAGACAATGAGACTCTGAAATGTGCCCACCTAATTCAGGACAAATCACCGTTTTAACATCTTTCATCATAATCACCTTGGTTTAAAATTCATTCAAACTGTCTCACACTTAGCCCCTTGATAATCCTCCAGCCTAGAATCAGATCCTTTGTACCACTCTGTCCATGCCAGCTATTAAGCATTCACTTCAATTTTTGCATTCCCATTCAATTTCATTCCTACCCCAATCCTCCTGCCACCCATCTATACTTGGAATAATTGACTGTGATCAATTGACCAATCAACCAGCAAGGAATCTCTGGAGAAAGACATAATACCTTGGGGAATGCACATGGTCACAGGAGAACATGGAAACTCCTGGGTTTGAACCTGAGTCTCTGGAGTTGTGAGCAATTGTACTACATGCTGCATTACTGCTTTATTGAGCTGCCTCAAAACTTGGCAAGCTTCGATGCCTTTCCTGAGGTGATTATCTATCCTTAGGTTTTGTTACAAACTATCTGTCCTTTACCTTCATTGCTCCATGATCACCCCTCTTTCCTTCCTGATTAACCATCCCTAGGGCCCAAGCCCATGGGTCCCTGAAAGTGGAAACATAAGTCAATATGTTATGGTTCTCTTCATAGCTTGGGGCATATAATATCTGGAGGTCTATGCTGCAACTTTACAAAACATTGGTAATGCCACACATGGAGTATTGTGTACAGTTTTGGTTGCCACACTGTAAGAAAGATGTGATTGTGCAGGAGATTTATTAGGATGTTGCTGATTGAACAACCTGAGCTATGGGGAGAGTCTGGATAAGATGGGAGCTTTCGTTCCCTGGAGCAAGAGAGGCTGTGGAGTGACCTGATAGAATTATATAACAGTTTGGGTGAGATTACAAATAGAGGTCATGGGTTAAGGGTGAAAGGTGAAAAGTTGGAAGAGAACGTGAGGGGAAATTTCTTCACTCAGAAAATGGTTAGAGTGTGGAACAAGCTGCGGGGTGGAAGTGGTGAATACAGTTTTGATTCCAATATTTAAGGGAAGTTCGTATAGGTACATGGACAGGAAGTGTATGGAGTGCTATGGTCTGGGTGCAGGTCAATGGCACTAGGCAGTTTAAATGTATTTGGCACCGACTGGATGGGCTGAAGGGCTTGTTTCCGTGCTGTAGTTTTCTATGACTTTAAGATCATAAGGGGCATTGATCATTTTAGCATAGTTAGGGTATCAAAAAAATCAAGACATAAGTTGAGTGGAAGGAGTTTTCAAGAGGACCTCAGGAGTAAGTCTTTTTTCACAAAGAGTGTTTGATATCTGGATATCATATATATCCAGTGGGAAATCATATATAATTACTATCTTCAAAAGAATTTAGAGAGTCACTAATTTGTGCAGATCAATACAAAGGTTGACATGACCATCAATGGCCAAAAGGTCAGTTTCTTTACTCTACTACCCTATAACTCTAAATTCAACCCAATGGATCATGACACTCCCTCCACTACCTCGGTGACAAGCTGCTTGGCTAGGCTGCTGTTTGGACAGGAAGCAGGGTTTTTTTTTTAAGCACAACTATGTGTTTAAGTTCAAAGCCCAAGAACTAAATGGTGTTCAGTAGTGGTTTCTGCATTAGGCAGTTTAATTTATTTGATCAGAAAAATGAAAATTGGGGACTTACCGTTAAGACAGGAAAGTCCATGATTGTTCTCTGGGATTCCCTGTGCATTTTAACCATAACACTCAGGGATCCCAGGATGTGTAGAATGGCTCCAACAACATGGGATGAATATTTCGCTCTCATTGGTGGGGTCTGAATGGGTAGTGTGGACAACAGCAGAAGGCTTTCAATCTGTCAACAAGGTCTGTGTCCATCTGACTGGAGGGTCCTCTAAGGAGCTCCCTGGCAGATGACAGGTCCTGTCTATATTAGGTAGTTTACTTACCAAGTCTTCCTTTTAACTGTCCACCCCACACAGTACAGTAGTGACCCCTACAACCCTCCAGGTTACTGACCAGCCCCCACTAATCTATTGACCAGACGTGACAAAGCCCAGGCTCCAGATCAGCTATTCTCTGCTAGGTGCCCAGTCCCCCTAATGACTGCAATCCTTGGCTCTCCAATCCAACTACAAATGATGATCACAGCACTCCATTCTCAGTTGATGACCTACACTCACACCCTGAACATCAGCCCTAGGCTATTACCAAATCCTTTCTACAAATCTTTCTCTTGGGTTTTAGGTCTTACTGGATTTCCTGCTGACAGGCCAATGAAAAATATGTTGGATGAAAGGTTTACCACGCTGCATATCAGTTTAGATACTTTTGCCAATGTACTTAATTTCACGTGCCCTTTTGCTTCTACAGACAGTTTCTTCCTATCTACACTATATCCCACAGAATTGTCTATCAGCTCCACACGAACCCTCCTCTATTCCAGGGAGAAAAGCTTAACCTTCTGTCATCTACCCACATTAGAACACCTCTCATCCTTGGAATTTAGTAAGTTTGTCCTATATCCTCTGTAAGTCTTTCAATCTTTTAAGAAGTCTGATGGGCAGACGACATAACATATACCCATTGTGCTGAATATATATTATAAGTATTTATAATGTAAATTGTGCCTTATTCTTAAACTCAGTATTGATATAGAGCAGCATCCTATATATAGTTTGAGCTCCTTTCTTCGCATGCCCTACTACTTACAATAAACCATACAGATACAACTTCAAATCTCCCTGTTCTTGTCCCTCTTTTGAGTTATGCTCTCTAATTTATTCTGCTTTATTTTATCTACTCTCATCTCCCTGCCGAATATAACTCTTCATGTTTCTCTGCAACCTATCTACTCCTCAGATTTTCTCTGTCTCTGGATCATCCTCCTCACAGTTCACTATCCATCTAAATTTTGCTATTGGTTTATTATTGTCATATGTATCAAGATACAGTGAAAGGTTTACCTTGCATACTGTTCATACAGAACACATTGAGGTAGAACAAGGTAAAATAATACCAATGCAGATTAAAGTGAAACAGCTACTGAAAATATGCAGTGTAGGCAAAGGATAAAGTGCAAGATCATAATGAGTTACATTGTGAGGTCAAGAGTCCATCATATTGTACAAGAAGACTGTTCAAAAGCCCAGTAACAGAGGGTTAGAAACTGTCATTGAGCCTGGTGGTACAAAAGAAGACTTTTGTATCTTCTGCCCAACAAGACAGGAGCTGTGTCCAAAACCCCCTGCAGTTTCTTACAGTCACAGGCAGAGCAGTTGCCATACCAAACTATTATGCATCCAGATAGGATGCTGTCTATAGGCATTGATAAAAATTGGTAAGGGTTGATGGGAACTTGCCAAAGTTCTTTAGCCTCATGAGCAAGTAGAGGTGTTGGTATCCTTTTGCACACCTTCTATTTTTTTTCTAAATTTTGTATCACATTTGAAGACAGAAACTGTGCTCACTGGATAAGAGTCCAAATCACTAAAACATTTTAAGAAAAGAGGCATCAATCCTCAGAATGTCAACTAATTCTCCTTACAATTTGATATGCAACGTTTCACTGATTTGAAACTATATGTAGATATCTCAGCCAGTGAAGGACTGTATGAAACGTTATATTAGGAAATAAACCTGGCCAGATAATCTAACTTTCACTGATCAAGCATTTCTGGAACAGTAATCATAAGTCTGTAAATTTTAACATAGCGATATATAAGGATAAGATTGGTCCTCGGGTGAAGGTGCCAGTTTGAGGGAAGGTTAATTACAACATTAAGCAGAAACTGGGAGAAGTAGATTGTGAGCAGCTGTTTTGGGGATAAGTCTCCAAATATGTCAATCAGTACTTGGATCTATGATGTTATGGCCATTACAGAGACTTGGATGGTTCAAGGGTAGGAATGGCTACTTAAAATGCCAGGTTGTAGATGGTTCAGAAAGGACAGGGAGGGAGGCAAAAGAGCTGGGGATGTGGCACTGTTGATCAGAGATAGCGTCATGGCTGCAGAAAAGGAGGAAGTCGTGAAGGAATTGTCTACTGAGTCTCTGTGGTGGAAGTTAGAAACAAGAAGGGGTCAGTAACTCCACTGGGTGTTTTTTTATAGACCACCCAATAGTAACAGGGACATCAAGGAGCAGACAGGGAGACAGATTCTGGAATAGTGCAATAAGAACAGGGTTGTCATGATGGGGGAATTTTAATTTCCCCAATATTGATTGGTATCTCCCTAGAGCGAGGGGTTTAGATGGGGTGGAGTTTGTTAGGTGTGTTCAGGAAGGTTTCCTGACACAGTATGTGGATAAGCCTACAAGAGGAGAGGCTGTACTTGATCTGGTATTGGGAAATGAACCTGGTCAGGTGTCAGACCTCTCAGTGGGAGAGCATTTTGGAGATGGTGATCACAATTCTATCTCCTTTACCATAGCATTGGAGAGGGATAGGAACAGACAAGTCAGGAAAGCGTTTAATTGGAGTAAGGGGAAATATGAAGCTATCAGGCAGGAACTGGGAAGCATAAATTGGGAACAGATGTTCTCAGGGGAATGTATGGCAGCAATGTAGCAAATGATCAGGGGATATTTGCGTGGTGTTCTGCAAAGGTACGTTTCAATGAGACAGGGAAAGAATGGTAGGGTACCGGAACCGTAGTGTACAACGGCTGTTGAAAATCTAGTCAAGAAGAAAAGAAAAGCTTACAGAAGGTTTAAAAAACTAGGTAATGATAGAGAGGTCTAGAAGATTATAAGACTAGCATGAAGGAGCCTAAGAATGAAATTAGGAGAGCCAGAAGGGGCCATGAGAAGACCTTGGCGAGCAGGATTAAGGAAAACCGGAAGGCATTCTACAAGTATGTGAAGAGCAAGAGGATGTCATGAGAGAATAGGACCAATCAAGTGTGACAGTGGTAAAGTAAGTATGGAACCAAAGGAGATAGCAGAGATACTTAATGAGTACTTTGCTTCAGTATTCACTATGGAAAAAGACCTTGGTGATTGTAGGGATGATTTTTAGCAGACTGAAAAGCTTGAACATATAGACATTAAGGAAGAGGATGTGCTGGAGTTTTTGGAAAGCATCAAATTGGATAAGTCACTGGAATCGGAAGGGATATACACCAAGTTACTCTGGGAGGTAAAGGAAGAGATTGCTGAGCCTCTGGTAATGATCTTTGCATAATCATTGGGGACAGGAGAGGTTCCAGAGGATTGGAGGGTTGCAAATGTTGTTCCCTTATTTAAGAAAGGGAGTAGAGATAGTCCAGGAGATTATAGACCAGTGAGTCTTACTTCAGTGGTGGTAAGTTGATGGAGAAGATCCTGAGAGGCAGGATTTATGAACATTTGGAGAGTCATAATATGATTAGGAATAGTCTGCCTGGCTTTGACAAAGGCAGGTCGTGCCTTATGAGCCTTATTGAATTTTTTGAGGAGGTGACTAAACACATTGATGAAGGTAGAGCAGTAGATGTAGTGTATATGGATTTCAGCAAGGCATTTGATAAGGTACCCCATGGAAGGATTAATGAGAAAGTAAGGCAGCATGGGATCCAAGGGGACCTTGCTTTGTGAATCCAGAAATGGCTTGCCCACAGGAGGCAAAATGTGGTTGTAGACAGGTCATATTCTGCATGGTGGTTGGTGACCAGTGGTGTGCCTCAGGGATCTGTTCTGTGACCCCTTCTCTTCATGATTTTTATAAATGACCTGGAGGAAGAAGTGGAGGGATAGGTTAGTAAATTTGTGGATGACACAAAGGTTGGGGGTGTTGTGGATCGTGTGGAGGGCTTTCAAAGGTTACAGCAGGACATTGAGAGGATGGAAAACTGAGCTGAGAACTGGCAGGTGGATTTCAACCCAGATAAGTGTGAAGTTGTTAATTTTGGTAGGTCAAATATGATGGCAGGATATAGTATTAATGGTAAGACTTGGCAGTGTGAAGGATCAGAGGGTCCGAGTCCATAGGACACTCAAAGCTGCTGCGCACGTTGACTCTGTGGTTAAGAAGGCATATGGTTCATTGGCCTTCATCAACCATGGGATTGAGTTTAAGAGGCAAGAGGTATGGTTACAGCTATACAGGACCCTGGTCAGACCCCACTTGGAGTACTGTGCTCAGTTCTGGTCACCTCACTACAGGAAGGATGTGGAAACTATAGAAAGGGTGCATTGACGAGGATGTTGCCTAGATTGGGGAGCATGCCTTATGAGAATAAGTTGAGTGAACTTGGCCTTTTCTCCTTGGAGCAACGGAAGATGAAAGGTGAACTGATAGAGGTGTATAAGATGATGTGTATAAGATAACATTTATTGTGTGGATAGCCAGAGGCTTTTTCCCAGGGTTGAAATGACTAACACAAGAGGGCACAATTTTAAAGTGCTTGAAATTAGATATAGAGGAGATGTCAGGGGTAATTTATTTATGCAGAGAGCGGTGAGTGCATGGAATTGGCTGCTGTGGTGGGCACGGATATGATAGGGTCTTTTCAGAAACTTAAGAAAAATAGAGGGCTATTGGTAACCCTAGGTAATTTCTAAAGTAAGTACATGTTTGGCACAGCATCATGGGCCAAAGGGCCTTTATTGTGCTGTAGGTTTTCTATGTTTCTATGTTTTGAAATCTACTTTTGATATGTGGTAGTCTTTTAAGGCTATCTGTTCAGAACTCAGGATATAAGAATGGAAGGTCAAGATGGCAAGATTCAGGAACCTTGAAAGACAAGAGATATTACAAGTTTAGCAAAAAAAAATCAAGGGTAGCACATGTAAGGTTCAGAGAACTGAAAAGTGGGCAAAGCTCTTGAGGAATACAAATGAAGCAGGAAATAAATTAAACAAGAAATTAAGAGGGCTAAAATGGGCCATGGGATGTCTTTATCAAGTTGAACTAAAGTGAATCTCAAGAAACTTTATGTGTATATTAGGAACAAAAGGGTAGCTAGGAAAATGGTAGATCCATTCAAGGACAAAGGAGGAGATTTATGTGTGGAGTGAGAAGTGGCTGAGGTCTTTAATGAGCACTTTACATTGGTATTCACTACGGAGAAAGACATAGGTGATCATGAGATTAAGGAGGGTTATACTGATATTCCAGGGCATGTTGATATTAGGAAGAAGGAAGGATAGGTTGTCTTAAAAATGTTAATATAAGTAAGTCCCCAAGACCTGATTGGATCTCAGGATACTGAGGGAAGCAAGGGAGGAGATTGCTAGGGCCTCGACAAAGGTCTTTTTATCCTCTTTAGCCACAGGCAAGGTTCCAGATGATTGGAAAGTAGCTAATGTTGTTTCTGTGTTTGAAAAGGGCAACGGTAATAAACCAGAAAATTAGAGGCTGCTGTGCCTTACATCAGTGGTAGGGAAATCATTGGGGAAGAGTAAAGAAGGGGCAGGATTTACTCACACTTAGAAAAGCATGGACCCTTTAGGTATAGTTAGCATGGAGTTGTGCGATGCAGATCCTGTTTCACAAATTGGATTGACTTTTGAGGAAGTGGCAAAGCTAATTGATGAAGATACAATAGTTTGTGTTGTATGCATGGATTCTATGAGGGCCCTCACATAGGTTGATCCAGAAAATTAGGTTATGATGGGATCCACAGTGTGTTGGTTGATCTATAACTGGTTTGGTCACAGAAGACAGATGGTAATGTAGAATGGTGTTTTCCTATTGCAGGTACTTAAGTCGCACTGGGACCCCTATTGTTTGTAATCTATTAAGGATTTAGATCAGGGGTTCCCAACTTTTTTAACACCATGGACCCCTACCATAATCTGAAGGGTCCGTGGTCCCCAGGTTGGAAACTCTTGATTTGGATGAAGATGCAGATAATCTGATCAGTAATTTTGCAGATGACATGAAAATTAGTGTCTTGTGGATAATGGTGGAAGACGTCGAAGGACATAGCAGAAAAGAGCTCAGCTAAAAATTTGGATAGAGAAATGGAAGATGGAATTTAACCCAGGGAAGTGTGAGATCTGCATTTAGGGTGGTGAAATGCAAGAAATGCAGTAAATGGCAGGACCCTTAGGAGAAAGGATGCCTGGAGTGACCTTGGAAGCAACTCTAGAGATCTCAGAAAGTGGTAATACCAATGAAGAGTGTGATTAAGAAGGCACGTGATATGTTTGTCCTTTTTGATCAGGGCACTGAGTTTAAAAGATGAGAAATTATGCTGCAGCTATATATGTACAAAATTGATTCAGCCACATTTGGAGTACTGTGTGTCACTACACTACAGGAAGGATGTGAAGGATGAGTGTGTAGATGAGGTTTACCAGGATGCTGCTTGGATTGAAAAGTATTAGTGACAAGGAGAGGTTGTACAAGGTAACCTTTGATGTCCTTACTAATCAAGAACCTACCAACCTCTGATCTAAATATTGTATACCCAATGAGTTGGCGTCTACAGCTGTATGGATCAATTAGTTCCACAGATTCAGTACCCTCACGCTGAAGAAATTCCTCCTCATCTCTGCTCTAAATGAACATCTCTCTATTCTGAACTTGTGCCCTCTGCTCCTAGACTCCCCCACTATAGGAAACATCCTCTCCACATCCACTCTATCTAGACTTTCAATATTCAGCAGGTTTCAATGAGATCCACTTCATTTTTCTAAACCTCCTTTGGGCCCTCTCCAATGCCAGATCATCCTTTCTTAGATTAGGGGCCCAAAACTGCTTACAATACTTCAAACATAGTCTGACCAATGCCTTATAAAGCCTCCAAATGTTCATCAAACTTGTTCCTTTGGCTTCTGTGACTAGGTGCATATATTGTAAAATTAGCTTAGACTTTCATGTACACTTTCTTAGATTGATCCTTTCTAAAATCTTGCAGTTTCTTACTGTGATGCTTTTTATCTGTCACAACTCTTTTTATGTCATTTTTCTCCTTTGCAATGGAGAAAAATGTTATTTTTCCATGTTATTGCTTTACACTTCTCCCAAAGCACCAAAATTTTCCAGAAAGACATTGGTCCCAGTTCTGTTGAACTGCAATCCATCCAGCCTGAATAGGTCTCATCTCCCCTAGAAGTTGTTCCAATGCCTCAGGAATCTAAAGCCCATCCTCCTGCACCATCTCTCTAGCCTATGTTCTATGAGGAGTAATGTAAATGTTTGTTTTTGAGGCTTGGCTTCCTAATATTTTTAACCTCTGCTTGCAAGAGTCTATCCCATCTTCTACCTGTCATTGCAGAGGCCCTGACAGGAACGTGAGCAGAGCACTGTGAAGAGGTCTCTCGCAGGTTGGCAATGCTGGTTTAAAAAGAGAGCTTCGTGGGCATTTGGCCATTGCAGAGGCTCTATTGGTGGTGGGAGCAGAGCACTGCAAACTAAATAGAAGTACAGGAGGGACAAGTGGGGTAGCCAAAGCTGGGAGTAGGCCAGTGGCGAGAGTAGAAGCGTCAGGCTTTGGCTCAAAGGAGGCTTCAGCTCGGACGAGGTGTTGTCTCTGGGTAAGCTTCTGTTTTTGTTTTTCTCTTACTGTCCCTGGTATATGGTGGTTGTGTGTTCTTCTTGCTGGAAGCTGGAGTCCTGGGAGACCCAGAGTCTCCCGGGCAACTACATCTACATGAAGTGCATCCGGCTGCAGTTCCTTGAAGACAACGTTAGGGATCTGGAGCAGCAACTGGATGACCTTTGGCTTGTACGGGAGAGTGAGGAGATCATCGATCAGAGTTACAGGGAAGTAGTCACCCCGAAGTTGCAGGAGGCGAGTCGCTGGGTGACTGTCAGGGGAAATGGAAATGTGAATAGGCAGTTAGAGCAGAGCACACCTGTGGCCATTACCCCCAATAGTAAGTGTACTGTTTTGGATACTATTGTAGGGAATGACCTCCCAGGGGAATGCCACAGTGATCGGGTAACAGGCACTGAGCATGGGTCTATGGTGCAGAAGGGCAAGAGGGAGAAGAGGGGACTGATAGTGATAGGGGACTCCATAGTCAGAGGAACAGACAGGAGATTCTGTGGACTTGAATGGGAAACCCTGATGATATGTTGCCTCCCAGGTGCCAGGGTCAGGGACGTCTCAGATCACATCCACAACATTTCGGAAAGGGAGAGGGAGCAGCCAGATGTCTTGGTACATATTGATATTAATGAAATAGGAAGGAAAAGATATGAGGTCCTGAAAAGAGATTTTGGAGAGCTAGGTAGAAAGCTGAGAAGCAGGATCTCCCAGGTAGTCATTTCTGGATTGCTGCCTGTGCCACGCACCAGTGAGGGTAGAAACAGGATAAATTGGCAGATAAATGTGTAGCTGAGAAGATGGTGCAGGGGGCAGGGCTTCAGGTTCTTGGATCATTGGGATCTCTTCTGGGGGAGGTATGACCTGTTCAAAAGTGACGGGTTGCACTTGAACCTGAGAGGGACCAATATTCTAGCAGGTAGGTTTGTTAGAGCTGTTGGGGAAGGTTTAAACTAATTTGGCAGGGGGGTGGGAACTGGAGAGATGGGATCAGTATCAGACGTATGGTAAAAAAGTCAAGATAGAGTGCAGTCAGACTGTCAGGAAGGGTAGGCAGGTGATGGGACATAGTCACAACGAACAGGGTGAGCATCAGTGTATTAGGGATGCAGAATCAGAAAGGGTAGCAAATACAGTACTCAAGGTGTTGTATCTCAGTGCATGGAGTATAAGAAATAAGGTGGGTGATCTTGTTGCACTATTACAGGTTGCCAGGTATGATGTTGTGGTCATCACTGAATTGTGGCTGAAGGATGGTTATAGTTGGGAGCTGAATGTCCAAAGGTTCACGTTATATCGGAGGGATAGGAAGGCAGGCAGAGGGAGTAGTGTGGGTCTGCTGGTAAAGAATGGCATCAAATCAGTAGAAAGATGTGACATCGGATCAGAAGATATTGAATCCTTGTGGGATGAGTTCAGAATTGCAAGGGTAAAAGGACCCTGATGGCAATTTTATACAAGCTTCCCAACAGTGGCAGCAAGGTGGACCACAAATTACACCAGGAAATAGAAAAGATGTGTCAAAAGCGTGATGTTATGATAGTCATGGGAGATTTTAACAAGCATGTTGATTAGGAAAATCAGTTTGGTAATGGATCTCAAGAGAGGGAGTTTGTTGAATGCCTAAGAGATGGCTTTTTAGAGCAGTTTGTCATTGAGCCTACTAGGGGATCAGCTATACTGGATTGAGTGTTATGTAATGAACCAGAGGCGATTGGGGAGCTTAAGATAAAATAACCCTTAGGAACCAGTGATCACAATATGATTGAGTTCAACTTGGAAATTTGATTGTGAGAAAGTAAAGTCTGACGTAGCAGTATTTCAGTGGACTAGGGGAAATTCCAGTGGTATGAGAGAGGAGCTGGCCAAAGTAAATTGGAAGGAGCTGCTGGCAGGGATGGCAGCAGAGCAGCAATAGCGTGCATATCTGGGAAAAGTGAGGAAGGTGCAGGACAATGTGTTATTCCAAAAACGAAGAAATACTCAAATGGCAAAATAGTACAACTGTGGCTGACAAGGGAAGTCAAAGCTAATGTAAAAACAAAAGAGAAGGCATACAACAAAGCAAAAATTCGTGGGTGGATAGATGATTGGGAAGTTTTTAAAGACCTACAGAGAGCAACTAAAAGAATCAATAGAAGGGAAAAGATGAAATATGAAAGCAAGCAAGCAAATAATATGAAAGTGGATAGTAAAAGCTTTTTCAAGAACGAGGCCTAAGGTAGAAGGAGTCAATTTTAGAAAACTAAGCGTAATTTATTTTTCAACATTGACCCCTCCTACATGTACACACTTAGTCCAGCGGTCGTGGCGCATACGGATCCCTTCTCTGTAGACGTGGTCTACAGCAGGGGTGATCAATAAGTCCGTGGCCTAAGGAAGAAGGAGATGAGTTATTAACTTCAAACTTCCTGCATTATCACTCAAAGAGTTGAACTGCACGTGCATGTAATAAGAGCATCTTGGACCTCCAGGTGGTCCACATCAGGGCTGATTGATAAGTTCGTAGCCTAAGGTAGAAGGAGATGAGTTATACAGCTCTTGTTACATGCATGTGCAGGTCAACTCTTTGAGTGAAAAAGCAGAAAGTTTGAAGTTAATAACTCATCTCCTTCTACCTTAGGCCACAAACATATCAATCACCCCTGCTGTGGACTACTTCTGGAGGTCCAAGACACCAACTTCTACAAAGAAGGGATCCCTATGCTCCATGACCGCTGGACTAAGTGTGTAAATGTAGGAAAGATAAATGTGCTATGTTTTCTAAAATTGACTCCTTCTACCCTAGGCCACGAACTTATCAATCACCACTCATATGTTAAGAATAAAAGGGAGATGAGAGTAGATACAGGACGGCTAGAAAATGAAGCAGGAGAAATAATAACGGGGGACAAGGAGATGGCTGATGAACTAAATGACTATTTTGCATCAGTCTTCACTGTGGAAGACACTAGCAGTGTGCCAGATGTTGTAGTGTGTGAAGGAAGAGAAGTGGGTGTAGTTACTATTACAAAAGAGAAGGTACTCAAAAAGCTTGAAAGAGCTAAAAGCACCTAAGTCACCTGGACCAGATGAACTGGACACGAGGGTTCTGAAAAAGGTAGTGTTAAAGATTATGGTGGCATTAGAAATGATCTTGCAAAAATAATTGGACTCTGGCATGGTGCCAGAGGACTGGAAAATTGCAAATGTCATTTCACTCTTGAAGAAAGGAGGAAGGCAGCAGAAAAGCAATTATAGACTAATTAGCCTGACCTCAGTGGTTGAGAAGATGGACATGATTGGACATGGCATCAAAGGTTACAGGGAGAAGGCCAGGAACTGGGGTTGAGGTGGAGAGAAAAAAAGGATCAGCCATGATTGAATGACAGAGCACACTTGATGGGCCAAATGGCCTAATTCTGCTCCTATGTCTTATGGTCTTGATACCAATATGGACAATAACCTCATCTATTCACAGGATATTCTGACGACGACGCAAATCTTGAGCATGGAAATCTGTGCTTGAAATCTGGAGGTCTTGATGAAGGGTTTGGCCTGAAATGCCAATTCTTTATTCCCCTCTATAGATGTTGCCTGACTTGCTGAGTTCCTCCTGCATTTTGTGTGTGTTGAGCTTTTCCTGTTCACCATCTTGTCCCCTACCTCACCCTTACCCACCACACCAGATTATTCTGCACCTGGGTGACACATACTGGAGTCGCATCTGCAGTCACAGAACCTCTTTCCTGTTCCTCTGACTACAGGATCTCCCAATGCTAACACACTCTTGACTGTTGTCTTGTCTCCCTCTACAGCTGAGTTACTTTTTGTCTCTGGTTGCACTTCCTGGGGGAATTCCATGACTCCCCTCCACCCCATCAGTACCCAGAACTGAATTCTGATTGCAGAGGGAAATGGCCTCAGTTTCAGAATCAGAATCAGGTTTACTATCACCGGCATGTGATGTGAAATTTGTTAATTTAGCAGCAGCAGTTCAATGCAATACATAATCTAGCAGAGAGAGAGAGAGAAAATAATAAATAAAATAAAGCATAATAATAAATAAACAAGTAAATCAATTATGTATAGTGAATAGATTTTAAAAAGATGTGCAACAACAGAAATACTGTATATTTTTTTAAAAAGTGAGGTAGTGTCCAAGGGTTCAATGTCCATTTGGGAATCGTGTGGAAGAGGGGAAGAAGCTGTTCCTGAATCACTGAGTGTGTGTCTTCAGGCTTCTGTACCTCCTACCTGATGGTAACAGTGAGAAAAGGGCATGCCCTGGGTGCTGGAGGTCTTTAATAATGGATGCTACCTCCCTGGATTAATTGCTTACTACTTTTTCATCTGCTTTGCAGTCACCCAGCTACAGGGTAACCATCACTTGAAATGTGTTATTTGTAGAACACTCAGTCTCTCAGATGACATCAGCTGATGCTCAAGCTTCAAATCTAGCAGCGCAGTCTTCCAATCACATTACTCAGAGTCATAGACAATACAGCACAGATATAGGGTCTTTGTCCAATGACCATGTGGTCACCCAACTAGTCCCAATTTCCTTCATTTGGCCCTCTCCCACCATGTACCTATCCAAATACTTTTTAAATGATACTATTGTACCTGCCTCAATGACTTCCTCTGGCAGATCATTCCACCCTTGGTGTGAAAAAAATTTCACCGTCCTTTTAAATCTTTCTCCTCTCACCCTAAATCTATGCCCCCTAGTTTTGGATTCTAATCCAGGGAAAAGACTGTTACCATCCTCCTTATCTTGCCTCTCATAATTTTAAGCATTTCTAAAAGGTTACACCTCATTTTCCCAAGTTCCAATGAATAAAGACATAAACTGGCCAACTTCTCTATAAATCAGGCTCTTCAGTCCTGGCAAAATCCTTGTAAATCCTATTGACACTCTTTCTACTTTAACGATATCTTTCCTGTAACAGGGTCCACCAAGTTCAGGAACAGTTTCTACCCCACAATTATCAGGCTCTTGAACAGAGGGGATAACTACACTCATTTGCCCATTAATTGAGATGTTCCTCCAACCAACAATCTCACTTAAGGACTCTTTCTCTTGTTATCTCATGATCTCGTTATTTATTGCTATTTATTTATATTTGCATTTTCATAGTTTGTTGTCTTCGATGCACTTGCTCTTTCATTGATCGTGTTTACAGTTATTATTTGATAGATTTGCTGAATATGCCTGTAGGAAAATAAATCTCAGGGTTGTATATGGTGGCATGTATATATTTTGATTAAAAAAATTACTTTGAACTTTGAACAAGATGAACAAAAACTGTACACGGAACGCCAAGTGTGGCCCAACAACAATTTATACAACTGTAACATAATATCCCGGCTGGCACACTCAATATCCTGACTGATGTTAAATGCTTTTTTGACTACCTGTGACACCCCTCTCAATGAACTATGCACTTGTACATCCGAGTCCTTCTGTTCCATTACACTCCCTAATGCCCTACCATTCAGAGTATAAGTCCAACTCTGGTTTTATTTTCCAAAATGCATCAAATCACCTCACACTTATGTATAATGAAATCGATTTGCCACTCCTCAGCCTATTTCCCTAACTGATCAAGATCCTCTTGTAGCTGATGATAACCTTCTTCACTATCAACAACGTTTTCAAATTTTGTGTCATCTGCAAACTTTCTGATCAAGCCTTGCGCATTCGAATCCAAATCTACAATGATTCTACAAGGGTTCCAACACTGACCCCTGCAGTTCAACACCTCCTGCTCATCTATTTGTCCAAAAAATTAATATAATCTCAGAGTTCCACAAATTACAGGATAGATAGATACTCCACGCCCTGCCATCTCGCAATTTATTGATGCACCTGTTAGGAAGAATACAATTAAAGTGCTATTAAGTTACTTCCTGCTCCAGTTACACTAACGGAACTTTATTAACACCATGGCCCTTTGTTATGTGCAATGCCTCAGATTCCCACAGTCCTTTCAATCACCATGGATTCCTTGTGCTCCACAAAACTCACCCAGATTTTGTTACTTGCCTTCCTTTCATGAAATTACCAGGAGAGGAGAGAGCGATAAGAAACACCTAAAGGAAATGAATTTGAGATGCAAGACTGGAATGGCTAATTATATGAAATTATTGAACTTGGTGTTGAGAACAGAAGTCTGAAGGTATTTCCTGGGTTTCACATTGAGTTTTTTGTTTGGAATAATGCCTGAAGTCACAGACAGAGAATCAGAGTGAGAGTGGGATGGAAAATTAAAGTGACAGACAGCTGGAAACTCAGGACCAACTCTGTGGATTGATCAAAGTGTTCATTAAAGTTACGTAGCCAAAGCAAGATAAAACAAGGAAATAGGCCCCATGGCTTATACTGGTCACCAACCTTCCCTTTACACCTGGGGTTCCTAACCTTTTATATGTCGTGAACCCTACTATTACCTGAGGGCTCCATGAATCCCAGGTTGGGAACCCCGATTTACATGAATTCTTTGTTAATCTAATTTTTCATTCTCTTCACGTTCTCAGATTCAGATTTATTGATTTATCACGTGCACATTGAAACATTCAGGATGTGCTGGGGCAACCTGCATTTGTTGCCACACATTCTGGCGCTAACATATCATACCCACCTTGTTTGCGGAACACAAGCAACAACACAACAGCAGCAAAACGAGCCCCTTTCCTCTCTACCATCCACCACCCACTCACACATACAGACTGGCATCCAACCCTAGGATAGACCACCTTTAGTCCAGTAATTTGCTTAGTGGCATAAAAAAGGTTTGGAACCTGGCCCAGACTTGCATACATTGGGCCTCCAACTCCCGGATATGCCAAACCGAGGGCTTTGACCAACAGACCTCGAATTCTGGACTCGTCAACTTCAGTCCTCTACTTTCGGGGTTCAATCTTTGGTAGCAGCACCAGGGCACACGAATCACAGAATTTGAACTCTCGGCCTCAAACCCCAAACTTGCATGGACCTCTGACCTCCAACCTGAGGGGCCAGTGATCCTCATAGAATAGATGTAGAAGCTTGGGGATTGAATGTTTGTACAGAGAAGAAGGAAGTGTAGCCATGGTTGCTAAAAGATTCCATAGGCTTTGTGGATACGTGTTGCTAAGCTATGGATATGGATGATTAAGAGTCAGATAGTGTGAAAAAGAGATTAGGCTGGAGACTGGCAGTAAAAGCATTGAATCTTTTGGACTCAAAATAAATGTACTGATAGTGGCAATGTATATGTTTGTGGGCAGCATGCTGAGTGAAAAAATCCAATACCAAACAGGATTCCAGGCTCAGAATATTTAATAAGACACAAAAGACTGCAGATGTCGTAATTGGAAGCAACACACAAACTGTAGGAGCAATCCAATGGATCAAGCAGCATCTATGGAGGGAAATAGATGGTTGATGTTTTGGATCAAGGCCCTTAAGACTGAAAGACAGGAGAAATAGCCAATAAAAGATAGTGGAGGGACGGGGTGCAGCAAGTGCTAGCAAATGATAGGTGAATCCAGGTGAGGAGGGAAGAGCGGAAATAGTGAGAGAGACTGGGAGGTGATAGCTGGAGGTGAAAGGGCTGCAGATGGCAGAATCTGATTGGAAAGGAAATTGGAGCATAAAACCAAATAAGGGAGGTGAGTATTGGATTTTGAATAAATCTTTAATAAACAGGTAAATGTGTGGTCACGGTACTTTGTTATGAGCCTGCACTTTATCATTTACTTGCACTGCACCTTACCTTTCTGTAGCTTCTACACTTTATTCTGCTTTGTTACTGTTTTCCTTGTTCTTGCTCAATTCACTATGTAATGATTTGATCTGTGTAAACAGTTTGCAGGACAAGCTTTTCACTGTACCTTGGTACAGCTGACATTAATAAACCAGTAATGATGATATTAATAATAAACCAATGGAAGAGCATGACCTTCCATGGAAGACATCCCCATGATCTGAGCAGACTAGATGTTGACAAGGAAGCGTCGAATGCCTGGCTCAGAGTTTGAGACCTCTTCCCAGAATCAGATGGGTTCCTTTTCAATATATGACCAAGTGGTTAACACAAAAAATTGCTAAATTTTTTGGTAAATGCAAAAAATGCCAGAAACAATCCAACATGTTGAATCAGGTTTGTGGGTCTGGCAAGTGATACAGAAAACACTCTCTATGAATAGCTATGTTAATCATTTACTTACAAACAGTAAAAATTTGACCAAACATTCATGTCCCCCAGGTTACAGATGCTACAAAGCTGAGTACTCAATAGACATACATAGATTCAGCAAACATACTTAGTTAAAAGTGCGCGCAGAGCAGACCTTTCCAATGGTTTTGCGTTAAGCAAAGAAATAAGAGAGCAAGCCTCTTCCACTGCAGTTTTATATACCCAGGATATTTGAAAATGGACACAGGTAGTTACATAGAAACATAGAAAATCTTACAGCACAATACAGGCCCTTCCGCCCACAATGCTGTGCTGAATATGTACTTACTTTAGAAATTACCTGGGGTTACCCACAGCTCTTTATTTTTCTAAGCTCCATGTACCTATCCAGGAGCCTCTTAAAAGAACCTATCGTATCCTCCTCCACCACAGTCACCAGCAGCCCATTCCACACATTCACTACTCTACACGTAAAAAACTTACCCCTGACGTCTCCTCTGTACCTACTTTCAAGCACCTTAAAACTGTTCTCTCCCATGTTAGCCATTTCATCCCTGGGAAAAAGCCCCTGTCTATCCACATGGTCAATGCCTCTCATTATCTTATTCACCTCTATCAGGACATCCCTCATCCTCTGTTGCTCCAAAGAGAAAAGGCCAAGTTAACTCAACCTATTCTCATAGGGCATGCTCCCCAATCCAGGCAACATCCCTGTAATTCTCCTCTGCACCCTTTCTATAGTTTCCACATCCTTCCTGTAGTGAGGTGACCAGAACTGAGCACAGTACTCCAAGTGGGGTCTGACCAGGGTCCTTTATAGCTGTATCATTACCGCTTGGCTCTTAAACTCAATCCCATGGTTGATGATGGCCAATGCACCATACAGTCTGTTTTCAGGACCTCCTCCCTTTTCTTACCTATGTCATTGGTACCAATATGCACCATGACCTCTGGCTTTTCTCCTTCCAGATTCATGATATTGTAGATGCGATCAGAAACATCTCAGATCCTGGCACCTGGGAGGCAAACTACCATCAGTGTTACTTTCCTGGGTCCACAGAATTGCCTGTATGACCCCCTAACTATAGAATCCCTTATCATGCTGGCATCCTCTTCCTTTCCCTGCCCTTCTGAGCCACATGTTGGTAACTTTCCTGTAATACCATGGGCTCTTAACTTGGTAAGCAGCCTCATGTGTGCACCTTGTCAAAGGCCTTCTGAAAGTCCATATATACAACATCCACTGCATCCTCCTCAAAGAATTCCAACAGGTTCATCAGGCAAGATTTTCCCTGAAGGAAACCATGCTGATTTGGTCCTATCTTGTCCTGTGTCACCAAGTACTCCATAACCTCATCCTTAACAATTGACTTCAATATCTACCCAACCACTGAGGTCAGGTTAACTGGTCTATAATTTCCTTTCTGTTGCTTTCCTCCTTTCTTAAAGAGTCTGGTATTGCAATTACACCATGTAGGAACATAAGAAGCTACAGGACATGGTGGACTCTGCCCAATACATTATAGGCACATCCCTGTGCACTATCTAAAGAAGAGGCTTGATGTGCTGCCTCAAGAAGGCAACATCTTTCTTCAAAGATCCAACCTTCAGGCCGTGCCATCTTTTCGTAGTGACCGTCGGGCCGAAAGTACCAAAGTCTGAAGTCCCACACCACCAGGTTCAAGAACAGCTACCACCATTCAATTCACCATTCTCTTCCACCATTCAATTCTTGAACCAACCATCACAATGCTAATCACTACAGTTCAGCAACACTCTGAACCTTGACCATTTATGCCCTAAAATAGTTTTTTGTTCTAATTGTGCTTTCTTCTAAACCATGTTTAATTTATTTTTTTTTTCTGTGAATTCTGCTTACATGATGCTATGTGCCTCTGATGCTACTACATGTAGGATTTTTCAGTGCATATACATACTTGTGTCAATGGCAATTAACTTGAATTTGAGAATGACTTTTTAACCTACTGCTTTGTGTGGGAGTTTTATTTTATAAGTACTGGAAACTTTAGGAGATTGGCAAATCTTTGTTATGTAGGACGCCCACAAATTCTGTGATTTTCTTCAGACTCCAGACAGAGATATGGAGCATGGAAACAGGCCCTCCAACCCACAGAGTCTTCATTATGTATCGATGCGACATGGCCCAGATCTGAGAGCAAGGCATGACCCAGTGACTGAATAGTTTAAACTCCGGGCCAGATGGGTTGACAAGGCAGAGTGTTAGGGCAAGAGACGAGGTTCCGCTCTCAGCTGCATCGCTGAGGCTGAGGGTGTGGGCCTACAACGGCTGCTCTGGACTTCATGTCTATGGACTCACTTTCATTCTGAATGCTATTGCTTGCTTTTATTGTTTGCCTGATTTGTATTTTTTCTCTGTCTCTGCACATTGTGTGCTTGTTGGATATTTTTTAATAGATTCTTTTGGGTTGCTTGTTTGGTAGCTGCTTGTAAAGAGACAAATCTCATGGTTGTATAATGTGTACATACTTTGATAAAAAATGCACTTTGATCTTTGAACTTTTGACCATCAAACAGCTATTTGCACTAACCCTGCACTAATTTCATTTTATTCTTCCTACATTTCTATCCACATTAGGGACAATGTATAGTAGCCAATCAACTCACCAGCTTGCATGTCCTTATTACTTATGTACTATATATTTTATTTTGTGGCAGTTCAGGAAATGAACAGTAGAGTGTGTGCATTAATGTCAGTGAGTGAGCAGTCAGCAGCCAGTTATCACTTACACAAATCTTTTGCAGAAATTCAGGGACAGTGACAACCAGCATTGAAATTCCTTACCTCGCCTGATGCCTTATGTTAGCTGGATTAATGATGCCAATTTTAGCACCATACTATTTTTACAAAGAAGGAGGCCATTTGGACCACAGCGCCAAGTGATGTAGTTTGGTCATTTTCAAAATCTTAAAAAAAATTCTAAATCTTTCAAAAATATTGAGTGCTTTAATAGTTCCTTACTTCCTATGTTTATTAAATCCAATATTTCATGCCCAGTGCCACAATCGATCTGCAGGACGACTCACGGGGTGGGCAGCATCTGAGGGGGAAGTTAATTGTCAGCTTTTCAGGCAAAACCCCGCCTGATGCACAGGGCAGATTGTTGTTGTTTTTTGCTCTGGATTCCAGCATATGGATTTCAGGAGTGAGATTGAAAATTTGGGTGTGAGGGTGCAACAACAACAGCCTTTTACTCAGCGTCAGCAAGACCAAGGAGATAATTATTGACCAGGTGGAGGAACTCAGAGGTCCATGAGCCAGTCCTCATTGGGCAATCAGAGCTGGAGAGGGTCACCAACTTTAAGTCCCTTGCTGTTATTATTTCAGGGGACCTGTTCTGGCCCCATCATGTAAGTGCAATTATGAAGATAGCACAGCAGTGCCTCTACATCCTTAGGAGTTTCTGAATATTCAGCATGACATCTAAAATTTTGACAAACTTCTATAGATCAATGGTGGAGAGTATATTGACTGGCTGCATCACAGCCTGGTATTGAGACACCAATGCCCTTGAATGGCAGATTCTACATAAAGTAGTGGATACAGCCAAGTCCATCGTGGATAAATCCCTTTCAACTATTGGGCACATCTTTACGTACAGTTATCGCAGGAAAGCAGCATCCATCATCAGGGACCTCCAGCATCTAAGTCATGCTCTCTTCTCGCTGCTGCCATCAGGAAGAAGTACAGGAGCTTCAGGACTGACATCACCAGGTTCAGGAACAGTTATTACCTCTCAAGCATCAGGCACTTGGACCACACGGGATAACTTCATTCAACTTTGAAATGTTCCCATATTCTATGAATTCACCTTCAAGAAGTCTTCATCTCATGTTCTCAATATTTACTGCTCATTTATTTATTTATTTATCTATCTATTTATCTATTTATTTATTTATTTATTCATTCATTCATTCATTCATTTATTCATCCATCCATTTATCTACCCATTTATTTATTTACTTTTGTGTTTACACAGTTTGTTGTCTTTTGCAAACTGGTTGAACGTACAAGTTGGTAAAGTCTTTCATTGATTTCTTTATGGTTATTAGCTAAATTATGGATTTTTTGAGAATGTCCGCAATAAAATGAATCTCATGTATGTATTTGATAATAAATTTACTTTGAACTTTGAACTTTGCAGACTCTTGTGTCTCCATTCCATGCTTAGTATTGGTGCAACATATGCTTAAGGTGAGCCATCTCATTGAAAGTGAATCGATCATTTGAGCTGCACTTCTCCACCACCAGGATCCATCCCTGGGCTGCCAACTTTCACTGGTGCCAGATCCTGCTGGCATTCACAGCAGGAACGTGGCTGACAGTATTGCTACAACGTCCTGCCGCATAGAGATGGATCTGTTCTGAAGCCTCATGGCTGGATGAAGCAGTGGTTACTACCTTAAGAGCTCCTAACATACTGAGAGTAAATAAAGTTAATGCCCTATGGCTCTTGTTACTGCTGTGAGCTAGACATGTGTGGTTAACGCCCAGGATTTGTGATTTTTGTGCACAGCACAAACCTTATTTCAAGGCAAATTTTCTAGGGGCCCTTTCAAAATAATTTTAATAACAGAATTTAGACTGTACAAACTATCAGTGCTGAATGGAAAAGAGGTGGTGATGGGGAGACTGTTGATACATTTGAATATGTAACAATGGCCCAGACTGAGGCCTAGGTCTATTCAGAGTTCAAAGTAAATTTGTTCGAAGTACATAAATGTCACTATATTTATTTTCTTGCAGGCATACACAGTAGGTACAAGAAACGCAATAGAGTTTTGAGAGGGTGAAGATCAGTAAGGGGCTAGGACTCAAGTATGCTTGGAGATTGGACCTCTCTTAAGGGTCGAGGGCCTGAGGTACTCAGAGAGCCAGCATTGAGCATTTGCTGGAGGGAGCATTATTTGGAATTGTGCAATAGGAAAGGGGTACATATTCATATTGTTGAAATGGTTAAGTAGAATGACAAAGGGGTGGGGTATAATTATTGCAGCGCTGTGACCTAAAATGCAAACAGATTGATGTCTAAGCAGCCAATGACAGCAAAATGCTTTTGATTAAACAATATCACCTTTGTGCAGCCTATTACTACCGCCTGTTCACCGCTGGCAGTTAGGGCAACAGTGTCCTTGGCTGCACATAGAACAATTCATCATGGTTTGACCATGTTTTACCAGTCATGGTTGTTCGCCCTGAGCTGAACCCCCGAGCCTGGTGGACCAGTAGACCACTCTTAGTCTGGCCTCTACCCTTCGACCTGTTTGGCATGGGTGACTCTACCAAGAGCCAAAGCACAAAGCTCTGACTCCAGCCAACAGCGCTCCAGGTCATTGAGAGAAGTTAGCCTCCAAACTACTACAAACCATACCTAATGCTGTGACCATATTGTTTTCCCAAGATTAACGTTAAGAGTTGGTACTGTAGTGCCTGAGAGCAGAGTCCTGATCAGCCATTTGAAACCTCTTGAAACTTTGAGTAAATGTGACTCAGATTTTTAAGGATTATGAAAGGCTCTTGGCTGTGGTGATCATACCAGTTTTCACTATAATGCATTAGTCAAATAATTTTAACAATTTTAATTTATTGTCAAAATTGCAACTTGTGAAGAGTGGAAAGCTAGATAGGTTATGGCAATGTTGATGATCTGAGTACGTTCTTCTATGTGCAGAGTTTTGCTTTTATTGGAACAGGAAGAAGCCCAATTACAACTGGTTTAGATTACCTCTTCAGCAATGGACATTACAAACAGGAAGTAGAGCAAAATATAAACTCCATGTTAATTTCGTCATCACAAGTGCAGTGCCCAGAGTAATGAGGAACTACTTAAAGGATTAAGTTGTCTTTATGTTTTTTAATTTTAAAGTAATTTTGACTGAATGCTACTCTTGCTGAAAAGTGCATAACTTCCAAAAAGGAAAATACACACTAATTTTTGCTTCTATTCCATTTTTTCCCAATAAATTGAGCTTACGCTGGATCAAGTCAAATCTTTTACAGATGAATGGGAGCTGGTTGAAGAAATAAGAAGAATCTGTTCTGTCACTTTGTTCCTTTAATTTTTAAACTTTTCTTTGGAGATTTATAACAATAAGAGGTATTTAGAGAGGCAAGTAAGCAGGCAGTGAATTGTGGAATATGGACAGATGTAAATTTAAATTTGGCATGATGGTTGACACAGGCATTATTGGCTTGAGGGCCTGTTTATGTCCTGTACTGTTTGATGTTCTATGTTCAATAAGACATGTGCATCAAACACAACAGGAACATTTCATCAAGGCTTTTACATCAACCCGAGACAAAAATGTTGCTTCTATCTTTTGAAACTCCACAGACTACTCCAAGAAACTTCTTTGCTTCCTCTACAATTTGCCACTTTCATGAGTGACCAAACTTGTGTTATTTTATCTATGCTGACAACCTAGCAACTGTGGTACAAGTAGGGGATTTCACCCAGTATGAGATCACCACAACAACTACATTTGCCAGGCTGACTTTTTCCTCTGTTGCTAATCAATAAAAACTTAAATGACGGTTCTGAAAGAGGTGGCTGAAGAGATTATGGAGACAATAGCAATGATCTTTCAAGAATCACTAGTTTCTGGAATGGTTCCAGAGGACTGGAAAATTACAAATGTCACTCCACTCTTTATGAAGGGAGGGAGCATAAGAAAGGGAATTATCAGCTGGTTAGCCTGATATCAGTGGTTGGGAAGATGTTGGAGTCCATAATTAAGGATGAGGTTTTGCAGTACTTGGTGACACAGGGTGAGATAGGACAAAGTCAGCATGGTTTCCTTTAGGGAAAATCTCAGCGGTCAAATCTGTTTTTTGAGGAAATTACAGACAGGATAAACAAAGGGGAATCAGTGGATGTTGTGTACTTGGATTTTCAGAAGGCCTTTGACAAGGTGCCATACATGAAGCTGCTTAACAAGATAAGAGGCCATGATTACAGGAAAGATACTAGCATAGATCAAAACTTGGCTGACATGCAGGCGGCAAAGAGTGGGAATAAAGGAGACCTTTTCAGGTTGGCTGCTGTTGACTAGTGGTGTTCCACAGGGTCAGTGTTGCCACCACTTCTGTTCACATTATATGTCAATGATTTGGATGATGGAATTGATGGATTTATGGCCAAATTTGCAGACGATACTAAGATGAGTGGAGGGACAGGTAATATTGAGGAAGCAGGGAGTCTGCAGAAGGACTTAGACAGATTGGGAGAATGGGCAAAGATGTGGCAGTTGGAATATAGTGTAGGGAGTGTATGATCATTCACTTTGGTAGAAGGAATAAAGGTACAGACTATTTACTAAATGGAGAGAAATTTCAGAAATCAAATGTGCAAAGGGATTTGGGAGTCCTCGTACAGGACTCCCTAAAGGTCAATTTGCAATTTGAGTCAGTGGTAAGGAAGGCAAATGCAATGTTAGCAGTCATTTCAAGTGGACTGGAATACAAAAGCAAGGTTGTAATGCTGAGGCTTTATAAGACACTGGTCAGAATGTACTTGGAGTATTGTATGGATCTATTTCTTTTAGAGCAATGACTCTCTTAGCACTATGCATGATCTATTGTCAATGTATACACATTGCTCTCTCTCTCTCTCTCTCTCTCTCTCTCTCTCTCTCTCTCTCTCACTGTAATGTGAATATACCAGTTAAAGCCATCTCCCACATGTGTGCTTTTATTTAATCGATATGTAGTTTTGCACAGACACAACAAATTGGTGATGAGTATGAACCTGAATGTTAGAAAATGTCACAAACTGCACTGACAGTTACGGGATGAAACAGCGAGATTTAAACAGCATGAAGGCCATCATGGGTGCTAGCAAAGGGGCCCATGTTTAACTGCATAGTACACAGTGAAAGACACAACTAGCAAAGTTAAAGTGAAAATAGCATGGCGATGTCTTCAGTTGGGAAGGGTGATGAATTTGATAGTGCTAATGAACAATGAGAGTCGTATATCGAGAGGGCGGAACTGTACTGTAACATGGACAAAGTGGAGGAACAAAAGAAAGACCCCACACTTCTTAGCTTAATTGGACCTAGGATGTACAGTCTCTTACACAACCTTGTTAACCATGGAAAAGCCAGCAAGCAAGACGTTCGATGAAATTGAGAACTCAATTTTGATTCAGAATCTTGTTGATTGCTTCAATTGTTTGCATGATTTTGTGATTTTTTTCTTTCTTTTTTTCATTGGGGTTTGGCTTTTTATTTTTATTCTTTTTTTCTTTAATTGGATATTTTGTGGATTCGTGCTTTGAGGCCACCTGTGAGCAAGCAAATCTCAAGGTTGTATAATTTATACATTCTTTGATAATAAATGTACTAAACCAAGGATTAAACTCATTGACTCCCTTCAGCCACATTCCAACCAGTCCAAAGAACACCAAGGGACAATATTTACTTTCTCTCATGCATCTCCTGGATTTGATTCATGACTCTGTCACTTTAAAATCTTCAGATTTGGCTTAATCCTTCAGAACACAATCAGGATTGCTCCCTTTAAGGCCACTGATGGCAAAGGTTGGTTGGATAACTGGAGAATGGAAATGTGTCATTCAAGGATCTGTGCAATGGGTCAGCAGCAGTGAAAGAAGCTCGATGAAGGTTGCTGTTGACATTCACGTGATAATTCTACCACATGGGAACAAGTGCTAATATTTTATCACTGCTGCCTTATAATCTGGCTGCAAAGAACAATATAACCAATATACATCCAGCCAATTAATAAATTATGGGCATTGCAATCCACAAACTGGCAGATGAGCAGTGCTTTGACTAACTGGAGTGATAGGGCTGAGGAAGGGGAAAACAAAATTAAATCAAAGATAGCGTGCAACAGAGATTATAGAAAGAACAGGCAGGAGATGAGACTTAATCAAAGCCAGTGGCATGAGCTACAGTGCAATAGAGGTGTGGTGCAGTTAAAACAGAAAGCAACAAATACGGACTGCGAGTGTTGTGTTTGAATGCATGCAGCATAAGGACTTAAATGGACAATCTTGAAATTCAGCTACTGATTGGCAAATATGACATTGTGGCCATCTCTGAAACTTGGTTAAAGGATGGCTGTCATTGGGATATACAGTATATTGGAAAGATAGGTTAGTAGGCAGAGGGGGTGGTGTGGCTCTGTGCATAAGAAATAATATTAAAACATTGGAAAGAGATGGCATAGGATCAGAAGGTGTAGAGTCTGTATGGGTTGAGTTAAGAAATGACAAGAGTAAAAGGACCCTAATGGCAGGTGTATACAGGCTTCCAAACAGCAGCCAGAATGTGGATTACAAATTATAGCAGGAGATACTCCTGGAGCTGATGGAATACAACCTTGGTTTCTGAAGGAAGTAGCTGGAGAGATTGCGTAGGCATTAACAGTGATCTTTCAGGAATCAGTAGATTCCAGTATTGTACTGGATGACTGGAAAATTGTAAATGTTACTCTGCTATTTAAGAAGGGTGGGAGACAGCAGAAAGGAAACTATAGACCTGTTAGCCTGACGTCAGTGGTTGGGAAGTTGTTGGAATCGATTGTCAGGGATGAGATTACGGAGTACCTGGAGGCACATGACTGTATAGGCCAAAGCCAACATGGTTTCCTGAAAGGAAAATTCTGCCTGACAAACCTACTGCAATTCTTTGAGGAAACTACAAGTAGGGAAGACAAAGGAAATGCCATAGACATGGTGTACTTGGATTTTCAGGCCTTTTGACAAGGTGTTGCACATGAGGCTGCTTAGCAAATTAAGAGCCCATGGAATTACAGGGAAGTTACTAGCATGGGTGGAGCATTAGCTGGTCGGCAGAAAACAGAGAGCGGGAAAAAACGGATCTGATTCTGTCTGGCTGCTGGTTACCAGTGGAGTTCCACAGGGGTCGGTGTTGGTACTGCTGCTTTTTACGATGTATGTCTATGATTTGGACTATGGTATTAATGGATTTGTGGCTATATTTGCTAATGATACAAAGATATGTGGAGGAATGGGTAGAGTTGAGGAAACAGAGAGCCTGCAGAGAGACTTAGATAGTTTAGGGAAATGGGTAAAGAAGTGGCAAATGAAATACAATGTTGGAAAGTGTATGGTCATGCACTTTGGTGGAAGAAATAAATGGGCAGACTATTATTTAGATAGGGAGAGAATTCAGAGTGCAGAGATGCAAAGGGACTTGGGAGTCCTTGTGCAAAACACCTTAAAGGTTAACCACCAGGTTAATTCGGTTGTGAAGAAGGCGAATGCAATGTTGGCATTCATTTCTAGTGGTATAGAATATAAGAGCATGGATGTGATGTTGAGGCTCTATAAGGCACTCGTGAGACCACACTTGGAGTATTGTGTGCAGTTTTAGGCTCCTTATTTTAGAAAGGATATACTGACATTGGAGACGGTTCAGGGAAGATTCACGAGAATGATTCCAGGAATGAAAGGATTACCATATGAGGAACATTTGGCAGCTCTTGGGTTGTATTCCCTGGAGTTCAGGAGAATGAGGGGGGATCTCACAGAAGCATTCTGAATGTTAAAAGGCTTGAACAGATTAGATATAGCAAAGTTATTTCCCATGGTAGGAGGGTCTAGGACAAGAGGGCAAGACTTCATGATTGAAGGACGTCCATTTAGAACAGAGATGCAGAGAAACTACTTTAGTCAGAGGTTGTTAAATCTGTGGAATTTGTTGCCATGAGCAGCTGTGGAGACCAAGTCACTGGGTGCAGTTAAGGCAGAGATAGATAGGTTCTTGATTAGCCAGGGCATCAAGTGTGGGGTGAAGGCAGGGGAATGGGGATGACTGGAAGAATTGGATCCACCCATGATTGAATGTCGGAGCAGAGTCAATGGGCCGAATGGTCTACTTCTGCTCCTATATCTTATGGTGTTATGTTACAGGAAATGAATTCTGTACAGTCAGCACCTTTCCTCACAGAGCTCTGAGCCCCTGGAAAGTTTCACTATATGATTGTCACCTAATCCCTCAGCAACTGATATACCACTAGGGTCAGGAGAATCCTTCATCCTTGCATTCACACATGCAGTAAATTCTGTAAGTAGAAAATACACTAATAAATTAAAAGTGCTAATTAATTAAAGTTATCATGATCAATTTGGCAAATCACTACTGAGTATCATTAATTTGAAAAGTATCACCAATTAGACAAATTCACAGTCAGTAAAATAAATTCTCACTTTGTTTAAACACATAAGGCCTGAAGCCCAAAAATACACAAGAATGTTTACACAGCACATTGCATTCTGTTATCGGAAAGTAACTACCAACCTCACACTTAGACAAAAAAAGACTCACTAGACAGAATTATCACTGATCGGAAACAATGAGTGAAATTGCAGTAAGATGTTCAAGATAGTTTAATGTCATTTCCAGTACAGAAGTGTAAAGTAGAACAAAATAATTGTTACTCCAGATCTGATGCAGCACAAAAAAACACAATATGATAAAGAACACAATAATAAAAAACACAATAAATATAAATACATAAGATAGTTTATATACATAGATTGATTGAATCTCCATAAAGTGATACTAGACACAGGAGTGTCGGTACATAAGGTGACTGACAGGAAATGATAAAGTAGTGGTGAAGGGGGGTGTGGAGAGGTGGGTTAGTGGGTGGAGGTGTTGATCAGTCTTACTACTTGGGAATGTTATTGGCCCTTTTCTGGCACCTTTCCGTATGTACGTCCTTGATGGTGGGCATGCTGGTGCCGGTGATGCGTTGGGCAGTTTTGACTACCCGTTGTAGAGGCTTCCTGTCCACTGCAGTGCAGTTTCCGTACCGTGCAGTGATGGAGCTTGTCAGGACGCTCTCTACTGCACATCTGCAGATGGTCGTGAGTACAGATGTGCAAAGTCCAGCTCTCTTCAGCCTCCTCAGAAAGGAGAGGCATTGGTGAGCTTTCCTATTCTGTGGAATGTATTTTGAGATCATGAGAGGCTGTGCGAGATGTGCACTCCCAAGAGTTTGAAGCTACTAACAAGAAAAATCTGCAGATGCTGGAAATCCAAAGCAGCACACACAAAATGCTGGAGGAGCTCAGCAGGCCAGGCAGCATCTATGGAATAGAGTACAGTCGACGATTTGGGCTGAGACCCTTCAGGTTTCCTGGCCTGCTGAGTTCCTTCAGGATTTTACATAAGAAATAGGAGCAGGAGTAGGCCATCCGGCCCATCGAGCCTGCCCTGCCATTCAATAAGATCATGGCTGATCTGTCCATAAACTCAGCTCCATCTACCTGCCTTTTCCCCATAACCCTTAATTACCCTACTATGTAAAAACCTATCTAATTGTATCTTAAATATATTTAGTGAAGAAGCGTCAACTGCTTCCCTGGGCAGAGAATTCCACAGATTCACTACTCTCTGGGAAAAACAGTTTCTCCTCATCTCTGTCCTAAATCTTCTCCCCTGAATCTTGAGGCAATATCCCCTAGTTCTAGTCTCACCTACCAATGGAAACATCTTTCCTACTTCTATCTTATCTATCCCTTTCAAAATTTTCTATGTTTCTACAAGATCCTCTCTCATTCTTCTGAATTCCAGAGAGTACAATCCCAGGCGACTCAATCTCTTATCATAGGTTAACCTTTTCATCCCTGGAATCAACCTGGTGACCCTCCTCTGCACTGCCTCCAAAGCCAGTATATCCTTCCTCAAGTAAGGAGACCAGAACTGCACACAGTACTCCAGGTGCGGTCTCACCAGTATCCTGTATAGTTGCAGCAAGACCTCCCTGCTCTTGAATTCAATCCCTCTAGCAATGAAGGCCAACATTTCACTTGCCTTCTTAATAACCTGTTGTACCTGCAAGCCAACTTTTTGTGATTCATGAGCAAGCACTCCCAAGTCCCTCTGCACAACAGCATGCTGCAATCTTTCACCATTTAAATAATAATCTGCTCTTCTATTACGTATTCCTTCCAAAGTGGATGCTCTCACATTTACCAACATTGTATTCCATCTGCCAGACCTTGGCCCACTCACTTAACCTATCTATATCCCTCCGCAGGCTCTCCACATCCTCTGTACAATTTCCTTTTCCACTCAGTTTACTGTCATCAGCAAATTTCACTACGCTACACTCAGTCCCCTCTTCCAAATCATCAATGTAAATGGTAAACAGCTGCGGGCCCAGCACCGACCCCTGCGGCACCCCACTCACCACTGACTGCCAACAGGAGAAACACCCATTTATACCAACTCTCTGCCTTCTATTGGTTAATCAATCCACCACCCATGCCAATACACCTCCTCCAACTCCATGCATCTGTATCTTATTTATGAGTCTCTTGTGTGGCACCTTATCGAACTGGAAATCCAAGTATACAACATCCACCTGCTCCCCTCTATCCACTGCACTCATTATGTCCTCAAAGTACTCCAGTAAGTTTGTCAAACAGGACCTTCCCTTTCTGAATCCATGCTGCATCTGTCTAATAGAACCACCCCTTTCTAAATGTTTTGCGATTTCTTCCTTAATGAAAGCTTCAAGCATTTTCCCGACTACGGATGTTAAGCTAACTGGCCTATAGTTGCCCGTCTTTTGCCTACATCCTTTTTTTAAAAGTGGCATGACATTTGCTGTCTTCCAATCCACCGGTTCCTGCCCAAAGTCTAGAGAATTTTGGTAAATGATTACCAACACATCTGCTCTAACCTCCGCCAATTCCCTCAGCACCCTGGGATGCATCCCATCAGGACCAGGGATCAAGCCCTCTAGTTTGCTTATCACTATCTCTTTACCGACAGTGATTTCATTGAGGTCTTCACCTCCCATTTCATCCATAGTATCATTCGTTGGCATATTAGGCATGTCCTTCACCGTGAAGACCGAAACAAAATAGTCATTCAATGCCTCAGCCATTTCCTTATCAACCAATATCAATTTCCTCTTCTCGTCTTCCAAGGGACCAATGTCGACTTTAGCCATCCTCTTCCACATTATATATTTATAAAAACTTTTGCTATCTGTTTTTATATTTTGTGCTTAAATACACTATCTTCCCTTTCCTTATTTCTTGTTTAGTTGTTCTCTGGTGCTTTTTAAAGTTTTCCCAATCCTCCAGTCTCCCACTACTCTTTGCAACTTTGTACACGAGCTTTTAATTTGATACTATCTTTTATTTCCTTAGTTATCCAACGCTGGCTCTCCCCACACTTACTGTCCTTACTTTTAACTGGAATATACTTCTGCTGAGCACTGTGAAAAATCTCTTTGAAAGTATTCCACTGTTCCTCCACTGTCCTACCAAATAGCCTGTGCTCCCAATCCACATTAGGCAACTCCTCCCTCATCCTGTTGTAGTCTCCCTTGTTCAAGCATAATACACTAGTTTTAGATCTAACTATTTCATCCTCCATCTGTATGTGAAATTCAGACATACTATGATCACTCTTTCCAAGGGGATCCTGACTACGAGTTCGTTAATCTTACCTATCTCATAGCACAGGACTAGATCTAAGATAGTATTTTCCCTTGTAGATTCACTAACATGCTGCTCAAGAAAGCCATCACGGATGCATTCTATGAAGTCCTCCTCAAGACTTCCTTGACCAACCTGATTCACCCAATCTATGTGGAAGTTAAAATCCCCCATGACAACTGCCGTTCCGTTCTTACAAGCCTCAATTATTTCTTGATTAATCGTCTCTGCCACTGCAATATTTTTATTAGGTGGCCTATAGAGAACACCCACCGGTGATTTTTTTCCCATTACTATTCTTAATCTCCACCCAGATAGACTCAACATTCTGCTCCATAGTTCTTATATCGTCTCTCACAATCACCTTGATCTCATCCTTAATTAAGAGCGCCACCCCACCTCCTCTGCCTTCCTGTCTATCCTTCCGTAATACCTGATATTTAATTCCCAGTCATCTCCACCTTGCAACCAGGTTTCTGTAATGGCCACTAAATCATATGGCTTGGTACTGATCTGTGCCACAAGTTCACTAACCTTGTTTCTAATACTACAGGCATTTAGATAAAGTGTCCTTATTCTCATTGTCCTTTTAGAATCTAGTGACCTATGGGATTTTTGCTTTTTAATTTTATGCACCCTACTCTTACTTCTTTCTTCACTAACACTAGCTTTGGTCTCTGCATCACTTCCCTCTTCCTTTCTGTATGGGTTCCCATCCTCCTGCCATGCTAGTTTAAAACCTCCTCAAAAGCACTAGCAAACAATCTCCCGAGGACTTTGATCCCAGCCCTGCCCAGATGTAGACCATCCGGACGGTACTGGTCCCACCCCCCCCAGAAGTGGTTCCAATGCCCCAAGAATCTGAAACCCTCCCTCTTGCACCACTGCTCAAGCCACATATTCATTCTAGCTATCCTGCTATTCCAACTCTGGCTAGCTTGTGGCACTGGTAATAATCCTGAGATTATTACCTTTGAGGTCCTACTCTTTAATTTA
The DNA here is from genome assembly GCF_030144855.1 of Hypanus sabinus. Taxonomy (NCBI): domain Eukaryota; kingdom Metazoa; phylum Chordata; class Chondrichthyes; order Myliobatiformes; family Dasyatidae; genus Hypanus; species Hypanus sabinus. The sequence goes on along the minus strand of NC_082738.1, from coordinate 5,725,659 downwards.
TCTCCTAGCTCCCTAAATTCAGCTTGTAGGACCTCATCCCGCTTCCTTCCTATCTCGTTAGTACCTACATGGACCACAACAGCTGGCTGCTCACCCTCCCCTTTCAGACTGCCCTGCAGCCTCTCTGAGGCATCTCTCACCCTTCCACCCGGGAGGCGACACGCCATACGGGAGTCCCGTTTGTGGCCACAGAAGCTCCTCTCTATTCCTCTTACCATGGAATCCCCTACCACAGTTTTTTGTTTGAAACTGTTCACGGTTTCCACTGTTGTGCCCCAATGTAAAGAGGGGTGTAAGTGGTGCAAGTTGATAATCACTTCCTTTATCCTACTGACATTGAGAAAGAAGTTATTTGTTTGGCACTCTGCAGACTGTTCTTCATTGTTGGTAATGAGCCCCACCACTGTTGTGTTATCAGTGAACTTGGCAACGTGATTCCTTCTTTGACAATATGATTATATGTCCTGAGCCACGGATGAGGTGCCAGAGGATGGGAGGAGAGCTATTGATACTTTGATGTTCAAGGAAGGCTCTCAGGATAAAGTGGAAAATGATAGGCCGGTGAGCCTGGTGTCAGTAGTGGATAAATCACAGGAAAGAATTCTAAGGTTCAGGATATATAAGTATTTAGATAGACAGGACCTGATTATGGATAGTTAATGTGACCTTGTGTGTGGTAGGCCTTGTCTAACCAATCTTAGAGATTTTTTAAGGCACAGGAAGTAAGGTACAAATTTGCTTACAGAGGACGCTGGAAACAAGCCGCCATAAGCTGTAATAGCATTGTGCTAACTGCTATGCTACTGCGTTTGTAAAACTGATCAGGAATTTTTCATGAGATGGAAGTGATGCCAATGGAGTGACTACCCCATTGAACCAAATGCCCACCTCTGCAGGAGAGTGTCATGTGTCCTTCTGTAGCACGCGGTGGGAGGGTATTAATCTGCTGATGACTCTAGTGATTTGGACCTGTTGGGGTGTGGGAGATTTGGTCAGCTGGAGAGGGGGAGTGTTCTGTTGAGCACAGGTCACCATGAGCCAGACAACTTTATAAAGGCTTCCTGCAACACTGAGGCAGTGTGTGTGTGTGTGTGTGTGTGTGTGTGTGTGATGGTTGGAGCCTGATACCAGAAGTTCTAGAAAAATGGGAAAATTTCATTGAGTAGAGATCTGTCCTGTTGAAGTGCTTAATTCACTACCTCACTGCAGTTTGAACTCATTGACCCTGATCCAGACTGATAAATTATTGCATCATTTATTTAGTTTTCAATATGAAAGGGAAAGAATTTTTATTGGACTCACACAAATCTGCCTTCATATTTACAGAAGATCAGGGGAGGCATTATAGCAGGGGTTCCCAGTGTGGGGCCCAAAGACCCCTTACTTAATGGCATAAAAAAGGTTGGGTGACCCTGCACTAGAGAAATCATAACATCTTCGAGCACACTGCTGCTTTGTGAGCTTTCGCTAATCACTCATTATAGAATCCCTCCAGTAATTCAGGATAGACTTTTCTAATCTATCTGTTTAAATCTATATGTCGCTCATGTGCATCCACGTTCTTTTGGTACTGCCATCTGTACTGATCATGAAATACTCTTCTAGCTTTATTTTATATGATTTATTTTGTTTTCCTTTCACAGTACTATAGTCCATCCCATTGCACTCATTTCATATTTGTCACTAGGTCCTGACCTTAAACTGCTCCTAATATGTGTCATTACTTATTCCCTTGATAAGCCTATTTTTTGTTTATCCTTCACTGTACTTTGAACCAGATATGTGGTCAGTCCTCTGGTAGGATGTTACTTTTAATCTAACTAGCTTAGACAGACTATTCCTCTATGGAAATAAGTAATTTGGTTTAAAAATTGCTCCACATCCCTTTTTTGGTATTAAAACAGTAATGTGGTTTAAGCAGTTTGTGGAACTCACACAGAGATTAAACACATTATTTGCAAGGTTCACTGAACAGAGATGTTGGGTTTCCTGTGCCACACTATGCTGAAATGTGCACCATTGCAAAAACGTGCAACACATTAAACTGTTCTTCATTGTTATAGCACCACAAGACCTGATGAGGCAGAGGGAAGCTGGATTTAGAGTTTTGCTAGACAGGACAGTAATCCCTCAGTTTTGCATTAGTCACCTCTTAAACTACTGAATTCAATCTGGATCCCACTGGTTCAGAGGCCAAGTTCAAACTTATTGTCAACTGACTGTGCATATACACAACCAAATGAAACAATGTTCTTCCGGACAACAGTGCACCCACAAATCATACATCACACTCAGCACATAAAACAAAATATTACAACAAATAAATTCATAAATGTAATTCAAAATGCATGCAGTAAAGCCCAGCACAGGTGAAGAGTAAACAGTGTGAGACATCGATAGAGGCAGGGTATTCATTTGTCTCACAGTCTGAGGGATGAAGCTATTATCCAGTCTGACAGTCCTAGTCCTGATGCTCTTGTACCCCCTTCCTGACAGCAGTAATTCAAAGAGATTGTGGGATGGATGGTAGGGATCCTCAACAATCCTTTAGGCTACAATGCCCCTGATAAACATCACAGGTGGGGGGAGGGGTCCTGGTAGAGGAACACACCAGGGATCCTCTCAGCAGTTTTTACTGTCCTCTGTAGGGTCTTGTGGTTCAATGACTAACAGCTTCCATGCCACAAAATGATGCAACCAGACTGGACACTCTCTATGATGCTCCTGTAGAAAGTTGTTAGAATAGGAGCAGGGAACATTGTACGCCTCAGTCTCGTCAGAAAGTATAGATAATATGAGGAGGTGTTGTGAGTCTCAGAGGCTCTTCACTCTCTGCTCAACAGAGCCATTGATGTGAGTGACCTGAGCCTTCCTGAGTCCACAATCACTTCTTTAAAATTCAGATTGTTGTTATCTACTGAACCAGGGCTAACATTTTTTTAAATTTAAATTTTATTTTAGTTAGAGAAACAACGTGGTAACAGGCCCTTCCAGCTTAACTAGCCCGGTGTTGCCCAGTTACACCCATGTGACCAATTAACCTACTAAACCACACCAGTGTGGAATGTGGGAGGAAACCCGCACAGTCACAGAGAGATCATACAAACCCTTTACAGACAGCGGCGGAATTGAACCTGGGTCCCCATCACTGTATTAGTGTTATGCTAACTGCTATGCTACCGTGCCAACCCATTCAGATATGTCTACCTATGTCACAGTTGTTAGACAACGTTTTAGCGTGTAAGTTATGTGATCATCCCTAATTGATGCCATTACACTCCACAGTTAGCCATGTAGCTTTATTTACCTGCAATGATTAAAATTTAAAATTGGTGAACACATTAGAGGGTAAGTCTGTTGAAAAGTAGGAAAGGAATTTTCTACTATTTTTACACTGTTATTTGTGTTAATGCAAATGCACGATAAAAAAGGAAACCGAAATGTGCACAGAATCCCTTCCTGTCCTTACATCAATAGATTTTAGGGCATGGTTAACCTCACTCCCTATAATTTCCTTTCCTTAAATTAAAGCTACTTAATGAGTTCATTTGACCAGTCTTGTTAGAACAAAGCAGGCTCTGCACTTACCTTAATGAAAGACCCAGTATGGTTGTAGCTCAAACTGCAATCTTTGTTTCACTTGCTTTTCTATTTAAAATCTATTTAAAAGCAGCATGAAAACCAGTACTATGATATATTTTCTACATGTCCACAGACTCCTCATGTCAGCATTGCAGTGAGTTTTATTTGAAACAGGAAGAAAAGAACACTTTAAAAGTACATATATGGATATCTAGGCTGAGAAATTTATACATTTAGCACAATCGTGTTCATCATTGCACCCATGTAAATCAGATCCTGCTGACATGGAACGTGATGATGATGATTTCCTTGTTAAATTACACCACAATAGGTTCCTCTGGCTGTGAATTGTGTGGCTTCGACAATGTGCCTCCATTCAACGATCTTAGCACCAATGAAGCAGAATAGTTAAATTATAACATTGTGTCTGCCTTCACAGTAGATCTGAAAGTATTCCCACTGTGTTGTAATGAAAGGACTTTGTGAAGTAAAACTACTAGAAACCTTAATGAACCTTAAAGCTGATAAACCCTATCAACAACCTCACGCTCAACGTCAGCAAGGCAGTGGTGCCTGTGAGGAAAATGATTGTGTTTACAACTCTTTGTAACCTCTTGCAATCTTGTGCATTAGAGGCTCCAGCCCAGGCTGTGATGCAACTAGTCAGAATACCTGTAGAAATTTGCAAGAGTATGTGGTGACATACCAAATCTCTTCAAACTCCTAATGAAATAGAGCTACTGTCATGCCTTCTTCATGATTGCATCAATGTGTGGGGCCCATGATAAATCCTCCCAAATGTTAATACACATGAATGTGAAGCAGTTCAGCCTTTCCACCACTGACTCCTCAATGAGAACTTGTTTGTGTTCTCCTAACTTTCAAGAGGCATTGCCTCAAGAAGGCAGCATCCACCATTAAAGAACCTCACCATCCAGGATATGCCCTCTTTTAGCAAATATCACAGGGGGTGAGGTTCAAGAGCCTAAAGTCCAACAATCAATGCTTTAAGAAGAGCTTCTTCCCCTCCACCATCAGATTTTGAATGTTATATGAAACATTATTCATCCTTTGCTCCATTTATTTATTTTTGTAACTTGCAGATATTTCTGTGCATTGCAATGAACTGCTGCCACAAGGTAACAAATTTCACAGCATATGTTAGTGATAATAAACCTGGTTGTGATTCTGATTCTGGAGCTTATTATCTACATTCAAAACTTTTGAAGATGTGGCCATAAATATAGAGGCTGTCGGCCAGAAAGAACTACAGTCTACAAATCAGTGAATTTGAAAGAATCAAAGAGAGTGGATGCAGGTGCATCAGTTGTCTCTGTTCTTGCCATGAGGTTGAAGGAATGGAGGCTGCCATTTTGTGAAGCTGCTCTGCATCCTTCATCTTGTGACCTGGTTTTGCTTTGCTGCATCAGTGTTTTAAAGGAGACACAATGGTGCTTCAGGTAATTTGCTGGACTAGAGGTAATTTCCAAATAAGAAATTATTTGCAAGGTGTGCTTTGGTTTAACATAACATGCAGATTTGTGAATGGTGGGATCTGTGTCTGGAATGGACCTGAGCCAATAAGAAGGTGATATAGGTTGGTCAGATGACCTGCAGCCATCGAGACTGAAATATGACATTTGAATTGGTAAGGAAAGAGTATAAATGTAGAGCCCCCAACCACCAAGTATTCTCTCATATTACCACAGGAAATCCTGACCACTTTAGATGGTGGGTAAAGTACAGAGAAGCAAAGTGAATGCCTTGAACCTTCCAAGCAACAGGAAATATATGAATGGTTCCCTTGCAAAACCTCTAAACACTTAATGAGTTAGATACATTCTTCTTAGAGTCATAGAATCATAGAAAACTACAGCATAGGAACAGGCCATTTGGCTCATCTATCTAGTCTGTACTGAACTATATAACTGCCTAGTCACATCAACCTGCACTGGGACCATAGCCCTTTATACCCCTACCATCCACGTACCTATCCAAACTTCTCTTAAATGTTGAAATTGAACTCACATCCACCACTTGAGCTGGCAGCTCATTCCACACTCTCACCCCCCTCTGAGCGAAGAAATTCCCCTCATGTTCTCCTTAAACTTCTCATCTTTTACCCTTCACCCATGACCTCTGGTTGTAGTCCCACCCAACCTCAGTGGAAAATGTTTGCTTGCATTTACCCTGTCCATACCCCTCATAATTTTGTATACCTATAAAAGATAAGGTGTCCAGGGTCTTATATTAAGATTTCTAATCCTAAAACCCTGGACATTAACAGAAAAGTGTATACACATCAGTCCCTGAATTTGTCCTTTTTCAGAGTCTGATACCAGGAATTTTAAGGAGAAAAATAATTTTAAATATGAGGTGTTCTTGGAGTTTAAGAGAGGGTTAGTACAGGTAGGGTCAGAATGTGCAGTAATGTGGCTCAGTTAATACAGCACAGATTACACCTTCTCTTATGGACTGTAGGCTCTGTTTGCATAGGATTATATCTGACTTAAAACATGCAAATAGATCAGTAAGCTAAATCATCTGACCCATTTGAGAACTTTCCAAGTGGAACTGGACTGCATGAGCATCCACCCACATTAATTTCCCTATATCCTGGAGTACATTCAAGTCTGAGCTGAATGGAAGAGCATGTACGTTGGAGCTGTGATGGACCTTGTGCCTTATTCTGTGCTATTTATGAACCATTGACCGTAGAACAGTACAGCACAGGGACAGGCCCTTTGGCCAATGATGTTGCAAAACCCATTTAAGCTAATGATGCTTAATTACACTAATCCCACCTCCCTGAACATAGTCCACGTCCCTTCAATCACAGCATATTCATGTGCTAATTTAAGAAACACAAATCTCATTATCATATCTGCTTCCACCATCCCACTTGGCAGCACATTCCAGGTACCCACTATTCTCTGTGTAAAAAACTTGCCCTGCATATCTTCTTTGAAGATATTGGGATACAGCATGGAATAGGCCCTTCCAGGCCATGCAGCCCAACAACCTACCTGTTTAACCCTAGCCTAGTCACAGGACTATTTACAATGACCAATGAACCTACTAACTAGTATATCTTTGGACGGTGGAAGGAAACTGGAGCACCTAGAGGAAACCCACATGGTCATGGGGAGAATATACAAACTCCCCAGGAATTGAACCTGTATTGTAAAGCGCTGTGCTAACCATTACGCTACCATGCCGCCTTCTTCTATCACCTGAAATGTAGGCACACTTGCTTTGCATATTTTTGTGAAGTACTTCTGTTTGTTTTCATGTGACATTACTTAACCACCAAGTTGCTGTTCAAAGGTAATTTCTTGAATTGCACTGTATAGTGTATGAACACAAGAAAACGGGGAGAATTAGGCTATTCAGTCCCTCAAGCCTGCTCCACCATTCGATATGATCATGACTGATCTGCCCTAGGTCTCATCTCCTCTTCTATGCCAACACTTCCCCAAAGGCCCAAAGTATTCTGATCTTTCAAAAGCTCACTTTTAAAAAAAAAATGCTCTCAATGATCTAGTCTCTAGACCTCACTTGGTCCCTCAACACCACCTCTTTGGTTAATAAAGTACAGCAGCATCTCCATTTCTTGAGGATATTGAGGCAAGAGAGGCTTCCCACTGCCTCTCCCCACCAATTTTAACCACCTTTTACAGGAGTACAATCGTGAATGTTCATAACAGCTGCATCACCATCTGGTATGGGAATTGCAAGGCATATGATGCATATCCTTGCAAAGGATTGTGAGGACTGCTGACAGGATCATCGAGATCTGTCTTCCACCCATTAGAGATACTTATCAGGGGCACTGCGTTCGCAGGGCCCTTAGCATGAACCCTCTCATCCATTCAACAATCTCTTTGACCCCTACCATCAATCAGTAGCGTTAGCACAAGAACTGTTAGGATGGGACTCAGCTTCTTCCCCCAGGCTGTGAGACTACTGTACTGCCTGTCACCACCCAGGTCTCATTATGTATGAAATGCCAGTAGCGCAATACTGTGTCTTCTTAACTTCTAGCGTATATGCACCTTTTTATTTGTTAATGTATTTGTGGTAATATTACCTTATGTATTGTGTGCGTGAGTTATATGTATTGCGTTGTGCACCTTGGTGGGGAAGAACATTGTCTCATTTATCCGTAAACATGTGTACAGTTGAACATAAACTTGAACTTGAACTTAGAACAACCCAGGAAAGGTATTGCAGAGAGTTACCACCCTCTGTCAGAAGACCCTGCAAACCTTCGTTTTAAATGACCACCCACTAAGCTTGTAACTATCCCCACTTGTTTGAGATTCTTCCACTGGAGGAAACATTTCAATATCTATCCTACAATGTCTGACCCATTATTCTTCTGAATTTTAAAATATGTTGATCTAATTTCTTTAGCTTATCATGATAGGACAACCCTGTCATCCTAGCAATTAGCCCAGTGCACAACAGGAACTCATGCTGCTCAGTTCTGCTCAGTCTGCTGTTCACTGACTGCACCAGGATGTTCAACATAGTCATTCCCTCCAAACATCACCAAGCTTCAAGAAATGGGCCCACGTCCCTCCTTCTGCAACTGGCTCATCGACTTCCTCATTGGCAAATCTTAGTCAATGAGGATTACTAATAGCATCTCCTTCTCACTGATCATCAGCACAGGTGAAACTCATGGCTGTGTGCTCCGCCCCTGTACTACTCTCTATACAGACATGTTGGTTGTCCGTTGTTTCCGACGATGACGTAACCTGTGCGGAAGGACTTTTGTAGCGAGAAAGCTGTTGCACTGGGGCAGTTCCACTCTCTCGGCCTCAAAAATCTTGGTCCAATGGTACAAAACATCGTCATGGCAGGAGACTTCCTCAGCTGCAATGACGCCTTCCGTGCCTTGTCATGCCCTTCGGTCTCCATGAAGCTTTGCAGCACTGCCTTCTTGGCCATTGGATCTCTTTAGTTGATCTCATCTGCCCAGTCTGCCAGAACTGGCTTCGCCAGCTGGGATAGGAATATCCCGGGTACCCTCACCTGGTTTAGCCCATCTGTTGAAGAAATGTACTGAGGAGTAGCCACTGTTGCATGCAAACAGTTACTTGAAGCCACAGGTGAGAGCTGGGTGGCAGGTGGGGACCAAAGGTGGATGAGCTGCCCCTGGGCGGAGCAAAAATCTTGGTCCAATGGATACTTCCAGGATACTTTCAACAGTACATCAATAGTAGTTTGTTAGAGAGTTCGGTGACATAACAAACCTTCTTGACCTTCTAAGAAATGAGGAACACTGGCACTCCTTCCTTGTGACAGCACCTATGTGCTGGGCCCAGGACAGGTCACCTGATATGTTAATGACCAAGGGTTAAGGCTGCTAACCCTCTCCACTGCTGATTCACTAATGTAGACTGATGCATGTTTGTCCTCCTTCCCCTTTCTGAAGTCTGTAAACACTACTTTAGTTTTATTGGTGTAGAGCTAAAGATTGTTGTTGTGGCACCATTCAACCAGCCGTCCTATCTCACTCCTGAATGCTGACTTATTATCATTTGTGATTAGTACAACAACAGAAGAACAATGGTATGGTTAGTAATTGTGTCTATGGCATTGAAATGTGCAGTAGAAATCCCAGTTACCCCATTTTTTCAAGCACCAGATGAACTGCCTTTGATGGGGATTTCCTTATGTGGGGATTGAGAGATGTTGTACCATCCAAACTGAAAGCTAGAACCTTGGAGGAGCTACATATCAGTCAGCTAGGTGTGGTTAAAATTAAAGCATTGGCTTAAAGCTTTGTCTGATGGCCTGGGGTAGATCAGCAGATCAAATAGCTTGCCATGCACTGTTCAGGATGCCAACACATGCAGAAGGTGCGAAGAGCAGTGGCTCTCCATCCCTGGGAATGGCCTGCTGGCGGAGGAGTCATGTTGGATTTTACTAGACTATTTCTTAGTAGTAGTGGATGTAGCTACAAAGTGGCCAGAAGTGCTCCCAATAGCCTCCACTACAGCCTCACACACTGTTGATGTGTTGAGAAGCTTCTTCTCAAGAACTGGTGTTCCAGAACACTTAGTCAGTGACAGTAGACCACAGTTTGTTGTGGAACAGTTTCAGTCATTCCAAAGATATCTGCACCATACCACCCAGCTCCAAATGGCTTGGTGGAGAAGTTAGTCCAGAGCCTAAGAATACATTACGAGCAATGTCAGCAGAATACACTAAACTAACACTGAATCAGAAGCTCGCCAACTTCCTCCTTGCATATTGCAGTGCAGCACACTCCACAGCCAACAACTCACCAGCTATGCTGTTCCTGGATCGTCCTTTGCGCTCACACTTGGATCTCCTCAAACCCAATTTCAGAAGGAGGATGCAGGACAAACAGCTGAAGGCTCCTCAAACAAGAAGGTTTACTGTTTTACTCCTGGGCAAATAGTCCTAGTGAGGGACAACAGAGGTGTCCAGAGCTGTCAGAACCACTTCCTACAGTCCCAGAGTCAGCTCCTACAACCACCACGGAGGAGGGACCAGAACCTGAAAGAGTTTCACAGCCAAACAGAGTGACAGAGCAACATCCCCCCCACCCCACCCCCGGTCAGGAAAGATGTTATCCTACAAGAGTAAGAAGGCTTCCACAGATTTAAGTCTTTAAGTCTGAATAGGACATTTTAAAATTTAACTTGCTGAGGATATAATATACAGTATGACAATGTGTATACAGTTGAGATGCATTCTCCATTGAGTTGGAGTTTATAGCTCAGCAGGGAAGAATGTTGTCTATTTAATATTTGACTAATATTGTAAATACATTGTTTGGATGAGTATACTGCCATTGTTATCAACTTCATTAAAACCTGTGTGGATGAGTGTGTGCCTACAAAGACTTCCTGTACATTCCCAAACCAGAAGCTGTGGATGAACCAGAGGGCACGTTGTCTGCTGAATGCTGATCTGTGGCATTCAAGTCTGGCAACCCAGGCCTGTACCAGAAAACCAGGTATTGTTTGCGGGGGGCTATTTCAAGAGCGAAGAGACAATTTTGAATGAGGTTGGAGGCGATATCAGATGCACGGCAACTGTGGCAGGGTCAGGAAGATATTACTTCCTACAAAGCGAAACCCAATAGTATGAACGGCACCAGATGAACTCAACGCCTTCTATGCCCACTTTGAAAGGGAGAACACAACTACAGCTGTGAAGATCCCTGCTGCACCTGATGACCCTGTGATCTCTGTCTCAGAGGCCAATGTTAAGCCATCTTTAAAGAGAGTGAACCCTAACAAGGCGGAAGCTCCTGATGGAGTACCTGGGAAGGCTCTGAAAACCTGTGCCAACCAACTGGTTGGTGTCCAAGGACATTTTCAACCTCTCACTGCTACGGGCAGAAGTTCCCACTTGCTTCAAAAAGGCAACAATTATACCAGTGCCTAAGAAGAATAATGTGAGCTGCCTTAATGACTATCATCTGGTAGCACTCACATCTACAGTGATGAAATGTTTTGAGAGCTTGGTCATGACTAGACTGAACTCCTGCCTCAGCAAGGACCTGGACCCATTGCAATTTGCCTATCGCCACAATAGATCAACGGCAGATGCAATCTCAATGGCTCTTCACACGGCCTTAGACCACCTGGACAGCACAAACACCTACATCAGGATGCTGTTCATCAACTATAGCTCAGCATTTAATACCATTATTCCCACAATCCTGATTGAGAAGTTGCAGAACCTGGGCCTCTGTCAACAAATACACTCAAAAACTTCTGTAGTTGTACCGTGGAGAGCATTCTGACAGGCTGCATCACTGTCTGGTATGGAGGGGCTACTGCACAGGACTGAAAGAAGCTGCAGAAGGTTGCAAATCTAGTCATCTCCATCTTGGGTACTAGCCTACTAAGTACCCAGGACATCTTTAAGGAGCGGTGTCTCAGATAGGCGGTGTCCATTATTAAGGACCTCCAGCACCCAGGGCATGCCCTTTTCTCACTGTTATCATCAGGTAGGAGATACAGAAGCCTGAAGGCACACACTCAGTGATTCAGGAACAGATTCTTCCCATCTGCCATCTGATTCCTAAATGGACATTGAATCCTTGGACACTACCACACTTTTTTAATATACAATTATTTCTGCTTTTTGCATGATTTTTAATCTATTCAATATATGTATACTGTAATTGACTCACTTATTTTTTTTTGTTCTACATTATGTATTGCATTGAACTGCTGCTGCTAACTCAACAAATTTCACGTCACATGCGGGTGAGAATAAACCTGATTCTGATTAAGCATTCTCTGTTGATACCACCACATCTTCTGTGAGTGCCTCACTAAGTAGATAAAACATCTCTGATCTCCTGTGATTTTCTTTTGATTAGTTTCTGGAATTATAAAACATAACATCGAGTAACACACCCAAAATGCTAGACAGTAACCCAACAGGCCAGGCAGCATCTATGGAGAGGAATAAACAGTCGATGCTTCAGGCCATTAGTAATCAATAGACAATAGACAATAGGTGCAGAAGTAGACCATTCGGCCCCTCGAGTCTGCACCGTCATTCTGAGATCATGGCTGATCATTCACTATCAATACCCAGTCCCTGCCTTGTCCCCATATCCCTTGATTCCCCTATCCATCAGATATCTATCCAGCTCCTTCTTGAAAGCATCCAGAGAATTGGCCTCCACCGTCTTCCGAGGCAGTGCATTCCACACCTCCACAACTCTCTGGGAGAAGAAGCTCTTCCTCAACTCTGTTTTAAATAACTGACCTCTTATTCTCAATCCATGCCCTCTGGTACTGGACTCTCCCAACATCTGGAACATATTTCCTGCCTCAATCCTATCAAATCCTTTAATTATCTTAAACGTTTCAATCAGATCCCCTCTCAATCTCCTCAATTCCAGCGTGTACAAGCCCAATCTCTCCAATCTCTCTGCATAAGACAGCCCTGCCATCCCAGGAATCAACCTAGTGAATCTACGCTGCACTTCCTCAATTGCCAGAATGTCCTTCCTTAAACCTGGAGACCAAAACTGTACACAATATTCCAGGTGTGGTCTCACCAGGGCCCTGTACAAATGCAAAAGGACATCCTTGCTCTTGTATTCAATTCCCCTTGTAACAAAGGCCAACATTCCATTTGCCCTCTTCACTGCCTGTTGCACTTGCTCATTCACCTTCATTGACTGGTGAACTAGGACTCCTAGGTCTCTTTGCATTTCTCCCTTACCTAACTCGACACCATTCAGACAATACTCTGCCCTCTTGTTCCTGCTTCCAAAGTGGATAACTTCACATTTATTTACATTGAATGACATCTGCCAAGTATCTGCCCACTCACTCAGCCTATCCAAGTCTCCCTGTATTCTCCTAACGTCCTCTTCGCATGTCACACTGCCACCCAGTTTAGTATCGTCAGCAAACTTGCTGATATAGTTTTCGATGCCCTCATCTAAATCATTGACATAAATCGTAAAGAGCTGTGGTCCCAATACAGAGCCCTGTGGTACCCCACTAGTCACCACCAGCCAGTCTGAGAAACACCCATTCACTGCTACCCTTTGCTTTCTATCTGCCAACCAGTTTTCTATCCATGTTGAAACCCTGCCCCCAATGCCATGAGCTCTGATTTTACTCACCAATCTCCTATGTGGCACCTTATCGAATGCCTTCTGAAAATCTAGGTACACAACATCTACTGGCTTACCCTCATCTAACATCCTTGTTACACCCTCAAAAAACTCCAACAATCAATGATGGTCCTGACAAAGAGTTTCGGTCTGAAAACTTGATTCTTTGTTCCTCTCCTTAGATGCTGCCTGGCCTGCTAACTTCCTCTGGCATTTTGTGTTCATTTTCTCATAGCTACCATCGGACAGCAGGCATGGAGGCTCAAAGTCCCACACCACCAGGTTCAAGAACAGCTGCTTCCCATCAACTGTTCAGTTCTTAAAGCAATCTGCACAACTTTATTTACTACCTCGGTATAATAACACTATGATCATTTTGGACTACAATGAAATTTGCAATTCTTTGTTCTAATTGTGTTCCTTCTTACACAGTTCTGATGTTATATACATTTTTCTTGTGAATATTGTATATCTGATGCTGTGTGCCTGTGCTGCTGCTGTAGTTATTTTTTTCATTGCCTCCGTGCACACATGGATACTGGTTGACGTGACAGTAGACTTGATGAGACTTGTATTTCCTTTGGACTGCCTCCAATATCAGTGTATCTATTAATGTCAGTAAACAGGTTTGTTATTCCTCAGTGACTGAAGGTAAAGCACTACGCATGTTGGCAGAAATGGTACCCTGCTTGATCCCCTTTCCAACAAAGCATCAGCATCTGAAGTCACAGTCTATAATTTATGTTAACTGATGTTTCTCCTAATCTTGTAATGTACTGTGCTGCTACTGTAAAAAAACAACAAATGTACATGGGATTTATATCGTGGATATTCATGCCAATGACAATAAACTTGAAAATGAAGCATGCACCACGTGCAAAGCCTCGCCAAACTTGCCAGCAGTCTATCCCAGCATCAAGTCCCTTTCCCTACCGACATCTTCATATGGTGACTGGTTCTCGCATGTGCTGATGATGTAATTTCCATGGAGATGCTGGGTGACATGTATTTACTCTGCCTTTTTTTGGGCTGGGACATGAGAATAAAAACATTTAATCTTGTCACTTTGCCCCTCAGGACTTCAAGCACGTTGTAGATAGCAATAATCATATTTTACTTTGAAACTGTGAATAGTGTGTTTTATGAAGTCCTGATTATTGTATGGTTCCTTAAGGTTGTTATAGTTGGGGATGTAATGGGGATAAGCTCCCACTACCTATTAAATGCTCCCAATGGCGTGTATCTCAAATAGCTTCTGACAACCAAATCCAGCTTCTGGCCTTCACGGGTGTCTTAGCTACTAAGCCCAGCAGAACGATTTCTACTAACAGTAGAAGGGGCAAAAGCTGGGGCAAAGGAGCTGGAGTCCCTAAGACAGTCCCACATTGAGTTCAACACTGACTGGCAACTCCTGCAACATCGCTGGAGCCAAACTGTATCAGTCTCTGCTGTTGCTTTGGATTCATCAGATGCATGATGAGGGGGAGCCTGCTGCATAGGCAACAGCTTACTCTCCATGTCATACTGACCTGGCTTGCATACCATGTAGAGAGCTGGGACTGAAAGAGGGCCTCTCTCTGTCGCTCTGTCTCTCAGACCTTGTATAATATATTGCTATGATCTTATTGTCATTGAGTAAGTTATGTATATACTATATAATTTTAAAAAGACAGCAGAACATGTATGCTGCAGTCCAAGGTAGAAACTAGGGTAACTGTGGACAGCTGGGGTTGGGGTTGGGGGGGGAAGGGAAGGTCATTACTATAGTAGGGTCTTCATGGTGCAGTTCTGTGCATTGCAAATCTCAGTGCAGCACCACCCCTGCACTTGAGGCTGTCCCTCAGGCAGAGGCCTCCTGCCATTCAACACCTGCTACTGGCTGGATTGTGTGTAGTAGTGGCTGTCCAACACTGGGAGTTTCTCAGCTCCATCAGCCACACAGCGAGGAATGGGCTTGAACTGTGGAAGATGAGATGGTGCCTTTAACAAAGTGCCCACCAGCTGATGGGAGAGGCAGGAAACTTCTGAGTTACTCCCACAGCTGTCAGGTGGGACGGTCCAGCACATTGCCAGGATTCCAATATTTATTTATTATTGAGATACATGTGGAATAGGCCTCTGGCCCTTTGAGCCAAGCCGTCCAGCAACCCCCAATTTAATCCTAGCCTAATCATGAGACAATTTACAATGACGAATTAACCTACGAACTGGTACATCTTTGGACTGTGGGAGGAAGCCAGTGCACCTAGATGAAACCAGCACATTCCACGGGGAGGATGTTCTCTGACATCCCGTGCTGTAATAGCGTTGCACTAACTGCTATGCGACATGTGCATAATGATGTTTTAAACACTTGAAAATAACCTGTTTGCAGGTTTTAAGATTAAAACCAAACAAAGCTAGAAACACCCTGCAGGTCAGGTAGATTCTGTGGAAAGAGAAACAGAGGTAAGGTTTCAGGTTGATGACCCTTGCCTTTTGTCCCTTTTCCAAGTGATTGATGTGCACAGTCAATTGAAGAGTCTACAAAAGAGAACAATGCATCCACGTCTACTTCAAACCACTTTGAGAAACCATCCTCAATTCCAATGCACTTCCATTCCACTATATTCATCTTGCTGCATTGTATATTGCACCCAAGAACACCTTTAATTTTTTCTTTATCAGTTCTTCTCTTTTCTCTACCTATCTGGCTAATCTATTACTATATTAAAGACGACATAATCTTCGTGTTAATCGCCAACCTAACCAAGTTTTGTGCATTGATTAAGGGATCAAGTTGCATTCATGAGGAAGAGTTATTTCAGTTAATTAGATTAAATCATGATCTTAAATGAGGTTAAGACAGAAGTAGATTAGATGTCAGGGGTGGCATTTTTCCCAGAAAGTAGAGAGTTCAAATCTGCCTCTGTACTGAATATCTGACAGTGCAGAGCTTTCTCACTGCTATCTCCAAGAGTTCAGGACTTTGAATTCTTTACACCAAAAAACTTCATTTAATTTATTCATTTCCCTCATTGATCTGATATACACAGATTATCATGGTATCACATTTCAGGATTCCACCCAATGCTGGAGCATGCATACAAATAGAGTGAAGCAGGAAGGTGGAAGAAATTATGCAGTTATGTACATGTAATAGAATGGCTTCTCATGGCTTTTTCAGCATTTCTAACAATGTATCACCCTGTTTCAGAAAGTGAGGGATATTCTCCTTCTTCCTGCACTAATCCCTTATTTTTGTCACCTTCTGTATTTGCATGTGGAAGCATGCCCTTATGAAAGTGTGGGTGACACATTTAGCACAATACCTTACAGTACAGGTGACCCAGGTTCAATTCCCATCACTGCCTGTAGGGAGTTTGCATGTTCTTTCTGTGGAATGCGTGGGTTTCCTCCAGGTGCTCTGGTTTACTTCCACAGTCCTAAAACGTTACATTTGGTAGCTTAAGTGGTCATTGTAAATTGTTCTGTGGTTAGATGAGTGTTAAATCAGGAGATTGCTGGGAATTGTGGCTCGAATGGCAGGAGGGCCTGTTCCACACTGTATCCCAATAAATAAATAAATATTTCCAATGACAGATAAAAGACCATTAAGTACCAAGGAATCTACTGTATGTTCATGTAGCCTAATCCTAATCCACCAATTCTTCCCACATTCCCATCAAGTCACCATGCCTCCCCACACTCTGGGGATAATTTACAATGGCCAATTAACCAAACAACCTGCACATCTTTGGAACATTGCAGGGAACAGGAACATGTAGAGAATCCAATATAGTTCCAATGAGACCATGGAAACCACATGGATAGCAATTGAGGTCAGGATTGAATCCTTCCCTCTGGAGTTGTGAGACAGCACCTTTAGCCACTGCCCACTATGCGTTGTTCTGAACCTCAGTCCCTCAGAGTAGCCTACCTAGGGCTTGGATTACTCAGTACCAAGATGTTGCATTCCATACTATTCGATTTGAATGAAATAAAAAATGCAGCTGAAGAGTGAACTACACATTTGCAGTGTGGTCTAACAAAGAGCAACATGAATTCAGATGTTATTTCCATAATGGCAGTTATGGCTGCATGTCCTGCGAGGCTGCTTGTGTCACAATAACCTTTCGTGGTGCACCAGAAGCCTGGCTCAGTGTCAAATGACTGAGCCAGTGCTGGGAACTGTATCCGGGTAGGTCCACATTAATGTACTTACATGACTCCGCTTCAAAGCCTGTTTAAGTAGTGTCTACTCACTTGGAGCCCCTTTATCCTCTCCCTTCCACCCCCAACTGTATCCAACCACCATAGAGACTTGTCCATTTCCGGCCTTCCCCACTGATCTGCCAATCCGAGGCCCCTTCCACTACTGTAGTTGACTCAATCTAAGAAAGGAAGTACTGACATTGGAAAGTGTTCAAAGGAGGTTCATGAAAATTATTCCAGTTTTGAAAAAGTTGTCATATGAGGAGAGTTTGATGGCTCTGGGCCTCTACTCACTGGAATTCAGGTGTGACTTCATTGAAAGCTATTGACTGTTGAAAGGCCTTGATAGAGTGGATGTGGGGAGGATGTTTCCTATGGTGGGGGAGTCTAAGACCAGAGGATAAAGCCTCAGAATAGAGGGATGTCCATTTAGAACAGAGATAAGGAGGAGTTTCTTTAGCCAGAGAGTGGTGAATCTATGGAATATGTTGCCACAAGCAGCTGTGGAGGTCACGTCTTTATGTATATTTAAAGCAGAGGTTGATAGGTTCTTGATTGGTCAGGGCATGAAGAGACACAGGGAGAAGGCAGAAGATTGGGGCTGAGGGAAAGTGCATCAGCCATTATAAAACAGCAGAGCAGACTTGATGGGCCAAGTGGCCTAATTTTGCTCCTATGTCAAATGGTCTTATGGTCTTAATCCCTTACCCAGTCCTGTACTCACCTGACAACCCAGCAACTAACGATTCCCAATTCCAACTGCTGGCATCCCTCGAATATCAAATCCTAACTTTATGCAGTGGGATGGTAACTAATATGGTTGGAATTCCCCAGAGTAAACATTATGGTCGACTGGAACTTCAAGGAAAAATTCAGTTCCATTGAATTCAGTGGCCTAATTCAAAACTGGTAAGTGTGTGTTTAGCCTTGCTGATTAGGGATACATTTGCCTCTGGTAGTGTTTCAAATCTATTGACTTTGCCAATCAATGGAAGAGGCTACAATGAACAAAACCAATCCTGAGGACCTCAAATCACTTTTGTTCCATTGAATTAATCTTTTCAAGTAATTTTCTGTGACTATGTCCATGTGGATAGCAGCAGGGGTCAGTGTTGAACCTGTGTAAACTGGAGCAGTGAGATGAATGTTCTGTCCTGTAACCCCAAGCTATCACCATAGGGCAATGACAAATGGCTAATCCTTTTATTTTTCTTTGCCTACATATTGAGAACAAAAATTGCATGTTTAAATAGACCAGATATGGTAGAAGTGCTCAGTTAACTTAATCCCTTTTAAAGCAGATTATCAAGTAACCGAGTCTTGTAAACCATTTTGTTCCAGGCCTGAGAAAAATGCTTCCTTGAGCACAGTATGGAAGGACAAACCCTTCCTTTTAGGAATTGAGAAATTACATCAGCTTTTGGCTCTGGAAGCAGAGAACCAGAAAGTGACACAAGGCAGTCTGGACTGAACACTAATGTGCCACAAACTGTTCTTGTCTACAAACATACACTGTACATACTATTTTTATTATCTTCTTTCAAATTATTTGGAGATTTCCCTTTCAATTTGTTTAGCCCAAATAAAGCTCCCAACATGTGATTTATGAAACTGTACAGCAAAAGAACAGCAGAAATGAGTTATTTTGTTATCAACATAAACATGCTTAAAAAGAGAAAAAAATCTGAAAAATAAGAACAATAGAGAGTGAAGTAGGAATAGCCCACTAAGAAACCAACTCTTCTCTGTGTTAGTGTCACTCTCCTGCACAAACCCTGTACAACTTGATTCCCTTATTGGGAAAATAACAAGCTGGACTTGTTTGGTTAAATTAGTTTTAAAGGATGAGTGAAAGATGAGTGACTCACTGATAAACAAAGGGTAAAAAATGTAATAAACGCATTATTTTATCAGTTTCCTAGTACTGGCCTGGTTTCTGTTTTAGGTCAGTGGGGTTCAATTCTTTCACATGACGAAATATGCATACACAAATAAATGGAACATAAAACTGCAACAAATAAAGCAATAAAGGTCTTGTTTTCTGGGATAGAATCCACTCAACCAAGAATTGAATTGACTTTATTTCTTACATCCTTCATATACATGAGAAGTAAAAATCTCTATGTTACATCTCCATCTAAATGTGCAATGCACAATCATAGTAATTTATAATAGTTTATAATAAATAGAACAGTCAATATAACATAGAAATACAGTTGTATCAGCATGAATTAATCAGTCTGATGGCCTGGTGGAAGAAGCTGTCCCGGAGCCTGTTGGTCCTGGCTTTTATGCTGCGGTACTGTTTCCCAGATGGTAGCAGCTGGAGTTGATTGTGGTTGGGGTGACTCCGGTCCCCAATGATCCTACAGACACTTTTTACACACCTGTCTCTGTAAATGTCCTGAATCATGGAAAGTTCACATCTACGGATGTGCTGGGCAGTCCGCACCACTCTCTGCAGAATTCTGCGATTAAGGGAGGTACAATTCCCATACCAGGCAGTGATGCAGCCAGTCAGGATGCTCTCAATTGTGCCCCTGTAGAAAGTTCTTAGGATTTGCTCGAGGAATATAAAGAATGTAAAAGGAATCTTAAGAAAGAGATTAGAAAAGCTAAAAGAAGATACGAGGTTGGTTTGGCAAATAAGGTGAAAGTAAATCTGAAAGGTTTCTACAGTTATATTAAAAGCAAGAGGATAGTGAGGGATAAAATTGGCCCCTTAGAGAATCAGAGTGGTCAGCTATGTGTGGAACCGAAGGAGATGGGAGAGATTTTGAATGATTTCTTCTCTTCGGTATTCACTAAGGAGAAGGATATTGAATTGTCTAAGGTGTGGGAAACAAGTAAGGAAGTTATGGAACCTATGACAATTAAAGAGGTGGAGGTACTGGCGCTTTTAAGAAATTTAAAAGTGGATAAATCTCCGGGTCCTGACCGGATATTCCCCAGGACCTTGAGGGAAGTTTGTGTAGAAATAGCAGGAGCTCTGACGGAGATCTTTAATATGTCATTAGAAACGGGGATTGTGCCGGAGGATTGGCGTATTGCTCATGTGGTTCCATTGTTTAAAAAGGGTTCTAGAAGGAAGCCTAGCAATTATAGACCTGTCAGTTTGACATCAGTGGTGGGTAAATTAATGGAAAGTATTCTTAGAGGTAGTATTTATAATTATCTGGATAGACGGGATCTGATTAGAAGTAGCCAGCATGGATTTGTGCGTGGAAGGTCATGTTTGACAAACCTTATTGAATTTTTTGAAGAAGTTACGAGGAATGTTGATGAGGGTAAGGCAGTGGATGTAGTCTATATGGACTTCAGCAAAGCCTTTGACAAAGTTCCACATGGAAGGTTAGTTAAGAAGGTTCAGTCGTTAGGTATTAATGCTGGAGTAATAAAATGGATTCAACAGTGGTTAGATGGGAGATGCCAAAGAGTAGTGGTGGATAATTGTTTATCGGGATGGAGGCCGGTGACTAGCGGGGTGCCTCAGGGATCTGTTTTGGGCCCAATGTTGTTTGTAATATACATAAATGATCTGGATGATGGGGTGGTAAATTGGATTAGTAAGTATGCCGATGATACTAAGGTAGGAGGTGTTGTGGATAATGAGGTGGGTTTTCAAAGCTTGCAGGGAGATTTATGCCGGTTAGAAGAATGGGCTGAACGTTGGCAGATGGAGTTTAATGCTGAGAAGTGTGAGGTTCTACATTTTGGCAGGAATAATCCAAATAGAACATACAGAGTAAATGGTAGGGCATTGAGGAATGCAGAGGAACAGAGAGATCTAGGAATAACTGTGCATAGTTCCCTGAAAGTGGAGTCTCATGTAGATAGGGTGGTGAAGAGGGCTTTTGGAACTCTGGCTTTTATAAATCAAAGCATTGAGTACAGAAGTTGGGATGTAATGCTAAAGTTGTACAAGGCATTGGTAAGGCCAAATTTGGAATATTGTGTGCAGTTCTGGTCACCGAATTATAGGAAAGATATCAATAAATTAGAGAGAGTGCAGAGACAATTTACTAGGATGTTACCTGGGTTTCAGCAATTAAGTTACAGAGAAAGGTTGAACAAGTTAGGTCTCTATTCATTGGAGCATAGAAGGTTGAGGGGGGATTTGATCGAGATATTTAAAATTTTGAGAGGGATAGATAGAGTTGACGTGAACAGGCTGTTTCCATTGAGAGTAGGGGAGATTCAAACGAGAGGACATGATTTGAGAGTTAGGGGGCAGAAGTTTAAGGGAAACACGAGGGGGTATTTCTTTACTCAAAGAGTGATAGCTGTGTGGAATGAGCTTCCTGTAGAAGTAGTAGAGGCCAGTTCAGTTGTGTCACTTAAGGTAAAATTGGATAGGTATATGGACAGTAAAGGAGTGGAGGGTTATGGGCTGAGTGCGGGTAGGTGGGACTAGGTGAGATTAAGGGTTCGGCACGGACTAGGAGGGCCAAGATGGCCTGTTTCCGTGCTGTGATTGTTATATGGTTATATGGTTATATTTGGGGGCCCATATCCAACTTCCTCAACTGTCTGAGGTGAAAGAGGCGTTGTCGTGCCTTTTTCACCACACAGCTGATGTGTACGGACCACGTGAGATCCTCGGTGATGTGGGTACCGAGGAACTTGAAGCTGTTCGCCCTCTCAACCTCAGATCCAATGATGTCAATAGGGGTTAGCCTGTCTCTATTCCTCCTATAATCTACAACCAGCTCCTTTGTTTTCGTGACATTGAGGGAGAGGTTGTTTTCTTGACACCACTGTGTCAGAGAGATGACTTCTTCCCTGTAGGCCACCTCATTATTGTTTGAGATCAGGCCAATTAATGTAGTGTCGTTGGCAAATTTAATTAGCAGGTTAGAGCTGTGGGTGGCGACACAGTCATGGGTATACAGGGAATAAAGGAGGGGACTGAGTACACAGCCCTGAGGGGCTCCTAGGGAGCTCCCTCTTACCAGCTGCCAGTGATCTGACAGCAAGTCCAGGATTCAGCTGCACAAGGCAGGGTGAAGGTCGTGGTCTCAGCTTGCTGTCGAGTCTGGAGGGAATGATGGTGTTGAATGATGAACTGTGGTCCAAGAACAGCATTCTCACATAAGCATCCTTCTTCTCCAAATGTGCAAGGACGGTGTGTAGAGCAATGGCTATTGTGTTGTCTGTCAATCAGTTGTGTTGGTAGGTGATTTGTAGGGGGTCCAGTTTGGGTGGTAGCATGCTGCAGATGTAATCCTTGACCAGCCTCTCAAAGCGTTTCTCATCATTGAGGTGGGTGCGTCAGGACACCAGCTGTTCAGACATGTTACCTTGGTCTTTTTTGGTACAGGGACAATGGTGGATAATTTGAAGCAGGAGGGCACTCTACACTGGGAGAGGGAGAGATTAAAAATGTCAGTAAACACATCTGCCAGTTGTGCTGCGCACATCGTGGATACTCACCCTGGGATGCTGTCCAGTCCAGTAGCTTTGCGACTGTCCATTCATTGGAAACATCTGCATACCTTGCCCCTCTTTAGCATGCTAAGAAACTACTGGAGGCTTCCTTACAGGGATGCACATTATGGCCCAAGTGCCAAGAGAGAGACACTGAAGCTGATCAACAGTTTATTGACTTTTAATAGGAATTGTGAAGAAATAAAGGAAAAACAATAAATGCTAGGCGAACAGGGCCATTAGCTAGAACTTTCAAACTAAAGCTAACATTGATACAGCAGCCTGGCAGTGGTAGCATACTGCTAAATAAATTCAACTTCTTAACAGAGTCAGCTTAAATGGACGTCTTCTTTCCCGGAACCAGGATAAGTTAAGCAAAGAGCCTTGACATTGATTGCCCTGCTTTTGGCTGAGTCTCGACAAGACTGAAATGAGAGGAAGGGAGTTAAATACCACCACAGTGAAACACTAATTGGCTGAAACATCCATACTTGTGAACGTGATTGCTGGACTCATTCTGCAGCCAGCCTGCAAGGGTGCGCAGACCCCAATGCAGAGTCTGTGGTGGTGACACCTCCTTCACTTATAAACATAAAGGTTCACCTCTTTTACACACCCTAATATTGGAATTCAACATTGCTAAGACAACTATTACAGAGAGAGAGGCCTTGTAGGCAACCGCAAAAGGTAGTTTAGTCCAGACTGTCTTAGGATTCCCTGATCAGGTGGTTGAATAGCACTAGGGAAGAGGACAGGTAGCAGCTTCACTAACGGAGAGAATGAGAAGAGTAAGAGAATGTGAGCAAATCATGAGGATCTGCAGGTAACGGAAGAGGGAAAGAACAAGAACAAAGGATGTGAGTAATGTGGGAGACATCTGAGAGCATGGAGAACCAAGATGTGAAGGCAGCAATTAGTAGACTTGATAGAGTGATTGAGGGAAGGGGTTGATGAAGTGAAGGGACTGAGGTGCAGGGGTGTGAGGAAGTGCTACTGAAGTAAAGGATGTGTGATACTGTGC
This sequence comes from Hypanus sabinus, assembly GCF_030144855.1. Classification (NCBI taxonomy): domain Eukaryota; kingdom Metazoa; phylum Chordata; class Chondrichthyes; order Myliobatiformes; family Dasyatidae; genus Hypanus; species Hypanus sabinus. Next base: position 5,701,801 of record NC_082738.1, on the reverse strand, counting down.
ATTTGCATCTCTGTGGATTTGGTCAGAGGGTGATTGTGTATACTTAGAATGCCTGTGTGCCAGGTATATGCATCAGTGCCTGGTCTCTAACTGCTCTGACCTTCCTACGAATGGACCAAGTCCCTACTCTGTTGGTGCATTTAATTGCTGGTGTGAGCCTGCCACCCCACATTGAAAGAGAACACACAGAGGTATCTTCTACTCTTCAGAATCTGAGTAAAGGCAACTCTTTGTCAGTCCAGAGGAACTGCCCAGGAGGCAACTCTTTCCATATTCTATTGTTGGAGAGTTATAGTCAACCATAGGCAGACTGGGGGTCTATCCATGTCAACGGAATTGCTGGCAGAAGGCAAAAGGAGCATCAGCTCACTGTGATCCAATATCTTTAACAAAGTAAAGTTCAGATATCGTGCCACCTTTGGAAGCATGTCATGTGACCTAGAACCTTGAATTGGAGTTGTTCTTCTGTAAATTTTAAGGACTCTAGATAACTTATGCATGAAATGAGCTCTGATAATTTTTTAAGTGTGAGAGATTTAAATCCAGCTGATGCCTACCATGAGATGAGTTTAAGGGTTTTACATTCAGTGAGGTACTTACCAAGTATAATTGCTGTTGTAACACAGGAATACAATGACAAATTTGGGCACAAATACCTTCTCAAGCACCAGAGAATCAATGTTGAGAAAATCTGCCTTTAAGCAATGTTTTGTGGACTGATAAGTCTGAAGAGAACTCCTCTTCAGAAAAGTGTCATTGAAGAGACAAACTTTGGTTTAAAATATAATTTGGAAGACAGAACTTCAGACAAAGTACCAATTCCTCAATATGACTCTGATTTTGTGCTCTGAGCTCTGGAGAGGCCTGTGAACCCAGAGACAGGAGTGTTACTACAAAGGAGCAATAAAGAGGTTTTCTAATAGATGCATTGATCTAATGATATGCATGGGTAGCACCATTAATCTATTACAACAGAACTCCAAATTTTTTTTGTACTATTCCTTTTTCCACTGTTCTTTTAATTACTGACATCCCACCATACATGCCACGTTGAACACAAGAAGCTAAGTACTAAAAAATGTTGTTGTCCTAACCTCCCACTACTTCTGAAGCTAAGGTCATTTTGAGATGTTTGCACATTGTTACTGACCTCTCCATTTGTTTACCTGTTAACAATGACTGGCAGGAGTTATAGATAGAGGTCAAAGATCAATGTTGCCATTGCACAAACACTGTAGCCACTGAAAGTGACCTGAGGATTTGCAGATATCTTTGTGACAGGTGGGAGTGGTGTGAAACTTTCTTTATTATTTACTTTACATGATCAAGCTCCTTTAGAATCCAATCACCATTTCAGTCGCTCACAGAAATGCAGGAGACATTATCTAGAGTAGGGGTTCCCAACCTGGTGTCCATGGACTCCTTGCTTAATGAAGTTGGTCCCTGATCTACAGTATATGTATTTATTGTGGTAGGTACACCAGTTAAGACTAATATAAGCTCCTGTTCTCAAAGCTCCCAGTTGGCTGAGTGGGCAGCTATGAAGAACCTGTTTAGTGTCCCAAGTATCTTAACCATATAACCATATAACAATCACAGCACGGAAACAGGCCATCTTGGCCCTCCTAGTCCGTGCCGAACCCTTAATCTCACCTAGTTCCACCTACCCGCACTCAGCCCATAACCCTCCATTCCTTTCCTGTCCATATACCTATCCAATTTTACCTTAAATGACACAACTGAACTGGCCTCTACTACTTCTACAGGAAGCTCATTCCACACAGCTATCACTCTCTGAGTAAAGAAATACCCCCCCCCCCCGTGTTTCCCTTAAACTTCTGCCCCCTAACTCTCAAATCATGTCCTCTCGTTTGAATCTCCCCTACTCTCAATGGAAACAGCCTGTTCACGTCAACTCTATCTATCCCTCTCAAAATTTTAAATATCTCGATCAAATCCCCCCTCAACCTTCTATGCTCCAATGAATAGAGACCTAACTTGTTCAACCTTTCTCTGTAACTTAATTGCTGAAACCCAGGTAACATCCTAGTAAATCGTCTCTGCACTCTCTCTAATTTATTGATATCTTTCCTATAATTCGGTGACCAGAACTGCACACAATATTCCAAATTTGGCCTTACCAATGCCTTGTACAACGTTAGCATTACATCCCATTTAACATGATCTTTGACCAAAGATATATGGCCATTGTTGTAATTCCTGAAAGTAATAACAATATGTTGTTAGCAGGATGTCAGGAAATATAGACGAAACTTGAAACAAATTCAGAGCAGTGGAGACAATTTAGTGGTGAGTGATAGCTTTAATACTAAACTGCAAAATAACAAGCCACAAGGGACTACAAAACAACAGAGAACAGATAGTCAACATGACCAGGCAACAAGGTAACTGAAGTCCTTACAAAGGGTCTCAGCCTGAAACGTTGACTGCTCCTTTCAACGGATGCTGCCTGACCTGCTGAGTTCATCCAGCTGGTTTGTACGTGTTTAAGGTAACTAAAGGCTAGGAGCAACTGGTTGAGATTGGCTGGTTCATATTGGTAAACAAGGACTGTGGATGAGAGCTGGGTTTAAATAGGCTGCAGGGGATGAGTTGGAAACGAGTGGCAGGTGACTGCAGTTAACTGAGTGGAGACTAGGAGGAGCCTTTCTGCGCAGGTCTGATGGGAACCCCCTCCCCCACCCACCATTCCAGATGAAGTGGAACTTCTCAATGAGTGGTAGATTCAAGATGAAGCAGAACAACACCAAAGACGTCTCTTCTGGGCCATACCCATCCCAGATGACCAAGAATTTCACACACCATCCACGGTGATGCAAATCCATCA